>NC_080377.1:40150523-40813565 GCF_014773155.1 Arachis stenosperma
GTATCTCTGCCAATCTTCATAGAGGGATTCCCCTTCTTTCTGTCTGAAGGTTTGAACATCCACTCTAAGCTTACTCAACTTTTGAGGAGGAAAGAACTTGGCAAAGAAAGCCATGACCGGCTTATCCTAATAGTTCAGGCTGTCTTTAGGTTGAGAGTCCAACCATATTCTAGCTTTGTCTTTTACAGCAAAAGGGAAAAGCATAAGCCTGTAGACCTCGGGATCAACCCCATTGCTCTTAACAGTATCACAGATCTGCAAGAATTTAGTTAAGAACTGAAAAGGATCTTCTGATGGAAGTCCATAAAACTTGTAATTCTGTTGCATCAGAGAAACTAATTGAGGCTTTAGCTCAAAATTGTTTGCTCCAATGACAGGGATTGAGATGCTTCTTCCATGTAAGTTGGAATTTGGTGCAGTAAAGTCACCAAGCATCTTCCTTGCATTGTTGTTGGGTTCGGCCATATCTCCTTCTTTTTTGAGATTTTCTGTAAGGTTTTCTCTGGATTGTTATGCTTTAGCTTCTCTTAGCTTCTTCTTCAGAGTCCTTTCAGGTTCAGGATCTGCTTCAACAATAATGTCCTTGTCCTTGCTCCTGCTCATATGAAATAGAAGAGAACAGAAAAGAAGAGGAATCCTCTATGTCACAGTATAGAGATTCCTTTATGTAAGTAGAAGAAGAAAAAGAATAAGAATGAAGAAAGAAGAAGAAGAATTCAAACACAGAGAAGGGAGGGGTTTGAATTTTGAGATGAAGATAAGTGTTAGTAAATGAATAAATAAATAGAAAGAGATGAGAGGGAGAGAATTTTCGAAAATTAACTAAAATAAAAGAAAAATATTTTTGTTTTTATTTTAAATTAAAGTTAAAATTCAAAAATTAAGAGAAGAAATAGAATAAAATTAAAATTTAAAACAATTAGTTAATTAAAAAGAATTTTGAAAAAGAGGTTAATGATTTTCGAAAAGTAGAGAGAGAAAAGTAGTTAGGTGGTTTTGAAAAAGATAAGAAATAATAAAACAAAAAAAATCAATTAGTTAGTTGAGAAAGATTTGAAAATCAATTTTGAAAAGATAAGAAGTTAGAAAAGATTTTGAAATTGATTTTGAAAAAGATATGATTTGAAAAAAGATATGATTAAAAAGATATTTAAAAAAAAGATTTGAAAAGGAAATTAAAAAGATTTGATTTTTTAAAATTAAAATTGATTACTTGACTAACAAGAAACTAAAAGATATGATTCTAGAATTTAAAGATTGAACCTTTCTTAACAAGAAAGTAACAAACTTCAAATTTTTAAATCAATCACATTAATTGTTAGTAAAGTTTTCGAAAATGATGAAATAAAGATAAGAAAAAGATTTTGAAAATCAGTTTTAAAAAATTTTCAAAAATATAAAAGAAAAATGAAAAAGATTTGATTTTTGAAAAAGTTTTGAAAAGATAAGATTTTAAAATTGAAATCTTGACTTGACTAACAAGAAACAACTTATTTTAAAAATTTTTGACTAAGTCAACCCAAAGATTTCGAAATTTATGAGTAAAATAAGGAAATATATTTTTTGATTTTTGAATTTTTAATGAGGAGAGAGAAAAACACAAATATAACCCAAAACATGAAAATTTTGGATCAAAACCAATGATGCATGCAAGAACACTATGAATGTCAAGATGAACACCAAGAACACTTTGAAGATCAAGATGAACATCAAGACTTATTTAAAAAATAATTTTCAAGACAAGAAAAATATGCAAGACACCAAACTTAGAACTTTTTAATGTTTAGACTCTATGAATGCAAAAATGCATATGAAAAACAACAAAAGACACAAAACAAGAAAATATGAAGATCAAACAAGAAGACTTATCAAGAACAACTTGAAGATCATGAAGAATGCAATGCATGAATTTTCGAAAATAAATTTTTGAGAAAAATAAAAATATGCAATTGACACCAAACTTAAAAATTGACTCTAGACTCAAACAAGAAACACAAAATATTTTTGGTTTTTATGATTTTATTAATTTTTTTGGATTTTTTTTGAAAATTACTTTTTGGAAAAACGAAAACAAAGAAAAATTTTGAAAGATTTTTGAAAACTTTTTTGAAAATAACATAACAAGAAAATTATCTAATCTGAGCAACAAGATGAACCGTCAGTTGTCCAAACTCGAACAATCCCTGACAACGGTGCCAAAAACTTGGTGCACGAAATTGTGATCTCAATGGCGCCAACAACTTGGTACGCACAATTGTAATATTACACTTCTTCACAACTTCGCACAACTAACCAGCAAGTAAACTGGGTCGTCCAAGTAATAAACCTTATGTGAGTAAGGGTCGATCCCACGGAGATTGTCGGCTTGAAGCAAGCTATGGTCACCTTGTAAATCTCAGTCAGGCGGATTAAAATGGTTATGGAGTTTTAATAATTAAAAGATAAATAGAACGTAAAATAAAGATAGAGGTACTTATGTAAATCATTGGTGGGCATTTCAGATAAGTGTAAGGAGATGCTTTATTCCTCTTGAATCTCTGCTTTCCTACTGCCTTCATCCAATCCTTCATACTCCTTTCTATGGCAAGCTGTATGTAGGGCGTCACTATTGTCAATGGCTACTTCCCATCCTCTCAGTGAAAAAGGTCCTCTACGGTTTCCCACATGGCTAATCAGCTGTTGGTTCTCGATCGTGTAGGAATAAGATTTACTATCCTTTTGCGTCTGTCACCACGCCCTACAGTCACGAGTTTGAAGCTCGTCACATTCATCCCATCCCAGATCCTACTCGGAATACCATAGACAAGATTTAGGCTTTCCGGATCTCAAGAATGCAGAAAATTGATTCTAGCTTATACCACGAAGACTCTGATCTCATGGAATGGAAGGCTCTGTTGTCAAGAGAGGTGGTGCACGAAATTGTGATCATCAATGGCGCCATCAACATGGTACGCTCAATTGCAATCTCAACTCTTTATCACAACTTCGCACAACTAACCAGCAAGTGCACTGGGTCGTCCAAGTAATAAACCTTACGCGAGTAAGGGTCGATCCCACAGAGATTGTTGGTATGAAGCAAGCTATGGTCATCTTGTAAATCTTAGTCAGGCAGATTCAAATGGTTATGGATGATATATGAATAAAGCATAAAGTAAAGATAGAGATACTTATGTAATTCATTGGTGAGAACTTCAGATAAGCGAATGGAGATACTTTGTCCCTTCCGTCTCTTTGCTTTCCTACTGTCTTCATCCAATCCTTCTTACTCCTTTCCATGGCAAGCTGTGTGTTGGGCATCACCGTTGTCAGTGGCTACAATCCCGTCCTCTCAGTGAAAATGTTCAGACAGGGTGCTAATCATCTGTCGGTTCTCAATCAGGTTGGAATAGAATCCATTGATTCTTTTGCGTCTGTCACTAACGCCCAGCCTTCAGGAGTTTGAAGCTCGTCACAGTCATTCAATCATTGAATCCTATTCAGAATACCACAAACAAGGTTTAGACCTTCCAGATTCTCTTGAATGCCGCCATCAATTCTAGCTTATACCACGAAGATTCTGATTAAGGAATCCAAGAGATAAACATTTAAGCCTTGTTTGCTTGTAGAACGGGAGTGGTTGTCAGGCACGCGTTCATAAGTGAGAATGATGATGAGCATCACATAATCATCACATTCATCATGTTCTTGGGTACGAATGAATATCTTAGAATAAGAACAAGCTGAATTGAATAGAAGAACAATAGTAATTGCATTAATACTCGCGGTACAGCAGAGCTCCACACCTTAATCTATGGTGTGTAGAAACTCCACCGTTGAAAATACATAAGAACAAAAGTGATCATTGGCTTCGGTCCCAGAGAGGGAACCAGAAGAACCAAGATCTGATCTAAGAACTAGATGTCCGAAGATGAAAATACAATAGTAAAAGGTCCTATTTGTAGAGAACTAGTAGCCTAGGATTTACAGAAATGAGTAAATGACATAAAAATCCACTTCCGGGCCCACTTGGTGTGTGTTTGGGCTGAGCATTGAAGCATTTTCGTGTAGAGACTTTTCTTGGAGTTAAACGCCAGCTTTTGTGCCTGTTTGGGCGTTTAACTCCCATTCTTGTGCCAGTTCCGGCGTTTAACGCCGGGCAGTTTTGAGCTGATTTGGAACGCCGATTTGGGCCATCAAATCTCAGGCAAAGTATGGACTATTATACATTTCTGGAAAGCCCAGGATGTCTACTTTCCAACGCCATTGTGAGCGCGCCAATTGGGCTTCTGTAGCTCCAGAAAATGCACTTCGAGTGTAGGGAGGTCAGAATCCAACAGCATCTGCAGTCCTTTTCAGTCTCTGAATCAGATTTTTGCTCAGGTTCCTCAATTTCAGCCAGAAAATACCTGAAATCACAAAAAAACACACAAACTCATAGTAAAGTCCAGAAAAGTGAATTTTAACTAAAAACTAATAAAAATATACTAAAAACTAACTAAAACATACTAAAAACATACTAAAAACAATGCCAAAAAGCGTATAAATTATCCGCTCATCACAACACCAAACTTAAATTGTTGCTTGTCCCCAAGCAACTGAAAATCAAATAAGATAAAGAGAAGAGAATATGCAATGAATTCCAAAAACATCTATGAAGATCAGCATTAATTAGATGAGCGGGGCTTTTAGCTTTTTGCCTCTGAACAGTTTTGGCATCTCACTTTATCCTTTGAAATTCAGAATGATTGGCTTCTATAGGAACTCAAAATCTAGATAGTGTTATTGATTCTCCTAGTTAAGTATGATGATTCTTGAACACAGCTACTTTATGAGTCTTGGCCGTGGCCCAAAGCACTCTGTCTTCTAGTATTACCACCGGATACATACATGTCACAGATACATAATTGGGTGAACCTTTTCAGATTGTGACTCAGCTTTGCTAGAGTCCCCAATTAGAGGTGTCCAGGGTTCTTAAGCACACTCTTTTTGCCTTGGATCACAACTTTATTTCTTTCTTTTTCTTTCTTTTTCTCTTTCTTTTCTTTTTTTTTTCGTTTCTTCTCTTTTTTTGTTTTTTTTGTATTCACTGCTTTTTCTTGCTTCAAGAATCATTTTTATGATTTTTCAGATCCTCAGTAACATGTCTCCTTTTTCATCATTCTTTCAAGAGCCAACATTCATGAACAACAAATTCAAAAGACATATGCACTGTTTAAGCATACATTCAGAAAACAAAAGTGTTGCCACCACATCAAAATAATTAATCTGCTATAAAATTCAAAATTCATGCAATTCTTCTCTTTTGTAATTAAGAACATTTTTCATTCAAGAAAGGTGATGGATTCATAGGACATTCATAACTTTAAGGCATAGACACTAAGACACTAATGATCACAAGACACAAACATAGATAAACATAAGCATGATTTTTGAAAAACAGGAAAATGAAGAATGATGAGCGGATAATTTATACGCTTTTTGGCATTGTTTTTAGGTAGTTTTTAGTAAGTTCAAGCTACTTTTAGGGATGTTTTCCTTAGTTTTTATGTTAAATTCACATTTCTGGACTTTACTATGAGTTTGTGTGTTTTTCTGTGATTTCAGGTAAATTCTGACTGAAATTGAGGGATTTGAGCAAAACTCTGAAAAAGGCTGACAAAAGGACTGCTGATGCTGTTGGATTCTGACCTCCCTGCACTCGAAATGGATTTTCTGGAGCTACAGAACTCTAATTGGCGCGCTCTCAACGGCGTTGGAAAGTAGACATCCAGGGCTTTCCAGCAATATATAATAGTTCATACTTTATTCGAAGAATGACGACGTAACTTGGCGTTGAACGCCAAGTACATGCTGCTGTCTGAAGTTAAACGCCAGAAAAACGTCATGATCCGGAGTTGAACGCCCAAAACACGTCATAACTCAAAGTTCAACTCCAAGAGAAGCCTTAGCTCGTGTATTGATCAAGCTCAGCCCAAACATACACCAAGTGGGCCCCGGAAGTGAATTTATGCATCAATAACTTACTCATGTAAACCCTAGTAGCTAGTCTAGTATAAATAGAACATTTAACTATTGTATTAGATGTCTTTTGACCACGTTTCATCTTTGGTATCAGTTTTGTTTTATTCTTCATCTTAGGAGATCATTGATCACGTTTTGGGGGCTGGCCATTCGGCCATGCCTGAACCCTTTGCTTATGTATTTTCAACGGTGGAGTTTCTGCACACCATAGATTAAGGGTGTGGAGTTCTGCTGTACCTCAAGTATTAATGAAGTTCTATTTTCTTTTATTCAAATCTCTCTTAGTCTTATTCCAAGATATTCATTCGCACCCAAGAACATGATGAATGTGATGAGTTAGATAACCCTCATTATTATTCTCACTTATGAACGCACGTGATTGACAACCACTTCCGTTCTACATGCAACCGAGCTTGAATGTGTATCTCTTAGATTCCCCAACAGAATCTTCGTGGTATAAGCTAGATAGATGGCGACATTTATGAGGATCCGGAAAGTCTCACCTTGTCTGTGGTATTCCGAGTAGGATCCTGGGAATCCGGAAAGTCTAACCTTGTCTGTGGTATTCCGAGTAGGATTCCGGTAATGAATGACTGTGACGTGCTTCAAACTTGCAACCTGCTGGGCGTTAGTGACAGACGCAAAAGAATCAAGGGATTCTATTCCAGTAGGAGCGGAAACCAACCGGTGATTAGCCGTACTGTGACAGAGTGCGTGAGCATTAGTTTTCACTGCGAGGATGGGATGTAGCCATCAACCATGGGTGATGCCTCCAGACTGATTAGCTGTGCGAGTGACAGCCGCATAGGATATTTTCCCGAGAGGATTAAAGTAGCCACAGCTGATGGTGAACCCCTATACACAGCTTGCCATGGAAAGGAGTAAGAAGGATTGGGTAGAAGCAGTGGGAGAGCAGGCGTCCTTGAGCCATACAGCATCTTCATATACTTAACTGATATCTCTACTAATGAATCTGCATAAGTATTTCTATCCTTTTTATTATTTAGTTTATTATTTATTTATTATTCCAATAATCACAATTACCCTTTAATCTCCCTAACTGAGATCTACAAGGTGACCATAGCTTGCTTCATACCAACAATCTCTGTGGATTCGACCCTTACTCACGTAAGGTTTATTACTTGGACGACCCAGTACACTTGCTGGTTAGTTGAACGGAGTTGTGAAAATAAACAGTGCCCTAAGAGTATATTCATACAAGTACAAGATATAATGATGATCACAATTTCGTCCACCAAGTTTTTGGCGCCGTTGCCGGGGATTGTTCGAGTATGGACAACTGACGGTTCATCTTGTTGCTCAGATTAGGTAATTTTCTTTTCAAAATTTTTTTTTTAAATTTTTCTTTTATTTTTCGTTTTTCTTAACTTTATTTTCGAAAAAAAATTAAAATAAAAATACAAAAAAATTAGAAAATCATAAAAATAAAAAATATTTTGTGTTCTTGTTTGAGTCTTGTGTTAAATTTTAAGTTTGGTGTCAATTGCATGCTTTAAAAATTTTTCTTGCATTTTTTTCGAAAATCCCATGCATTCATAGTGTTCTTCATGATCTTCAAGTTGTTCTTGATAAGTCCTCTTGTTTGATCTTGATGTTTTCTTGTTTTGTGTTGTGTGTTGTTTTTCATGTGCATTTTTGCATTCATAATTTCCATGCATTAAAAATTTCTAAGTTTGGTGTCTTGCATGTTTTCTTTGCATCAAAAATTTTTCAAAATTATGTTCTTGATGTTCATCATGATCTTCAACGTGTTCTTGGTGTTCATCTTGACATTCATATCATTCTTGCATGCATCTTGTGTCTTGATCCAAAATTTTCATGTTTTGGGTCATTTTTGTGTTTTTCTTCAAAAATTTAAAAATCAAAAATATCTTTTCCTTATTTCCCTCCAAAATTTCGAAATTTTGGGTTGACTTGGTCAAATATTTTCAAAATTAGTTGTTTCTTACAAGTCAAGTCAAAATTTCAATTTTAAAAATCTTATCTTTTCAAAATCTTTTTCAAAAATCATATCTTTTTCATTTTTTTCTTATTTTCGAAAATTTTAAAAATCTTTTTCAAAATATTTTCAAAATCTTTTTCTTATCTTTTATATCTAATTTTCGAAAATTAACTAACAAGTAATGTGATTGATTCAAAAATTTGAAGTTTGTTACTTTCTTGTTAAGAAAGGTTCAATCTTTAAATTCTAGAATCTTATCTTGTAGTTTCTTGTTAGTTAAGTAATTTTAAAAAGTAAATATTTTTCAAAATATCTTTTTCAAATATATCTTTTTATCTTTTATCTTATCTCTTTCAAAAACTTTATCTTTTTCAAAATTTTGATTTCAAATCTTTTTCAATCAACTAACTAACTTTTTGTTTGTTTCTTATCTTTTTCAAAACCACCTAACTACTTTTCCCTCTCTAATTTTCGAAAATATTTCTTTCTTTTTCAAAAATTCATTTTAATTAATTAATTATTTCATGTTTTAATTTTAATTACATTTTATCTTTAATTTTCGAAAATTACTAACTCCTTTTCAAAATTATTTTCGAATTCTCCCTCCTCTTCTCTTCTTCTATTTAATTATTTAATTACTAACACTTCTCTTCACCTCTCTTCATCCAAAAATCCGAACCCTCTTCCTCATTCTTCTACCCCCTTTCTTTTTCTACTAACATAAAAGAATCTCTATACTGTGACATAGAGGATTCCTCTTTCTCTTCTTGTTTTCTTCTCTTTCATATGAGCAGGAACAAGGATAAAGGCACTCTTGTTGAGATTGATCCAGAACCTGAAAGAACTCTGAAGAGAAAATTAAGAGAAGCTAAATTGCAACAATCCAGAAGAGACCTTCTAGAAATTTTCGAATAAGAGAAAGAGATGGCAGCCGAAAATAATAATAATAATGCAAGGAGAATGCTTGGTGACTTCACTAAGCCAACGTCCAAGTTTGATGGAAGAAGCATCTCCATTCCTGCCATTGGAGCCAATAACTTTGAGCTTAAGCCTCAACTAGTTGCTTTAATGCAACAAAACTGCAAGTTTTATGGACTTCCATCTGAAGATCCTTATCAGTTTTTAACTGAGTTCTTGCAGATCTGTGAGACTGTAAAGACGAATGGAGTTGATCCTGAAGTCTACAGACTCATGCTTTTCCCTTTTGCTGTAAGAGACAGAGCTAGAATATGGTTGGATTCACAACCCAAGGATAGCCTGGACTCATGGGATAAGCTGGTCACTGCCTTCTTGGACAAATTCTTTCCTCCTCAAAAGCTGAGCAAGCTGAGAGTGGATGTTCAAACCTTCAAACAAAAAGATGGTGAATCCCTCTATGAAGCTTGGGAAAGATACAAGCAGCTGACCAAAAGATGTCCATCTGACATGTTTTCAGAATGGACCATATTAGATATATTCTATTATGGCCTCTCTGAATTTTCGAAAATGTCATTGGACCATTCTGCAGGTGGATCTATTCACCTGAAGAAAACGCCTGAAGAGGCTCAAGAACTCATTGACATGGTTGCAAATAACCAGTTCATGTACACCTCTGAGAGGAATTCCGTGAATAATGGGGTACCTCAGAAAAAAGGAGTTCTTAAAATTGATGCTCTGAATGCCATATTGGCTCAGAACAAAGTGTTGACTCAACAGGTCAACATAATCTCTCAAAATCTGAATGGATTGCAACATGCATCCAACAGTACTAGAGAAGCAGCTTCTGAAGAAGCTTATGATCCTGAGAACCCTGCCATGGCAGAAGTTAATTACATGGGTGAACCTTATGGAAACACCTATAACTCATCATGGAGAAATCATCCAAATTTCTCCTGGAAGGATCAACAAAAGCCTTAACAAGGCTTTAATAATGGTGGACGCAACAGGCTGAACAATAGTAAGCCATATCCATCATCTTCTCAGCAACAGACAGAGAACTCTGAACAAAACAATTCTAATTTAGCCAATATAGTCTCTGATCTGTCAAAGGCCACTTTCAGTTTCATGAATGAAACAAGATCCTCCATTAGAAATCTGGAGGCACAAGTGGGCCAGCTGAGTAAGAAAGTTATTGAAACTCCTCCCAGTGTTCTCCCAAGCAATACAGAAGAAAATCCAAAAGGAGAGTGCAAGGCCATTGACATAGTCAATATGGCCGAATGCACAAAGGAGGAGGAGGACGAAAATCCTAGTGAGGAAGACCTCCTGGGACGTTCCTCAAGCAAGAAGGAGTTTCCTATTAAGGATCCTGAGGAATCTGAGGCTCATCTAGAGACCATAGAGATTCCTTTAAATCTCCTTCTGCCATTCATGAGCTCTGAAGAATATTCATCCTCTGAAGAGAATGAAGATGTGACTGGAGAGCAAGTTGCTCAATACTTAGGAGCTATCATGAAGCTGAATGCCAAGCTGTTTGGTAATGAGACTTGGGAAAGTGAACCTCCCTTGCTCATTAGTGAACTAGATACTTGGATTCAGAGAACTCTACCTCAAAAGAAACAAGATCCTGGCAAGTTCTTAATACCTTGCACCATTGGCACCATGAGCTTTGAAAAAGCTCTATGTGATATTGGGTCAGGGATAAATCTTATGCCACTCTCTGTAATGGAGAAGATGGGGATCATTGAGGTACAACCTGCCTTATTCTCATTACAATTGGCAGATAAGTCCATAAGACAAGCTTATGGAATAGTGGAGGACGTGCTAGTAAGGGTTGAAGGCCTTTACGTCCCTACTGATTTCATAATCCTAGACACTAGGAAGGAAGATGATGAATGCATCATCCTAGGAAGACCTTTCCTAGCCACAGAAGGAGCTGTGATAGATGTCAACAGAGGAGAGTTAGTCCTTCAATTGAATGGGGACTACCTTGTGTTTCAGGCACATGGCCATCCCTCTGTGACAAAAGAGAGTAAGCATGAAGAGCTTCTCTCAGTTCAGAGTCAAGAAGAGCCCACACAGTCAAACTCTAAGTTTGGTGCTGTGAGGCCACAACCAAACTCTAAGTTTGGTGTTCAAACCCCATATCCAAACTCTAAGTTTGGTGTGGGGACTACACACTAAATTGACCTGATCACCATGTGGCTCCATGAGAGCCACTGTCAAGCTATTGACATTAAAGAAGCGCTTATTGGGAGGCAACCCAATTTTATTTATCTAATTTTATTTTATTTTGTTTCTTTATTATTTTTGTGTTTTATTAGGTACATGATCATGAGGAGTCACGAAAAAAATCAAAAAATTAAAAACAGAGTCAAAAACAGAAGAAAAACATTTTCACCCTGGAGGTAGCGCAGACTGGCGTTCAACGCCAGTAAGGTGCATCTGGCCGGCGTTCAACGCCAGAACAGAGCACCATTCTGGCGCTGAACGCCCAAAACAAGCAACAACCTGGCGTTAAACGCCAGGATGGTGCACAGAGAGGACATTCTGGCGCTGAACGCCAGAAACAAGCATGAAACTAGCGTTCAACGCCAGAAACATGCATTACATGGGCGTTGAACGCCCAGAACATGCACCAATGGGCGTTTGAACGCCAGAATGATGCATGAAGGCATTTTACATGCCTATAGGGTGAAGGAATGGTATTTCTTTTCACCTCAGGATCTGTGGACCCCACAGGATCCCCACCTAACATATTCCCACCTTACCTCCTAATCCTAGTTTTTGTGATGTGAATACCCCATGTCACAATTCCCAATTACCCCATTCACCATTCACATCAACCTTCCCTTCCCCATAAACCCCACCTACCTTCATAAAATTCAAATTCAATTTCCCACCCATTCCCACCCAAAATGTCCGAACACCCACCCCCCCTTCTCCCTATAAATACCCTTCAATTCTTCTTCATTTTCACACAACACAAACCCCATCTTCCCCCACATATCCGAAACCACTTCTCTCCCTCTCTACCATACCTTCTTCTTCTTCTACTTTTCTTTTCTTTTCTTGCTCGAGGACGAGCAAAATTTTAAGTTTGGTGTGGTAAAAGCTTAAGTTTTTTTTTTGTTTTTCCATTACCAATGGCACCTAAGGCCGGAGCTTCCTCAAGAAAAGGGAAAGGGAAAGCAAAAGCTTCCACCTCCGAGTCATGGGAGAAGGAAAGATTCATTTCCAAGAGCCATCAAGACCACTTCTATGATGTTGTGGCAAAGAAGAAAGTGATCCCTGAGGTCCCTTTCAAGCTCAAGAAAAATGAGTATCCGGAGATCCGACATGAAATTCAAAGAAGAGGTTGGGAAGTCTTAGCCAACCCCATGCAACAAGTCAGAATTCTAATGGTTCAAGAGTTCTATGCCAATGCATGGATCACTAGGAACCATGACCAAAGTATGAACCCAAGCCCAAAGAATTATATCACAATGGTTAGGGGGAAATACTTGGATTTTAGTTCGGAAAATGTGAGGTTGGCGTTTCACTTACCCATGATGCAAGGTGATGAACGCCCCTACACAAGAAGGGTCAACTTTAACCAAAGGTTGGACCAAGTCCTTATGGACATATGTGTGGAAGGCGCCCAATGGAGAGTAGACTCCAAAGGCAAGCCAGTCCAACTAAGAAGACTGAACCTCAAGCCTGTAGCTAGAGGATGGTTGGAGTTCATCCAAAGATCCATCATCCCTACAAGCAACCGATCTGAAGTTACTGTGGATCGGGCCATCATGATTCATAGCATCATGATTGGAGAGGAAATAGAAGTTCATGAAGTCATCTCCAATGAACTCTACAAAATAGCCGACAAGCCTTCACCAATGGCACGGCTAGCCTTCCCCCACCTTATATGCCATCTATGTTACTCAGCTGGAGTTATCATAGAAGGAGATGTCTCCATTGAAGAAGACAAGCCCATCACCAAGAAAAGGATGGAGCAAACAAGAGAAGTTCCTCACGGCCCTCAAGAAGAACATGAGGAAGTTCATCATCAACAAATGCCTCAAGGAATGCACTTTCCTCCCAACAACTATTGGGAGCAACTCAATACCTCCTTGGAAGATTTGAGCCATAATGTTAAACAACTAAGGGCGGAACATCATGAGCACTCCATCATTCTCCAAGAAATAAGAGAAGATCAAAGAGCAATGAGGGAGGAGCAACAAAGGCAAGGAAGGGACATAGAAGAGCTTAAGAACATCATTGGGCCTTCAAGAAGAAGACACCACTAAAAGGTGGATTCATTCCTTGTTCTTTATTTCTTTCTGTTTTCGGTTTTTAATTGTTGTGTTTATCTATGTTTTGTGTCTTTATTTCATGATCATTAGTATGTAACCATGCCTTAAAGCTATGAATAAAATCCATTAGTCCTTCACCTCTCTTAAAAGAAAAATGTTTTAATTCAAAAGAACAAGAAGTACATAAATTTCGAATTTATTATTGAATTTAGTTTAATTATATTGATGTGGTGACAATACTTTTTGTTTTCTGAATGAATGCTTGAACAGTGCATATGTCTTTTGATCTTGTTGTTTATGAATGTTAAAATTGTTGGCTCTTGAAAGAATGATGAACAAAGAGAAATGTTATTGATGATCTGAAAAATCATGAAATTGATTCTTGAAGCAAGAAAAAGCAGTGAAAAAAAAAAGAAGGAGCAGTAGAAAAAGCCAATAGCCCTTAAAACCAAAAGGCAAGGGTAAAAAGGATCCAAGGCTTTGAGCATCAATGGATAGGAGGGCCTAAGGAAATTAAATCCAGGCCTAAGCGGCTAAATCAAGCTGTCCCTAACCATGTGCTTGTGTCATGAAGGTCCAAGTGAAAAGCTTGAGACTGAGTGGTTAAAGTCGTGATCCAAAGCAAAAGAGTGTGCTTAAGAGCTCTGGACACCACTAACTGGGGACTCTAGCAAAGCTGAGTCACAATCTGAAAAGGTTCACCCAGTTATGTGTCTGTGGCATTTATGTATCTGGTGGTAATACTGGAAAACAAAGTGCTTAGGGCCACGGCCAAGACTCATAAGTAGCTGTGTTCAAGAATCAACATGCTTAACTAGGAAAGTCAATAACACTATCCGAAATTCTAAGTTCCTAGAGAAGCCAATCATTCATAAACTTCAAAGGAAAAAGTGAGATGCCAAAACTGTTCAGAAGCAAAAAGCTACAAGTCCCGCTCATGTAATTAAATTAATATTCATTGATATTTTGGACTTTATAGTATATTCTCTTCTTTTTATCCTAATTGATTTTCAGTTGCTTGGGGACAAGCAACAATTTAAGTTTGGTGTTGTGATGAGCGGATAATTTATACGCTTTTTGGCATTGTTTTTAGGTAGTTTTTAGTAAGTTCAAGCTACTTTTAGGGATGTTTTCCTTAGTTTTTATGTTAAATTCACATTTCTGGACTTACTATGAGTTTGTGTGTTTTTCTGTGATTTCAGGTAAATTCTGACTGAAATTGAGGGATTTGAGCAAAACTCTGAAAAAGGCTGACAAAAGGACTGCTGATGCTGTGGATTCTGACCTCCCTGCACTCGAAATGGATTTTCTGGAGCTACAGAACTCTAATTGGCGCGCTCTCAACGGCGTTGGAAAGTAGACATCCAGGGCTTTCCAGCAATATATAATAGTTCATACTTTATTCGAAGAATGACGACGTAACTTGGCGTTGAACGCCAAGTACATGCTGCTGTCTGAAGTTAAACGCCAGAAAAACGTCATGATCCGGAGTTGAACGCCCAAAACACGTCATAACTCAAAGTTCAACTCCAAGAGAAGCCTTAGCTCGTGTATTGATCAAGCTCAGCCCAAACATACACCAAGTGGGCCCCGGAAGTGAATTTATGCATCAATAACTTACTCATGTAAACCCTAGTAGCTAGTCTAGTATAAATAGAACATTTAACTATTGTATTAGATGTCTTTTGACCACGTTTCATCTTTGGTATCAGTTTTGTTTTATTCTTCATCTTAGGAGATCATTGATCACGTTTTGGGGGGCTGGCCATTCGGCCATGCCTGAACCCTTTGCTTATGTATTTTCAACGGTGGAGTTTCTGCACACCATAGATTAAGGGTGTGGAGTTCTGCTGTACCTCAAGTATTAATGAAGTTCTATTTTCTTTTATTCAAATCTCTCTTAGTCTTATTCCAAGATATTCATTCGCACCCAAGAACATGATGAATGTGATGAGTTAGATAACCCTCATTATTATTCTCACTTATGAACGCACGTGATTGACAACCACTTCCGTTCTACATGCAACCGAGCTTGAATGTGTATCTCTTAGATTCCCCAACAGAATCTTCGTGGTATAAGCTAGATAGATGGCGACATTTATGAGGATCCGGAAAGTCTCACCTTGTCTGTGGTATTCCGAGTAGGATCCTGGGAATCCGGAAAGTCTAACCTTGTCTGTGGTATTCCGAGTAGGATTCCGGTAATGAATGACTGTGACGTGCTTCAAACTTGCAACCTGCTGGGCGTTAGTGACAGACGCAAAAGAATCAAGGGATTCTATTCCAGTAGGAGCGGGAACCAACCGGTGATTAGCCGTACTGTGACAGAGTGCGTGAGCATTAGTTTTCACTGCGAGGATGGGATGTAGCCATCAACCATGGGTGATGCCTCCAGACTGATTAGCTGTGCGAGTGACAGCCGCATAGGATATTTTCCCGAGAGGATAAAAGTAGCCACAGCTGATGGTGAACCCCTATACACAGCTTGCCATGGAAAGGAGTAAGAAGGATTGGGTAGAAGCAGTGGGAGAGCAGGCGTCCTTGAGCCATACAGCATCTTCATATACTTAACTGATATCTCTACTAATGAATCTGCATAAGTATTTCTATCCTTTTTATTATTTAGTTTATTATTTATTTATTATTCCAATAATCACAATTACCCTTTAATCTCCCTAACTGAGATCTACAAGGTGACCATAGCTTGCTTCATACCAACAATCTCTGTGGATTCGACCCTTACTCACGTAAGGTTTATTACTTGGACGACCCAGTACACTTGCTGGTTAGTTGAACGGAGTTGTGAAAATAAACAGTGCCCTAAGAGTATATTCATACAAGTACAAGATATAATGATGATCACAATTTCATGACGAGTGGGATCTCTTGTTTGCTCAATCCTTTTCTTAGTGATGGGCTTGTCCTCATCAATGAGCATTTGGTCCAACCTTTGATCAAAGTTGACCCTTTTTGAGTTTGAAAGGGACCTTGGGGATCACCTTCTTCTTGGCCACAACTTCATAGAAGTGGTCTTGATGCACCCTTGTGATGAATCTCTCCATCTCCCATGACTCGGAGGTGGAAGCTTTTGCCTTCCCTTTCCTCTTTCTAGAGGTTTCTCCGGCCTTGGATGCCATAAATGGTTATGGAAAAACAAAAAGCAATGCTTTTACCACACCAAACTTAAAAGGGTTGCTCATCCTCGAGCAAAAGAAGAAAGAAGAGAGTAGAAGAAGAAGAAATAGAGGAGATGGAGATGGCTTTGTGGTTCGGCCAAAGGGGGAGAAGTAGTGTTTAGGTTGTGTGAAAATGAAGGAGTGAAGATGGGTTTATATAGGGGTGAAGAGAGTGGTAGGGTTCGGCTATGGGAGGGTGGGTTTGGGAGGAAAAGTGGTTTGAATTTGAATGGTGAGGTAGGTGGGGTTTTATAAAGGATGGATGTGAGTGGTGAAGAGAAAGATGGGATTTGATAGGTGAAGGGTTTTTGGGGAAGAGGTGTTGAGGTGATTGGTGAATGGGTGAAGGAGAAGAGAGAGGGTGGTGGGGTAGGTCGGGATCCTGTGGGGTCCACAGATCCTTAGGTGTCAAGGAAAAGTCATCCCTGCACCAAGTGGCGAGCAAAATTGCTCTCTGTGCCAATTCTGGCGTTAAACGCCAGGTTGGTGCCCATTTCTGGCTTTTAACGCCAGCTTCTTGCCCTTTCCTGGCGTTTAACGCCAGTCTGGTGCCCCTTTCTGGCGTTAAACACCCATAATGGTGCCAGACTGGGCGTTAAACGCCCATTTGCTGCCCTTACTGGCGTTTAAACGCCAGTAGGTTCTTCCTCCAGGGTGTGCTGTTTTTCTTTCTGTTTTTCATTCTGTTTTTGCTTTTTCAACTGATTTTGTGACTTCCCATGATCATCAACCTACAGAAAACATAAAATGACAAAGGAAAATAGATAAAATATAACATTGGGTTGCCTCCCAACAAGCGCTTCTTTAATGTCAGTAGCTTGACAGTGGGCTCTCATGGAGCCTCACAGATGCTCAGAGCAATGTTGGAACCTCCCAACACCAAACTTAGAGTTTGAATGTGGGGGTTCAACACCAAACTTAGAAGTTGGTTGTGGCTTCCCAACACCAAACTTAGAGTTTGACTGTGGGGGCTCTGTTTGACTCTGTTTTGAGAGAAGCTCTTCATGCTTCCTCTCCATGGTTACAGAGGGGTATCCTTGAGCCTTAAACACAAAGGATTCTTCATTCATTTGAATGATCAATTCTCCTCTGTCCACATCAATCACAGCCTTTGCTGTGGCTAGGAAAGGTCTGCCAAGGATAACAGATTCATCCATGCACTTCCCAGTCTCTAGGACTATAAAATCAGCAGGGATGTAATGGTCTTTAATCTTTACCGGAACATCCTCTACAAGCCCATAAGCTTGTTTTCTTGAATTATTTGCCATCTCTAGTGAGATTCTTGCAGCTTGCACCTCAAAGATCCCTAGCTTCTCCATTACAGAGAGAGGCATGAGGTTTACACTTGACCCTAGGTTACACAGAGCCTTCCTAAAGGTCATGGTGCCTATGGTACAAGGTATTGAAAACTTCCCAGGATCTTGTCTCTTTTGAGGTAATTTCTGCCTAGACAAGTCATCTAGTTCTTTGGTGAGCAAAGGAGGTTCATTCTCCCAAGTCTCATTACCAAATAACCTGTCATTTAGCTTCATGATTGCTCCAAGGTATTTAGCAACTTGCTCTTCAGTGACATACTCATCCTCTTCAGAGGAAGAATACTCATCAGAGCTCATGAATGGCAGAAGTAAATCCAATGGAATCTCTATGGTCTCAGTGTGAGCCTCAGATTCCCATGGTTCCTCATTAGGGAACTCATTGGAGGCCAGTGGACGTCCATTGAGGTCTTCCTCAGTGGCGTTCAATGCCTCTCCCTCCTCTCCAAATTCGGCCATGTTGATGGCCTTGCACTCTCCTTTTGGATTTTCTTTTGTATTGCTTGGAAGAGTACTAGGAGGGAGTTCAGTAATTTCCTTGCTCAGCTGACCCACTTGTGCCTCCAAATTTCTAATGGAGGACCTTGTTTCAGTCATGAAACTTTGAGTGGTTTCGATTAGATCAGAGACCATGGTTGCTAAGTCAGAGTGGCTCTGCTTAGAATTCTCTATCTGTTGCTGAGAAGATGATGGAAAAGGCTTGCCATTACTAAACCTGTTTCTTCCACCATTATTATTGTTCAAACCTTGTTGAGGTCTCTGTTGATCCTTCCATGAGAGATTTGGATGATTTCTCCATGAAGAATTATAGGTGTTTCTATAGGGTTCTCCCATGTAATTCACCTCTTCCATTGAAGGGTTCTCAGGATCATAAGCTTCTTCTTCAGATGAAGTGTCCTTAGTACTGCCTGGTGCAGCTTGCATTCCAGACAGACTTTGAGAAATCAAATTGACTTGCTGAGTCAATATCTTGTTCTGAGCCAATATGGCATTCAGAGTATCAATCTCAAGAACTCCTTTCTTCTGATTTGTCCCATTGTTCACAGGATTCCTTTCAGAAGTGTACATGAATTGGTTATTTGCAACCATTTCAATTAGTTCTTGAGCTTCTGTAGGCGTCTTCTTCAGATGAAGAGATCCTCCAGCAGAACTATCCAAAGACATCTTGGACAGTTCAGACAGACCATCATAGAAGATACCTATGATGTTCCATTTAGAAAGCATGTCAGAGGGACACTTTTTGATCAATTGTTTGTATCTTTCCCAAGCTTCATAGAGGGATTCTCCTTCCTTCTACCTGAAGGTTTGGACTTCCACTCTAAGCTTACTCAATTTTTGAGGTGGAAAGAACTTTGCCAAGAAGGCATTGACTAGCTTTTCCCAAGAGTTCAGGCTTTCTTTAGGTTGTGAGTCCAACCATATCATAGCTCTGTCTCTTATAGAAAAAGGGAATAGCATAAGTCTGTAGACCTCAGGGTCAACCCCATTAGTCTTGACAGTGTCACAGATTTGCAAGAATTCAGCTAAAAACTGATGAGGATCTTCCAATGGAAGTCCATGAAACTTGCAATTCTGTTGCATTAGAGAAACTAATTGAGGCTTAAGCTCAAAGTTGTTTGCTCCAATGGCAGGGATAGGGATGCTTCTCCCATAGAAGTCGGGAGTAGGTGCAGTAAAGTCACCCAGCACCTTCCTTGCATTGTTGGCATTGTTGTTGTTTTCGGCTGCCATGGGTTCTTCTTCTTTGAAGATTTCTGTTAGGTCCTCTACAGAGAGTTGTGCCTTAGCTTCTCTTAGCTTTCGCTTCAAGGTCCTTTCAGGTTCAGGGTCATCCTCAACAAGAATGCTTTTGTCTTTGCTCCTGCTCATATGAAAGAGAAGAGAACAAGAAAATATGGAATCCTCTATGTCACAGTACAGAGATTCCTTGAGGTGTCAGAGGAAAGAAAAAATAGAAGGAAGAAATAGAAGAATTCGAACTTATCAAAAGAGATGGAGTTCGAATTGTTCATTGAGGAATAGTGTTAGTCCATAAATTGAAGGATGTGAGAAGAGGGGAAGAAATTTTCGAAAATTAAGTAAAAGATTTTAAAAACATTTTGAAAAACTTTAATTGATTTTCAAAAACTAAGAGTGGGAAAGAAATCAAGTGATTTTTGAAAAAGATTTTGAAATTAGAAATCAAAAAGATATGATTGAAAACTATTTTGAAAAAGATGTGAGAAAAAAGATATGATTGAAAAGTTATGATTTTAAAAAAAATGTGATTGAAAAGATATGATTTGAAAAACAATTTAAAAAGATTTGATTTTGAAAATTAATGACTTGGCTAACAAGAAAAGATATGATTCAAACATTAAACCTTTCTCAACAGAAAAGGCAACATACTTGAAATGTTGAATCAAATCATTAATTGATAGCAAGTATTTTTGAAAATGGAAAGAAATTGATTTTGAAAATATATGATTGAAAAGATATGATTTGAAAAGATTTGATTTTAAAAAACTTTGAAAACTTGAAAAAAATTTGCATTAAAAACAAAATCTTCCCTCTTGTGCCATCCTGGCGTTAAACGCCCAGAATGGTGCACATTCTGGCGTTTAACGCCCAAAGCACTACCCTTTTGGGCGTTAAACGCCCAACCAGGCACCCTAGCTGGCGTTTAAACGCCAGTTTTCCTTCTTTACTGGGCGTTTTGAATGCCCAGCTTTTTCTGTGTAATTTCTCTACTGAATGTTCTGAATCTTCAATTCCATGTATTATTGACTTGAAAAGACACAAATTAAAAATATTTTTGGATTTTTTTATACTGAGGAATAGACACAATGCAACTAAAATCAAATAAACAATGCATACAAGACACCAAACTTAGAAGTTTGTATACTACTGACACTAACAAATGAGAATGCATATGAGAAACAACAAAACACTCAAGACAAGAGAATTTAAAGATTAGAACAAGAAAATCATCAAGAACAACTTGAAGATTAATGAAGACACATGAATGAATGCAAGAAGAACAGAAACATGCAATTGACACCAAACTTAAAATGAGACACTAGACTCAACATACAATATTTTTGGTTTTTATGATTTTGTAATTTTTTTGGATTTTTCGAAAATTAGGTGGAAAAGAAAATAAAGGTATCAAAATTCTTAATGAGAATTCCAGGAATCATGCAATGTTAGTCTAAAGCTTCAGTTTAAAGAAATTAGACATGGCTAGCCAAGCTTCAGCAGGACATTGCATTCAAGAGCTAAATTGATGAGAATCAATCAGCTTTGGTGATGATAAGAACATCACCTTGAAACACTAGAATTCATTCTTAAGAACTTTGAAGAAAAATACCTAATCTAAGCAACAAGATGAACCGTCAGTTGTCCAAACTCAACAATCCCCTGCAACGGCGCCAAAAACTTGGTGCACGGAATTATGATCATCAATGGCACCATCAACATGGTACGCTCAATTGCAATCTCAACTATTTATCACAACTTCGCACAACTAAACAGCAAGTGCACTGGGTCGTCCAAGTAATAAACCTTACGCGAGTAAGAGTCGATCCCACGGAGATTGTTGGTATGAAGCAAGCTATGGTCATCTTGTAAATCTTAGTCAGGAAGATTCAAATGGTTATGGATGATATATGAATAAAGCATAAAGTAAAGATAGAGATACTTATGTAATTCATTGGTGAGAACTTCAGATAAGCGAATGGAGATGCTTTGTCCCTTCCGTCTCTCTGCTTTCCTACTGTCTTCATCTAATCCTTCTTACTCTTTTCCATGGCAAGCTGTATGTTGGGCATCACCGTTGTCAGTGGCTACAATCCCGTCCTCTCACTGAAAATGTTCAACGCACCCTGTCACCGTACGGTTAATCATCTGTCGGTTCTCAATCAGGTTGGAATAGAATCCATTGATTCTTTTGCGTCTGTCACTAACGCACAGCCTTCAGGAGTTTGAAGCTCGTCACAGTCATTCAATCATTGAATCCTACTCAGAATACCACAGACAAGGTTTAGACCTTCCGAATTCTCTTGAATGCCGCCATCAATTCTAGCTTATACCACGAAGATTCTGATTAAGGAATCCAAGAGATAAACATTTAAGCCTTGTTTGCTTGTAGAACGGGAGTGGTTGTCAGGCACGCGTTCATAAGTGAGAATGATGATGAGCGTCACATAATCATCACATTCATCATGTTCTTGGGTACGAATGAATATCTTAGAATAAGAACAAGCTGAATTGAATAGAAGAACAATAGTAATTGCATTAATACTCGAGGTACAGCAGAGCTCCACACCTTAATCTATGGTGTGTAGAAACTCCACCGTTGAAAATACATAAGAACAAAAGTGATCATTGGCTTCGGTCCCAGAGAGGGAACCAGAAGAACCAAGATCTGATCTAAGAACTAGATGTCCGAAGATGAAAATACAATAGTAAAAGGTCCTATTTGTAGAGAACTAGTAGCCTAGGATTTACAGAAATGAGTAAATGACATAAAAATCCACTTTCGGGCCCACTTGGTGTGTGCTTGGGCTGAGCATTAAAGCATTTTCGTGTAGAGACTTTTCTTGGAGTTAAACACCAGCTTTTGTGCCAGTTTGGGCGTTTAACTCCCATTCTTGTGCCAGTTCCGGCGTTTAACGCCGGGCAGTTTTGAGCTGATTTGGAACGCCGGTTTGGGCCATCAAATCTCGGGCAAAGTATGGACTATTATACATTTCTGGAAATCCTAGGATGTCTACTTTCCAACGCCGTTGAGAGCGTGCCAATTGGGCTTCTGTAGCTCCAGAAAATCCACTTCGAGTGTAGGGAGGTCAGAATCCAACAGCATCTGCAGTCCTTTTCAGTCTCTGAATCAGATTTTTGCTCAGGTCCCTCAATTTCAGCCAGAAAATACCTGAAATCACAGAAAAACACACAAACTCATAGTAAAGTCCAGAAAAGTGAATTTTAACTAAAAACTAATAAAAATATACTAAAAACTAACTAAAACATACTAAAAACATACTAAAAACAATGCCAAAAAGCGTATAAATTATCCGCTCATCAAGAGGCAACCATGCATCGTGGACTAGAAATCCAAGAGATACACACTCTAGCTTTCGCAGGTAGAACGGAAGTGTTTGTCAGGCACGCGTTCATAAGTGAGAATGGTGATGAGTGTCACGGATCATCACATTCATCAGGTTGAAGTGTGAATGAATATCTTAGAATAAGAATAAGCATGAATTGAATAGAAAACAGTAGTAATTGCATTAATACTCGAGGAACAGTAGAGCTCCACACCCTTAATCTATGGTGTGTAGAAACTCCACCGTTGAAAATACATAAGTAATGAAGGTCCAGGCATGGCCGTGAGGCTAGCCCCCAAAACATGATCAAAGGATCAAAAGATAATCCAAAGATGTCTAATACAATAGTAAAAAGTTCTATTTATACTAAACTAGTAACTAGGGTTACAAAAATGAGTAAATGATGCAGAAATCCACTTCCGTGCCCACTTGGTGTGTGTTTGGGCTGAGCATTAAAGCTTTCACGTGTAGAGGTCTTCCTTGGAGTTGAACGCCAGTTTGTAACTTGTTTCTGGCCTTTGACTCTGCTTTGCAACTTGTTTCTGGCGTTTAACGCTAGAATAGAGCAGAAAGCTGGTGTTAAACGCCAGTTTGCATCGTCTAATCTCGAGCAAAGTATGAACTATTATATTTTGCTGGAAAGCTCTGGATGTCTACTTTCCAACGCGATTGAGAGCGCACCATTTGGACTTTTGTAGCTCCAAAAATTCTATTTCGAGTGCAGGGAGGTCAGAATCCAACAGCATCTGCAGTCCTTCTTCAGCCTCTGAATAAGATTTTTGCTCAGGTCCCTCAATTTCAGCAAAAAAATACATGAAATCACAGAAAAACACACAAACTCATAGTAAAGTCCAGAAATGTGAATTTTGCTTAAAAACTAATAAAAATATACTAAAAACTAACTAAATCATACTGAAAACTATGTAAAAACAATGCCAAAAAGCGTATAAATTATCCGCTCATCAAGCGCCTGACACGCTTTTGTTCTAAGGATATAGTGCCTGGCACACTATTGTTCCGGGGATATAGTGTCTGGCTCACTTGCATGCTCATTCTGAGGATATAGTGCCTGACACACTCTTGTAGCAGAGAAGGAAAACAACAACAACATCTATTTCATCATAAATCATTCCAAGGATATAGTGTCTGGCACACTATCCACATCCAACAAGTCCATCGACCTAAAAGCATTACCTGTCATCACCATTTCTCATCTCAAATCACTTTCAATTATTAATTCTCAACATTCCAAGGATATAGTGCCTCGCACACTTTCCTTCAAACACTATCATTCCAAGGATATAGTTCCTAGCACACTTTTCACATTCAACAAGATCATCATTCCTCTTTGAGTCCTCAACTCATCAAAACCATAATCATTTCCATTAACATCCTTAAACATTCATATTTCTCAATTTCATCATAAGCAATTCCATTTCTCAAAAATCTCTTCAACTGTATACTTTACAACTCCATATTCACCAGTTCAACTAGAAATAACACAAACCTTCCGAACCTGGTCACCGGCTCTAAACTCATAACTAAAAATACCCTTTTTATCACTTTATTATTTTCTCTCTTGATTCAAGAACCTAAAACTGACAAAAAGGTTTTAAACAAGTGTTATAGAAGTTTGCAAGCTTGCCAGGAAGGTAAAACAGTTAAAAACAAGCTTTTCATTGAAAAACAGGGCAGTGTGCGTATGCACAGGGGTGTGCGTGTGCACACCTAGGAGGATTTTCAAGATGTGTGTGTATGCATTGATGTGTGCGTACGCACAAGGAGAAAAATTTTCAACTCTGTTCATCCACACAAGGCGTGCGAATGCCCTCAATAAAGTGCACCTTCCAACGTGTGCGTGCGCACAGGGCTGTGCGTACGCACAGCTTGCAAAACTTCATTGATTGTGTGTGCGCACAGGGTGTGCTAACGCTCCCATCAGCAAGCCTTCCCCTGTGTGTGCGTGCGCAACAAGGCTGTGCGTCCGCACACTTTCAAAAACACAGAAAATGTGCGTGCGTACAAGGCTGTGTGTGCGCACACAAACCAGAAATCACAAATTCTGCAGCATTCACAGAATTCAAATTTCAACACCAAACTTTGAATGATCATAACTTCCTTTACAAAAATCCATTCTTTACAAACCTTATATCAATTTAAAGCTCTCAAAGCCATCTTTAATTTAAAAAAATTTTTATACAATTTTAAGCTTTGAGGCTCAAGTTATGATCCGTCAAAGTTCACTAAGAATCCATTTTTACCAAATCCTTGAAAACTTACTTTTACCAAAATTTTCATTTCAAACTAAACTACTCACAATCCAATTACTACCAAAACAACACCAAAGTCCATACCGCTCATTTCTCAACTCAACCATTGACAAACCCCAATTTGACGGTTTGTTTTGTATTGAAATTAGAGTATTTTGATAACCTTTTGTCACATTTAGCCTAGGAATTAGCATGGTTTTGTTATCTCTCCCTTATTTGTGCTTAAGTGTAAAAACATGCTTTTTACGTCTTATTTTGATGAATTCTAGTTTCTCTTTGATTCCATAAGATGCCTTGATGTGTTTGTTAGTAATCTCAGGATGAAATAGGCTAAGCATGGATCAGAAGAAGCAAGGAAGGAAGCATGCAAGTGGAGAGAAGCACAAAAAGCCAAAGAATTGATCTCGGCCAAGCACGCGTACTCGCACATCGCAGAATTAGCCAGGGACGCGCACGCGTACCGTGCGCGCACGCGTCGTAGTCTGCACATGATTCCTTTATTGCAGTACGTGCCTGGCGATTTTAGGAGGTTTCAGCAACCAACTTTGGCGCCAAAATGCATATAAGAGCCAAAGATTGAAGGGGATTGACACACATTCACATCCATAGACTAATTTTAGATCATTAGATAGATAGTTTTAGTTAGTTACATTTTGTAGAGAGAGAAACTCCAACTTCTCTCTAGGATTCATCTTCATTTTCTCAATTCTCAACCATTCTTTGGTGAGATCTATTGCCACTCTCAATTTACTTTGTTCATGTTGTAGATCCTTATCTCTAATCTCAATTGGTGTTTGTAATTGTTCAACTCTTGTAGATCTTAGGTTTAACTTTGTTGTTTTGGATTCTATTGATTCATTGAAGATCTCATTTTCATTGTTGTTCATTGTTGATTGTTGTTGATCTCTTGTGTTGAATTGCTTTGATTCTAAATCTCTTCTCAATTTTACTATGTCTTTCATTCTTGCCCTCCAAATGTTTGAGAAAATGCCAACTTTAGATATGGAGTAGTATTCCCTCACTTGGCCTAGTGGTTGAGTCATTGGAGACACTTGAATAATGGATGTCAATTGTTGATTAAGAATTGAGGATTGCTAATTGACTTAGAGTGCACTAAAGCTAGACTTCCCTAGGGTAAGACTAGGACTTGTGACTTGAGTTAATTACTTTTACTTGACTTTCCTCTATAATTAGGGGTTAACTAAGTAAAGCAACACTCCTTTGTCATCACAATTGAAGGAAGCTATAGTGATGGAACTTCCAATGTTCAACCTTGGCCAAGGCTTTTAATATTGATTGATTGTTGTTTTCTTTTATTCACACTTTTATGCCACACTCTTCAAGCCACAAAAAGACTACTTAACCAATACATGCATCCTTGTAGCATTCCTAGGGAAGAACGACTCGGGACTAATACTCTCGATTATAGATTGTAGATTTGTTTGATGATGGATTTTGCGTCGGTTTAGACTATACTACGATTGATCACTTGATAATTTCTATACCGGCAAAAATTCATTCGTCAAAATGGCGCCGTTTCCGGGGAATGCGCATGAGTGCCATGTTTTTGGTTAATGTAAATATGTGAATATTGTGAATATGTTTGTCTTTTGTTTGATTGTTAGTTTTTGTTAGTTTTAAGATCTCTATTGGTTTTGTTTCTATTTGCCACTATGAATTCTCATCCTTGTGGTTTTGGATATAACTATGACTATTTTGTAGGCGATGAAAACTTGAATGATGGCTCACATTATGGGATAGATGAATTCTCAGGAAGGGAGCCATATCCATATGAGCAATCATCATGGCAACCTTCCCCTTCAAGTTACTATGATGGTAATCCTTCCTATAATGCATATCATTCCTACGAATATGATGACTCTTATCATGGTTATACCACTCAACCACCACCATTCTATGCACCATATTCTCAACCCACATCTTATTTCCACCAAGTGCCCACATATGATCCAAATCTATATTCCCCCTATGCATACCCTTGTGACGATTATGAACAAGCAACCCTTGAATCACCACCACTCCAACATTTTTACCCTCCAACCCAAGTCCCCATGGATGATGCACTTGGTATCGTTCTTCAAGAGCAAGAAGAGCTCCAAACCGCCTTCACTAGTTTCACCTCTACCCTCCAAGAATTTACGTCCCGTATAATTTCACCCGCTACCAATAACCAAAATGACTTCCCACCTCGAAGCTTTGATGAATCTTCTTTCCAACCATATTATGATTTCTCCTCTCCGCCACAAACCTCCATGGAAGCATATCAATGTCCATCAATCCAAGAGCAATATGATCCTACTTATGTTAGTAAAGCGGAACAAGAATTAAGGGATCGTCTCAAGGAAGAAATGGATCGACTTCAAGCAACCATCCGTCAAAAGATAGATTCTTGGGATTCATATCACAAGCAAAATGAGTTCACGGATGATTGTGAGAAAGCAACCAAAGAGGGAGGTATGAGGGAGACTTTAGAGCCTCAAGTTAAGCACAAGGAAATGGAGTGTGTGTTGCAACAAGCGGAGGAAATAGAGATTGCTAAAGATAAAGAAGTGGAAGAAGACCTAGAGGAGGTTGAACAAGAAGGAAGTTCCATCAACGAAAATAACTCTACATCAAGTGACAATGGTGATCTTGTTGAAGCTTCCCCCTTCGAATGTGAAATCAATGTTGAGGAGGGTGCGCAACCTCCAACACATAACTTGATCAATGATAAAGGTTTGAAGGAAGTTAGCAAACAAGAAGAATTTAAAAAGAGTTATCAAAAGATGGAAATCATCATGGAGGAGCCAAAGGAAGTGGAACCTACAATGTCAAGAGCATTGAATATCTTCCTTGCTAAGTCGCCGTCCCAATCACAAATTGAGTGGGTAATCATCTCATCCTTTATTTTCTTGGCCCATATCAATATGCGTTGTTAGAAATGGACGGTCAACTTAGAACTCTTTGTGGGCTAGAAAGTAAGAACGGATTAGATGTTGGTGGACAATGTGAATCAAGGTGCATAAAAGATGGGAGATCAAACTTTGAGTTTCAAAGGTTGAGTGAAGCCAAATTCAATGGGTTTGAGATGATGAGTACGAGTTACAAGGAGAATTCAATAAGTTTGTCACCCTATTGGAAGCATGAAGATCAAGAAGAAAAGTGGTTGACAAACAAAGTATGGGACCCCGGAACATACATAGATCACTATCAACTTAAGGGCCTCGTTACTTGCTTAGGCCCCCTTGAAAGCCTTGTACGTTTAAACTGGGATCCCGGAGGCTATTGGAAGAGCAAACATTGGTGGGGATTCGAAGAAGAGTTTAAGCATAAGCCACCCTAGCAAGGACCCCACCAAATGTCCAACTTAAGGACTTTAACTAAAAGTGCTAGGTGGGAGACACCCCACCATGGTAAACTCTTTCCACTCCCTTCTAATTTTGTTCAATAAATGATTTGAGTTACCATCGTAGGTAGTTTTTCACTTCATAATTAGCTTGTTTGTGTACACTAGTTGCTAGCATATTAACATGTATGTTGTGCTTAGTAGAAATAGAATAAATCTCAAAACCAACTTGCATTTTAGAAAGTGTGTGATTTTGACTAAATAAGGAGTTGTAGGCACCATGGGGAGTCTTTGGGCAATTAGAGCTTTTAGGCATTTCAAAAAAAAAAAAAGGGGTGGACGCGCGCGCACCATGCACGCGTACGCGTCCATGAGCGGATGCATCATCACCCATATTCCAGAGAGTTGGGCCTCTCATAGGCCAGCATTGTGCCTCAAGCCCAACTCAATCCACGCGTACGCACACCTGCCGCGTACGCGTCAATCGGCTGCTGCAACTTCTGGGCCAACACCCAGAGAGTTGAGCCGGCTCTGGGCAAACAATAAGCCCCTGGCCCAACTCAACTCGCGCGGACGCGTACATGCCGCGTGCGCGTCCATAAGCCAAGAGATGAAAAGGACGCGAGCGCACGTATCGCGCTTACGCGCCCTATGGTGAACTGTCAATTATACGCGGACGCGCACATGCCGCGTACGCGCAGGCCTAGTAGTGCAACCTCCAGGCCATTGACCAGAAAGTTAGGCCTCATGTGGGCCAACTTTAAGCCTCCAGCCCAACTCCTTGCACGCGTGCGCGTGCAGTACGCGCACGCGTCCTTGCCTATTTTGATCATCCACGCGTGAGCGCATTGTGCGCGCACGCGTAGGTTCCTAGTTGTACCAATGAACGCGGACGCGCAAGGTGCGCGCCCGCGTCGATTCAAAATGATGATAACCTAATGCGCGACGCGCACTGCGCAGTCGCGCAAAAACCCCCTTTTTTCCCCATTTTCATCTTCTTCCTCCTCTCACCCTCAACCGCCGCTGCTCCGCCGGCCACCACCGCACGGCCAACCCCTTCTCTCGCCATCACCTCAATCGCCCACGTCTTCTCCTTCTCTCGTCCATCCACCCCTGCCCGAACGCCAACAACCACAGCCACCTCTGCCCGTCACCACCTTCACCACCGCCGGCGGCTGCGCCGTCGTCACCACCCACTCCCATTCGCTCTCTCTCTCTCTCTCTCATCCACTAGCCGCTATTCACACTCTCTCTCTCTCTGCTTCCTTGCAAAACCGCGGCTGCCGCCATCTTCACCGCCACCGTCCACGGCGATGCAAGCTTCTACCTCTGCCGACCCTGCCCAGTTCCATTTCCCTTTCCCATTCTCGGTTCTTCCCCGCTCCCAGGTTCCTGCTCCAAATTCTGTCCTCTTTAATTGTTCATTTCTGTTAATTACTGTATATTTCTGTTAGTTAGTCTGATTTCAATTGTTGTATGTTAGGATTAGTTAGAAATAATTGCGGTTAGGTAGCTAGGGCTGGATAGAGGATTCTAGGCCTGATAAGTGCTCCGTTTGTGTTTATTTTCTGTTTGTTTGCTTGTTTGCTAAGTGCCAAATTTGAGTTGCTCTGTATGCAATTTGTGCTGTCTGGATGCTTTCTTATTGCTACTGTGATTGGTTGATATTGTATTCATGCTGCTTGTGTTATGTTGCAATCCGGGAACGTCCAATTTTAAGCCGGAATGCTGCCCAATTTTCAAGAATTATTTTCTTTCTAGTCTTTATTGACAAATTGAACTTGGCATATTAATTCTTTAAACATTTGCCTAATGCACGCAAGTTCATAATTGGGCCAATTTCCGTTCTTTTTATCTGACTCCTGGAATTGACATTCACTTGCATTTTTAACCCTCTTGACCATCACTTTGAGCCATGATGATGAACATGCCTATTCCTTATAAATTGTGCACATTGTTGGAAACATTGAATTCTTGGTTAATGGCTATGTTCTCTGATTCTTACTTGATTTCCATATTTCAAGTTTAATTCACATCATGTTTGCTTGCCATCTATCTTACAGCCTGAAAATGCTTTACTTGCTTCATGCTAAGTGTTTAATTGCCTATATTCTATTTTACTTTTCAGGATGTCGGATAAAGGGAAAGGAAAGGCATCATCCTCCAAAAAGAGAAAGAAAACACCAAATCCCGCCTTTGCTTCACTGCTTGCCTATGCTCAAAACCCTCTACATGATACGGATAAAGCAAACCAATTACTACCGGCTCAGGATACGGTCAAATTCCCCAATCTCTACTGTGAACTCAGATTCCCAAGCTACAATTCAAAGAATCTGAATACTGAGAAGAAGCTGGTTATTCCATCAGATTTGACCGACATCATCCACCAGCGTATTGACCGGATGGGTTTGGCCTTTTTGGATAGGGAATTGAGCCGGGTGAACCGATCTTGGGTGCAGGAGTTCTATTGCAATTTCTTCTGCCACACCCTTGATTCGGTACTTGTTAGGGGGATTGAGGTACCCATCACAGAGCAGGCTATAGAGGATGCCCTTACTTGCCGGCCTAGGACCAGTGACACTGATGCATTCATGCAGGCCGAGATAGACCTTCACTGCATGACTTTTGATTTTGAGGCATTGAGGGCAGTGGTAGCTACTCCGGATGCTCCTTGGGTTATGGATGCCGATAACACGGCACCCAAGGGGATGCACTTTAGTTATCTGAGCCGAGAGGCCAAGACTTGGCAGCAGATCTTCGCTCATTACGTCATGCCTACGACTCATTTCACAGAGATCCCAGTTGCCATGTTGATCTTGATCAGCTGTGTGATGGAGGGGAGAGATGTTTATTACCCCCAGCTGATCAGGCGGTTCATGTGGAGGGCCCACATCCGAGGTCTCTTTCCTTTTCCGGTCTTGGTCACTCAGATGATTCAGCGGGCCGGAGTTCCGTGGCACCAGGATGATGTATCACCACCTCCACCGCTCCCTCAGAAGGAGCCAGTTACTATTCCGTGGGGATCCTGGGTGCACGAGAGGCCCGCCTCGCGCCGTCGATCTCGAGCCAGAGCAGCAGTTGAGGGAGCTGGACCCTCTTCATCCTCAGCCCCTGCAGGAGCATCTACCGCAGCCGCACCTCAGCCGCTTTACCTGTTAGTTCAGCGTCTCTTCCGGTACATGGAGCGCAGCCAGCGCCAGGTCATGCGTCGCCTGGATCGGATTGACCAGATGTTCGTGGCCCAGGGCCTTGAGCTGCCACCTCTACCAGAGTCTTCCGGTTCTGATGAGGAGACCCATGAGGAGGAGCACGCAGATTTACAGACTGAGGGTGTTCATGTGGCTGAGCCAGCACATATGGAGGCACCACCTCAGACACAGGAGTCTCAGCCGGTACCACCGTCACAGCCAGAGCCTACCGGTGTACCTATCCCGGATCCTCAGGATTAGCATCGAGGACGATGCTTGATCTTAAGTGTGGGGAGGTAGCCGGTGGCATCATTAGATACCGGTGAACATTTTAGCCACTTTTCTAGCTATCTCACTTTGCACACCTTTTGTGTATATTTGATGTATTTTGAGTTTATTTTGGATGCTTTCACTGCTTGATACTTTTACTGCTTATTTTGGATTTATTTTGGATTTTAGATACTTTGATGCTTATGGATATCCTTAGATGTTTTAGATGATAGATTCCATACTTTTAGTTGGATTTTTCTTTATACATTTTTGCATATCTTTATTTTTAGTTGAGATTGTGATTAGAAATCATATTTTGAATTGCAAATACTTAGTCACCCTTTTTGCATAAGAAATTGATTTTGAGTGAAAAAGGGAAGAACTAAGAAAATTTTTTTGGATTTTTCAATCACAACAATGCTTAGTCAAACATTGGGATTTTTCAAGAAGCTTAAATAGAGGGCATTAACCCAATTGATTGAAAGAGAATTTTTGAAAACTTGCTTGAATTTCATACCTTGTGAAGCATGTATTGAATTGAGAACACAAGCTTGTGAGACTTGAGCCTATTGATGTGGTTACATTTTATAACCACTTATTTTCCATTCTTGTGTGAAATTGCTCTCTTTCTATGATTGTGATCCTTGATTTGCTTGATTCTATATATCCATTTATTTCTTGTATTTATGCATTTATATGATTGAGGCCATCACTTCATTAGCCACTTACCCAAATAGCCAACCCTTTTATATTCCTTTGATTAGCCAATTTTGAGCCTATGCTTAACCAACTTATTCTCAATATAGCTCATTACAAGCCCAAGGCGGAAAACCAATGAAAAGTCCTTGTTTGGATCCTTGATTAGCCTAGGCTAGTGAGAGTGTTCATTATTCAAGTTGGTGAGGCTTGGGAACATTGGATGGGATAAAAGGGGTAGTACACTTTTATGTTTAGGAATTGGGCACATATTCATGTATAAATTGAATGTAGAAACCTTATGCATTGATGTTCTTGTATTTAGTTTGAAAGAAAAAAAAAAGAGAGGAAAATATATAAAGAAAAAAATGATGAAAAGAAAAGAAAAAAATGGAAAAATGATGATGGAAAAGAAAAAAAAAATTAATAATAACACAATAAAGAAGGGACAAAATGCCCCAAAGTGAAGTCAATAAAAAGGAATCAATGCATAGGTGTTGTGAAATTAAAAAGGAATACATGAGTATGTGAAAAAGTGAAGAATGGGTAGTTAGAGTAGTTTGAACTTGTATAGGTCATTATATAGTTAGGTGGGAAAGTCTATGTTAATCAAAGATTCAATCCTAGTCCACTTAACCATAAATGATCCTACCTTGACCCTAACCCCATTACAACCTAAATGAAAGACCTCATGATGAATGTATGCATGCATTGAATAAGTGTTGATTGTTAGAAGAAAATCAAATTTTGGAAAACATGATTAGAAGAGAATTGAGTGAATCAACCCTTAAACACTTGAGTGAATAGAGCGGATACACATCCGGTGAGGGTTCAAAAGTTCAATTACATGTGTTCACCCATATTATCTATATTCTTGCAAGTTTGAACTCTTTTTTATAATTCAATACAATTGTGGTTTGGACTTAATTCCTATTGCCTAGCTCTTGTGCTTAAACGTGCTCTCTTGGGAATTGATTTGTTCGACTTAAACATTTCCAATTGCTTTAGGTAGTTGCATGTAGATAGGACTCATATAGTTTAGTTGCATTCAATAAATGTCATAACCCTTAGTACCTTCTTAATTTAGCATGAGGACATGCTAAGGCTTAAGTGTGGGGAGGTTGACAAACCCCAATTTGACGGTTTGTTTTGTATTGAAATTAGAGTATTTTGATAACCTTTTGTCACATTTAGCCTAGGAATTAGCATGGTTTTGTTATCTCTCCCTTATTTGTGCTTAAGTGTAAAAACATGCTTTTTACATCTTATTTTGATGAATTCTAGTTTCTCTTTGATTCCATAAGATGCCTTGATGTGTTTGTTAGTAATCTCAGGATGAAATAGGCTAAGCATGGATCAGAAGAAGCAAGGAAGGAAGCATGCAAGTGGAGAGAAGCACAAAAAGCCAAAGAATTGATCTCGGCCAAGCACGCGTACGCGCACATCGCAGAATTAGCCAGGGACGCGCACGCGTACCGTGCGCGCACGCGTCGTAGTCTGCACGTGATTCTTTTATTGCAGCACGTGCCTGGCGATTTTAGGAGGTTTCAGCAACCAACTTTGGCGCCAAAATGCATATAAGAGCCAAAGATTGAAGGGGATTGACACACATTCACATCCATAGACTAATTTTAGATCATTAGATAGATAGTTTTAGTTAGTTACATTTTGTAGAGAGAGAAACTCCAACTTCTCTCTAGGATTCATCTTCATTTTCTCAATTCTCAACCATTCTTTGGTGAGATCTATTGCCACTCTCAATTTACTTTGTTCATGTTGTAGATCCTTATCTCTAATCTCAATTGGTGTTTGTAATTGTTCAACTCTTGTAGATCTTAGGTTTAACTTTGTTGTTTTGGATTCTATTGATTCATTGAAGATCTTATTTTCATTGTTGTTCATTGTTGATTGTTGTTGATCTCTTGTGTTGAATTGCTTTGATTCTAAATCTCTTCTCAATTTTACTATGTCTTTCATTCTTGCCCTCCAAATGTTTGAGAAAATGCCAACTTTAGATATGGAGTAGTATTCCCTCACTTGGCCTAGTGGTTGAGTCATTGGAGACACTTGAATAATGGATGTCAATTGTTGATTAAGAATTGAGGATTGCTAATTGACTTAGAGTGCACTAAAGCTAGACTTCCCTAGGGTAAGACTAGGACTTGTGACTTGAGTTAATTACTTTTACTTGACTTTCCTCTATAATTAGGGGTTAACTAAGTAAAGCAACACTCCTTTGTCATCACAATTGAAGGAAGCTATAGTGATGGAACTTCCAATGTTCAACCTTGGCCAAGGCTTTTAATATTGATTGATTGTTGTTTTCTTTTATTCACACTTTTATGCCACACTCTTCAAGCCACAAAAAGACCACTTAACCAATACATGCATCCTTGTAGCATTCCTAGGGAAGAACGACTCGGGACTAATACTCTCGATTATAGATTGTAGATTTGTTTGATGATGGATTTTGCGTCGGTTTAGACTATACTACGATTGATCACTTGATAATTTCTATACCGGCAAAAATTCATTCGTCAACCATCAATAACCTCCCATTTACACTATTCCACACCATCAAAACCATTATTATCTAACATCTAAAAATCATCATAAACACTCCTAATTCTCCTCATTCATCAATAACATTTTCACAACTCATCATCAATCATCAACATTACCAGCAACTCTCAACAACTATAATAATTTTCAACATTCATCATCAAATCATTAAGCTCCCAAACATTTCACAGCAACATTACACATCAATCATTCCTCATACATAAATACTTCACTTACCACTTATCATCCTCATAAAAGTCACCCAACACCAGCCTTACACACCATCAATAATCCACCAACCTTAACACAACATAAACCACAAGATTCAAAATCCATAATCTTCATCAACATACACCATCACACATCATAATCATCATTATCCTTTATTACCTTAAATTCTCATAATCCTCATTATTCATTAATATAACTAATCACCATCAATACTCATCAACACTAATGATCCAATACAACCAACAATTACATCAATTCACATATAATTATTCATACGCCAATATCATTCAATCCTATCTTAGGGTCAACTAACCTAAGTATCCAGAAATATTACATATTACATAAAGGAAATCAAAACCATACCTTGGCCGATCCCAAAACGCACCAAACATCAAAACAAAGCCACCAAGCTCGAACCAAAGTCTCAATCCAACTCCAATAAACACCAAAACTTAATCTTACCCAATGAGATTAGGGGTAAAATCCAACAATACTCCAATGCTAGATCACCTCTAAACAAACAAAATCACAAAATCTACTAAAAAACCAAACCCAAAAACATAGAAATGTTAGGGCAGGAAAAATGGAGCGTGAGATTTGAATTCTTACCAGATTTTCTTAGAGAGAAATGAAGAGCTCGTCAAGAGCTTTGCGTGGCCGCAAACAGCTCGTCAATCGGAGCTCCGTAGCTCAAGTTATGGCTCCCAGAAGGTGATGATGAATAGTGACATTCCCCTCTTCTCCTCTCATTTCAAATCTGCGCCCCTCTCTCTCAAGTTAGGTCAAAATGAGCTGAATGCTCATTAATTGGTCTTATATATGTTGGGCCTTGGGCCTGGTTTAGACCCGGTCCAACTCGTTAGCGTTTTAGGTCCGTTTGGCCCACTTTGGGTCAAAACCTTTAAGATTAACGCCCAATTTTCGATTCTAAATTATTTTTATCCTTTGAAAACAATAAATAAATTTTCAAAATCTTATTTTCCAAAATATGCAGTACTGGATAGACTAGAGCCGGTACTGCCACCTTAAGCGCCAAGACGCATTTTTACAAAAAATTTTCAAAAAAGATACATTTTCCAACTCAGAAAAATTCATTGAAATCAAATTTCACCTTTATATTTTCAAATTAAAACTTCAAAATTTTGAATCTACTCCGAGCACTTAAAAATTATTATTTTACTAAAGCAGTTAAACTAGTTCTTTCACCGGTTGCATCAGAAACATAAGCTTGAAGCTTATACTGCAAGTCTACCTGAACGACCTTCTTGCGACAATGGTCACACTCAAATCTCTCTGATAAATCACTATTTTACGGTTTATTTTGTATTGAATTGAGTGGATTTTCTCAACTATTCTCGCACTTATCCACATAAATTGCATGTTTTTAAGTTTCCTTCCTAATTTTGTGCTATGATTAAAAACATGCTTCCTAGGCCTTTAAATTACTAATTTTTAATCCCTTCTTATTACCATTTGATGCCTTGATGTGTTTGTTAAGTGATTATAGAGTTTATAGAGCAGGAATGTCTTAGAGGATAGAAAGGAAGCATATAAAAGTGGAAGGAACACAAAGAATTAAAGATTTGAGAAGCTGGTGTCGACGTGTAAGCATGGATGAAAAATGCGCGTGACCAGGAGCAACGTCCACATGACGCGTACGCGTGGCCAGTGCAGAGTTCAAACGACGCATACGCGTGGCTGACACGCACACGTGACGAGCGTCACGTGCTGCAATAAAGTGAAAACGTTGGGGGCAATTTCTGGGCTGCTTTTGGCCCAGTTTCAAGTCCGAAAAGGAAGAGAAGAGGCTGGGGAGTGGAGTTGAATCAAAGATTGATTCATTGATACACATTTTAGTTTTAGATAGATGTAGGATTCTAGACAGAGAGGCTCTCTCCTCTGTCTAGGTTTTAGGGTTTCTTCTTTTATTTTAAGTTTCATCTAGGTTTAGATTCTACTTCTTATCTTGATTCAAGTTCCTCTTTTAATTCCTTGTTATTACCACTACGCTTTCTTAGTTTTATATGTTGTTCCCTTTACCTTGTTGCTTTATTGTTCATGACTCCTTGTTGATTCCATTTTCCTTTTAATGCACTTGAGGTATTTTAAGTTTATTGTCGCTTTCTTTAATTTGTTGTAATTGTTTTCTTGCAATTGTTAGTCTTAGATTTTACTATTCCTTGTTAATTTTCTATGTTTTTATTTTATGCCTTCCAAGTATTTGATAAAATGCTTGGTTATATTTTAAAATAGGTTTTTGTGTTCTTGGCTTGGATTGAGTAATTTGGAGACTCTTGAATTGTCAAAGTCTCTTGTTGATTGGTGATTGAAAGTTGCTAGTTGGTTTGAGCTTCACTAAATCTAGTCTCCAATTAGGACTTGTGAACTTAAGTTGATTTTGCTCACTTGACTTTCCTTCAATTGTTAGAGGTTAACTAAGTGAGAGTAAAAGACAATTACCATCACAATTAACGATGATAATGAGGATAGGAATTCCAATTCTCAACCATTGCTAGGACTTTTCTTAGTTGTTAGTTTACTTTATTGCTATTTACTTTCTTGTTCATTATTTTAAAACCCAAAAAATATATCTCATAACCAATAACATAAACACTTCTCTGCAATTCCTTTGAGAGACGACCCGAGGTTTGAATACTTTGGTTATTTTTATTGGTTTGCATTGTGACAAACAAATTAAACATTTACCGAGGATTATTTGTTAGTTTAGAACTATACTTGCAATGCGATTTTATCGAGAAATTATAGACTAACAATAATCCTCCGTCAAGTTTTGGCGCCGTTGCCGGAGAATTACAAATATGTGCCTTATTATTGGTTATTGTATATATTGTGAATATGTTCGTCTTCTGCTTTGTTAGTTTTTGTTAGTTTTAGGACTTTGCTTGCTTATTTTTGCCAGCTTTTGTTTTTATTTTCTATTGCTATGATGAATTCTCATCCTTTTGGCTATGAGCGTGGTTATAACTATATTGTAGAGAATGGAACTTACAATGAGAACATGCATCAAGGATAGGACAATCAAAGATGGAAGGAGTCTCAAGTATATGATCAATCCTCATGGCAACAACCTCCTCCGGCAAATTATGAGTAAGAGCCATTCCAAGATGTATATCAATCTGATGGCTATGGTGGACCTCCTTGTGATTATCAACAACCTCTACCATATGCCTATGAACCTCCTCCACAACATAACCCTCAACCATATTCCAAACCTCATACCACCAAACACCTTCATATGATCCTAATCCTTATCCACCATATCAACCATCATATGAGCCATACTTAGAACCACCCACATTCCAACATCATTACTCCCAAGAACCACCTCAATATACACCATCTCCATATCCTTATCAAGATGAAATACCTTCCTATCATGAAACCTTCCTCCCAAGCAATGAACCATCATATGCACTCTAGTCTCCAATGGATGACACCCTTGGTCTTATTCTTCAAGGGCAAAGAGAGATGCAAAGGACGGCACTGGAATTCATGGCTACCTTGACCGAGGTAGTAAATAATTTACCCTCCCTATGTGTGGACATTCAAGGAACTTCCATGGCTCCGTGTGGAGAATCTAATGAAGAACGGAGCATGAGAGAGAGAAAGATTAGAGACTCTAGTGGAAACCAAGGAATGGGACTTTGTACTAGAGTAAGTGGAGGAAGCCGTAATGGTTGAAGAGGAAGAAGTGGTTGAAGACTTAGGAGATGCGGAACCTCCATGGGAATCTCAAGTCATAGAGCCTTCTTTCAAGAAGTTTGAATTTGATGTTGAGGAGGGGGGTGTACAACCTCCAAAGCATATCTTGGTGGAAGACTTTGAGGAGGTTGATCAAGAGATGGATTCAATAATTGGTGAATTTTTATCTACAATAGAATCCTCTCCTATTAGACTTGAAAAAGAGGTTAAGGAAGAAGGTGCACAACCTCCAAGACCCTTGGTAAATGACGAAGAAGAGATTAAATTGGAAGAAAGCTACCAAGAAGAAGAGGTTGAAGTTGAAGAAGCTTGTCCAGAGGTGGAGATCATCAAAGAGGAGTCAAAGGGAGTGAAGCCTACATTGACAAGCCCATTGGAGACACCTCTCCCAAAGCTATCACCACCCATCCTTTCATTCAAGTGGGTAAATCTCTTCTCCTTAAGCTTTAATTTCTCGCTTGAATATGGTTTACTTGAACTGGATGGACAACTTAGAGCTCTTTGTGGAATGGAAAGTAAGAAGAAATCGGTTAGTGGTTGGCACCATAATTCAACGTTCATTATGGTTGAGTCATCGAAGTCTAAGCGCATGGGTTGGTATGGCGTTCAAATGCTTAAATCTAGGAGGATAGTTTGGTGCCTAAAGGAGAATTCTAAGAGCTTGTCACCCAATTGGAATTGTAATGATCAACTTGAAGATGAGTGTAAGAACAAGGTCTGGGATCTCGGCATACAAGAGGATCAACTTTGGGAGCCCTTAGCTTGTGTGGTACTTCATCAAAGCTTGGAGCTATTAAATTTGAACTTTGGCGCTTATTGGAAGTCCAAGCATTGGTGAGAGTTCAAGGATGAGTACAAGCACAAGCCACCATGACAAGGAGCTCACCAAAATGTCCAACTTACGGATAATAAATAAAAGTGCTAGGTGAGAGACACCCCACCATGGTAAATCTTCCCATTTTCCCTTTTGTTTATATTGGTAATAAGTCAAATTTTCATTTTTAGTTAGGTATATTTAGTTTAAGTTGTGATTTAGCTTGTTTAATAATATTTGGCATTATTTTGGTAGCTTGTTAGTTTCTCAATAAGCTTTTGAAAAAAAAGGCACCCCACGCGTGCGCGTGAGCGATGCGTACCCGTCGTTGGGTTGCTGCTGCTGCATGCTACAAAAACCAAAGAGTTGTGATGGAACCATACGAGTGTTGTGCGAGGAGCACGAAAAGTCTCCACGTGTACGCGTAACTTACGCGTACGCGTCACCTTCTCTTTTCTGTTTCTCACGTGTAGGCGTGACCGACGCATACACGTCGGTATCTTTTTCTTCATTTCACGCGTATGCATCACCTGCCTTTTTCTGTTTTCACGCGCACGTGTGACTCATGCGCACGCTTCGACTTCCCTGTTTCTTTTCCTTTCTTCTTCTTTCTTCTCTCCTTTCTTCTTCTTTCTTCTTTCTTTCTTACTTTCTTCTTCTCCCTCTTTTCAAAGTTTCACTTCTCATCTCTATCCTCTTTCATTTTCTTTTGTCTGTTGCATTCGCATCCTTTCATTCATTGCATTTTAACTTTATGCTTGTTCTTATTTTCTTTTCTAAGTTTGCTATCTTTCCATTGGTGTTGAATTTTCTTACTTAACTGTTGAATATTTCTTGTGTTGTTTTGGTGCCTCGTGACTTGTTTCTCTTCTGTCTTTTTTCCCCTTTCAGGCTGGCCACCGAGAAGGAAAAGAAAAAGCTTCTAAATGGGGTGACAAACACGTTCCTCCACACAATCTTTCGAAGAAGCTCATCAGTTGTTGCAACCCACCCTAATCCACCTTGATCATCTTTGCATGCACCGAGGACGGTGCAATCTTTAAGTGTGGGGAGGTCGAGACCGACTTCCATGGGTAAATACTTCCTTTTCCCAACACCAAATATTAATTTTCTTTGTTAGATACTATAAATTACCTTTTGTAGTTAGTCATTTGCATGATAGATTTTATTATAGTTAGAGTTTGTGCATACTTTGCCACTACTTGGTTGAAGTGATAATTTCTTTTCCAAGAAACTATTTTAGGGTATTTCACTAATTTGAATTAAAATTTTTTAACTTTCTTGAAGAAATTTATTTTGGAACATGGTTTTAGAGTTAGAACACACAAGCCTAGTGAGATTTTGAGCCTATTGATTAGTTGCATCTTATCAACCAATATTTTGATTCGGTGTGTGTTATTCTCTCTAAGATCTTTGTCTTGCTTGATTCTATATTTCCATTTTTTGATGTATGAATGCATTTATGTGATTGAGACCTTTGTTTCACTAAAGCTCACATACCCATATGGCCTTAACCTTTCATCATCCTTTACAAACCAATGTTGAGCCTATTTTACCCCATTTGTTCTTTATTTTAGCACATCACTAACACTAAGCGAAGAAAAATAAATGTTCTTAATTTAAATCCTTGGTTAGTTTCGACTAGTGAGAGTGTGCACAATTTAAGTGTGGGGAAATTGGGTATGGGAACATCTGGTTTGGGGATTGGGTATTGTATATTTTTGTGAAAATGTGAAAAAAGATAGTTGAGCACATATTCTTGCATTCAATACCTTAATCATATGCATTGATTTTTTGTATATGTATATTAACCACCACATATATAAAAAGAAAAAGAAAGAAAGAAAAAGAAAAGAAAAATAAAAAAGAGAAAAAAAATAATAAAAAGGGAAAAAATGCCCCAAAGTAAATGGTGGTAGCAATGCATATGTATTGTACACAAATTTGGGATGCATGAATATGTGGAAAACATAGTTAATGGGTAGTTAGGTTTTGTATTTTGATTACATGGATTGTCTTAGGTTAGGTGGGGAGTTTAGGTTAATCAAGGATTCAGATTTTAGTCCACTTAACCAAATACATTCCTACCTTGGCCTTAACCACATTACAACCCATGAAAAGACCTCTTGATATAAGTATTTGATGAGCGGATAATCTATACGCTTTTTGGCATTATTTTTAGGTAGTTTTTAGTAGGATCTAGCTACTTTTAGGGATGTTTTCATTAGTTTTTATGTAAAATTCACATTTCTGGACTTTACTATGAGTTTGTGTGTTTTTCTGTGATTTCAGGTATTTTTTGGCTGAAGTTGAGAGACCTGAGCAAAACTCTGATAAGGAGGCTGACAAAAGACTGCTGATGCTGTTGGATTCTGACCTCCCTGCACTCGAAATGGATTTTTTGGAGCTACAGAACTTCAAATGGCGCGCTCTCAACGGCGTTGGAAAGTAGACATCCAGAGCTTTCCAGAAATATATAATAGTCCATACTTTATTCGAGATTAGAGAACACAAACTGGCGCTCAACGCCAGTTCCATGCTGCATTCTGGAGTCAAACGCCAGAAACACGTCACAAACCAGAGTTAAACGCCAAAAACATGTTACAACTTGGCGTTTAACTCCAAAAGAAGCCTCTACACGTGTAAAGCTCAAGCTCAGTGCAAGCACACACCAAGTGGGTCCCGGAAGTGGATTTCTGCGTCAATTACTTATTTCTGTAAACCCTAGTAGCTAGTGTAGTGTAAATAGGACATTTTACTATTGTATTAGATATCTCTGGATTGTATTTTGATCCGTTGATCACGTTTTGGAGGCTGGCCTCTCGGCCATGCCTGGACCTTCATCACTTATGTATTTTCAACGGTGGAGTTTCTACACACCATAGATTAAGGGTGTGGAGCTCTGCTGTACCTCGAGTTTTAATGCAATTACTACTATTTTCTATTCAATTCAGTTTATTCCTATTCTAAGATATTTGTTGCACTTCAACATGATGAATGTGATGATCCGTGACACTCATAATCATTTTCACCTATGAACGCGTGATTGACAACCACTTCCGTTCTACCTTAGACCGAGCGCATATCTCTTGGATTCCTTAATCAGAATCTTCGTGGTATAAGCTAGAATTGTTGGCGGAATTCATGAGAATCCGGAAAGTCTAAACCTTGTCTGTGATATTCTGAGTAAGATTCAGGGATTGAATGACTGTGACGAGCTTCAAACTAACAATTGTTGGGCGTGATGACAAACGCAAAAGAATCAATGGATTCTATTCTGACATGATTGAGAACCGACAGATGATTAGCCGTGCTGTGACAAGAGCATTTGGACCTTTTTCACTGAGAGGATGGGATGTAGCCATTGACAACGGTGATGCCCTACATACAGCTTGCCATGAAAAGGAGTAAGAAGGATTGAAGGAAGGCAGTAGGAAAGCAGAGATCCAACAGGGACAAAGCATCTCCATACACTTATCTGAAATTCTTACCAATGATTTACATAAGTATTTCTATCTTTATTTTCTGTTTTTTTTATTATTATTATTCAAAAACTCTATGACCATTTATTATCTGCCTAACTGAGATTTACAAGATGACCATAGCTTGCTTCATACCAACAATCTCCGTGGGATCGACCCTTACTCACGTAAGGTTTATTACTTGGACGACCCAGTGCACTTGCTGGTTAGTTGTGCGAAGTTGTGAAGAAAGTGCAGAGTTAGTAGATGCGCATACCAAGTTGAATGCCATTGTTAGAGATCACAATTTCGTGCACCAAGTTTTTGGCGCCGTTGCCGGGGATTGTTTAAGTTTGGACAACTGACGGTTCATCTTGTTGCTCAGATTAGGTAATTTTCTTCTCAAAAATTTTTCAAAAATCTTTCAAATTTTTTTTATTATTATTTGTTTTCATTTTTCAAAAAAATATAATTTTTGAAAATAATACAATAATCCAAAAAAAAAAATAGAAAATCATAAAAATAAAAATATTGTGTTGCTTGTTTGAGTCTAGAGTCAATTTTTAAGTTTGGTGTCAATTGCATATTTTTATTTTTCTAAAAATTTTCGAAAATTCATGCATGTGTTCTTCATGATCTTCAAGTTGTTCTTGATAAGTCTTCTTGTTTGATCTTTAAATTTTCTTGTTGTGTGTCCTTTGTTGTTTTTCATGTGCATTTTTGCATTCATAGTGTCTAAGCATTAAAAATTTCTAAGTTTGGTGTCTTGCATATTTTCTTCTCTTGAAAATTTTTCAAAAATAAGTTCTTGATGTTCATCATGATCTTCAAAGTGTTCTTGGTATTCATCTTGACATTCATGGTGTTCTTGCATGCATTATGTGTTTTGATCCAAAATCCTCATGTTTTGGGTCATATTTGTGTTTTTCTCTCTCATCATTAAAAATTCAAAAATAAAAAATATCTTTTCCTTATTTCTCTCAAAATTTCGAAAATTTGAGTTGACTTAGTCAAAAATTTTTAAAATTAGTTGTTTCTTGTAAGTCAAGTCAAATTTTCAATTTTAAAAATCTTATCTTTTCAAAAACTTTTTCAAAAATCAAATCTTTTTCATTTTTCTTACTATTTTTCGAAAATTTTTAATTTAAAATTTAAAATCTTTTTCTTATCTTTATTTCAAAATTTCAAAAACTTTACTAACAATTAATGTGATTGATTAAAAAATTTGAAGTTTGTTACTTTCTTGTTAAGAAAGGTTGAATCTTTAAATTCTAGAATCATATCTTTTAATTTCTTGTTAGTCAAGTAATTAAATTTTAATTCTAAAAATCAAATCTTTTTCAAAATATCTTTTCTATCATATCTTTTTCAAAATTTTATCTTTTTCAAAAATTTGATTTTAAAATATCTTTTCCAACTTCTTATCTTTTCAAAATTGATTTTCAAATCTTTTTCAACTAACTAATTAACTTTTTGTTTGTTTCTTATCTTTTTCAAAACCACCTAACTACTTTTCTCTCTCTAATTTTCAAAAATCATCCCCCACTTTTTCGAAATTCTTTTAATTAATTAATTGTTTCAAATTTTAATTCTAATTTTATTTCTTCCTTTAATTTTTGAAAATCACTAACCTTTTTTCAAAATTAATTTTCGAATTCTCTCCCTCTCATCTTCTTCTATTTATTTATTTATTTACTAACACTTCTCTTTATCTCAAGAATCTGAACCTGTCTTCTCCCTTGTATTTGGATTCTTACCTTTTCCTTCTTCTATCCCTTTCTTCTTCTACTAACATAAAAAAATCTCTCTACTGTGGTAAAGAGGATCCCTATTATTATTTTCTGTTCCCTTCTTTTTCATATGAGCAGGAGTAAGGATAAAAATATTCTTGTTGAAGCAGATCCTGAACCAGAAAGGACTCTGAATAGGAAACTAAGAGAAGCTAAATTACAACAATCCAGAGACAACCTTACAGAAATTTTCAAAAAGGAAGAGGAGAGGGCAGCCGAAAATAATAATGCAAGGAGGATGCTTGGTGATTATACTACACCGACTTCCAAGTTTGATGGAAGAAGCATCTCAATCCCTGCCATTGGAGTAAACAATTTTGAGCTGAAACCTCAACTAGTTGCTCTACTGCAATAGAACTGCAAGTTCCATGGACTTCCATCAGAAGATCCCTACCAGTTTTTAACTGAGTTCTTACAGATCTGTGAGACTGTTAAGACTAATGGAGTAGATCCTGAAGTCTACAGGCTCATGCTTTTCCCTTTTGCTGTAAGAGACAGAGCTAGAACATGGTTGGACTCACAACCTAAAGATAGCCTAGACTCTTGGGATAAGCTGGTCATGACCTTCTTGGCTAAGTTCTTCCCTCCTCAAAAGTTGAGCAAGCTTAGAGTGGATGTTCAGACCTTCAAACAAAAAGGTGAATCCCTCTATGAAGCTTGGGAAAGATACAAGCAGATGACCAAAAGGTGTCCTTCTGACATGCTTTCACAGTGGACCATTCTGGATATATTCTATTATGGTCTATCTGAGTTCTCTAAGATGTCACTGGACCATTCTGCAGGTGGATCCATTCACCTAAAGAAATCGCCTACAGAAGCTCAAGAACTTATTGACATGGTTGCAAATAACCAGTTCATGTACACTTCTGAGAGGAATTCTGTGAATAATGGGACGCCTCAGAGGAAGGGAGTTCTTGAAATTGATGCTCTGAATGCCATATTGGCTCAGAACAAAATGTTGACTCAACAAGTCAACATGATTTCTCAAAGTTTGAATGGATGGCAAAATGCATCCAACAGTACTAAAGAGGCATCTTCTGAAGAAGAAGCTTATTATCCTGAGAACCCTGTAATGGCAGAGGTAAATTACATGGGTGAACCTTATGGAAATATCTATAATTCATCATGGAGAAATCATCCAAATTTCTCATGGAAGGATCAACAAAAGCCTCAACAAGGCTTTAATAATGGTGGAAGAAACAGGCTTAACAATAGCAAGTCTTTTCTATCATCTTCTCAGCAACAGACAGAGAATTCTGAGCAGAGCCCCTCTAGCTTAGCAAACATAGTCTCTGATCTATCTAAGGCCACTTTAAGTTTTATGAATGAAACATTGTCTTCCATTAGAAACTTGGAGGCACATGTGGGTCAGCTGAGTAAGAAAATTACTGAAACTCCTCCTAGTACTCTCCCAAGCAATACAGAAGAGAATCCAAAAAGAGAGTGCAAAGCCATTGATATAATCAAAATGGCCGAATCCAAAGAGGAAGGGGGGACATAAATCCCAATGAGGAAGACCTCATGGGATGTCCTCCAGACAGAAAGGAGTTTCCTATTGAGGACCTAAAGGAATCTGAGGCTCATATAGAGACCATAGAGATTCCCTTAAACTTCCTTCTGTAATTCATGAGCTTTGAGAACTATTCTTCCTTTGAAGAGGATGAAGATGTAACTGAAGAGCAAGTTGCTCAATATCTAGGAGCCATCATGAAGTTGAATGCTAAGTTGTTTGGTAATGAGACTTGGGAAGATGAACCTCCCTTGCACATTAGTGAACTAAATACATGGGTTCAGCAAACTTTACCTCAAAAGAAATAAGATCCTGGTAAATTCTGAATACCCTGTACCATAGGCACCATGACCTTTAAGAAGGCTCTGTGTGACCTGGGGTCAAGTATAAATCTTATGCCACTATCTGTAATGGAGAAACTGGGGACCTTTGAGGTACAAGCTGCAAGAATCTCATTAGAGATGGCAGACAAGTCAATAAAACAAGCTTATGGATTGGTAGAGGACGTGTTAGTGAAGGTTAAAGGCCTTTACATCCCTGCTGATTTCATAATCCTAGACACTGGGAAGGATGAGGATGAATGCATCATCCTTGGAAGTCCCTTCCTAGCCATAGCAGGAGCTGTGATTAATGTTGACAGAGGAGAGCTAGTCCTTCAATTGAATGGGGACTACCTTGTGTTGAAAGCTCAAGGATCTTCTTCTGCAACCATGGAGAGGAAGCATGAAAAGCTTCTCTCAATACAGAGTCAAACAAAGCCCCCACAATCAAACTCTAAGTTTGGTGTTGGGAGGCCACAACCAAACTCTAAGTTTGGTGTTGAACCCCCACATTCAAACTCTAAGTTTGGTGTTGGGAGGTCCCAACAATGCTCTGAACATCTGTGAAGCTCCATGAGAGCTCACTATCAAGCTATTGACATTAAAGAAGCGCTTATTGGGAGGTAACCCAATTTTTATTTATCTATATTTCTATTTTTCTTTTATGTTTTATTAGGTTTATGATCATGTGGAGTCACAAAACAATTCCAAAAATTAAAAATAGAATAAAAAATAGCAGAAGAAAAAGCACACCCGGGAGGAAGAGCTGTCTGGTGTTTAAATGCCAGAAACAAGCATCTGTCTGGCGTTTAACGCCAGAAACAAGCACTAAGCTGGCGTTTAACGCCAGAAACAAGCTGCAGTCTGGCGTTAAATGCTAAGATTGCATACAGAAGACGTTTTACACGCCTAAAAGGTGCAGGGATGAGAAATCCTTGACACCTCAAGATCTGTGGACCCTACAGGATCCCCACCTACCCCACTTCTCTCTTCTTCACATAATCCAATAATACTATACCCTTCACCAATCACCTCAATCTCTCTTCCCCATTAACCCTTCACCAATCACATCCATTCACTCTTCCCCATAAACCCCACCTACCTTCAAATTCAAAATCTCTTTCCCACCCAAACCCACCCTAAATGACCGAACCCACACCCCTCTCCCTCCGCTATATAAACCCCTCCATCACTCTTCATTTTTACACAACACTACCCTCTCTTCTCTCCCTTGGCCGACACCCACACCTCTCTCCCTCTCCTCCATATCTTCTTCTTCTTCTTCTTCTTCTTCTTCTTCTATTCTTTCTTCTTTTGCTCAAGGGCGAGCAACATTCTAAGTTTGGTGTGGTAAAAGCATAGCTTTTTTGTTTTTTTCATAACCATTGATGGCACCTAAGGCCAGAGAAACCTTAAGAAAGAGGAAAGAGAAGGCACTTGCTTCCACCTCTAAGTCATAGGAGATGGAGAGATTCATCTCAAGGGTCCATAGCTCAGTAATAGAGCATTTGACTGTACATCAAGAGAGCCCACTCATGGACCTCAACAAGAGCATGAGGAATTCCCTCATCAAGAAATCCCTGAGATACCTCAAGAGATACATTTTTCTCCACATAATTATTGGGAGCAACTAAGGATAGGAGCACCAAAATCACTAGGGATCAAGCAATAGAGGCAAGGAAGAGACATAGAGGAGCTCAGAAGAAGGTGCCACCATCACTAAGGTGGACTCATTCCTTGTTCTTATTTCTCTATTTTTCAGTTTTTATGCTATATGTTTGTCTATGTTTTGAGTCTTCACTACATGATCATTAGTATTTAGTAACTATGTCTTAAGGCTATGAATAATGCCATAAATCCTTCACCTCTCTTAAATGAAAAATGTTTTAATACAAAAGAACAAGAAGTACATGAATTTCGAATTTATCCTTGAATTTAGTTTAATTATATTGATGTGGTGACAATACTTTTTGTCTTCTGAATGAATGCTTGAACAGTGCATATTTTTTATCTTGTTGTTTATGAATTTTAAAATTATTGGCTCTTGAAAGAATGATGAACAAAGAGAAATGTTATTGATAATCTGAAAAATCATGAAATTGATTCTTGAAGCAAGAAAAAGTAGTGAATAGAAAAAGCTTGCAAAAACAAAAATTGGCAAAAAAAATAGAAAGAAAAAGAAAAAGCAAGCAGAAAAAGCCAATAGCCCTTAAAACCAAAAGGCAAGGGTAAAAAGGATCCAAGGCTTTGAGCATCAATGGATAGGAGGGCCCAAGGAAATAAAATCTAGGCCTAAGCGGCTAAATCAAGCTATCCCTAACCATGTGCTTGTGGTATGCAGGTCCAAGTGAAAAGCTTGAGACTGAGTAGTTAAGTCGTGATCCAAAGCAAAAAGAGTGTGCTTAAGAACCCTGGACACCTCTGACTGGGGACTTTAGCAAAGTTGAGTCACAATCTGAAAAGGTTCACCCAATCATGTGTCTGTGGCATTTATGTATCTGGTGGTAATACTGGAAGACAAAGTGCTTAGGGCCACGGCCAAGACTCATAAAAGTAGCTGTGTTCAAGAATCAACAAACTTAACTAAGAGAATCAATAACACTATCTGAAATTCTAAGTTCCTAGAGATGCCAATCATTCTAAACTTCAAAGGAAAAAGTGAGATGCCAAAACTGTTCAGAAACAAAAAGCTACAAGTCCCGCTCATCTAATTTAGAACTAGTATTCATTGATATTTTGGGATTTATAGTATATTCTCTTCTTTTTTTATCCTATTTGATTTTTAGTTGCTTGGGGACAAGCAAAAATTTAAGTTTGGCGTTGTGATGAGCAGATAATCTATACGCTTTTTGGCATTGTTTTTAGGTATTTTTAGTAGGATCTAGCTACTTTTAGGGATGTTTTCATTAGTTTTTATGTAAAATTCACATTTCTGAACTTTACTATGAGTTTGTGTGTTTTTCTATTATTTCAGGTATTTTCTGGCTGAAGTTGAGGGACCTGAGCAAAACTCTGATAAGGAGGCTGACAAAGGACTGTTGATGCTGTTGGATTCCGACCTCTCTGCACTCGAAATGGATTTTCTGGAGCTACAGAACTTCAAATGGCGCGCTCTTAACGGTGTTAGAAGGTAGACATCCAAAGCTTTCCAGCAATATATAATAGTTCATACTTTATTCGAGATTAGACGATGCAAACTGGCGCTCAACGCCAGTTCCATGCTGCATTCTGGAGTCAAACGCCAGAAACACGTCACAAACCAGAGTTAAACGCCAAAAACACGTTACAACTTGGCGTTTAACTCCAAAAGAAGCCTCTGCATGTGTAAAGCTCAAGCTCAGTCCAAGCACACACCAAGTGGGCCCCGGAAGTAGATTTCTGCATCAATTACTTATTTCTGTAAACCCTAGTAGCTAGTGTAGTGTAAATAGGACATTTTACTATTGTATTAGATATCTCTGGATTGTATTTTGATCCTTTGATCACGTTTTGGAGGCTGGCCTCTCGGCCATGCCTGGACCTTCATCACTTATGTATTTTCAACGGTGGAGTTTCTACACACCATAGATTAAGGGTGTGGAGCTCTGGTGTACCTCGAGTTTTAATGCAATTACTACTATTTTCCATTCAATTTAGTTTATTCCTGTTCTAAGATATTCGTTGCACTTCAACATGATGAATGTGATGATTTGTGACACTCATCATCATTCTCACCTATGAACGCATGATTGACAACTACTTCCGTTCTACCTTAGACCGAGCGCATATCTCTTGGATTCCTTAATCAGAATCTTCGTGGTATAAGCTAGAATTGTTGGCGGCATTCATGAGAATCTGGAAACTCTAAACCTTGTTTGTGGTATTCTGAGTAAGATTCAGGGATTGAATGACTGTGATGAGCTTCAAACTCGCGATTATTTGGCGTGATGACAAACGCAAAAGAATCAATGGATTCTATTCCGACATGATCGAGAACCGACAGATTATTAGTCGTGCTGTGACAAGAGCATTTGGACCTTTTTCACTGAGAGGATGGGATGTAACCATTGACAACGGTGATGCCCTACATATAGCTTGCCATGGAAAGGAGTAAGAAGGATTGAAGGAAGGCAGTAGGAAAGCAGAGATCCAACAGGGACAAAGCATTTCCATACACTTATTTGAAATTCTCACCAATGATTTATATAAGTATTTATATCTTTATTTTCTATTTATTTATTATTATTATTCGAAAACTCTATGACCATTTATTATCTGCCTAACTGAGATTTACAAGATGACCATAGCTTGCTTCATACCAACAATCTCCGTGGGATCGACCTTTACTCTCGTAAGGTTTATTACTTGGACGACCTAGTGCACTTACTGGTTAGTTGTGCAAAGTTGTGAAGAAAGTGCTGAGTTAGTAGATGCGCATACCAAGTTGAATGTCATTGTTAGAGATCACAATTTCGTGCACCAGTATTCATGTATTAAATTTTTGTTCATTGGTAGAAGAAGAGAAAGTCTTAGAAAGCAAGATTAGTAGAGAATTGAGAGAATCGATAATTAAACACTTGAGAGATTAGAGCGGATACACTTCCGGTGAGGGTTTGATGCTCAATTTCTTGTTCCCGGCTTTCACGAGCTTTCTTCTTGCAAGTATATTTGTACTTCATTTTGTGATTTGAATTAGTGAAATTCTTTAATCATCATACTATTTCAGCCCTACTTGTTCATGTGTTATAGGAGGTTGATTTACTTTTAACCAAGTAGGTAGAAGCATTTAACATGTAGTTGCATTCATATAGATAGGTTGCATTGCATGAGTCCTACCATTTTTCCTTCACACTTTTTGTTCCCTTGAGCTTAGCATGAGGACATGCTAATGTTTAAGTGAGGGGAGATTGATAAACCACTATTTTATGGTTTATTTTGTATTAAATTGAGTGGATTTTGTCAACTATACTCACACTTATCCACATAAATTGCATGTTTTTAAGTTTCCTTCCTAATTTTATGCTATGATTGAAAACATGCTTCCTAGGCCATAAATTACTAATTTTTCATCCCCTCTTATTACCATTCGATGTCGTGATGTGTTTGTTAAGTGATTTCAGAGTTTATAGGACAGGAATGGCTTAGAGGATGGAAAAGAAGCATTCAAAAGTGGAAGGAACACAAAGAATTAATGATTTGAGAAGTTGGTGTTGACGCGTACGCATGGTTGAAGCATGTACGTGACCAGGAGCAGCGTCCACATGACACATACGCGTGACTGACGCATACGCGTGGCCAGTGCAGAGTTCAAATGACGCGTACGCGTGGCTGACGCGTACGTGTGATGAGCGTCACGTGCTACAATAAAGTGAAAACGCTGGGGGCAATTTCTGGGCTGCTTTTGGCCCAACTTCAGGTCCAAAAAGAAAGACAAGAGGCTGGGGAGTGGAGCTGAATCAAGGATTGATTCATTCAAACACATTTTAGTTTTAGATAGATGTAGGATTCTAAATAGAGAGGCTCTCTCCTCTCTCTAGGTTTTAGGGTTTCTTCTTTTATTTTCAATTTCATCTAGGTTTAGATTCTACTTCTTATCTTGATTCAAGTTCCTCTTTTAATTCGTTGTTATTACCTCTTTGCTTTCTTAGCTTTATATGTTGTTCCCTTTACCTTGTTGCTTTATTGTTCATGACTCCTTGTTGATTTCATTTTCCTTTTAATGCACTTGAGGTATTTTAAGTTTATTGTCGCTTTCTTTAATTTGTTGTCATTGTTTTCTTGCAATTGTTAATCTTAGATTTTACTATTCCTCGTTAATTTTCTATATTTTTATTTTATGCCTTTCAAGTGTTTGATTAAATACTTGGTTGGATTTTAAAATAGGTTTTTGTGTTCTTGGCTTGGATTGAGTAATTTGGTGACTCTTGAATTGTCAAAGTCTCTTGTTGATTGGTGGTTGAAAGTTGCTAGTTGGCTTAAGCTTCACTAAATCTAGTATCTAATTAGGACTTGTGAACTTAAGTTGATTTTGCTCACTTGACTTTTCTTCAATTGTTAGAGGTTAACTAAGTGAGAGCAAAAGACAATTACGATCACAATTGACGATGATAATGAGGATAGGAATTCCAATTCTCAACCCTTACTAGGACTTTTCTTAGTTGCTAGTTTACTTTATTGCAATTTACTTTCTTGTTCATTATTTCAAAATCCAAAAAATATACCTCATAACCAATAACATAAACATTTTCCTGCAATTTCTTTGATAAACTACTCGAAGTTTAAATACTTCGATTATTTTTATTGGTTTGCATTGTGATAAACAAATTAAACATTGACCGAGGATTATTTGTTAGTTTTGAACTATACTTGCAACATAATTTTATCAAGAAATTCTAGACCGACAATAATCCGCCGTCACGCTCCTATATCTTTTTGCATTTTTTTTGACAATACTTGCAAGCTATGAAGAACCAATCATTCCTCCCGACATCAAAGTCAACAATCATACATAGTATCTATTTAAATCCAAGCTAAACAAAAAAAATTGCTGTTCTTAAAATAATAAATAATGGTGTATGGCCATATTTAAAAGGATATATCATTCTTTTATATGCTCACATCACTTGTATTCAACACGTTGTCTATTGTTTCAACTTTGCATATCCCTTTCCTGAGCTCATTGATAGCAGGTCGATATGAATTGGATGACATATGACTTATCTTCTGGGATGAAAAATAACTATTACCTTGAGTGCTGTCCACCAAACTATAGAACAGAAGATTGAGTAAATTTACATGATATTTTATTTCCATGAACTTATTAATAGATATATACCTCTTTTTAAATAGTTTGTGCTCCTTAATATTGGGATTTATGTGGAGGTTAGACGTGTCGAAACTACTTTGAATACTAATCTTCCCTAAAGATCAAGCCAAAACAATAAATATCTGCGTTATTCTAAAAAGGATCTTTATTTAACATTTTAAACCATTTATAGAATTAGATTCATACCATTCCATTCCTTTGCTCAGAATAGTTGGAATGCAACTATGAGAAGTTCAGTCTTATCACCATCTAAATAGGGTTGTATCAAGTCTATTAGTGAACCAAATAGAGTACAACTAATAAAATTCTTCCTAATATAGGGTTGTGCATCAACTTGATTGTCATAAGGCTTTAAATACACAACACGTACTTAAGGTCATCCACTAACAACCCTAACCACTTGCTCTCTTGCCCTTGCTTGGTAACCAAATCCTTTGGGTCCTCCTTCCCTATAACCTCTGCTAGCACATCTATAATGCAAAAAGATGTTCTATGTTAATGGATAAATCATAAAAAAATAACATTAAACAGAGTCTGGATTAAACTATTACCAAAAAGAAAATTTTGATCAAGCCTTTCTTCTTGCAGAATAGACGTAATACTCCTAAATGTAAATGGCTGAAACGGAAAAAGCAATTGAGGGATCTGAACAACCATGCTTCTTTGTAATAAGGTGATCCTATACTGAAGCGAGCTGCACTTTATCCACATATTGTTCTTTTGGACTATAAAAGAAGAAATACTATATAGCTGTCATTCCGACAGAATGGGCCAGAACAGTCGTACCACTGATTTCAGAATCGTGCAGTGTATCCTGCTGCTCTGGTAACAATAAAGTAACAATAATGTTTTATGATAGTTTGAACAAATTCTGGATAATACTTTAGAAGTTAATATGGTTTAAACAAACCTTCGAGTTGTGCAATGCAATCTCTAAAGCACCAGCTTCACTACTATTTGGTCGTGGAGGACCATGCCACATCCTTACAACATAAACCTTAATGATCCAATCTGCTCTCTTTATGGAGAATTCTTCAAGAAAGTCACACCTTTCAGCCATGTTAGATTATATATTTTTACACGCTGATATATGTGATATGTACTAATATAAACAACAAAGAGGAGTATGTATATATAAGTGAAACCAAATTACATGAAATTTTATAGCGGATGCACTCGAAATTCAAATTACAATTACATGAAATTTTATTTGAAATTCCTCCACAATTTTCCTCCAAAGAGGAGTATGTAGGAGAAATAATAGGTTCACAGATTAGGTGTGATAGCCATCTTTAAAGTTTTTACTAGTATTATCATTTATACATACATACATGACATGAACAGTAATGAGTAATCTAAAATCTTGACACTTGGATTGCCTGAATGATCAAACTACTCAAGATTTCTATTTTAAATAGATAGCAAAAGATACGGGCTCAAACAAAAAGTATTTTGTTTTTCATTTATTTTCAAGTAATGACGAGGACAACATTTGAAAAATGATTTTTAATGGTTATTTGTGACTTTAAGATTATTTAAACAAAGTTATAGAACCTTTTAAATGATAAAGATTTCTGAAGCTAAAAATGTCTTGTATCACTTAGAAAGCATCTTTAAGCAATATCTGAGAAGTAAGAAAAGATTTTGATATGAAGTTGTTGGGTTTGCAAACTCTTCAATACTTTTGCACATGAGTTCTTATATTCAATAGTTTTCTTATATATATGATATATGTTTGGTCTCAGATAATATATTTGAACTATCTCAAAATTAAGATAGATTTACAAACTAAGTAGTTAAGTTTGTAAATTTCCTAACACCTTATTAATACTGTAAATTTAAAATTTATGTACTCCATAGCTTTTATGATAATCTAATTCAATAGTAATTGCTAGTCTTGGTAAAAAATTTAAGAAAAGAATATACATATATTTTTTCTTGACATAATCACATTTTATAAACTTTATGTGCATGCATCTGAATGCTATTTCTCTTATTACTTTAACAATCTGGTCCGTCTCATATATTAGATATGGAATCACTGTAGCTTTTATCACATTAATGTCGTAACAGAACCACGACAATCACCATCCTAATATACTTAACGACATAGATCAAATTTAGATGAGTAATATGGAAATACATGCCAAGTGATCTCATGCATGTCTATTTCCAGCTGGTCCAACTTTAAAACTTTATTGAGATCAAACACAAAACAAATATTGCAAAATAAACATTTCACATAACATGAAATAAACCATCAACTTAATTCTGCAGAAAAATAATTCAATATCTGTCATAGGACATATAGTATAAAATAAACTCCCACTAAACTAAGGCATTACAAATATTGACACCATATGAGCAGTGTGCTCATAAAAGACTTTAGGGATCAATCCCTTGATTAATGGGTATGCTAGCATATACTCTATTCCTATATGTTCTATGAAAATATGTTTTTCTTAACCTTTCTCTTTGACAACTAAGAACTTGATGGCTATATGCTTCGATTTTGTCAAGATCTTATTATTATTGGAGTATAGTACTATTGACTTATTTTCACAAAATATCTTTAATGGTCTTTCAATGTCATTGATGCAAGTGCATATTTGCTATATTAGTTAATTAGTTTAATTGGTTTTAGCTTAACTTCACTCATTTTCTCTAAATAAACAAGTCCTTTTATGAGTTTTGTCTCCATGCATGAGAATACCAAGGAACATGTGATTCTAGCCAAATTCATGCAAATGATTTAAGGAATGCATATATGAATGAGTATGAATGAATCTCATGAAATTTATTGCATGAATTGGTAAGACTTTGAAGCTATTTCCCTTGTTGATGATAGGTGATGAAACAAGGAAGCATGGAAGCAAGAATGATGCAAGCTGGGCAAGAAGAAGTTGGCGTTGCCAACTTGGAGATAGTGGGCGTTGTTCATGGCAACGCCAGGCAGCCTTGCAAGAAGAAGTTGGCGTTGCCAACTTAGAGATAGTGGGCGTTGTTTATGGCAACGCCAGGCAGCCTTGGAGAAGCAAAGTTGGCGTTGCCAACTTGAAGAATAGGCTGCGTTGTTCATGGCAACGCCAGGCAACCTTGGAAGAGCATATGTTGGCGTTGCCAACTTGGAGAAAAGTGTGCGTTGTTGAAGGCAACGCCAAGGCAGCCCTGGAGAGCAAATGTTGGCGTTGCCAACTTGGGCCATGAAGGAGTTTCGAGGGCGTTGCCAACGCCAAGAACTATGGGCGTTGTTCAAGGCAACGCTAAGCTAGAGGAACTTGGGCCATGGAGGAGCTTGAGCACATTGCCAACGTGCTACTTCACTGGCGTGTTCCTAGGCAACGCCAAGCAACAAGAATGAAGCCTTGAAGAGGAGCTCGAGGGCGTTGCCAACGCCAGGAACCATTGGCGTGTTTCAAGGCAACGCCAGGAAAGAATGCTTGGCTAGGCACCAAGTTGTGGAGCTCAACCACGTTGCCAACGCCATTATCATTGGCGTGTTTCAAGGCAACGCCAGGAAGCAAATATGGAGCCTTGAGGAAGACTCGAGCACGTTGCCAACGTGCTGAAGAGAAGGAGTGTTCATCAACAATGCCAGAAATGGTTGCTTGGCTAGGCACCAAGTCTTGGGTGCCAACCAAGTTGCCAACGCCAGGAAACCTTGCCATTCACGTTGCTAACGCCAGGAAGCCTTGCCATTCACGTTGCTAACGCCAGGAAGCCTTGCCATTCACGTTGCTAACGCCAGGGAGGAGTGCCAACCACGTTGCCAACGCTAGCTTCTATAGGCGTGTTCAATGGCAACGTGGGAAGCAATACTTGGAGCTAGGAAAGAGCACGTTGCCAACTCAAGAAAGCATTGGCGTGTTTGGTAACAACGCCAGGAAGCTTTGGTTGGTGAAGAGCACGTTGCCAACTTGGAATATAGGGGCGTTATCCACAACAACTCCAACAAGGCAGCCTGACCATGTCCTCTTCAATGGAAGATATCTTGAGCTACAGAGATCCAAATTGAGTGCTTCCAGTTGCGTTGGAAAGCTAACGTTCAGAGCTTTCCAACCATATATGATAGTCTATGGTGGAGCACAAGATTGAAGCCAAACCAGAGTCATCTTTAGGCCCTAAAAATAAGATCATGAAGTTGAAATTCAAGAAGGCTAGAGATGAGCCCTGGAGGGGAGCACGAGCACGTTGCCAACGTGCTAGCAAGAAGGCGTGTTTTGCAACAACGCCAGCCCCAAGTCCTTGCCTTGGGAGGTTAGGCACGAGCACGTTGCCAACTTGGGAGTGTGGGTGCGTTTTTGGCAACAACTTGGCAGCTTGACCTTACCTTCTTTGAGGAAGCATAACTTGAGCTAGGAAAGTCCAATTGAGGTGATTCCAGTGGCATTAGAAAATAGACATCAAGAGCTTTCCAATGATGTATAATAGTCCATATTGAAGCAGAAGGTTGACACTCAAATTCTGGGCTACATTTAGCATGAAAGTAGAGCCAAGAAGAGGAAAAGCAAGTTGTTAGCAACAACTTGGGCTAGCAACGCCCAAGTCTCCAACCTCACTTCCAGGAAAGTCACTTGCACGTTGCCAACGTGCATTATGCCTAGAGTTATTGACAACAACGCCCCTCAATGAGCCAGAATGGTTGCCAACTTGCTCTGCTTCCTCTATTCCTCACAAAGGCCAGCAACTTGTTCAATTGAACCAGAAATTCAACAAAGAGAAAGCCCACATTGATAGCCCAATTGAAGATCTTTGAAGGAGTTTTAGGACTAATATAAATAGAGATTGAGTTTGTACTTTAGGGAGACTTTTGACACTTAGAATTTTAGACTCTTAGCACTTTATTTTGAGAACTCTTTTAGCACTTCCGGGAGGATACCCGGAGAGCATTTTTTGGTTCTTCTTGGAACTTCTTTTCTTCATTTTCTTAAGCTTTAAGCATTTCATTATTCTTCTTCATCTTTCTTTGCACTTAGTTTAATTTTGGTTTATGGCAATTGTTGTTGAAATTGGAGCTATGACTCACTAAACCCCACCTTCATTAGGGGGAAGAGCTCTACTTGTTGGAATGGATTGGTGAACTCATCTTCTCCTCCTCAATTCTAGTGGTTGATCTAAAGAGGGAACTCTTATTCTTCAAAGATTCAACCACCATCGAGAGAGGGGTTAATCTATATGAATTATGTGGTGAATTTGAGGAAGGAGCCACATAATTCAGTTTAGAGTTCATCCTTTCATGATTCCTTTAATCAATACACCTCGGTTAGTATGTGAGATGTAACTCTCCTTGGTTGAGATTATGGGAATTGTGTGGCTGGATTAGATTTAAGCTTCATCTCTTCTCATGAACAATTAGATCACGAGAGTGGCAATTGGTTATGTTTAGAGAAATTGAATCACCAAGAGATTGGGATTCAATTACCCACTTGCCATGGATCTACACCCATGATTGAGAAGGATTTGACTAACATCAATCCATGAAAACTTGCATCTCGGATCCCTAATGATCCTCTCCACCATTACTTCTTATTTCTCTTGCTTCTAGTTATTTGATTACCCATAACCTAATTCCCTTTTACATTCTGTCAATTTATTATTCTTGTCATCTACATTTTGTTCCTTTAATTCTTGCTATTTACTCTTATGTTCTTTAAATTTCTGCACCCTTTAATTCCTTGCCATTTATCTTTGATGTCATTTAAGTTTCTTGCAATTTAAGTTTCAGTTATTTACTTTCATTTTATTTCTATCTTCTAGTTCTTTACATTCTTTGCCATTTAAATTCTTGCAATTATGTTCAAAAATCAAAATGCTCATGAAATCAAAACTATATTCGCTTGACTAAATCTACCATTTAACTAAAGTTGCTTAATCTACCAATCCTCATGGGATCGACCTCACTCCTAGTGAGTCTTATTACTTGATGCGACCCGGTATACTTGCCGGTTGTACGTGAAATCTCATTTTTACGTATCAAGTTTTTGGCGCCGTTGCCGGGGATTGATTAGATTGACAATGATTAAGTGAAAGGTGGTTTAGATTGAGCATTTTTTTTAGTGTTTTTGTTAAGCCTACTAACTGTTTGATACTTTGTTTCACTAACCCCAATTCCACTCTAGTTTTAGAGTGTCTCACTTGTGATTTTGGTTTTGTTTGTGTATGTCAGGAACTAATAGACGTAATATTGAGGACGAGAGAACTCTCCGAAGAATAAGGAGAGCAGAAAGAGGAAAGGGAATAGTTGGTGAAGAGGAGTCAGAGGGAGAAGATCAAGCCATGGAGGATGAGATACAAAATCCTCCTGGAGGGGTCAACAACAATGATGGACCACCTAGAAGGGTGTTATCTTCATATACCATCCCTGATCTAAGACATTGTGGGAGCAGCATTGCTACACCAAATGTCCATGCTCATAACTTTGAGTTGAAACCTCAGCTTATCACTTTGGTACAGAACAACTGCTCTTATGGGGGAGGACCTCTTGAAGACCCAAATCAACATCTATCTGTTTTTCTGAGGATATGCAATACAGTGAAGACAAATGGAGTGCATCCAGATGTCTACAAACTGCTACTATTTCCATTCTCTTTGAGGGACAAGGCCACTCAATGGCTAGAGTCATTCCCCAAGGAAAGCCTCAACAATTGGAATGATGTGATGGGCAGATTTCTAGCTAAGTTTTACCCACCTCAAAGAATCATCAAGTTGAAGACAGAGGTACAAACTTTCAGGCAAATGGAAGGGGAGTCATTGTATGAAGCCTGGGAAAGGTATAAGGCACTCATGAGAAGATGTCCACCTGACATGTTTAGTGACTGGGTCAAACTCCAAAACTTCTATGAAGGTTTAAACTTAGAAGCAAGGAAAGGACTAGACTACTCATCAGGAGGATCACTCAACATGATGAAAACTGCCGAGGAAGCTCAAGACCTCATTGAGATTGTGGCAAACAATCAATATTATTACTCATCAGAGAGGCAGCATAATCCGACCCCAAAGAAAGGTGTAATGGAGCTTAAAGGTGTTGATACTATCTTAGCACAAAACAAGTTAATGCACCAACAAATCCAACAACAAATGGAGATGATAACAAAGAGAATGGATGGTTTACAACTTGCAGCAGTGAACACAACAAATCAATCATCACTTGAATGGGGCCAAGGTGAAGGGACCACTGTTGAACAACCACAAGAACAAGTTCAATACATGCAGAATACTTCAAATTCTCAGGATGAATTTCATGGTGATACATACAACTCATCTTGGAGAAATCATCCCAATCTAAAGTAGGGTGAAAACCATTGGCAAAAGAACAACAACCACAATCACTCCCGCAACACAAATAACCAAAATCACCATGCCAACAACACTAACCAATATAGAAAAACACAAAACACATATCAACACCCTCATAATAACTCACAAACTCACCAAAGCAACTTTCCTGCACCATCATCCAACTCACAAAATTACCACACTAATCCACCCAACAACTTCCAACAACAATCAACCCCCATCATACCCCCAATTGACCATCATGAAACTAGAATCTCAAGTCTTGAAGCAACCTTGCAAGCACTTGCTCAAACCACTCAAGCCTTAGCTAAGGGACACAAGGAACATGAGGTCATCATGAAGAATATTGAGAGACAAGTGGGACAATTAGCCAAACAAGCTGAGCGACCAACCAATGTTCTCCCAAGTGACACAATACCCAACCCAAGAGAAGAATGTAAAGCTCTGCAGTTAAGGAGTGGCAAGGTAGTTGGTGAAAGTTCGAATAAAGAAGCAATAAAACCCAAAGAGGAGATACAAGTGGAAAGGCAGGATGAGGAAAAGGATTCAACATCTAACAAAGGCAAAGAGGTTGTCAAGCCACAAGGCAAACCACCCACTCAAGGAAGTAACCATGTTAGCAAGGAGAGTGTGAATCCACAACAAGAACACAAAAATGAAGGAGTAAAAGCCTATGTACCCAAGCTCCCATACCCAACTAGGGTACACAAAGGAGCAAAGGACCAACAATTCCCAAGGTTCCTAGAAATCTTCAAGAAACTTGAAATCAACATCCCATTGGCAGAAGCTCTGGAACAGATGCCATTATATGCAAAGTTTCTTAAGGAATTGATCACCAAGAAGAGAAGTTGGCAAGAAAAAAAAACGGTGGTTCTCAATCAAGAGTGTAGTGCCATCATTCAAAAAGGGCTACCTCCAAAACTCAAAGATCCTGGTAGCTTCCTCATACCCTGCACGATTGGGAGCATGGCCGTTGATAAATCACTTTGTGATCTGGGAGCAAGCATTAACCTAATGCCCCTTACCATGATGAAGAAAATGATGATTGAAGAGCTTAAACCCACAAGGATGTCACTCCAACTTGCTGACAGATCCATCAAAATACCAAATGGAGTAGTTGAGAACCTCTTGGTGAAGGTGGGAAACTTCATATTCCCAGCTGATTTTGTGGTCCTAGACATGGATGAAGAGGGAAACAATTCAGTCATTCTTGGTAGACCCTTTTTGGCTACAGCTAGAACAATCATTGATGTGGAAAAGGGAGAGATGATTTTCAGAGTGCATGATGAGCAAATGACCATAAATGTCTTTAAAGCAATGCAACACCCTGTTGAGAAAGAAAGTTGCATGAGGATTGATGTAATGGACTCGTTGGTTGAAGAAGTGCTTGACACAAACCATCAAATGAAACAAGAGGAAGTCCATGACATCAAGGGACAAGAGGGGAACAAATTGGAAGCATCAAAGAAACCAAGTGAAGCTACGAAAGAAGAGGCACCACAACAAGAGTTGAAACCACTACCCCCTCATCTTAAATATGCATTCCTTGGTGAGAAGGACAGCTTCCCAGTGATCATCAATTCCACATTGAATGCAGAGGAAGAAGAAAAGCTCCTTGTGGTTTTGAAAGCTCACAAAGAGGCGTTGGGATGGACCATTGATGACTTGAAAGGCATAAGCCCTGCCGTATGCATGCACAAGATACTTTTAGAGGAGAATTCCAAACCAGTGGTACAACCCCAAAGAAGATTGAATCCCACAATGAAGGAGGTTGTTCAAAAGGAAGTCCTGAAGTTGTGTAAAGCTGGAATCATCTACCCTATATCTGACAGCCCATGGGTCAGTCCAGTGCAAGTAGTGCCTAAGAAAGGGGGGATGACTGTTATTGTTAATGAGAAGAATGAGCTTATTCCAACACGAACAGTGACAGGGTGGAGAATGTGCATAGACTATAGGAGGCTGAATGATGCCACACGAAAAGATCACTTTCCTCTACCTTTTATTGACCAGATGCTTGAAAGGTTGGCTGGCCATGCCTATTATTGTTTTCTTGATGGATATTCTGGGTATAATCAGATAGTGGTTGACCCCATGGATCAAGAGAAGACTTCCTTTACTTGTCCCTTTGGAGTCTTTGCATACAGGAGAATGCCATTTGGACTGTGTAATGCTCCAGCTACCTTTCAAAGATGCATGCTATCAATCTTCTCAGACATGGTAGAAAAATTTATTGAAGTCTTTATGGATGATTTCTCTGTTTTTGGTGATTCCTTCAATACTTGCTTGCATCATCTTACCCTAGTCTTGAAAAGGTGCCAAGAAACCAATTTAGTTTTGAATTGGGAGAAGTGCCATTTCATGGTACCCGAAGGCATTGTTCTTGGTCACAAAATTTCAAGAAAGGGTATAGAAGTTGACAAGGCAAAAGTAGAAATTATAGAAAAACTTCCTTTGCCAACTAGTGTGAAAGCCGTTAGAAGTTTCTTAGGACATGCTGGATTTTATAGGAGATTCATCAAAGATTTTTCCAAAATAGCAAAGCCACTAAGCAATTTGCTGGTGGTAGACAATCCTTTTATCTTTGATGATGAATGCAAACATGCTTTTGAAACTCTAAAGGCTAAGCTCACCACAGCACCAATCATCACACCCCCAAGTTGGGGACTACCTTTTGAACTCATGTGTGATGCTAGTAACTTTGCAATTGGTGCTGTGTTGGGGCAGAGGAAGGAAAAGAAGCTTCATGTTATCTACTATGCAAGTAAGGTATTGAATGAAGCTCAAAAAAACTACACCACAACAGAGAAAGAGCTACTAGCTGTGGTATATGCTTTTGATAAGTTTAGACAATATTTGATTGGATCTAAAGTCTTAGTGTATACTGACCATGCTGCTATTAAGTATCTTATGTCAAAACAGGATGCCAAACCCAGGCTAATCAGATGGGTGCTATTCCTACAAGAGTTTGACATTGAGATCAAAGATAGAAAGGGCAATGAAAACCAAGTTGCTGATCACTTATCAAGGGTACCACAAGATGCATGCCAAGACAACCTTCCATCAATAAATGAAGAATTTCCAGATGAGCACCTCTTGCAAATTCAACATGTCCCTTGGTTTGCAGACATGGCCAACTACAAGGCGGGAAGAATCATTCCACAAGAGTACACAAAACAACAAGTCAAGAAGCTGCTGCATGAGGCTAAGTTCTTCTTCTGGGATGAGCCATTCTTGTTCAAAAGATGCCCAGATGGAATGATAAGAAGATGTGTGTCAGAAGGTGAGATGAAGGACATACTTTGGCATTGTCACAACTCTAGTTATGGTGGTCATTTTGGAGCTGAAAGAACAGCTGCAAAGGTCCTTCAAAGTGGCTTCTACTGGCCCTCAATCTTCAAGGATGCTAGGGAGTTTGTGAGCCAATGCAATGAATGTCAAAGAACAGGGGGTTTGTCAAAGAAAAATGAGATGCCTCAGAAGTTCATTTTAGAAATGGAACTCTTTGATCTGTGGGGAATAGATTTCATGGGACCCTTCCCTCCATCTTACACATTCAAATACATTTTGGTAGCTGTAGAGTATGTCTCCAAATGGGTAGAAGCCATAGCCACCACCACATGTGATACCAACGTGGTCTTGCAATTCCTCAAGAAGAACATCTTCACTAGATTTGGAGTGCCCAAAGGACTCATAAGTGATGGGGGAAGCCACTTCTGCAACAAGCAACTAAACTCTCTACTCCACAAATATGGTGTTACTCACAAAGTGGCCACACCATATCACCCACAAACCAATGGACAAGCTGAACTTGCCAACAGAGAGCTAAAAAGGATCTTGGAGAAAACTGTGGGAACAACAAGAAAGGATTGGGTTAGGAAGCTGGATGATGCACTTTGGGCATATAGGACAGCCTTCAAGACACCCATAGGAAAATCTCCATTTCAGCTGGTGTATGGAAAGGCATGCCACCTCCCTGTGGAGCTTGAACATAAGGCCTTCTGGGCCACCAAACTTCTGAATTTAGATGCTCAAGCAGCAGGAGAGAAGAGGTTGCTACAACTCAATGAACTTGAGGAGTTCAGATTGGAGGCATATGAAAATGCCAAAATATACAAAGAGAGAGCAAAGAGATGGCATGATAAGAGGATCTCTCAAAGAACATTCGAACCAGGCCAAAAGGTGTTGTTATTCAATTCAAGATTGAAGATCTTTCCTGGAAAGCTGAGGTCTAGATGGACTGGTCCATACACCATCACCAAAGTATCACCCCATGGCTATGTCGAATTACTTGATGAAGCCTCAAAACAAACCTTCACAGCTAATGGACATAGGGTGAAGCACTATTTTGGTGGCCCCTGGAGCAAGGAAGAGAGTGTGCAACTCTTAACATGAGCAAAGAAGCTGCAGTGTCAAGCTAAGGACAATAAACAAGCGCTTCATGGGAGGCAACCCATGCACAGGGAGTCTTTTATTTTCATACTTTAGTAACCAATAATGATTAAGTAGACTAGTACATGGTGTATGCAAAGCACTAAGTTTGGTGTGGCCAATTTTGAAGTAATAGCAAAAGTGTGTTCTACAACACTTAGCCACAAACTAAGTTTGGTGTCTATACATACACGAAAATGCTAGACTATGGAAGTATAATCATCTATTTTAGTTAAAAAAAAATGTTGAAATAGCATATAATGTAGGTAAAATACTAAGTTTGGTGTGGCTATCTTTGGAATTAATTCCATAAAACACTTAGTCACAAACTAAGTTTAGTGTCTTTACTTACATTAATAATGCTAGAAAAAATAGATTAGGGAATCAATTCATAAATTTTAATTTTAGTTTAGTCAAATTTGCATAGGAATATCATCATGAGTTGTTAGCTAATAATGTCACTTTAAGAATCTCAAGCTTTTGGAATTTTGTTGCAGGAAAGAAAGAAAGAAGTGATGGGGAATCTTGGAAGGAGGTCACGGATGCATTGGAGTCACATGAGTCTTGAACTCTGTGCATTGGAAAGAAGTGAACTCAACATGCATTGGGCACAAGGAAGCATGCTCCCCATGCTATAACCGAACCACTAAGACCATGCATATCTCCACGGAACTCACTAGAATCATGCATCCCCACCAAGGTTCACTTTAAATACTTCAACCATATTCATTAAACCTCACTCTTCATCCCTCATTCTTCTAACCCCCATAACCCCATCTCATCACCCGAAGTTACATATTTCCATATTCTCACCTCCAACTCATTCCATGTTTCCCATATTCTCACCTTAGGCCTAATCTTTACCCAACAAAACTCTTGAAACATTACACTCCCTCACATAACCGAAACACTCCATCTCCCCTCACCATCATTTTCTAGCTTGCCTAAGTCACGTTGTTGTCATCTATCTCTCCCATTCACTACCATTTTCCTTGTGCTTGAGGACAAGCATTCATCTAAGTTTGGTGTGGAAGATTCAACCCTTGCAAGTGAATTTCAATGGCCTCATCATCAAGGGATAGGAGAGGAGATGAAGGACAAGACACCTTTGATCAAAGAAGATTCAAATCCAAACACAATGAGCGGATCTTTAGTTGGATGTCAAGCAAAGATGTTGTTCCGGAGTTACCTTTCAAGCTAAGAAAAGATGAATACCCTGAGATACAAAAAATAATCAGAAAAAGGGGATGGGAGCTTCTCTGTGACCAACCTCAAGAAGTGAGCATGCTTCTTATCCATGAGTTCTACACTAATGTGATAAGAGAATATGATGATGAAGAACCATACATGAGTTATGTAAGAGGTGTGACTGTTGATTTTAGCCCGGACACCATCAACAGGGTGCTAAAAGTCAAGGCAAAACAATTCAAACGAGCTAGCTATGAAGAAAGGGTTGAAAATGACCCAAGATATGTGGATGTGGTGAGTGACTTATGCAGAATAGGCACGGATTGGGTGTTGGATTCACATGGACAACCACTCAAACTTCGGAGAGGTGATCTCATACCTCAAGCAAAAGGATGGCATGACATAGTGAGGAGGTCATTGATCTCCACTTCAAATAATTCTGAGGTAACAGTGAATAGAGCAATAATGATCCATTGCATAATGAAAGGAGGGGAAATCAATGTTGGAGACATTATAGCCAAGAACATCATTGACATAGCTCAAAAGGTCAAACAGGACAGCTGGCTAGGATATCCTAGTACTATTCTGCGCCTATGTGAAGAAGCTGGAGTGCCTCTGGAAGAATTTGAAGAAACTGATGTGGTCTCTGTTGGGAAACCTCTTACCCGAGAAAGGTTGGAATTCATCACCACAACTCAATTGGAAAGGCAACCTTTAGCAAGAAGGAAGAAAAGGAAAGAAGTAAGACAAGAGGAGGAGCCTCAAGAAATGGAAGAACCCCATACTTTAAACATGAACCAACTCCAAGCCGCCTTGGAAGGAATATCTGGGCAATATTCACAAATTCAAAGAAGCCAAGAGGAACCAGCTCAGCAACAAAGGGACCTTTGGCAATTGATGGATCAACAAAGAGGGGTTCAAATTCAATGGATGGACCAACAAAATGAATACCAAACACACATGATGGAACTACAACAAGAACAATATGCTAAGATGCAGGAAGCCATCAACAATTCAACTATGGAACATGAAAAAGCCATGGAGAAAGTAATACAAGAACAAGCTCAACTAAGGAAAGAGCAAGCTCAGCAAAGGGAGCTTCTCCATAGGTTGGATGCTAGACATGATACATTTCACAAAGATTTCAATGAAAGCAGAATGTTCAGGGAAGCCAGGCACAAGGACAGACTTGACTATGATATATGCACCCAAGAAAAGCTCAGTTACCTCTGTTCCACACCCCCATTAATCAACCCACAAATTAAAACCTTCAATGAAGCTCGCAAGATATTTGAAGAGCAGGAACTTGCAAGGGTGAGATTTAATCAACAGAGGCTAAAGGAGACAATGATAAGCTCAGGAATTTGGCAAAGAGAAGAGGGGGATCCAACAACAACAAAACAACAAGGAGAGTTGAGGAAGAAAAAGAAAGAAGATCCAAAGGGCAAAGGAAAGCAAGGAGAATCAAGCAAAGGAAAAGGGACATGAAGACTAAAGGTGGTGAAGTTCCTTTGTTTTTCTTTATGTTTCTTTATGTTTTATTAAATAAAGAAGATGTATGTCTGAAATATGGTATACCTTCTAGGATGCATTTTCCTTTTTGAAGCATTGTTTTCTTTTATGTTGCCCATTCCATGCATCACCACTCACAGATTTGGAATGGTTGCTTGTCTTAAGTACTTTTACTTGTCAATGGAATAAAAGATGTAGTTTGAGCAAGAACAGAGAGAATTCTAGTTTAAAAAGAATCATGTTGTCCCATGAGAAAAGTGCTAGCATACATGCATTTATTGTGAAAGAATCAAGGCTCAATGAACTCAAAAGAATGCTTGCTTATACAAAACTAGTTTGGTTAAGGATCACAAAGACTTTATCAGTAATAGCACAAATAACCTTGACAATAAAGAAAACAGAAGACAAAGAATGAAAGGCTAGGCATCAATGACAAAGTTGGATATGTGTCTGTGGTGATTGATGTTAGGAGACATACTTGGGCTAGTAAATCCGAGGGGTGCTTCATCACCCGATAACTTGAGTTAACTAACTCGGGATTATCGATTGAAAACTCACAATCAAGAGTAGCTCTATAACAGAACATTTAGCAACCCAAAGAGGTGCTGGACACCACTATCCAAACAAAAATTTCAATGTTATATGCCTGTGATTGAATGTGTTAAGGAGAGAGGCTTGAGTTAGTAAATCTTTAAGAGTGTCTCAACACTTAACAACTTGAACCAACTGGTTTGGGATTGTTGATTGAAAGCTTATGCTAAAGAGCCGCCTTAAGACAAGATTTCGAGCTCAATTGAAGAAAAGAAAAGAAGAAAGAAAAAAAAGAAGCAAAAAAAGAAAAAAATGGTTCAAGGATCATGTGCTATGGTATAGAAAAAGGAAGTCTAGTGAAGTTAACCAATTTAGTATTGAAGCAAGCATTTTAATTGAAAAATTGAATAGCCATGTTTATTTACAATAAATCAAGGATCACACAAATGAGGATGACATGTCCAATGAAAAAATTCTTCTCTGGAAAACATTCAAGTCTTACATCTTAGATTCTTGTGACAAAGTCCTTTATATTTTGCTTGAGGACAAGCAACACTTTAAGTTTGGTGTTGTGATGCAAGTGCATATTTGCTATATTAGTTAATTAGTTTAATTGGTTTTAGCTTAATTTCACTCATTTTCTCTAAATAAACAAGTCCTTTTATGAGTTTTGTCTCTATGCATGAGAATACCAAGGAACATGTGATTCTAGCCAAATTCATGCAAATGATTTAAGGAATGCATATATGAATGAGTATGAATGAATCTCATGAAATTTATTGCATGAATTGGTAAGACTTTGAAGCTATTTCCCTTGTTGATGATAGGTGATGAAACAAGGAAGCATGGAAGCAAGAATGATGCAAGCTGGGCAAGAAGAAGTTGGCGTTGCCAACTTGGAGATAGTGGGCGTTGTTCATGGCAACGCCAGGCAGCCTTGCAAGAAGAAGTTGGCGTTGCCAACTTAGAGATAGTGGGCGTTGTTTATGGCAACGCCAGGCAGCCTTGGAGAAGCAAAGTTGGCGTTGCCAACTTGAAGAATAGGCTGCGTTGTTCATGGCAACGCCAGGCAACCTTGGAAGAGCATATGTTGGCGTTGCCAACTTGGAGAAGAGTGTGCGTTGTTGAAGGCAACGCCAAGGCAGCCCTGGAGAGCAAATGTTGGCGTTGCCAACTTGGGCCATGAAGGAGTTTCGAGGGCGTTGCCAACGCCAAGAACTATGGGCGTTGTTCAAGGCAACGCTAAGCTAGAGGAACTTGGGCCATGGAGGAGCTTGAGCACGTTGCCAACGTGCTACTTCACTGGCGTGTTCCTAGGCAACGCCAAGCAACAAGAATGAAGCCTTGAAGAGGAGCTCGAGGGCGTTGCCAACGCCAGAAACCATTGGCGTGTTTCAAGGCAACGCCAGAAAAGAATGCTTGGCTAGGCACCAAGTTGTGGAGCTCAACCACGTTGCCAACGCCATTATCATTGGCGTGTTTCAAGGCAACGCCAGGAAGCAAATATGGAGCCTTGAGGAAGACTCGAGCACGTTGCCAACGTGCTGAAGAGAAGGAGTGTTCATCAACAACGCCAGAAATGGTTGCTTGGCTAGGCACCAAGTCTTGGGTGCCAACCAAGTTGCCAACGCCAGGAAACCTTGCCATTCACGTTGCTAACGCCAGGAAGCCTTGCCATTCACGTTGCTAACGCCAGGAAGCCTTGCCATTCACGTTGCTAACGCCAGGAAGCCTTGCCATTCACGTTGCTAACGCCAGGAAGCCTTGCCATTCACGTTGCTAACGCCAGGGAGGAGTGCCAACCACGTTGCCAACGCCAGCTTCTATAGGCGTGTTCAATGGCAACGTGGGAAGCAATACTTGGAGCTAGGAAAGAGCATCGAGCATGTTGCCAACTCAAGAAAGCATTGGCGTGTTTTGTAACAACACCAGGAAGCTTTGGTTGGTGAAGAGCACGTTGCCAACTTGGAATATAGGAGCGTTATCCACAACAACTCCAACAAGGCAGCCTGACCATGTCCTCTTCAATGGAAGATATCTTGAGCTACAGAGATCCAAATTGAGTGCTTCCAGTTGCGTTGGAAAGCTAACGTTCAGAGCTTTCCAACCATATATGATAGTCTATGGTGGAGCACAAGATTGAAGCCAAACCAGAGTCATCTTTAGGTCCTAAAAATAAGATCATGAAGTTGAAATTCAAGAAGGCTAGAGATGAGCCCTGGAGGGGGGCACGAGCACGTTGCCAACGTGCTAGCAAGAAGTCGTGTTTTGCAACAATGCCAGCCCCAAGTCCCTGCCTTGGGAGGTTAGGCACGAGCACGTTGCCAACTTGGGAGTGTGGGTGCGTTTTTGGCAACAACTTGGCAGCTTGACCTTACCTTCTTTGAGGAAGCATAACTTGAGCTAGGAAAGTCCAATTGAGGTGATTCCAGTGGCATTAGAAAATAGACATCAAGAGCTTTCCAATGATGTATAATAGTCCATATTGAAGCAGAAGGTTGACACTCAAATTCTGGGCTACATTTAGCATGAAAGTAGAGCCAAGAAGAGGAAAAGCAAGTTGTTAGCAACAACTTGGGCTAGCAACGCCCAAGTCTCCAACCTCACTTACAGGAAAGTCACTTGCACGTTGCCAACGTGCATTATGCCTAGAGTTATTGACAACAACGCCCCTCAATGAGCCAGAATGGTTGCCAACTTGCTCTGCTTCCTCTATTCCTCACAAAGGCCAGCAACTTGTTCAATTGAACCAGAAATTCAACAAAGAGAAAGCCCACATTGATAGCCCAATTGAAGATCTTTGAAGGAGTTTTAGGACTAATATAAATAGAGATTGAGTTTGTACTTTAGGGAGACTTTTGACACTTAGAATTTTAGACTCTTAGCACTTTATTTTGAGAACTCTTTTAGCACTTCCGGGAGGATACCCGGAGAGCATTTTTTTGGTTCTTCTTGGAACTTCTTTTCTTCATTTTCTTAAGCTTTAAGCATTTCATTATTCTTCTTCATCTTTCTTTGCACTTAGTTTAATTTTGGTTTATGGCAATTGTTGTTGAAATTGGAGCTATGACTCACTAAACCCCACCTTCATTAGGGGGAAGAGCTCTGCTTGTTGGAATGGATTGGTGAACTCATCTTCTCCTCCTCAATTCTAGTGGTTGATCTAAAGAGGGAACTCTTATTCTTCAAAGATTCAACCACCATCGAGAGAGGGGTTAATCTATATGAATTATGTGGTGAATTTGAGGAAGGAGCCACATAATTCAGTTTAGAGTTCATCCTTTCATGATTCCTTTAATCAATACACCTCGGTTAGTATGTGAGATGTAACTCTCCTTGGTTGAGATTATGGGAATTGTGTGGCTGGATTAGATTTAAGCTTCATCTCTTCTCATGAACAATTAGATCACGAGAGTGGCAATTGGTTATGTTTAGAGAAATTGAATCACCAAGAGATTGGGATTCAATTACCCACTTGCCATGGATCTACACCCATGATTGAGAAGGATTTGACTAACATCAATCCATGAAAACTTGCATCTCGGATCCCTAATGATCCTCTCCACCATTACTTCTTATTTCTCTTGCTTCTAGTTATTTGATTACCCATAACCCAATTCCCTTTTACATTCTGTCAATTTATTATTCTTGTCATCTACATTTTGTTCCTTTAATTCTTGCTATTTACTCTTATGTTCTTTAAATTTCTGCACCCTTTAATTCCTTGCCATTTATCTTTGATGTCATTTAAGTTTCTTGCAATTTAAGTTTCAGTTATTTACTTTCATTTTATTTCTATCTTCTAGTTCTTTACATTCTTTGCCATTTAAATTCTTGCAATTATGTTCAAAAATCAAAATGCTCATGAAATCAAAACTATATTCGCTTGACTAAATCTACCATTTAACTAAAGTTGCTTAATCTACCAATCCTCGTGGGATCGACCTCACTCCTAGTGAGTCTTATTACTTGATGCGACCCGGTATACTTGCCGGTTGTACGTGAAATCTCATTTTTACGTATCAGTCATCTACTATATGAAGCTCAATGACAAAGTTTCGCAACCATATGCCATGAAATCAGAATCAGAGAACCCAATGATCTCCAAATTTTCTGATCTTCGATAAATAAGCATGTAATCATTTGTTCTCTTCAGATAATGCATTACGTGTTTTAACAGCTATCCAATTATCCATGCCCAGATTGCTCAAGTATTTACCTATCACTCCCACTATAAATGATATATCGGGACATGTGCAGACTTGATCATACATTAAGCTCCCTAGTACTTATGCATAAGGTTTATCATGCATTCCTATCTTCTCAAGATCATTTTTAGGGCATTTTTAGAGATTGAACTTGTCTCTTTTAACTACGGGTGTGTCCATTGGTCTACAACTTTTCATGCCATATCTACTTAAAATCTTTTCGATATAGTTCTTTTGTGATAATCCAAGAATACCTTGAGAGTGATCTCTTAGTATCTTGATTCCTAAAACAAAAGTGGCATCACCAAGATCTTTCATTTCAAATTTGTTCGATAGAAATTTCATAGTTTCATGCAACAAGTCTATATCATTACTGACAAGTAGAATGTCATCAATATATAAGACCAAAAAAATGTATTTACTCCCACTGAACTTGCGGTATACACAGTCATCTATTATATTTGCCTCAAAACCATATTAGACAATGACTTGATGAAACTTGTGATACCATTGATGGGAAGCTTGTTTGAGATCATAGATAGATTTTCTCCTTTTCTGTTGGATCTCCTTAATGGTGCTTCTTGAGATTGTTGAGCTTGTTGTATGGGTTGGGGTTGAGGAGGATTCTCATTATTTTCCTATACTGTAGCATATCTTAAGCAACAATGATATTCTCATTGTTCTCTTGTACTTTAACTGGATCTATAGTAGGATTCTTATTGTGCTCTTGTACTATAACTGTATCTTGAACAATAATAGGCATAAAGACCTAATCATTTTCAGTTACAGAATCCTCATCAAAAGTAACATTTCTAATATTTCCTTCCCCCAAACTCAACATCCTCAAGAAATCTCGCATTTTCCATTTCAAAAATAGACCTTGATGCAGGATTGTAAAACTTGTAGCCCCATGAACGCTCAGCGTAACCAACAAAGTAGCAACTAATTGTCCTTGAGTCCAATTTTTTTTCATGTGGCCTATAAGGTAGCACCTCAGTTGGACATCCCCAAATATGCAAATGCTTTATACTAGGCATTTTCCCAGTCCAAATTTAATAAGGGGTTTTGTTAACTGCTTTGCTTTGCACCCTATTAAGCATGTACACTGCGGTCTTTAAGGCTTCTTCCCAGAGTGATTCAGGCAAGGAAGAATGACCAATCGTACTTCTCACCATGTCCTTAAGAGTTCGGTTCCTTCGCTCTGCAACACCATTCATGCTAGGTTTGCCTGGCATGGTGTATTGCGGAACAATATCACACTCCTCTAGGAAAAGAGCAAAAGGCCTAGGAGGTTGCTCACCTGAATCGTCATATCTTCTGTAGCATTCACCACAATGATCAGATTTGAGAGCTTTAATTTTCTTTTCATGTTGAAGTTCAGCTTCAACTTTGAAAGACTTGAAAACATCCAAGGCTTGGGACTTTTCATGAATTAAATATAGATTGAAAACATCTAAGGCTTGGGACTTTTCATGAATTAAATATAGATACCCGTAACGATAGTAATCATCTATGAACGTAATAATGTACTGTTGTCCATTCCATGAGACAGTAGGGAATATGCCACAAATATCGTTATGTATCAGATCTAAGACATCTTTAGCTCTCTCGGTACCTAATTTCTTTTCGTTTGTCCTTTTTTCCTTTATGCACTCAATGTAGACTTCAAAGTCTACCAAATTTAGGGGTCCAAGAATTTCATCCGACACAAGCCTCTGAATTCTCTATTTAGAGATGTGACCTAAGCATTTGTGCCATAATAATGACGAATTCTCATTTAGTTTTTGTTTTGTACCTGTTGCAGTATTTCATTATTATAGGAATTCAAATCAAGCCAATATAGATTATCCACCAAATGACCAGACCAAATATTATTCGAATTATAAAAGAGACCGACTTTATTGTTTTCGAATGAAAAAAAAACCTGATTTGTCCAAACGAGAAACAGAAACTAAATTACGTCTAAATGACGGTACATAAAATGTCTCTAATAAACTCAAGTAAAATAACTCATGGAACATAATCTAAAAGTTTCTATAGCTTCGATTGCAACTATATTGTCGTCTACCACATAGATGTATCTTTCAGCATCACTTGGCGGTCGGCTCCACAGGCAACCTTGCATAGTAACACTTACATGAGTAGTAGCAGCAGAATCTACCCACCAAGTATCAACAGGTACATAACTTAAACTAGCGTCAGAACAAACAAAAGTAAGAATTATACCATTTTTTACATGCTAAGTGACATATTTAGTACAATCTTTTTTCATGTGTCCCACCTTCTTACAGAAGAAACAGGTTGAAACTTGATCTTATTTTTTAGCATTTTTTTGCTGAGAAGGCACATCCACAGTAGTATCACGCTTTCTTTTATACTAAGAAGATGAAGTCATGTGAGCACTTTCAGTCTTATTTTGCTGTAATCTCTCTTCTTCTTGCACACAGTGAGATATAAGCTCATTTAAGTATCAAGTGTCCTTCAGAGTGTTATAACTCACTTTAAATTGTCCAAAGTGTGCAGGAAGGGAGATCAAAATGAAATGAACAAGTAAGTCTTCAGAAAACTCTAACTTTTTGTGCTTTCAATTTTGAAGTAAGATGAGACATTTTTATAATGCAATCCATTATGTTCCTTTTACCTTTTTACCTCACGGAGACAAGTTTGCTCAAAAGGCCACTTGTCTCTGCCTTTTCATTCTTAGCAAAGAATTTTTTCAACATCTTTCAAGAATTATTTGGCATCTTTATTTACAGTAATTGAGCCCCGAAACATCTTAAGAATTAAGCATTGCATGATCATAATGCTCATTCGATTAGATCTTTCTCACTTCTCTATTTTAATCTCATTGAGATTTTTTAGAGTGGGAAGTAGGTTTTTTCTCTTAAAGAGCTATATCCAGATCCATACAATTGAGGACAATCTCCACGGTATTCTTTCAAACCTTAAAGTTTGAACCATTCAGGATAGGAATACTGCAAATTTGTGCAGAAAAATTGGTAGGTAAAGCCATACTTTCTGGATTAGAACAAAAAGGAACATGTAGTAAACATTAGTTAAATAATGGGAATAAAATCCATATTGAGATATCTAGAACAACATTAATTTTTAATCTTTGGATAGAAAATTAATTTTAAGTGATACTCTCATTGCAGTAATCAAATATTGTCGAAATTCCTGTCACACATTAAGCCATTCTTTGGACCGACTTAATACTCACATGGAAACTTAAACTTCGCAACCTATTTATTACCGCATATATTTTCTATTAATTGGCCAAATAACAATATTCCTTTGGGCCGATTATTGACCGCATAATTAATAGAAAATAAACAAAAGTGTGCAATATTTATTATTTGGCCAAACAATAAACTTCCTTTGGGTCGATTATTGTCCTCATAAATAATAAGCATTGCTTTATTCTTAATCAGTTACTCAAACATGTATTTACCATCAATATGTGTATGTAATTCGGCCAAATATAGACCTTCCTTTAGGCTGACCAATATTCGCATGAATTACATATCACCATATTTCTATTGTTTTAAATAAATCAATTTTCACAAAAGAGGCTACTTTGGCAGCAGAATATTCAATTAATTTATTCAAAAATCAAATCTTTATAAAATAAATGGTATAATAATTCAAAGGTTTAATTACTCTGTTGGTCCCTATAGTTTTGCGAAGTTTTTAATTAAGTCCCTGTACTTTTTTTCTTTTTAATTGAGTCCTTGCACCAAATTTTTTTTAATTGGGTCCCTACACTTTTTTCCCCTTTTATTTGGGTCCATCCACCAATTTTTTAGTTGGATCCCTATAAAATTAAGCCAATTATTACCAAGAGGGACCTAATTGAAAAAAAATTGGTGCAGAGACCCAATTAAAAGAAAAAAAAAGTACAGGGACCTAATTAAAAATTTTACAAAATTATAGGAACTAACAGAGTAATTAAATCTAATTCAAATTGTTACTAATTTTCTTATATAACAATAAAAAATTAATTTATGTAACAAAATTAAAATGCTTATATGACATAAAATTATAAGATACAATATAAAATAACTATATAATATTGTGTGACCTCTTTAGTTATATACTTATTTGAATATGAAAATTGCTAATATTATTGTGAAACAAAATTAAATTCACAATATATTATAAAAGGAATTAAATTTCCAATAAAATAAATATGTATAACACCAAAAAACAATAATAATAAAAAAAACTTAATCCTTAATATTCTTTAACTTTATACATATGAACGTATAGATATTATATATGTATAAAACTTAATCCATGAACAAATAATGAAAAAAGGTATTTATGTGTGCATGATCATTATCCACACACATACACACACTATATATATATATATATATATATATATTATTTGATCATGTGTCAGGGCACAGTGCATTCACATGTACAAAATACATTACTTTATAAACAGATAAATCAATATATAAAGAAAGCACTGCAATTTACAAAGTCTATGCATGTACATTAAAACAAAAAATAAATTCATCGGATCCATAAATTTAAATTGATCCAACAGAGAGCAATGATAAATCCCATTTGTAGGGTTTATCTTGTATTGATTTTTGGAGATTTTATCACCTTTTATCCATATTTATTCAATAAAATAACATAGTTTTATAACTTCTTCCTTAATTATGTTTAAGGTGAGAACATGCTGTTTAGGTCTTAAAATAGCTAAATTTAATTCACCTTGATTTCATTAGATACCTTGATATGTTTGTTAAGTGATTTCAGATTTAGGAGACAAGGATTGGATCAAGGGAATGAAGGAAAAGCATGTAGAAATGGAGAACTCATGAAGAAATGAAGGAATCGCAAAAGCTGTCAAGCCGACCTCTTCGCGCTTAATCGACCATAACTTGAGCTACAGAGGTTCAAATGATGCAGTTCTAATTGCGTTAGAAAGCTAACATCCAGGGCTTCGAAATTATATAAGATTTGTCATAGTTGCATCGCGAATAGGGGCACGCACGCGCATGATACGCGTACGTGCCGATGGTGCCACATGATTTACTTAATGCAACTCGTGGCCAGCGAATTCTAAAGCCTTGTGGGCCCAATCCAACTCATTTCTGAAGCTATTTAAGCCAAGGATTGAAGAGGGATGAGACACCTAGTTACCATTAGTTTATTTTAGCTTAGTTTTGGAGGAAAAGTTAGTTTTAGAGAGAGAAGCTCTCACTTCTCTCTAGAATTAGGATTAGGTTTAGTTCTTAGATCTAGGTTTTCATTCATGCTTTCTTCTACTTCAACTTCTCAATTCCTTGTTGTTGCAATCATCATTCTTCTATTCTTTTGTTGTAATTTCCTTTATGTTGTTCTTATACTTTGTTGTCGATCTACTCTTGTCTCTTCTACTTTCTTCCAATTCCATTTGAGGTAATTCATAATAATTGTGTTCCTTTTGATTGTTGTTGTTAATTTCTTACATTCAATTGTTGTTAGATTCTAGTCTTGTTATTAATTTACTATGCTTTTTCTTAGTGCCTTCCAAGTGTTTGATGAAATGCTTGGTTGAATTTTAGTATAGATTTTATTTCTCTTGGCCTAGGTAGAGTAATTAGTGACTCTTGAGTTATCTAATTCCTCTGTTGATTGATAATTAGAAGTTGCTAATTGATTTGAATGCCTCTAAAGCTAATCTTTCCTTTAGGAGTTGATTAGGACTTGAGGAATCAAATTGATTCATCCACTTGACTTTCCTCCATGGTTAGAGGTTAACTAAGTGGTAGCAATTAACAATTTGTGGTCACAATTGAGGAGGATAACTAGGATAGGACTTCTAGTTCTCATATCTTACCAAGAGCTTTGTTAGTTGTTAGTTTATTTTCTTTGCCATTTATATTTCTTGTCTAAAATCTCAAAAACCCCAAAATATCTCATAACCAATAACAAGACACTATATTGTAATTCCTAGGGAGAACGACCCGAGGTTTGAATACTTCGGTTATAGATTTTAGGGGTTTGTACTAGTGACAAACAAATTTTTATATGAAGGGATTAGTGTTGGTTTAGAAACTATACTTGCAACGAGAATTCATTTGTGAATTTCTAAACCGTCAAAAATCCGTTCATCAAAATGGCGCCGTTGCCGGGGTTTATCAATACAAGATAAACCCTACAAATGGGGTTTATCAGACACCTTTTGAGTTGGTTATTCACTTAGTTCCAGGGAGGCATATGTCCTCTAGAACTTGGTCTAAGCGCTTATCTAATCTCACCATTCTCCTATTAAAGGATTCTGGATCATCTTGTAGTTGAGGCAGCTTGAAGACCTCTCTTATTTTGTCTAGGTGGAAGTAAATAATCTTTCCTCTGACCATAGTTCGAAAAGTATAGAAGGCGGTTCCAGTCATTCTCTGCTTATCTGTTTGTCACAGATTTGAGTAGAATTTCTGAACCATATTTCTACCCACCTTTGTCTTAGGATTAGCTAGAATTTTCCAGCCCCTGTTTTGAATCAGCTCTTGGATCTCTGGACATTCGTCTTCTTTCAGATCGAATTTAACTTCTGGGATCACTAACCTTAGAAGGAGAGTCAAACTCGAGTAGTGGAGGAGAGGGGGAGGCCGAATGTGAATTTAAAAGGGAGGGGGTGGGCGAAAATTTTGAAAAAAAGATATGATAGAAGATATGATTTGTAAAAGATAATTATGATATGCAAAAGATGTAATTTTAAAAATTGAAAAGATATGAGAGTTTTGAAAAAGATAAATCTAAATTTGAAAAGATAGTATGATGAGTTGAAAAAGATTTGAAAAGATATTAAAAAGATAGATGAGTTTTGAAAAAGATTTGAAAAGAACTTAAAAAGATATATGAATTTTGAAAAAGATTTAAAAAGAGGTTGAAGAATAATGAAGAAAGATTTTTAGGATTAAGATTTGTTTTGAAATTGAAATTGAAAAATGAGAATTTGTACATATTCATGCAAGAAATTATGGATGAAAACATGAAAATTAAAAAAAAAATGAGTTGGAAACAAAACTTCCTCCCCTCCACATTCCTGGTGTTAAACGCCAAGAATGGCATCCATTCTTGGCGTTTAACGCCCAATTGTTGCTTGTTTTGGGTGTTTAACGCCTAGCCAGGTACCCTGACTGGCGTTAAACGCCAGAATGCCTTTATCACTGGGCATTTTTCTAAACGCCCAAGATGTTGCAATTTTGGCGTTAAACGCCCAGAATAGTACCCATTTTGGCGTTTAACGCTCAGAAAGGTATCTTCACTGGCGTTAAATGCTCAGAATGGTGCCCATTTTGGCGTTTAACACCCAAAATACCCCTTACTGGCGTTTTTGTGCCAGTGAGCTCTTTTTTCTCTACTTTATGCTCTGAATCCTTCTATAACTCTGTGAACTTCTGTAATTGAGAGTCAATGTTGAAGATAATTTATATCAAACTCCTATCATTATTATTTAAATAACAAATAGACTACGCCAATGGCTGGGTTGCCTCCCAGCAAGCGCTTCTTTATTGTCTTTAGCTGGACCTTACTGAGCTTTAATATAGTCTCAATTTTGAGCATTCTTGCTCAACATTGCTTTCAAGATAATGTTTGACTCTTTGTCCATTAACAATGAACTTTTTGTCAAAATCGATATCCTGAAGCTCTGCATATCCATATGGTGACACACTTGTAATCACATATGGTCCTCTCCACTGGGATTTCGGTTTCCCGGGGAATAATCTGAGCCTAGAATTAAACAGCAGAACTTTCTACCCTGGCTCAAAGACTCTGGATGATAGTTTCTTCTCATGCCACCTTTTTCCTTTCTCTTTGTAAATTTTTGCATTTTCGAAAGCATTGAGTCTGAATTCCTCTAGCTCATTCAGCTGGAGCAATCTTTTCTCTCCAGCTAATTTGGCATCAAGGTTTAGGAATCTGGTTGCCCAGTAGGCTTTATGCTCCAGTTCCACGGGCAGGTGACAGGCCTTCCCATACACAAGTTGGTATGGAGAAGTTTCTATAGGGGTCTTGAATGCTGTTCTGTATGCCCATAGAGCATCATCCAAGCTACTTGCCCAATACTTTCTACGGGCAATTACAGTCCGTTCCAGGATTCTTTTTAGTTCTCTATTAGAGACTTCATGATGATCGGATTTCCTGTCAGTAAAGAAATTCACAAATATAATCACGTTGTAAGTATAGCTTCTAAACCAACAGAAAATCCTTTCGTACAAATGTTTGGTTGTCATAAGTAACAAACCCAATGAAATTTATAAACCGAAGTATTCAAACCTCGGGTCGTCTTCTCAAGGAATTACAGGGAAGTGTGTTTTATTATTGGTTATGGAAAACAGTGTTTTTGGATTTTGAAAAGGTTTTGAACAAGAGAAATAAATTGCAGGAATTAGTAAATCAATAACTAAGAAAACTCTTGGCAAGGTATGAGAATTGGAATTTCTATCCTAGTTATCCTTATCAGGTGTGATGAGAATTAGGTTTTAATCCCACTTAATTATCCCTTATTAAATAAAGAAAAGTCAAGTAGACTAATTAAATTGATCCTCAAGTTTCAGTCAACTTTTAGAGCGATCCAAATTAATTAGCAATTGCTAATTTCAACCACTGCTGAGTTTGATAACTCAAGTATTACCAATTACTTAACCAAAGCCAAAAGGGAATAAAACCTACTCGAATGAAAATAATTTGGATAGAGCCCAAGCATCAATAACATAAATTAGAGAAAATAATCATAAGTCTGAAATACCTCAAATTGTATTAATTAGGAAATCAATCTAAACATGAAGAGTTCATAAACTAAATTGAGAAAATAAATAAAAGGAATATTGAACCTGTGATTGAAGAAGATAAAATCCTAATCCTAATCCTAATCCTAAGAGAGAGGAGAGAACCTCTCTCTCTAAAAACTACATCTAAATCATAAAACTATGTATGAATGTATGTTCTGATGATGTATTGATTAATGGATGGATTCCCCAATTTATAGCCTTTAATCTGTGTTCTCTGGGCTTGGTTCTGGATCAAAATGCGGCCCAAAATCATCTTCACCGCATTCTATAATTTTTGCAGATCGCGCAGGTCACGTGTCTGCGTGGGTCACGCGGTCGCGTCGTCTGGAGTTTTGCTCTTCCACGTGGTCGCGTCAGTCACGCGTCCGCGTCAGTTGTGTTTCGTGCGAGTCACGCGTTTGCTTCATCCATGTGTAACACCCTAATATTCAAATCCTTATGCTCGAGTCATAAGTCAGTGATATTACGGTGGTACGACTCTCAGGTGGATTTTTAATATATAAATATAGGTAATTTTGAAAGGAGTATTAATCGAGAAGCCTGAAAAGAGTAGAAATAAAATCGCGAAGACGTATCACTCACGTTTCGACAACGAAAAGTTAAACCGCGGAGTCGAAAGCGATATACGGGCAAGGCATAAAAGAGATTAAGAGATAGATAACAGATAGATATATATATAACATAAGTAAATAGCCACTAGTCGCGACCCGCGAAGTTTAGGTCGGCTAGGGTACAGTATGAAAGTAGCTGACAACAATATATCCTAATCTCTCCCAAGGAAAACATAAAAGCCTCTATAGGCAAGTTCCAAAAGAGTTCAACACATAATATAATCTCTTCAAAACAAAGGTGGAGAGATTCTAAGCGAAACACAAAGTAGAGAAAATAAGGATCTTCGCCGGCTCTCAGACGAACCACAGCTCACTTCTGAGCACCTGAACCTGTATCTGAAAAACAAGAGATATATACAGAATGAGAACCCCGGGCCCATGGGTTCCCAGTACGGTAAAAGTGCCAAATAATACAATGCACTGCAATAAAAACTCACTAAGCATCCTAAACTCCTTTTCTCCAAGTATCCAGCCTAGATTCTCACTAATCCATGAATAGGCATCTGTCGTAAGGGGATACTAAATCTAGTTCATATTACACATGTTTTTTCCAATCCGCTGATTCTTTCACGAATCAGACTCAGAATCATAAGCAAAATCATTACCAGTTGCTCTGCCTCAGCAGTTCTATATCAATACCTCATACCCTCGCCTGGAGCTAGTGAAATCACATCACTGCGTCTACCCAGGGAGTCCAAATGGTCTCATTCAAAAATCATCATCATTATGCAAATCGCATTATCAATTCGTCTCATCAAGAACAGCCCCAACATCCACCAACACCATCATGAGGGATCTCTCAGTTGTACAAACACAAGCAATACAGTCAAGTAATACACAAATAAGGTACAAGTAGAACAAGTAGCATGTAATCAGGTAACATAGCATATATGATATAGAAATCCAAAACAAATAGGCAAACCCAAACAATTCAAACATATGCAAATGATGTATGCCTGCCCTATGGCTGATGATATCATCTGTCGGTTATCAAGCCAACCCGACGTGTCCGATAGCTAACCCGGGCACAGTCTCTCTGTTGCGTATTAATATTATTAGAGGGAATATGTGCCCTGTCACCATTAGAGGGTATCTGCGCCCTGTCGCCATTAGAGGGTATCGGTGCCCTGTCACCCTTACAACCAGAGAGAAAACACAAGCATGCTTACCTGGAGCCAGTGGAACACCCACTACTGCGGCTACTACACAGGCGTCACAATCTCTGACCTGGAGCAAGTGGGACGAACCACAACCCTTGCTACTACCCAGGTATCTCAAACATTAACCCGGAGCAAGCGGGACGAACCACAACCCTTGCTACTGCCCAGGTATCTCAAGCATATATTCATTCAATCTCAATTCAAATTATCAATCCTCATTGTTATCAAATCTCAAACATTAACCTGGAGCAAGTGGGACGAACCACAACCCTTACTACTACCCAGGTATCAGAGTTACATTCATTCAAAACTCCATAATTAATTCATTTATCATAAACATCATTTTTCGTCTCATACCCGGAGCAAGTGGACTAGCCACTGCTACTACCCAGGGAAACTCGCATCTCAGATAGTGGAAGTGCAAATCACAATTATCAATAATTCAGCATAAACATGCATGAATTCTCATCCATGGATCAACATCCATATCAGCCATCCGGCTCACGGTTAAATCCATAACCAGCCAATACTCATAGCATACACAGCTATTCCGGCTCACGGTTCAATCCAGAACCAGCCAATTCATAAACAATTACGGCCCTTCGGCCAATGGCATAACAAGCACTTCCACCACCATCCTCCACATCTCACAAAATCATCAATGATCCTCATTGATTATTCATTTTCCCCTTGCTTCACTCGCAAGTTACCTCATTCTCTAGCCCTTTTCTAATAGCTAGACATATCATAATGATTTAAGATATAAGTGGTGAGATCGGAGGCCTAGAAGTATGAGATTTGGCTTTCAAAACTCAAAAATCAACTTTGGGATGAAAACAGGGCCGCGCGTACGCGCACTCCACGCGCACGCGTGGATGGCCTTAAAAACTCATCGACGCGTAAGCGTCATGCACGCTAACGCGTGGATACCAAACTTGCCCATCGGCGCGCACGCGTCAACCACGCGTACGCGCGGGTGTTCTCGTGCCCCAGGCACAACACCGGCACAGTTCTGGCATAACTCTCGGGAAAATGGCTGGGCATTGGGTGCAGCACGATCGGCGCGCCCGCGCACACCACGCGTACGCGTGGTTGACACTTTTCGGAAGATCGGCGCGTACGCGCCAGGTGCGCCCACGCGCAAGGGGTTATTCTGCTAAAAATTTTCTAAGTTAAAAGCTGCAGAATTTCACAGATTTTTACCCCAATCTTCCAACGGACATAACTTCCTCATTTTAAATCATTTTTCAACCGTTCTTCGAACGGCATGGACATCCCGGATCAAATTTCATTTCTAAACAGATTTGGTACAAAACAGAGATCCGTAGTCCAAGTTATGTTCCGCCAAAGTATGCCCAAAAATCATATTTTTATACAAAACCACAATATGCCATTTTCAAAACAAACCATTTTCAACTCTTTTCAAAATCAATCAAAACATGCCAATTTCATCCCTTTTCTTTGAAATCAATCAAATGTATCAAATTCAACATCAAGCCTCCTCAACTCACACGTCGACACATAACCACAATATACCAAATCACTAACTCATCATTTTAGCCCACTTCACCCAAGTGGCTCAAACTCAAACATATTGACATATCATATACTACTCCTCATGCCAATTCTCAACAACATCAATTCCAATAAATCACCATTGTACATAATCAATATCATATTCACTGTCACGTGGTTTCACCCCAAATCAACCTTAATCATTTCTCAAGCATATATCACAACATACATATCTCTCACGCATTATCATACCATCAAGGCATCAATAATCATACTCACATATATGACCACATAATATATCTCAACCAAAATCAAACATACCCCATCTATACTATTTCACCCAAAGTTTACCAATTTCCACACTTCAACTCCTCAACCTCATTATTCAATAACCAACCCAATCATTCATATATTCATTATATGAAATTCATCCAATCACTTGTGTCATCATACAATGCACACATCAACTTACCTTTCTTACCTCTTTCCGGCCTCCGGCCCAAAATATACGGCCTCCGGCCCAATTTCACAATTTAAATGCATAAATCACAATTCAGTACTCATTACCCAAAACATCAAATTTTCAATACACCAAGCATACAAGGCCACACACAATTCTCAACCCAATCATCAATACACATTACATACCAACTATGCATATTAGCATCAACCATTTACACAATCCAAACTTAATCCTAGGGGCATCTAGCCTAGGAATTCTCATCACACCACACGGTACTTAAATGAAACTTAAACCGTACCTCTTGTAGCCAAATCAATTGAGCCTCTTCTTTGGAAGTCTCCACCAACCTTAGCCTTAAGCCTCACCAAAGCTCCTCAAGCAACACCAATCTCCCAATTGTGCACCAAAACCATCATATGCACTAACATAACCAATATCACATACATACATCAACCTAGGGCACATAAAAATGATAAATCACAAGGGTTTGAGCACTTCTTACCTCAGCCCATATGAAGTAGGGATAGAACCCACTTAGAATCCATGTTGGAGTATCCCTAAACACCCAAAATCACAAGATTTCAACACTAACTTCCCAAAAACGTGTAACAGTGGGGAATTTCGAAAATTGGGCAGAGATGAATGGAATACTCACCACAAAACTTAGATAGAAATGTAGAGGATGAGAAGAGCGACGCGTGGCCGCAAACGGCTCGTCAATCGGAGCTCCGTAGCTCAAGTTATGGTGGTTTGAAGATCAAAGAGAGTTAGGTTTTCTCTCTTCTCTTCTCTCTCCCAATTTCAGCGCCCCAACCCTTCTTTTTAGGGTAAAATGAGCTGAAATGCTCATAACTAATGTTTATATATGTTGGGTCTTGGGCCCACTTAGGCCCAGTTCACTTATTGTTGTCCGTTGGCCCAATTTTGGACCAAAACCTTTAAGATTAGCGCTCCAAATCGCACTTTAAATATTTCTACCTCCCCTAATCATAATTCCTCATTTCTTAATATTATTTACTCATAATCGATTTTCTCAGCTGCAGTACCAGACAGGTCTCAGCCGGTACTGTCGGTCAAAATTCCACTGCGCGCTTTTACGCAGAAAACTATGTCTTCCGACTCGGAAAAATTCACTGAATCCAAATATCATATTTAAATCATCAAATTCCAATTGCCAAATATTCCAACCATATTCGCTCCTCCTTAACTTATTATTTAATTAAATTTCGGTTAGACCGGGTATTACATTCTACCCCCCTAACAGAAATTTTCGTCCTCGAAAATTCCATCCATCACTGCGAGTACGCGAGCATAGCCTACCTTTATATCAAACACATAACAGTTCCAAGGTCCTTTTACTCTGCGCGCTTCCGTTGCCGCGCTCTGATTTCTTTATTCCTGAGGGTCTCGGTCGTTCGTTCAACGCTGACCAACAGTCTCGTTCCTTACTTTTACCGTCTCATCAATAATATTGCTATCATCGTTAATCATAACCATCATCCCACATCACTATAATCAATCAAAGCTTTCTTCGCTTTTAGAATTCAATGAGTTTGGACTAACAAGCTGACAAACTCTTATGAATCCGCTTCCCTTTAATAATCTATAAAAGCTTTCGAGACACATCTCTTTTGTTGAAGTTACTCAGATCAAAATCATTTTCAAAAGCATGACCAAGTACTCCTTCAAATTCTTGGGAAAATTTTTAACAGCACCTCCCCAAAAATTGGAGTTTACCACTCGTCACGGATTCCCTCAAACCAATCTCAGTACCGCATCAGCATTGCAATTTAAAGGTTTCCAAACGATTCCTCTGAATCCGATCATTACAAATCTTGATCCAAATCCAAAGTCACCATGACCAAACATCATAGCACTCATCTTTCGAACACTACAACTTGCACTCAATCATCATCTAAATCCGACTATGCATCAATGATAATTTCATCACCCGTTCCAGAACCGTTAAGGCTCACAGCCGTAATTAATTCCAATTATCGAGAATCAGTATCCGTATAAGCTCACTAAACTTTTAAGTACTCAAAGCATAAAGCATTTTTAATCATATCCCACTTTTCCTTATTATTACCATACTATGCTAACGCTTTTAGCAAGCTTCCGCTATGCCACTTTGATTTCTCGTCAAGTATTAGCTCCATCACTTATTTCCTCAAGTACCCAACCACAACTTAGCATGACTGGTATTTCAACTCAACGTTTCTAAATCCATCATTTAGGACCATTCTTTATCTGTTTAAATCAAAGGAACTAAAAGTCATGGGTTCAATCCGTTTCACCAAAAATCCAGAAATCAACCAACTACATAACAAACACAACATCATTCTCAACAGAAAGTCATTTACATCACGGGCATTTATCCATTTGTATTAAGGCAATCCCTTACTCGGACCATCCGGTTTGCTTCTCAGTCTAACATTAAGCTCGACATTCCCAGTTTTACTGTACAGGCGGTATTATAAAATCACACACTGCCATTTAAGCCTGATTATTGCAATTACCTCAATCTTACTGCCGCAATCGGCCCGCATCCTGACTCTCTCCTTGTTGGCAATTTCTTGATACATGCCCTGGTAACCCGCACTTGTAACATACGCCTAACCCCAATAGGCATGGCCTATCTGAGTGATGACTTCCACATCTTTGACAGCTCGAAACATCAGAAGAAGTCGATGTCCGCTTTCCCTTACCATTTCTTTGGGACTCCACACTCGTCGCAAAGTTATTCCGCCCTTGGGGAAAGTGTTGCATGTATCCTCTCTCCTTAAACTCTCGACCCCTTGGTGCAAATCTTTGGTTGTGCTCTCTATGACTTCCTTTCTCTGCAACCATCCTCTTCACACACTCTTCATCAATTCTGCTCTTATTCACCAACTCTGAAAAAGTTCGGATCTCCATTGGTCCCACTGAACTCAAGATGTCACTCCGGAGCCCTCCTTCATACTTAATGCATTTCCATTCCTCGAAGTCTCCTGGAGTTCCTTGACACATACGGGAAAACCTAAATAGCTCCTCAAATTTGTCTATATACTCAGATACGGACATAGCACCTTGCTTCAGCTGTAGTAACTCCAATTCCTTGGCCGTCCTGGCGGAATTTGGAAAGTACTTCTTATAGAATTCCACCTGGAAGGCACCCCAGGTGATAGGATCATTCCCCTGCTGCAGGAGACGTCGAGTCCCTTGCCACCAATGCGATGCTTCCCCCGTGAGCAGATAGGTAGCAAATTCAACACGCTGCTCTTCAGGCACCAACTGCACTTGCAGTGCCCGCTCCATAGCCTGAAACCAAGTATCAGCTTCAGTCGGATTGGTGGTTCCCTTGAACTTAGGTGGATTAACCTTTAAGAAAGTTGCCAGTGTCATCGGGCCCTGAGCTTCCCTTCCACCATTGCCATTATTGTTTATCTGTTGCCCAAGAGCCTCTGCAGTGGCCTGCATAGCAGCAGCCATATTCTCCAAAGCCGCTATAAGGCTTACCGGGTTATTCAGGTTGACTTCCGGTTCCTGCGTGCTAGTACGATCTCTCTCACGTCCCTGACTGGGTCCACGAGGCGCCATTTGGTTCCTATACACACCAAACAATCGATATCAAGTTGATCAGTCTCAATATCGGAAGTATGGTGCTTCAAAGTACCAAAGGTACACTCATGGACTTCATGCTAGATGTATCAGTTAGATACCCTAACTAGCACAGGCACAGACTCAGAGTATGCATTGAAGCATAAGCAGTTCCATCCCTCAGGCTCACGAGGACGAACTGCTCTGATACCATAATGTAACACCCTAATATTCAAATCCTTATGCTCGAGTCATAAGTCAGTGATATTACGGTGGTACGACTCTCAGGTGGATTTTTAATATATAAATATAGGTAATTTTGAAAGGAGTATTAATCGAGAAGCCTGAAAAGAGTAGAAATAAAATCGCGAAGACGTATCACTCACGTTTCGACAACGAAAAGTTAAACCGCGGAGTTGAAAGCGATATACGGGCAAGGCATAAAAGAGATTAAGAGATAGATAACAGATAGATATATATAACATAAGTAAATAGCCACTAGTCGCGACCCGCGAAGTTTAGGTCGGCTAGGGTACAGTATGAAAGTAGCTGACAACAATATATCCTAATCTCTCCCAAGGAAAACATAAAAGCCTCTATAGGCAAGTTCCAAAAGAGTTCAACACATAATATAATCTCTTCAAAACAAAGGTGGAGAGATTCTAAGCGAAACACAAAGTAGAGAAAATAAGGATCTTCGCCGGCTCTCAGACGAACCACAGCTCACTTCTGAGCACCTGAACCTGTATCTGAAAAACAAGAGATATATACAGAATGAGAACCCCGGGCCCATGGGTTCCCAGTACGGTAAAAGTGCCAAATAAATACAATGCACTGCAATAAAAACTCACTAAGCATCCTAAACTCCTTTTCTCCAAGTATCCAGCCTAGATTCTCACTAATCCATGAATAGGCATCTGTCGTAAGGGGATACTAAATCTAGTTCATATTACACATGTTTTTCCCAATCCGCTGATTCTTTCACGAATTAGACTCAGAATCATAAGCAAAATCATTACCAGTTGCTCTGCCTCAGCAGTTCTATATCAATACCTCATACCCTCGCCTGGAGCTAGTGAAATCACATCACTGCGTCTACCCAGGGAGTCCAAATGGTCTCATTCAAAAATCATCATCATTATGCAAATCGCATTATCAATTCGTCTCATCAAGAACAGCCCCAACATCCACCAACACCATCATGAGGGATCTCTCAGTTGTACAAACACAAGCAATACAGTCAAGTAATACACAAATAAGGTACAAGTAGAACAAGTAGCATGTAATCAGGTAACATAGCATATATGATATAGAAATCCAAAACAAATAGGCAAACCCAAACAATTCAAACATATGCAAATGATGTATGCCTGCCCTATGGCTGATGATATCATCTGTCGGTTATCAAGCCAACCCGACGTGTCCGATAGCTAACCCGGGCACAGTCTCTCTGTTGCGTATTAATATCATTAGAGGGAATATGTGCCCTGTCACCATTAGAGGGTATCTGCGCCCTGTCGCCATTAGAGGGTATCGGTGCCCTGTCACCCTTACAACCAGAGAGAAAACACAAGCATGCTTACCTGGAGCCAGTGGAACACCCACTACTGCGGCTACTACCCAGGCGTCACAATCTCTGACCTGGAGCAAGTGGGACGAACCACAACCCTTGCTACTACCCAGGTATCTCAAACATTAACCCGGAGCAAGCGGGACGAACCACAACCCTTGCTACTGCCCAGGTATCTCAAGCATATATTCATTCAATCTCAATTCAAATTATCAATCCTCATTGTTATCAAATCTCAAACATTAACCTGCAGCAAGTGGGATGAACCACAACCCTTACTACTACCCAGGTATCAGAGTTACATTCATTCAAAACTCCATAATTAATTCATTTATCATAAACATCATTTTTCGTCTCATACCCGGAGCAAGTGGACTAGCCACTGCTACTACCCAGGGAAACTCGCATCTCAGATAGTGGAAGTGCAAATCACAATTATCAATAATTCAGCATAAACATGCATGAATTCTCATCCATGGATCAACATCCATATCAGCCATCCGGCTCACGGTTAAATCCATAACCAGCCAATACTCATAGCATACACAGCTATTCCGGCTCACGGTTCAATCCAGAACCAGCCAATTCATAAACAATTACGGCCCTTCGGCCAATGGCATAACAAGCACTTCCACCACCATCCTCCACATCTCACAAAATCATCAATGATCCTCATTGATTATTCATTTTCCCCTTGCTTCACTCGCAAGTTACCTCATTCTCTAGCCCTTTTCTAATAGCTAGACATATCATAATGATTTAAGATATAAGTGGTGAGATCGGAGGCCTAGAAGTATGAGATTTGGCTTTCAAAACTCAAAAATCAACTTTGGGATGAAAACAGGGCCGCGCGTACGCGCACTCCACGCGCACGCGTGGATGGCCTTAAAAACTCATCGACGCGTAAGCGTCATGCACGCTAACGCGTGGATACCAAACTTGCCCATCGGCGCGCACGCGTCAACCACGCGTACGCGCGGGTGTTCTCGTGCCCCAGGCACAACACCGGCACAGTTCTGGCATAACTCTCGGGAAAATGGCTGGGCATTGGGTGCAGCACGATCGGCGCGCCCGCGCACACCACGCGTACGCGTGGTTGACACTTTTCGGAAGATCGGCGCGTACGCGCCAGGTGCGCCCACGCGCAAGGGGTTATTCTGCTAAAAATTTTCTAAGTTAAAAGCTGCAGAATTTCACAGATTTTTACCCCAATCTTCCAACGGACATAACTTCCTCATTTTAAATCATTTTTCAACCGTTCTTCGAACGGCATGGACATCCCGGATCAAATTTCATTTCTAAACAGATTTGGTACAAAACAGAGATCCGTAGTCCAAGTTATGTTCCGCCAAAGTATGCCCAAAAATCATATTTTTATACAAAACCACAATATGCCATTTTCAAAACAAACCATTTTCAACTCTTTTCAAAATCAATCAAAACATGCCAATTTCATCCCTTTTCTTTGAAATCAATCAAATGTATCAAATTCAACATCAAGCCTCCTCAACTCACACGTCGACACATAACCACAATATACCAAATCACTAACTCATCATTTTAGCCCACTTCACCCAAGTGGCTCAAACTCAAACATATTGACATATCATATACTACTCCTCATGCCAATTCTCAACAACATCAATTCCAATAAATCACCATTGTACATAATCAATATCATATTCACTGTCACGTGGTTTCACCCCCAAATCAACCTTAATCATTTCTCAAGCATATCACAACATACATATCTCTCACGCATTATCATACCATCAAGGCATCAATAATCATACTCACATATATGACCACATAATATATCTCAACCAAAATCAAACATACCCCATCTATACTATTTCACCCAAAGTTTACCAATTTCCACACTTCAACTCCTCAACCTCATTATTCAATAACCAACCCAATCATTCATATATTCATTATATGAAATTCATCCAATCACTTGTGTCATCATACAATGCACACATCAACTTACCTTTCTTACCTCTTTCCGGCCTCCGGCCCAAAATATACGGCCTCCGGCCCAATTTCACAATTTAAATGCATAAATCACAATTCAGTACTCATTACCCAAAACATCAAATTTCAATACACCAAGCATACAAGGCCACACACAATTCTCAACCCAATCATCAATACACATTACATACCAACTATGCATATTAGCATCAACCATTTACACAATCCAAACTTAATCCTAGGGGCATCTAGCCTAGGAATTCTCATCACACCACACGGTACTTAAATGAAACTTAAACCGTACCTCTTGTAGCCAAATCAATTGAGCCTCTTCTTTGGAAGTCTCCACCAACCTTAGCCTTAAGCCTCACCAAAGCTCCTCAAGCAACACCAATCTCCCAATTGTGCACCAAAACCATCATATGCACTAACATAACCAATATCACATACATACATCAACCTAGGGCACATAAAAATGATAAATCACAAGGGTTTGAGCACTTCTTACCTCAGCCCATATGAAGTAGGGATAGAACCCACTTAGAATCCATGTTGGAGTATCCCTAAACACCCAAAATCACAAGATTTCAACACTAACTTCCCAAAAACGTGTAACAGTGGGGAATTTCGAAAACTGGGCAGAGATGAATGGAATACTCACCACAAAACTTAGATAGAAATGTAGAGGATGAGAAGAGCGACGCGTGGCCGCAAACGGCTCGTCAATCGGAGCTCCGTAGCTCAAGTTATGGTGGTTTGAAGATCAAAGAGAGTTAGGTTTTCTCTCTTCTCTTCTCTCTCCCAATTTCAGCGCCCCAACCCTTCTTTTTAGGGTAAAATGAGCTGAAATGCTCATAACTAATGTTTATATATGTTGGGTCTTGGGCCCACTTAGGCCCAGTTCACTTATTGTTGTCCGTTGGCCCAATTTTGGACCAAAACCTTTAAGATTAGCGCTCCAAATCGCACTTTAAATATTTCTACCTCCCCTAATCATAATTCCTCATTTCTTAATATTATTTACTCATAATCGATTTTCTCAGCTGCAGTACCAGACAGGTCTCAGCCGGTACTGTCGGTCAAAATTCCACTGCGCGCTTTTACGCAGAAAACTATGTCTTCCGACTCGGAAAAATTCACTGAATCCAAATATCATATTTAAATCATCAAATTCCAATTGCCAAATATTCCAACCATATTCGCTCCTCCTTAACTTATTATTTAATTAAATTTTGGTTAGACCGGGTATTACACCATGCGCTCGCATCGATGCTCTTTGCGCTAAGCATGCGTCCGCGTCGTCCACACATTCGCGTCGCTTCCAGTTTCTTCAAAAACTCCATTTTGAGCTTTCCTTCCATTTTTTTATGTTTCCTTTCCATCCTCAAAGTCATTCATGCCCTAAAAAGTCTGAAAGTACTTAACGCACATATCACGGCATCGAATGGTAATAAGATAGGATTAAACATAGGAAATTTAAGGTCAACGAAGCACGTTTTCAATCATAGCACAAAATCAGGAAGGAAAACGTAAACTCATGCAAATCATATGAATAAGTGTATGAAAGATTGATAAAATCCACTTAATTGAACACAAGATAAATCGTAAAATAGTAGTTTATCAATTCAGCTTGCCCATTTGTCTGTGGATGATATGGAGTTGCCACCTTGTGGCTAATTCCATATCTGACCATAGCAGAGTAAAGCTGTTTATTGCAGAAATGAGTGCATCCATCATTGATTAGTACGCTAGGGACACCAAATCTGCTGAAGATATGTTTCTGGAGGAACTTCAGCACTGTCTTAGTATCATTAGTGGGTGTTGCAATTGCCTCTACCCATTTAGATACATAGTCTACGGCCACCAGAATATAAGTGTTTGAGTATGATGGTGGGAAAAGCCCCATGAAGTTAATACCCTATACGTCAAACAACTCAATCTCTAAGATCCCTTGTTGAGGCATGGCATAACCATGAGGCAGATTACCAACTCTCTGGCAACTGTCACAGTTACGTACAAAATCTTGAAAATCACTATAGAGGGTAGGCCAGTAGAAGCCACATTGGCAGACTTTTGTGGCTGTTCGCTCACTTCCGAAATGTCCTCCATACTGTGATCCATGAAAATGCCATAGGATCTTCTGTGCTTCTTCTCAAGGCACGCATCTACGGATTTTTTCATCTGCACATCTCTTAAAGAGATATGGCTCATCCCACAAGAAGTACTTTGCATCAGAGATCAATTTTTCGTTTGCTGCCTACTGTACTCCTTGGGTATGAATCTCACGGCTTTATAGTTTGTAATGTCTGCAAACCATGGCACTTCCTGAATGGCAAAGAGTTGCTCATTAAGGAAGGTTTCAGAGATCTCAGTGGAAGGGAGGGACGCTCCTGCCACTGGTTTTATCCGGGACAAGTGATCAGCCACTTGGTTCTCTATCCATTTTCTGTCTCTTATTTCTATATCAAACTCTTACAGAAGTAGCACCCATCTTATGAGCCTGGGTTTTGAATCCTGCTTTGTGACTAGATATTTGAGAGCAGCATGGTCAGTGTACACAATCACTTTTGATCCTACTAAATATGATCTAAACTTGTCAATGGCATAAACCACTGTAAGCAGTTTCTTTTCTGTGGTTATGTAGTTCTTCTGTACATCATTTAGAACACGGCTGGCATAGTAAATGACATGCATAAGCTTGTTATGCTTCTGTCCTAATACTGCACCAATAGCATGATCACTGGCATCACACATTAGTTCGAATGGTAGTGTCCAGTCTGGTACAGAAATAACAGGTGCTGTGACCAACTTAGCCTTCAGAGACTCAAAAGCCTGCAAACACTTAGTGTCAAAGACAAATGGTGTATCAGCAGCTAGCAGGTTACTCAGAGGTTTTGCGATTTTTGAAAAATCCTTTATAAACCTCCTATAGAATCCTGCATGTCCCAGAAAACTTCTGATTGCCTTAACATTGGTAGGTGGTGGTAATTTTTCAACTACATCTACCTTAGCTTGATCCACCTCTATTTCTTTGTTCGAAATTTTATACCCAAGGACAATTCCTTCAGTCACCATAAAGTGACATTTTTCTCAGTATAAAACCAGGTTAGTCTCTTGGCACCTTTTTAGAACAAGTGCTAGATGATCAAGACAGGAGCTAAATAAGACTCCAAATACTGAGAAGTCATCAATGAAGACTTCCAGAAATTTTTCCACCATATCAGAGAAGATAGAGAGCATGCATCTCTGAAAAGTTGCTGGTACATTGCACAGACCAAAAGGCATCCTTCTGTAGGTAAATACTCCAGATGGACATGTGAATGATGTTTTCTCTTGATCCTGAGGATCTACTGCAATTTGGTTATAACCTGAATAGCCGTCCAAAAAGCAATAATAGTCATGACCTACTAGTCTTTCTAGCATCTGGTCTGTGAATGGTAAAGGAAAATGATCCTTTCTGGTGGCTGTATTGAGCCTTCTATAGTCAATACACATACGCCACCCTGTAACTGTTCTTGTAGGAACCGGTTCATTCTTTTCATTATGAATCACTTTCATGCCTCCCTTTTTGGGTACAACTTAGACAGTGCTCACCCAGGGGCTATCAGAAATAGGATAAATTATCCCAGCCTCCAGTAATTTAGTGACCTTTTTCTGCACCACCTCATTCATGGCTGGATTCAGTCGCCTCTATGGTTGAACCACTGGCTTAGCATTATCCTCCAATAGGATCTTGTGCATGCATCTGGCTGGGCTAATGCCCTTAAGATCACTTATGGACCACGCAAGAGCTGTCTTGTGTGTCCTCAGCACTTGAATTAGTGCTTCCTCTTCCTGTGGCTCTAAGGTAGAGCTTATGATTATAGGAAAAGTGTCACCTTTTCCCAGAAATGCATATTTCAGGGATGGTGGTAGTGGTTTGAGCTCGGGTTTAGGAGGTTTCTCCTCTTCCTGAGGAGTTTTCAGAGGTTCTTTTATTTCCTCTGGGTCCTCCAGATCAGGCTAAACATCTTTAAAGATGTCCTCTAGCTCTGATTCGAGACTCTCAGCCATATTGATCTCCTCTACCAGGGAGTCAATAATATCAACGCAAATGCAGTCTTTTGATGTGTTTGAATGCTTCATTGCTTCAACAGCATTCAGCCTAAACTCATCCTCATTGACTCTCAGGGTCACTTTCCCTTTTTGGACGTCAATGAGGGTTCGTCTAGTTGCTAGAAAAGGTCTTCCTAGAATGAGAGTTGCACTCTTGTGCTTCTCCATCTCCAGCACTACAAAGTCAGTAGGAAAGGCAAATGGCCCAACTGTGACAATCATGTCCTCAATTACGCCTAATGGATATTTAATGGAGCCATCAGCAAGTTGAAGACAGATCTGGGTTGGTTTGACCTCTTCAGTCAAGCCAAGCTTTCTGATAGTGGATGCAGGAATTAGGTTGATACTTGCCCCAAGATCACATAGAGCTGTCATGGTGCAAGTACCCTCCAATGTGCATGGTTTCATCAAACGACGCATACGCGTGACATGTGCCACGTGCAGAAATTACAGAAAGCATTGGGAGCAATTTCTGGGCTCCATTTTGGTCTAGTTCCAAGCCCAAAAACACAAAATTAGTGGCTGCAGAGTGGGGGAATCATGGTTGATTCACTTATCATTATTCACTGTTGATAATTTTAGGTTTTTAGATGTAGTTTTCTAGAGAGAGGGGATCTCTCCTCTCTCTAGATTTTAGGATTCTTAGGTTTAGCTTTTCTTAATTTCAGAATTCTACCTTGCTTCAATTTAGGTTTCTTCTACTTTAATTGTTCTAGTACTTTGGTTTACTTATTTCTCTTGTTGGTTTGTTTATTTCCCTAATTTGGTCTATGAACACCATGTTAGATTTGATTTCCTTATTAATACAATTTGAGGTATTTCATGTTTATTGCTTCTTCTATTATTTGTTATCATTGATTTTGCAATTGTTGGTTTTAGGTTTTATATTCTCTTATTATTTTTCTATGCTTTTGTTTTATGCCTTCCAAGTGTTTGATAAAATTCTTGAAAGGATGTTAGAGTAGATTTTTCTCTTTTTGGCCTTGGTTGAGTAATTAGTGACACTCATTTATTAGTTGTTTGTTTATTTAATTACCATTTACTTTTTCTTGCTCTCTTATTCACAAAACCCCAAAAGATACCTTTGCATAACCAATTATAAGAATACCTCCCTGAAATTCCTTGAGAGACGACCCGATGTTTAAATACTTCGGTTATCAATTTTACTAGGGGTTTGTTACTTGTGACAACCAAACTTTTGTATGAAAGGATTATTGTTGGTTTAGGAACTATACTTTCAACGAGAATATATTTGTAAATCCTAGACCACACAAAAGTCCGTTCATCAAAATGGTGCCATTACTGGGGATTTGCAAACATGTGCCTTATTATTGGTCATTGTAAATATTTGCTTTCTGCTTGTTTGCTAGTTTTTGTTAGTTTAGAAATTAATTGCTTATTTTTCCTAGTTTTTGTTTTTATTTTCTTTAGCTACTATGAATTCTCACCCCTTTGGCTATGAGTTTAGTTCAAATTACGTTGTAGGGAATGGAGGCTACAATGAGAATACACATTGGTGCACGAAATTATAAATCACACTTTTCACAACTCGTACTACTAACCAACAAGTGCACTGGGTCGTCCAAGTAATACCTTACGTGAGTAAGGGTCGATCCCACAGAGATTGTTGGCTTGAAGCAAGCTCTGGTTATCTTGTAACTCTTAGTCAGGATATCAATTATAATTATCAGTTGACTTGAAAATGAACAAGAGAGCATGAAATAAATACTTGTTATGCAGTAATGGAGAATATGTTGGAGTTTTGGAGATGCTTTGTCTTCTGAATCTCTGGTTTCCCCCTGTCTTCTTCTTCACGCACGTAAGGTTCCTCCTATGGCAAGCTGTGTGTTGGTGGATCACCGTTGTCAATGGCTACCAACCATCGTCTCAGTGAAAATGGTTCAGATGCGCTGTCACCGCACGGCTAATCATCTGTCGGTTCTCACTCATGCTGGAATAGGATCCATTGATCCTTTTGCGTCTGTCACTACGACCAACTCTTGTGAGTTTGAAGCTCATCATAGTCATTCCATCCCTGAATCCTATTCGAAATACCACAGACAAGGTTTAGACTTTTCGAATTTTCAAGAATGCTGCCAATGGATTCTAGCTTATACCACGAAGACTCTGATTAAGAAATCCAAGAGATACTCATTCAATCTAATGTAGAATGGAGGTGGTTGTCAGGCACGAATTCATAGGTTGAGAATGGTGATGAGTGTCATGGATCATCGCATTCATCATATTGAAGTGCAAATGAACATCTTAGATAGAAACAAGCGTGTTTGAATAGAAAACAGAAATAATTGCATTAATTCATCGAGACGCTGCAGAGCTCCTCACCCCCAACAATGGAGTTTAGAGACTCATGCCGTCAAAGAGTACAAAGTTCAAATCTAAAAATGTCATAAGGTCATAAATAAATCTCTAAAAGTTGTTTAAATACTAAACTAGTAACCTAGGTTTACAGAAAATGAGTAAACTGAGATAGATAGTGCAGAAATTCACTTCTGGGGCCCACTTGGTGTGTGCTGGGGCTGAGACTTGAGCTTTTCACGTGCCTGGGCTATTTCTGGAGTTAAACGTTAGGTTGTAACCTGTTTTGGGAGTTTAACTCCAATTTGCAACCTGTTTTTGGCGTTTAGCGCCAGAATGGAATATGGAACTGGCGTTAAACGCCAGTTTACGTCATTTATCTTGGAGCAAAGTATGAACTATTATATATTGCTGAAAGCCCTAGATGTCTACTTTCTAACCCAATTGAGAGAGCACCAATTGGACTCCTGTAGCTCCAAAAAATCCATTTCGAGTGCAGGGAGGTCAGAATCCAATAGCATCAGTAGTCCTTTTTCAGCCTGAATCAGATTTTTGCTCAACTCCCTCAATTTCAGCAAGAAAATACCTAAAATCACAGAAAAACACACAAACTCATAGTAAAGTCCAGAAATAAGAATATTTCCTAAAAACTAATAAAAATATACTAAAAACTAACTAAAACATACTAAAAACTACACAAAATTACCCCCAAAAAACGTATAAAATATCCGCTCATCACACATCAAGGTTGGAACAATCAAGGTTGGGAGGAGCCACAAGGATTTGATCAACCCTATTGGCAACAACCTCCACCAACATACTATAACCAAGAGGTATTCCAAGAAGCATATCAAGATGACGGCTATGATGAGCACTCTTTTGATTATCAACAACCACCACCATACGCCTATGAACCCCCTCATCAACATAATTTTGAACCACCATACTCACAAGAACCTTACCACCAAACACCCCCATATGACCCTAATCCTTACCCACCAAACCAAGAGCCTTATGAGCCATACTGATAAACCCCATTTTTAGGGTTTATCTTGTATTGAATTTAGAGTATTCTGATGACCTTTTCTCACATTTAACCTATGAATTAGCATGGTTTTGTAATCTCTCCCGTATTTGTGCTTAAGTGTAAAAACATGCTTTTTAAGCCTTATTTTGATAAATTCTAATTCCTCGTTGATTCCATAAGATGCCTTCATGTGTTTGCTAGTAATTCGAGGATTGAAATAGGCTAGGCATGGATCAAAGGGAGCAAGGAAGGAAGCATACAAGTGGAGAGAAGCATAAAAAGTCAAAGAAGTGACATCAGCCAAGCACGCGCACACGCACAAGGCGCTCGCGCGCACATTGCAGAATCGGCCAGGGACGCGCACGCGTACCGTGCGCGCACGCGTCGCAGTCCACACATGACTTCATTAAAGCAACATGTGCCTGGCGATTTTGAAGGGTTTCTGAACCCATTCTGGTGCCAATTGCTGAGAGAAAGGAATAAAAGGATCAAGGATTGAAGGGGGAAGACATGGAAGTTAGTTACTATTAGTCATAGTTTTAGTTGAGAGTAGTTTTAGAGAGAGAAGCTCTCACTTCTCTCTAGAATTAGGGTTAGGTTTAGGTTAATCTCTCTTCTTAGATCTAGGTTTAATTCATTCTTTAATTCATTTTTCTTTTACCAAGTCTTAATCTTCTCCTCTTCCTCTTTCTAGTTATGTGCTTTAATAATTGTAATTCTTCGTTTTGTTTTGGATAGATTGTTGTTCATTTGTTTTCTTTCAATAATGTAATTTGAGGTAATTCATGATAATTGTGATTTCCTTGATTTGTTGTTGTTAATTCCTTGCGATAATTGTTGTTAGATTCTATTCTTGTTGTTGATTTACTATGCTTTCCTTTTACACCTTCCAAGTGTTTGATGAAATGCTTGGTTGGATTTTAGTGTAGGATTTGTTCCTCTTGGCCTAGGTAGAGTAATTAGTGACTCTTGAGTTATCTAATTCCTTTGTTGATTGATAATTAGAAGTTGCTAATTGATTTGAATGCCTCTAAAGCTAGTCTTTCCTTTAAGAGTTGATTAGGACTTGAGGAATCAAATTGATTCATCCACTTGACTTTCCTCCATGGTTAGAGGTTAACTAAGTGGGAGTAATGGACAATTTGTCATCACAATTGAGGAGGATAACTAGGATAGGACTTCTAGTTCTCATATCTTGCCAAGAGCTTTGCTAGTTGTTAGTTTATTTTCTTTGCCATTTATATTTCTTGTCCAAAATCTTAAAAACCCCAAATAATTATTTTCTTAGCTTCTAGTTAGAATGGGAATAGTCTAACAACCATCGCATATGTACTGTTTTGCCTCCTTTCCTTCCCTGGAAAGAATGGAAATTGATGAACAAGTCGGAAGTCCCTTAGAGAGAGACCGCCGCGAGCCGCAAAACCAAGTTGATTGATTTGGCGCTCAGGTGTTGGTTGTTCGGTTTATTTTATTTTAACTTTGCTTCCGCCTTCGGAGTCCGATATTGCCGAAGGACAGTGTGGACCGCAACTCTGCCGCAGAAGGGGAAGATGTTGTCACAACCAATAACAAGACACTTCATTACAATTCCTAGGGAGAACGACCCGAGGTCCAATACTTCGGTTTATAAATTTTAGGGGTTTGTACTAGTGACAAACAACTTTTTGTATGAAAGGATTATTGTTTGGTTTAGAAACTATACTTTACAACGAGATTTCATTAGTGAAATTCTAAACCGTCAAAAATCTAATCATCAAAATGGCGCCGTTGCCGGGGAGTTGCAATGGTGTTGTGTTATTGGTTATTGTATATATGTGAATATTGCCATATGCATATGATCAATCCTCATGGCAACAACCTCCACCAATGCGCTATGAAGATGAGCCATTCTATGATGCATATCAATCCAATGGCTATGGTGAATCTCCTTGTGATTTTCAAGAACCACCACCATATGCCTATGAGTCATATCCTCAACATGATCATCAACTACACTCACAAGCCCCTTTCCACCAAACACCTCTATATGACCTTAATCCATATCCTCCATACCAACCACCTTTTGAACCATATGAGCCATACATGGAACCACAATTCCAAGATTACTACTCCCAAGAACCACCTCAATACACACCACCACCTTACCAAGAAGAACCACCTTCCTATAATGAACCCTTTCTCCAAGACAATGAACCCTCTCATCCACCCCAATCTCCAATGGATGACATCCTTGATGTTCTTGTGCAAGGACAAGAGAAGATGACAAGGGATGTGCAACAATTCATGACCGCCTTGGATGAGGTGGTAAACCGGCTAGCATCCCAACTTTTGGACACTCAAGGAACTCCCATGGCTCCATGTGGAGAGTCTAAAGAAGTGGTTGAAGACTTAGGAGATGCGGAACCTCCATGGAAACCTAGAGTTATAGAAAACTCCTCCAAGAAGATTGAAGTTAATGTTGAGGAGGAATGTGCACAACCTCCAAGGCATATCCCATATGAAGACTTGGAAGGAGTGAAGCAAGAATTGAGTTCCCTTGGTGATGAAGATCATGCATCCAATCTTCTTGGTGAAGAATCCTTTGAATTTGAAGAACCTTCTCCTAATGAATTTGAAAGTGATGTGGAGGTAGATTTCTCTCAACCTCCCATTTATGACTTGAGTGATGGAGAAGAGTTAGATGAAGTTGATGAACAAAGGATTGAGAATGAAGAAGTTTATGAAGAGGTGGAGATTGAAAAAGAAGCAAACAAGGGAGTAGAACTTGTAAGCACATTGGAGATACCTCTCCCCAAGCCACCACCATCCATTCTCTCATTCAAGTGGGTAAATTCCTTATACTTAAGCTTTATTATTCCCCTTGAATATGGTTTGCTTGAGATGGATGGTCAACTTAGAAAAATTTGTGGCTTTAAGAGTAAAAAGGAGATGGTTAGTGGTTGGAAGCATCATTCTAGGTTCATTATGGTCACATGTCCAAAGCTTGATAGCAAAGGTTGGTGTATAACTAGAGTACATGGGTCTAGAAGGATGTTTGGTCACTTCATAGAGAATTCATCTTGTTCACCACCCGGATGGACCAATAATGATGATCAACTTCAAGACGGGTGTGAAGATAAAGTGTGGGATCCCGGATCACAAGAAGAGGATCAACTTCGGGAGCCCCAAGCTTGTGAAGAACTCCATCAACACTTGGCTCAATCCATGAGAAATCTTGGGGCACAATGGAGAACCAAGCATTGGTGGGAGTTCCAAGACGAGTACAAGCACAAGCCACCATGACAATGAGTCTCTCAACATGTCCAACTTAAGGACTTAAAATATAAGTGCTAGGTGGGAGACACCCCACCATGGTAAACTCTTTCCATACTCTTTTAATTTTGCTTAATAAGTGATTTGAGTTGCCATTGTAGGTAGAGGTTTCATATAAATTTGTTTGTACAAACTTAATTGTTAGCATAGTCACATGTATGTTGTGTTTAGTAGTAGATGAATAATATCAAATTGCATTTTTGTGAATTAGATGATGGTTGATTGAATAAAGAGTTGTGAGCAGTATAGGGAGCACCTGAGCACAATTTTTCTGCTTAAAGGGCAATGTAAAAAAAAAAACACAAGGGGGTGGACGCGCGCGCACGATGTACGCACACGCGTCCCTGAGAAGTTACATCATCACCCAAATTCCAGAGAGTTGGGCTTCTCTCAGGCAAACACTACGCCCTGAGCCCAACACAACCCACGCTGACGCGCACTACGTGCGTGCGCGTTGGTCACGAGAACGAGGAAGCGCACGCGGACGCGCTCCTGCCGCGTCCGCGTTGATCTGCTGCAGCAACTTCTGGGCCAATATCCAGAGAGTTGCGCTGGATCTGGGCCAACTTTGAGCCCCTAGCCTAACTCACCTTATGCGGACGCGCACTTGCCGCGCGCGCGTCCCCTATATGATGCCGCCACTCCAGGCCTTTGTCCAGAGAGTTGGGCGTGCGTCAAGCCCGCTCTAAGCCTCCAGCCAAACCCCATGTACGTGTGCGCGCACTATCCGCGTACGCGCCGCTATATAGTTTCCCCATCCACGCTTGAGCGCGCTGTACGCGCATGCGCAGGTCCCTAATTTCATCGATGTACGCGGACGCGCGATGTACACGCCTGCGCCAATTCAAAATAAGGGGATAACCCTAATGCGCGAGGGTGTTGCGCAGTCGCGCACATCTCTTCTTCCCCCATCATCTTCTTCCTCTTTCCTCCTCCAACCTCTATTCAACCTCCGCCACTAACAGCGGCCGCCATCACCACCACCCAACTTTCGTCCGTCGTCTCTCTCTTTCACTTCCAACCTCTCATTCTCTCGCTCTGCTCACCCCTGCTCGAACCACCTCCGCCATCACCGCCGGCGACAAGCACTCGGCAGCCCTTCCCTCTCTTTCCCCATTTACATTCTCCTCTCACTCTCCCTCTCTCACCGCCGCCAGCTCCCCTTCACTCTGCCTCTACGCCGCCGAGCGCTATCACTGCTCCGCTGTGCCCGCCACCCTCCGCGGCGGCGCTCCCCCCAGTTCACTCCCTTGCTTCTTTACTCCCCTGCCCTACTTCCATTTCCACTCTGCTCCAGGTTCCTGCTCCAACTCTGCTTTCTATTAATTTTTTGTTTCTGTTAGCTATTGTTAGTTTTCTGTTAGTTAGTTAGAATTGAAATTTTGCATGGTTAGGATAGATAGAAATAATTGCGGTTAGGTAGCTAGGGTTGGATAGAGGATTCTAGGCTTGATAAGTGCTCCGTCTGTGCATAAATTGTTGTTTGTTTACTTGGGTGTTGTATGCTGATTTTGGGTTGCTCTTTTATGCAATTTGTGTTGCTGGGCACGATTTCACTACTGCTGTGCTTAATTGATGTTGCTTTCTTGCTGTTTGTGCTACCTTGCTATCCGGGAACGTCCAATTTTAAGCCGGGATGCTGCCCAATTTTCAAGAAATCTATTTTTATTTTAGTCTCTATTGCAAATTTTGGCTAATTTCCATTTCCTTTTGACTTCCGGGATTTGCATCAAACATTATGAACATGATTTCTATGTCTAGCCACAACTCCTCTTTTATTGAGCCTAAATATCATCATGCCACTAATCCACTTTTCTAACTCACTAATTTCTTTAACCATTTAACTTATACTCACATTTAACCCTCTTTCACAATTCTTTCAACGATATAATGATTTTATTGCTTAATGAGTAAGAGTTGTTGACTTTCATGAACATTGCATTCTTGGTTTACTTGTTCACTTATGCTTACTTGTTCACCAATTTTCTCAAAGTTCAGTTCACATCATGATTGTTCATTAGCCAATTGATATCCTGAACATGCTTTCTTTGCTTTGTGCTAAGTGCTTCATTGCTTATATTCTATCATACTTTTCAGGATGTCGGATAAAGAAAAAGCCATAGCCACTTCCTCCAAGAAAAGAAAGCATTCTACACCCTCTATTCCCTCCATTTACAAGAATTATGCTAAGTATCCATTGAATAACGAGGAAAAGGAAAATCAGTCGCTACCTTCTACCGAGCCAACCAAGTTTTCCAATCTTTACTGTGAGCTTCGCCTTTCCAAGTATCGGATGACGAAACTGAATACTGAGAAGAAGCTTGTCCTTCCCAATGATGTGAGACGAGCCATTACTAGTCGAATCCTAGAGTTGGGTTTGGACTTTGTTGATAGAGATTTGGGAGATATCAACATTTCTTGGGTTAAGGAATTCTATTGCAACTTCTTCCGTCCTACTTTAGATTCAGTTCTGTTGAGGGGTAGAGAGGTTATGATCACTGAGTCAGCCATAGAGGGGGCATTGCAATGCCGACATCTTACTGATGGCACCTGCGCTCATCAGCAGGCTGAGATAGCTATTCACAACATGACCTTTGACTATGACGCGCTTAGGCGCGTGATTGGTTTACCAGATGCCACTTGGGTCATGGATGCGAACAACACTAAGCCTAAGGGGATGCTATTTGCTCATTTGACTAGAGAGGCCAAGACTTGGCAGATGATATTTGCCCACTATGTCTTACCCACCACTCACTTCTCTGAGATCCCTATGGAGATGCTACTTTTGATTGGTTGTGTTATGGAGGGAAAGGGGGTTTATTTTCCTCGATTGATCCGGCAGTGTATATGGTGAGCACATATTTGTGGCCTACTTTCGTTTCCCACCTTGATTACCAGTATGGCCGCCTTAGCTGAGGTTCCCTGGTTGGATGATGATGTGATACCACCACCCCCAGATGACGATGACAAAGAAGTTACTATTCCTTGGGGTGGTTGGGTGCACGAGAAGCCCCCGGCTAGACGCCGATCTAGGGCTAGAGCAGTAGTAGGGACGGCTGGACCTTCAGCCTCGACAGCAGCAGCTCCATCCTCTTCGACAGCCCCTTCTTCAGCACCTGAGCCGACTTACCTATTGGTTCAGCGTCTGCTTCAGTTTTTGGAGCGCGAAAAACGCCAGATTATGCGCCGACTGGATCGGATGGATCAGGCACTCATCTCCCTGGGCGCTGAGTTACCTCCGCTTCCAGACTCTTTAGCCTCCGATGAGCAGGATCATCAGGAGGAGGATGTTGATGAGCCGACTCAGCAGGATGCACCTCCAGCTGCACCTGACGCCACAGAGACTCCACAGCCACATGGGGAACCGGTCCCACAGCCTCATACAGAGTCAGCACCTATGGTTGTACCTTCCCCTGATCCTCCGGTTTAGCATCGAGGACGATGCTCGATCTTAAGTGTGGGGAGGTCACCGGTAGCATCATTAGAGGACCGGTGAACATTTTTGGCCACTTTCCTAGTTATCTTACTTTTGCATACCTTTGTATATATTTGATGCATTTTGAGTTTATTTTGGATACTCTTACTATTTTGGTTCGTTTTGGATACCTTTATTGCGTATTTTGGATTTTAGATGTTTTGGATGCTCTTGGATATTTTAGATACTTTAGATGCTAGACTCCATACCTTTAGTTGGATTTTTTTCTTTATATACTTTTGCATATCCTTCTTTTTAGCTTATAGTGTGATTAGATATCATGTTTGAATTGCAAAAACTTAGTCACCCTTTTTGCATAAGAAATTGTTTTAAGTGAAAAAGGAAAGGGTAAACTAAGGAACCTTTGAATCTTTTCAATCACAACAATGTTTAGTCAAATATTGAGATTTTCTAAGAATCTTAATTATAGGGCATAGGGCACCAACCCAATTGATTGAAGAAAATTTTTGGTGAAACTTGCTTGAAGTCTTACTTTGTGAAGAATGTATTGAGCTAAGAACATAAGCTTGTGAGACTTGAGCCTATTGATGTGGTTGCATTTTATAACCACTTATCTTCCATTCTTGTGTGCAATTGTTCTCTTTCTATGATTATGATCCCTGATTTGCTTGATTCTATATGTCCATTTATTTCTTGTATTCATGCATTTGTATGATTGAGGCCATTATTTCATTAGCCCACTTACCCAAATAGCCTACCTTTTACTCTCCATTGTTAGCCAATTTTGAGCCTATGCTTAACTAACTTGTTCTCATTTTAGCACATTACAAGCCCAAGGCGGAAAACCAATGAAAGTCTCTTGTTTGGATCTTTGATTTGCCTATGCTAGTGAGAGTGTTTAGTATTCAAGGTTGGTGAGGCTTGGGAACATTGGAGGGGATAAAAAAAAGGGGATAGTACACTTCCATGTTTAGGAATTGGGAACATATTCATGTATTGATTGAATGTATAAGACCTTATTCAATTGATGTCCTTGTACAAAGTATAAAAAGAAAAGAAAAAAAGAAGAGAAAAATAAAATGAAAAAAAAGGGAATATAGAAAAAAAAGGAGAAGAAAAATAATAAAAGGGGACAAAATGCCCCAAAGTGAAGTTCAATAAAAGGGAATCAATGCATAAGTGTTATGAATCAAGTAATAAGATGCATGAATATGTAAGAAAAAGTGAAGAATGGGTAGTTAGAGTAGTTTGAATTTGTATAGGTCATTATATAGGTTAGGTGGGAAAGTCTATGCTAATCCAAGATCTAAGCTCTAGTCCACTTAACCATAAATGATCCTACCTTTACCTTAACCCCATTACAACCCGAATGAAAGACCTCATGATGAATGTATGCATGCATTGAATAGGTGTTGATTGTTAGAAGAAAATCAAATTTTGGAAAGCATGATTAGAAGAGAATTGAGTGAATTAACCCTTAAATACTTGAGTGAATAGAGCGGATACACATCCGGTGAGGGTTCAAAAGTTCAATCACATGTGTTCACTCATATTATCTATATTCTTGCAAGCATGAATTTCTTTTGATAATTTAATACAATTGTGGTTTGGACTTGATCCCTATTACCCTAGCTCTTGTGCTTACACATGTTCTCTTGGGAATTGATTTGTTTGAACTAAGCATTTGCATTCACTTTAGGTAGTTGCATTTAGATAGGTTCATATAGTTTAATGCATTCAAATAAATGTCATACCCCTTAGTTCCTTCTTATTTTAGCATGAGGACATGCTAAGGTTTAAGTGTGGGGAGGTTGATAAACCCCATTTTTAGGGTTTATCTTGTATTGAATTTAGAGTATTCTGATGACCTTTTCTCACATTTAACCTATAAATTAGCATGGTTTTGTAATCTCTTCCGTATTTGTGCTTAAGTGTAAAAACATGCTTTTTAAGCCTTATTTTGATAAATTCTAATTCCTCGTTGATTCCATAAGATGCCTTGATGTGTTTGCTAGTGATTCCAGGATTGAAATAGGCTAGGCATGGATCAAAGGGAGCAAGGAAGGAAGCATACAAGTGGAGAGAAGCATAAAAAGTCAAAGAAGTGAAATCAGCCAAGCACGCGCACGCGCACAAGGCGCTCGCGCGCACATTGCAGAATCGGCCAGGGACGCGCACGTGTACCGTGCACGCACGCGTTGCAGTCTGCACATGACTTCATTAAAGCAACACGTGCCTGGCGATTTTGAAGGGTTTCTGAACCCATTCTGGCGCCATTTGCTGAGAGAAAGGAATAAAAGAATCAAGGATTGAAGGGGGAAGACATGGAAGTTAGTTACTATTAGTCATAGTTTTAGTTGAGAGTAGTTTTAGAGAGAGAAGCTCTCACTTCTCTCTAGAATTAGGGTTAGGTTTAGGTTAATCTCTCTTCTTAGATCTAGGTTTAATTCATGCTTTAATTCACTTTTCTTTTACCAAGTCTTAATCTTCTCCTCTTCCTCTTTCTAGTTATGTGCTTTAATAATTGTAATTCTTCATTTTGTTTTGGATAGATTGTTGTTCATTTGTTTTCTTTCAATAATGCAATTTGAGGTAATTCATGATAATTGTGATTTCCTTGATTTGTTGTTGTTAATTCCTTGCGATAATTGTTGTTAGATTTTATTCTTGTTGTTGATTTACTATGCTTTCCTTACACCTTCCAAGTGTTGATGAAAGCTGGTTTGATTTTAGTGTAGGATTTGTTCCTCTTGGCCTAGGTAGAGTAATTAGTGACTCTTGAGTTATCTAATTCCTTTGTTGATTGATAATTAGAAGTTGCTAATTGATTTGAATGCCTCTAAAGCTAGTCTTTCCTTTAGGAGTTGATTAGGACTTGAGGAATCAAATTGATTCATCCACTTGACTTTCCTCCATGGTTAGAGGTTAACTAAGTGGGAGTAATGGATAATTTGTCATCACAATTGAGGAGGATAACTAGGATAGGACTTCTAGTTCTCATATCTTGCCAAGAGCTTTGCTAGTTGTTAGTTTATTTTCTTTGCCATTTATATTTCTTGTCCAAAATCTTAAAAACCCCAAATATAACTCACAACCAATAACAAGACACTTCATTACGATTCCTAGGGAGAACGACCCGAGGTCCAATACTTCGGTTTATAAATTTTAGGGGTTTGTACTAGTGACAAACAACTTTTTGTATGAAAGGATTATTGTTTAGTTTAGAAACTATACTTTACAACGAGATTTCATTAGTGAAATTCTAAACCGTCAAAAATCTAATCATCACATACTTAGAACCACCACCTCAATATATGCCATCTCCATATCCTTATCAAGAAGAACCACCTCAAGCTTTAATGCACCACCACCCTCCATGCAAAAATACCCATGTCCATCAATCCAAGAACAACACGATCTCCATTATGCTAGTGACATGGAACAAGAAAGAAGGGATCGTCCTAGGGACGTAATGGATTGCTTTCATGAATTCATACTTCACAAGAAGCTAGAGGAAACCCTAAAGGTGGAGGTAGTAGAGACCCTTGAAGGCGAAGGAGTGGTTGAAGAATTAGGGAAGGAAGACATTAAGGAGGAGTTTGATTTTGTATTAGAGTCAGTAGAGAAAGCCGAAATTATCACGAAAGAGGAAGTGGTTGAAGACTTGGGAGATGTGGAACCTCCATGGGAAAGTCCAGTCATAGAGCCTCTTTCCAAGGTGTTTGAAATTAATGTTGAGGAGGATGTACAACCTCCAAGGCATATCATGGTTGAAGACTTTGAAGAGGTTGATCAAGAGATGGAGATTAAAGAAGAAGAAGCACAACCTCCCATGCCCTTGGTAGGAAATAAAGAAGAAATTGAATTGGAAGAAAGCTACCAAGAGGAAGAGGTTGAAATTGAAGAAGCTTCCAAAGAGGTGGAAGTTGTCAAAAGCAAACACAAAGGAGTAGAGCTTGCAAGATCATTAGAAATACCTCTCCCAAAGCCATCACAATCCATCCTTTCATTCAAGTGGGTAAACCTCTTATCTCTAAGCTTTATAATCCCACTTGAATGTGACTTGCTTGAGACGGATGGTAAACTTAAAGCTCTTTGATGGAATTGTGCGGCTGGTGTGCAAAACGCACAATTCGATCCACGCGAATGCGTCCCTGACGCGTACGTGTCAATTTCAATTCTAGCACACCATGCGTAGGCATGCACGACGCGCACGCGTCGCATGCAACACTTTGCCCCCTTAATTCTGAACAGAGAGTTGCGCCAAAACGACGCTAGAGTCGTGGGTTTAGCACGAATTTGGCTGACGCATACGCGTGCTTCACGCGAACGCCCCATCTTCATTACGCTTCCTTCGCTCGTTTGCGTCCATGACGCGTACGTGTGGGTTTGATTTCATTAACCCCCCTGACATGAAAACCCTAATCCCCTCGCGTGCCCTTTTCCCCTCTCTTCCCTCCAACGTCTTTTTCTTTCCATCTCCTCTATTGCAACCCTCACCACCATCACCCTGCCCCCGCAGCCACCGCCGACAACCCCGAACCGCCGCCAACACTGCCGAACACCCTCCTTTCCCTTCCTCTCTTCTCTATCTTCTCAACCCTTCTCGCCGACCCCACGCACCGGCGTGGACAACTCGACGCCGCCTTGCTGCCACCACCTCGCCGCCGTGCCACTCCCCTTTCCCTTCCGATTCTAGTACTACACCTCCCAGGTTTCCTTGTTTCCACCCCTACATTTCAAATTCTTCTATTCACTTACGTTGGTTAGTTTAATTTGAATTCTATTGCATTAGGTTAGTTAGAGATGCTTGTTTATAGTGGATTTTAAGTGGTTAGGTAGCTAGGATGTGGTTATTGGATTTAGGTATGATAAATGCTCCATTCTTGCTGTCTGAAATAGTTAATTCTCCTCTATTTGTGATGATAATTTCACCCTGTGCTATACTGCTTTGCTTGATGCTGTTATATGGGTTTCAATTGCTATTCATGCTCTGTTAATGTTCCATTGAATTATTTTGGTGTTAGACTGGTTTATTGATGCTGCTGAGTCTTATCTGAAATTGTTGAGTGATGTGCGGAAAACGATCCGACACAAAACTCACCGGCAAGTGTACCGGGTCGCATCAAGTAATAATAACTCACATGAGTGAGGTCAATCCCACAGGAATTGAAGGATTGAGCAATTTTAGTTTAGTGGTTGATTTAGTCAAGCGAATTAAGTTTTGGTTGAGTGGTTTGTATTTAACAGAAGCTAAATTGCTTGGAATGTAAAGGGAGAGGGGAGAATTGCAGTAAAATAAAGAGCAGGAAAGTAAACTTGCTGAATCTTAAAGAGCAAGAAAGTAAATAACTGAAACTTAAAGTGCAAGAAATGTAAATTGCAGTAACTTAAAATGCAAGGAATATAAATTGCTTGAATGTAAAAGGGATTTGAGGAATGGGATTTCAGAATCTAAACAAAGAGAAATTGAATTGCAACAATTAATAGAGCAGAAATTGAATTAGAAGCAATTAGAACTCAAACAGTAAGGAAATTAAATGCAGTAAAGGTTCACAGAAGAACCAAAAGGGAAATTGGGATCTCAGGACTCCAGAGACTAGGTAGCAAAGCCTAGATCTCAATTGCCTTCCCAGATCCAAGTTCACAAAGCAATTGACAAGAAATAGAAGAAGCAGTAAAGGAAATTGAAATTGAACTCAATTGTGCAGAAAGGAATTAAAGAGATTTTGAATGGAGATTGAGACAGAATTTCCTCAATTCTTCACACCCAAAACTCAAAACAAGGAAAGTAAAAGTGCCCAAGAAAGAACGAGGAAGAAGAGATATCAATTCTCCTCCCCAATTCTCTGAAATCTCAGTGAAGTCACCAAGAGAAGTTTCAAAGCTCCAAATAAAAGTAAAGGTTCAAAGGAAAATTCCCAAGTTTAAAAGTAGAGGAAAAAGGTCCTAATTACATCAAACTATCTCCTATTTATACACTTTCTATTCTTGGATCTTAGGATTTGGATGGGCTTTTGATTTAGTGAAGAAATGAATTTTATTGGATTTTTAATCCAATTTTAGCCCATGAAGAAAGTAGCTCCCAGGAGGCTGCCCTGCCCTTGCGGAGGGCAGGGCAGAAAATGGTGCGTGTTGGTGCTTGCGTGCTTGGTGTGTAATGCTGCAGGATGCTGCCCTGCCCTCGTGGAGGGCAGGGCAGAACTTTTTGGTGCACCAGATTGGTGCCTGTGCGTGCTGCTGGTGCTGCCGAGTGGTGCCTGTGCGTGCTGCTGGTGCTGCCGAGCCTTCCCTTGGTGCGTCAGAATGGTGCGCTGGCTGTGCACCACAAAATGCTGCCCTGCCCTCGCGGAGGGCAGGGCAGTGTTTCCAAAAGTGAAGTTCCAAGTTCGAAACTTGGTGGATGCACACGCTACTTCTTTTCCTTGGTTTTCTTGGCACCAAATTAAGGCTTAGTTCTTTCCTCATGGTGCCGTGTTCGATCCTTGTGGCAAGCAATGGTGAGCTTTTTCTTTGGATTATTTTCCATGAAGGCCCGATACTGCCCTTGTGGAGGGCAGGGCAAGGTTTTTCCTTCCTTTGATCCAAGGCACAATTTTGTGCTCTGCCCTTGTCGTGGGCAGGGCAGAGTTGCCTTCCAAGCCTTGTTTCCTTATGTTGCCCTCCTAGAGGGCAGTGTGCCCTTGTGGAGGGCAATGTTTGCTTCCTCCCTTTCATGCACCACGCTCTTTTCTCCTTGGGCCACGCTTTCTTAAGCCACGTTTTCCATTTTCTTCTTTTCTTCACCTACAATCAACCAAAACAACCACTCCAAGTATCACTAAATTCACAAGGCTTATAAATCAATTAAAAATCAATTAAATTTAGCTTAAACCTCATGAGTTAACATTAATTTCATGGTGGTTGTTTGATTTAAAGAAGTTATGCATTTTCACTCCAAATCAATTACTTAGGATGCAAGAAAGTGCATAAATGCTAATAAAACAAGTGAAATTAGCTTGAAAAATGGGTATATGATGACTTGTCATCATTGAGTTCTTACCTACATTAATTTGGTTCCTTGATATTGGATTCTTGATATCTAATTTTATTGAAATTCAAATATGAACTGCTATTGCTGTTGAACTCTCATTGCGATTTGATCTTCATTGTTGATTCAGTAATGCTTAATTCTTTGAATCTATATTCTTTGCTCATGATCGATTGCTGAAATTCCTAAGAGAAAGCTGGCTGCATTATGGAATCATTGCTTATTGCTATTTTATTGACTCACTCGCTTAATTCCTATGATTTTACACATGGTTCTAGTGTTATTAATTGATAAATTCTTAGGAAATCCAAACTGCTTGATTGAGTTTAGGACTAGCCAACTGCTTTGCCTTGCTTTATGCTACCTGATTCGTTTAATTTCTTATTCTTCATGCTGCTTGACACTTACAGAATTCATATGGCTTGTTGATTCTGCTGTTTGTTTTTTTGAGAACGTTCCTTTTACTGCCGGAATGCCACCTAATTTTTCTGAAACTATTTTACTTAACTTCCACTCATGAATTGACTTTAGTACTTTGAAATTGTGATTTATTTTGTTTACACCAAAGCCAATTTGTGTAGCTCCAAAAAATCTATTTCGAGTGCAGGGAGGTCAGAATCCAACAGCATCAGCAGTCCTTTTTCAGCCTGAATCAGATTTTTGCTCAGCTCCCTCAATTTCAATTAGAAAATACCTGAAATCATAGAAAAATACACAAACTCATAGTAAAGTCCAGAAATATGAATTTTGCCTAAAAACTAATAAAAATATACTAAAAACTAACTAAAACATACTAAAAACTACACGAAATTACCCCCAAAAAGCGTATGAAATATCCGCTCATCACAATACCAAACTTAAACTGTTGCTTGTCCCCAAGCAACTTGATAAATAAAATAGGATAAAAAGAAATCAAGAAGCAATAATATCTCAGAGTTTTAAGTGAAGCTCAGATTCTAGTTAGATGAGCGGGACTAGTAGCTTTTTGCTTCCGAACAGTTTTGGCATCTCACTTTATCCTTTGAAATTCAGAATGATTGGCATCCATAGGAACTCAGAATTCAGATAGTATTATTGATTCTCCTAGTTTAGTATGTTGATTCTTAAACACAGCTACTTTATGAGTCTTTGCCGTGGCCTTAAGCACTTTGTTTTCCAGTATTATCACCGGATACATAAATGCCACAGACACATAACTGGGTGAACCTTTTCAGATTGTGACTTAGCTTTGCTAAAGTCCCCAATTAGAGGTGTCCAGAGTTCTTAAGCACACTCTTTTGTTTTGGATCATGACTTTAAACACTCAGTCTCAAGCTTTTCACTTGGACCTGCATGCCACAAGCACATGGTTAGGGACAGCTTGATTTAGCCGCTTAGGCTTGGATTTATTTCCTTGGGCCCTCCTATCCATTGATGCTCAAATCCTTGGATCCTTTTTACCCTTGCCTTTTGGTTTTAAGGGCTATTGGCTTTTTCTGCTTGCTTTTTCTTTTTCTTTTATATATATATATATATTTTTTGCCAATTTTTTTTCGCAAGCTTTTGTTATTCACTGCTTTTTCTTGCTTTAAGAATCAATTTTATGATTTTTCAGATTATCAATAACATTTCTCTTGTTCATCATTCTTTCAAGAGCCAACAATTTTAACATTCATAAAATTCAATATAAAAAATATGCACTGTTCAGGCATTCATTCAGAAGACAAAAGGTATTGCCACCACATATAAATAATTAGAATTTTCCTTATTAAAAAAAACTCGAAAAAATATTGCTTCCTTATTCTAAAAATCTTCTATTTTATTCATGTTTAATGATGATGTGAGAAATAGATTATAACTTATTTGGAGATAAAAATAAAGATCCTAATTACTAATAATCAGATAGGTTCCTAAAAATAAAAGTTTTCACAGATTTAATGTTAAGATTAGGACTCAACAACCTTTAGTTTGGGAGATGATGGGTGCTCCTTCAACCTGTGGGGTGTCTGGTCCTTCAAGAGACAGCTTCTGGAGCTTCAGCTCCTGTATCTCCGGATATTCGTCTTCTTTCAGATCGAATTTAACTTTCGGGATCACTGATCTCAGACCCATTATTTTGTGGTAATGGTCTGCATGTTCTTTGGTTAAGAACTTCTCTTGATTCCAAAGTGGTTTTGGAATATTCTCTTTCTTGCCTCTTGAAGTGGTTTGTTTTCCCTTAGGTGCCATGATCTTGATGAGTTTTAGCTCAGTGATCACGGAAAAACACACCAAACTTAGAGGTTTGCTTGTCCTCAAGCAAAAGAAAGGAAAGGAGAGGAATAGAAGGAGAGGCAATTTCGAAAATTCAAAAGATATAATGAGATTTTGAAAAAGATTTGAAAAGAGATTGAAGAAGAATGAAGAAATATTTTTAGGATTAAGAATTTTTTTGCATTTTGAAGTTGAAAGATGAGAATTTGTAACATGTTTATGCAAGAAATCATAAATTGAAACATGAAAAATGGAAAAAAAATTGAAGTGAAAATGAAATTACCTCCTCCCCACAATCCTGGCGTTAAACGCCCAGGAGATGCTTCCTTTGGGCGTTTAACACCCAGTCCTTGCTTGTTTTGGGCGTTTAATGCCCACTTGCTGCTTCTTTCTGGCGTTAAACGCCAGAAACCTTCCTTACTGGCGTTTTTGTGCTAGTGATGTCTTTTTCTCTGTGATTCCTCTGCTTTATGTCCTGAACCTTTATTTCTCTGTATCATTCATTGAAATGTATTATCTAATTTAGAATTAAAATTACAAATAAAATAAACTCATGAGTGGGTTGTCTCCCAACAAGTGCTTCATTACTGTCTTTAGCTAGACTATTACTGAGCTTTTAATCTAGTCTGCAATGTCTGCAAAGCATGATACTTCCTAGATGGCAAAGAGTTGCTCATCCGGAAAGTTTTCAGAGATCTCAGTAAGAGGGAGGGACGCCCCTTCTACTGGTTCTATTTGGGACAGGTGATCTGCTACTTGGTTCTCTGTCCCTTTTCTGTCTCTTATTTCTATATCAAACTCTTGCAGAAGCAACACCCATCTTATGAGTCTGGGTTTTGAATCCTGCTTTGTGAGTAGATATTTAAGAGCAGCATGGTCAGAGTACACAATCACTTTTGATCCTACTAAATAAGATCTGAACTTGTTAATGGCGTAAACCACTGCAAGTAACTCTTTTTCTGTGGTTGTGTAGTTCTTCTGTGCATCATTTAAAACACGACTGACATAATAAATGACGTGCAGAAGCTTGTCATGCCTTTGTCCCAACACTGCACCAATGGCATGGTCACTGGCATCACACATTAGTTCAAATGGTAATGTCCAGTCTAGTGCAGAGATGACTGGTGCTGTGACCAGCTTAGCTTTTAGAGTCTCAAACACCTGTAGACACTCCTTATCAAAGATAAATGGCGTGTCAGCAGCTAGCAGATTACTCAGAGATTTTGTAATTTTTGAAAAATCTTTTATAAACCTCTTATAGAATCCTGCATGCCCCAGAAAGCTTCTGATTGCCTTAAAATTGGCAGGTGGTGGTAATTTTTCAATTACCTCTACCTTAGCTTGATCCACCTCTATTCCCTTGTTTGAAATTTTGTGCCCAAGGACAATTCCTTCAGTCACCATAAAGTGACATTTCTCCCAGTTTAAAACCAGGTTAGTCTCTTGGCACCTCTTTAGAACAAGTGCTAGATGGTCAAGACAGGAGCTGAATGAGTCTCCAAATACTGAAAAGTCATCCATGAAGACTTCCATAAAATTTTCCACCATATCAGAGAAAATAGAGAGCATGCACGTTTGAAAGGTTGCAGGTGCATTGCACAGACCAAATGGCATCCTTCTGTATGCAAATACTCCAGATAGACATGTGAATGCTGTTTTCACTTGATCCTGAGGATCTACTACAATTTGATTATAACCTGAATATCCATCCAGAAAGCAGTAGTAATAAGACCTGCTAGTCTTTCTAGCATCTGGTCTATGAATGGTAAAGGAAAATGATCCTTTCTGGTAGCTGTATTGAGCCTTCTGTAATCAATACACATACGCCACCCTGTAACTGTTCTTGTAGGAACCAGTTCATTTTTTTCATTATAAACCACTGTCATGCCACCCTTCTTAGGGACGACTTGGACAGGGCTCACTCATGGGCTATCAGAAATAGGATAAATAATCCTAGCCTCTAGTAATTTAGTGACCTTCTTCTGCACCACCTCCTTCATGTCTGGATTCAGCCGCCTCTTGGTTGAACCACTGGCTTAGCGTCATCCTCCAATAGGATCTTGTGCATGCATTTGGCTGGGCTAATGCCCTTAAGATCACTGATGGACCACCCAAGAACTGTCTTGTGTGTCCTCAGCACTTGAATTAGTGCTTCCTCTTCCTGTGGCTCTAAGGTAGAGCTTATGATTACAGGAAAAGTGTCACCTTCTCCCAGAAATGTATATTTCAGGGATGGTGGTAATGGTTTGAGCTCGGGTTTAGGAGGTTTCTCCTCTTCCTGAGGGATTTTCAGAGGTTCTATTATTCTCTCTGGCTCCTCCAGATCAGGCTGAACATCTTTAAAGATATCCTCTAGCTCTGATTCGAGACTCTCAGTCATATTAACCTCTTCCACCAGAGAGTCAATAATATCAATGCTCATGCAGTCGTTTGGGGTGTCTGGATGCTGCATAGCTTTGACAACATTCAACCTAAACTCATCCTGATTGACTCTCAGGGTTAATTCCCCTTTCTGGACGTCAATGAGGGTTCGTCCAGTTGCTAGGAAAGGTCTTCCTAGAATGAGAGTTGCACTCTTGTGCTCCTCCATTTCCAGCACCACAAAGTCAGTGGAAAAGGCGAATGGCCCAACCTTGACAATCATGTCTTCAATCATGCCTGATGGGTATTTAATAGAGCCATCAGCAAGTTGGAGACATATCCAGGTTGGTTTGACTTCTTTAGTCAAACCAAGATTTTTGATAGTGGATGCATGTATTAGGTTGATACTTGCTCCAAGATCACATAGAGCTTTCTTGGTACAAGTATCCTCTAATGTGCATGGTATCATGAAGCTTCCGGGATCTTTAAGCTTCTTTGGTAAGCTTTTCAGAATGACTGCACTGCATTCTTCAGTGAGGTAAACTTTTTCAGTTTCTCTCTAATCCTTCTTATGACTTAAGATCTCTTTCATAAACTTAGCATAAGAGGGTATTTGCTCAAGTGACTCTGCAAATGAAATCTTTATTTCAAGAGTCCTGAGATAGTCTACAAAGTGGACAAATTGCTTATCCTGTTCCGCTTGGCGGAATTTCTAAGGATAAGGCATTTTGGCTTTGTATTCCTCAACCTTAGTTGCTGCAGGTTTATTTCCTACAGATGTGGTTGGAGAAGCATTTTTAAAGGGGTTGCTATTAGCACTTGTATGTGTCTGATCCCTCACTGGCATTTGAATGCCAGGGTTGGAAGCTGGATTGGCGTTGGACGCCAACTCCTTACCTGTTTCTGGCATTTGAATGCCAGAACTGAGCTTCTATTAGGCGTTTAATGCCAACTCCTTGTCTGTTTGTGGCGTTTGAACGCCAGAACTGAGCATGGGTTGGGCGTTTAATGCCAGCTCTCCACCCTTTTCTGGCGTTTGAGCGCCAGAATTATTCCTCTCTGGGCTCTTACTGTCCTCAGAGGGATTTTGGATAGCAATTTGTTCATTTCTTGGCTTTCTGCTGCTTGAAGTGAGGTAATTAATATTTTCCCACTTCTTAATTGAACTGCTTGGCACTCTTCTATTATTTGTTTTGATAACTGTTGTCCTGTTTGCTTCAACTGTACTTCCATATTCATATTAGCCATTCTTGTGTCTTGTAGTATCTCCTTGAATTCGGCTAGCTGTTTTGTTAGAAAATCTAATTGCTGATTGAATTCAGTAACTTGTTCTACAAGACTGAGTTCAGCAGTTACTGTTTTAGCCTCTTCTTTCATGGAAGGTTCACTACTTAGGTACAGATGCTGATTTTTGGCAACTGTATCAATGAGCTCTTGAGCTTCTTCAATTATCTTTCTCATGTGTATAGATCCACCAGCTGAGTGGTCCAAAGACATCTGAGCTTTCTCTGTAAGCCCATAATAGAAGATGTCTAACTGCACCCACTTTGAAAACATTTCAGAGGGGCATTTTCTTAGCATCTCTCTGTATCTCTCCCAGGCATCATAAAGGGATTCATTATCTCCTTGTTTAAAGTCCTGGATGTTCAGCCTTAGCTGTGTCATTCGTTTTGGAGGGAAATATTGATTCAAAAATTTTTCTGACAGCTATTTCCATGTCCTTATACTAGCCTTAGGTTGGTTATTTAACCACTTCTTAGCTTGGTCTTTTACAGGAAATGGAAATAGTAATAATCTGTAGACATCCTGATCTACTTCTTTATCATGTACTGTGTCAGCAATTTGTAAAAATTGTGCCAGAAACTCTGTAGGTTCTTCCTGTGGAAGACCGGAATACTGGCAACTTTGCTGCACCATGATAATGAGTTGAGGATTCAACTCAAAACTACTGACTCCGATGGAAGGTATACAGATACAACTCCCATATGAAGCAGTAGTGGGATTAGCATATGACCCCAGAGTCCTTCTGGACTGTTCATTTCCACTTAGGTCCATGATGGAGAAAGGGAAATGTCGTGGATTTATTTTATTTATTTTATTATATTTAAAAAAATTTTCGAAATAACAAAATAAAATAAAAACTAAAAAATTTGAAAATATTTTATGAGGATTTTCGAAAAATGAATAGAGAGAAAAAGTGGTTAGGAAGTTTTGAAAAAGATATGATTTTTTAAAAAAAAATTTTAAAAAGGATATGATTTGAAAAAGATATGATTTTTTTTTGAAAACTTGACAACTAAGATATGATAAGATAAAATTTTGAAATTGAAATTTGAATTTTTATGGAAAATTTCGAAATATTTGCTTAAAAATAGTTAGAAAAGATATTTTTTGATTTTTGAATTTTATGATGAAAGAGAAAAAGACACAAGACTTAAAATTTTTAGATCTAATGCTCCTTGTTTTCGAAAATTATGGAGGAAAAACACCAAAGAACACCAAACTTAAAAATTTTAAGATCAAAACACAAGGAAGACTCAAGAACACTTTGAAGACTCACAAGAACAACAAGAACATGAAGATAGAACACCAAACTTAAAATTTTTAGAAAATCAAAATAAAATTTTCGAAAACTAACGAAAAATTAACAAGAGAACACCAAACTTAAAGTTTGGCACAAGATTTAATCAAAGAAAAATTATTTTTGAAAAGGTTTTAAAAGGAAGGTACCCAATTACCAAGAACACAAGCACAACGCTCTAACCAACTGAGCTATAAATTTAACATGTTTTAAAAAGGTATTTTTAAAGGAAAACAAAAATATGCAATTGACACCAAACTTAAGATATGAAACTAAACTCAAACAAAAGACTCCAAAAAAATTTAAAACTAATAAAGAAAAATAATATTTTTGAAATATTTTGAAAGGAATAATAAAAGATGCAATCCTAGTGACTCTAAACCAAAAAGACAAATTTTTCCTAATCTAAGTAACAAGATAAACCGTCAGTTGTTCAAACTCGAACAAACCCCAGCAACGGCGCCAAAAACCTGGTGCACGAAATTGTAAATCACACTTTTCACAACTCGTACCACTAACCAGCAAGTGCACTGGGTCGTCCAAGTAATACCTTACGTGAGTAAGGGTCGATCCCACGGAGATTGTTGGCTTGAAGCAAGCTATGGTTATCTTTTAACTCTTAGTCGGGATATCAATTATAATTATCAGTTGACTTGCAAATGAAGAGAGCATGAAATAAATACTTGTTATGCAGTAATGGAGAATATGTTGGAGTTTTGGAGATGCTTTGTCTTCTAAATCTCTGCTTTCCCACTGTCTTCTTCTTCACGCATGCAGGGTTCCTCCTATGGCAAGCTGTGTGTTGGTGGATCACCGTTGTCAATGGCTACCATCCGTCCTCTCAGTAAAAATGGTCCAGATGCGCTGTCACCGCACCGCTGATCACCGTTCTCACTCATGCTGCAATAGGATCCATTGATCCTTTTGCGTCTGTCACTACGCCCAACCCTTGTGAGTTTAAAGCTCATCACAGTCATTCAATCCCTGAACCCTACTCGGAATACCATAGACAAGGTTTAGACTTTCCAAATTCTCAAGAATCCTGCCAATGGATTCTAGCTTATACCACGAAGACTCTGATTAAGAAATCCAAGATATACTCATTCAATCTAATGTAGAACGGAGGTGGTTGTCAGGCACGCGTTCATAGGTTGAGAATGGTGATGAGTGTCACGGATCATCACATTCATCATATTGAAGTGCAAAGGAACATCTTAGATAAAAACAAGCATGTTTGAATAGAAAACAGAAATAATTGCATTAATTTATCTAGACGCTGCAGAGCTCCTCACCCCCAATAAAGGAGTTTAGAGACTCATGCCATCAAAGAGTACAAAGTTCAGATCTAAAAATGTCATGAGGTCATAAATAAATCTCTAAAAGTTGTTTAAATACTAAACTAGTAACCTAGGTTTACAGAAAATGAGTAAACTGAGATAGAAAGTGCAGAAATCCACTTCTGGGGCCCACTTGGTGTGTGCTGGGGCTGAAACTTGAGATTTTAATGTGTCTGGGCTGTTTCTGGAGTTAAACGTCAGGTTGTAACCTGTTTTGGGCGTTTAACTCCAATTTGCAACCTGTTTCTGGCGTTTAACGCCAGAATGGAACATGGAACTGGCGTTAAACGCCAGTTTACATCATTTATCATCAAGCAAAGTATGAACTATTATATATTTATGGAAAGTCCTGGATGTCTACTTTCCAACCCAATTGAGAGCGCCCCAATTGGACTCCTGTAGCTCCAAAAAATCTATTTCGAGTGCAAGGAGGTCAGAATCTAACAACATCAGCAGTCCTTTTTCAGTCTGAATAAGATTTTTGCTCAGCTTCCTCAATTTTAGCCAGAAAATACCTGAAATCATAGAAAAATACACAAAATCATAGTAAAGTTCAGAAATATGAATTTTGCCTAAAAACTAATAAAAATATACTAAAAACTACACGAAATTACCCCCCAAAAGAGTATAAAATATTCGCTCATCACACATCAAGGTTGGAACAATCAAGGTTGGGAGGAGCCACAAGGATTTGATCAACCCTATTGGCAACAACCTCCACCAACATACTATAACCAAGAGGCATTCTAAGAAGCATATCAAGATGACGGCTATGATGAGCACTCTTTTGATTATCAAAACCACCACCATACGCCTATAAACCCCCTCCTCAACATAATTTTGAACTACCATACTCACAAGCACCTTACCACCAAACACCCCAATATGACCCTAATCCTTACCCACCATACCAAGAGCCTTATGAGCCATACTAAGAACCACCACCTCAATATACGCCATCTCCATATCTTTATCAAGAAGAACCACCTCAAGCTTTAGTGCACCACCACCCTCCGTGCAAGAATACCCATGTCCATCAATCCAAGAACAATACGATCCCCATTATGCTAGTGACATGGAACAAGAGAGAAGGGATCATCCTAGGGATGTAATGGATTGGTTTCACGAATTCATACTTCACAAGAAGCTAGAGGAAACCCTAAAGGTGGAGGTAGTAGAGACCCCTTGAAGGCGAAGGAGTGGTTGAAGAATTAGGGAAGGAAGACATCAAGGAGGAGTTTGATTTTGTATCAGAGCCAGTGAAGAAAGCCGAAATTATCATGAAAGAGGAAGTGGTTGAAGAGTTGGGAAATGCAGAACCTCCATGGGAAAGTCCAGTCATAGAGCCTCCTTCCAAGGTGTTTGAAATTGATGTTGAGGAGGGTGTACAACCTCCAAGGTGTATCATGGTTGAAGACTTTGAAAAGGTTGATCAAGAGATGGAGATTAAAGAAGAAGAAGCACAACCTCCCATGCCCTTGGTAGGCAATGAAGAAGAGATTGAATTAGAAGAAAGCTACCAAGAGAAAGAGGTTGAAATTGAAGAAGCTTCCAAAGAGGTGGAAGTTGTCAAGAGCGAACACAAGGGAGTGGAGCTTGCAAGATCATTAGAAATACCTCTCCTAAAGCCATCACCATCCATCCTTTCATTCAAGTGGGTAAACCTCTTATCTCTAAGCTTTATAATCCCACTTGAATATGGCTTGCTTGAGACGAATGGTAAACTTAGAGCTCTTTGTGGCTTTAAGAGTAAGAGGGAGATGGTTAGTGGTAGAAGTTGTCATGCAAAGTGCAATATGGTTGAAAGCTCAAAGTTTAAATGTAAAGGTTGGTGTAGAGCTCGATTGAATGGGTCTAGGAAGTTGTTTGGATGCCTCAGTGAGAATTCAAATTGCTTGCCACCCGGTTGGAACAATGATGATCAATACGAAGACGGGTGCAAAAGCAAGGTTTGGGATCCCGGAATTCATTCTAGCAATCAACACTCTTGGGGCCTTGTCACTTGCTTCAACTTGCTTCAAGGTTTTTTGCGCCTAATTTGGGATCCCGGAAGCTATTGGAATTACAAACACTAGTGGGGATTCAAGGATCAGTACAAGCACAAGCCACCATGACAAGGAGCTCACCAAATGTCCAACTAAAGGACAGTAAATAAAAGTGCTAGGTGGGAGACAACCCACCATGGTATGATCGTTCTCTTTTATTTTTAGCTTTATTTTATTTTGTTTTTATCAGTATCCAGTCATAATGTCTGCATCAGCATCTTCATTTTGCATTCTGCATAAAAAAGGCCAAACTACGCGTGCGCGTCGATACTTATTCGGCGCATCCATCCAACGAACAGAAAATTGTGATGGAATTGTGTGGCTGGTGTGCAAAACGCACAATTCGATCCACGCGAACGTGTCCCTGACGCGTACGCGTCAATTTTAATTCTAGCACACCACGCGTGGGCGTGCGTGACGCGCACGCGTCGCATGCAACACTTTGCCCCCTTAATTCTGAACAGAGAGTTGTGCCAAAACGACGCTGGAGTCGTGCGTTTAGCATGATTTTGGCCGATGCATATGCGTGCTTCACGCGAACGCACCATCTTCATTACGCTTCCTTCACGCGTTCGCATCCATGACGCATACGTGTGGGTTTGATTTCATTAACCCCCCTGACATGAAAACCCTAACCCCCTCGCGTGCCCTTTTCCCCCCTCTTCCCTCCAACGTCTTTTTCTCTCCCTCTCTTCCATTGCAACCCTCACCACCATCACCCTCCCCCCGCAGCCACCGCCGACAACCCCGAACCGCCACCAACGGTGCCGAACACCCTCCTTCCCCTTCCTCTCTTCTTCTCCCTCTTCTCTATCCTCTCAACTCTTCTCGCCAACCCCACGCACTGCCGTGGACAACCCGACTCCGCCTTTTCTCCACCACCTCGCCACCGTGCCACTCCCCTTTCCCTTCCGATTCTAGTACTACACCCCCAGGTTTCCTTGTTTCTATCCCTGCATTTCAAATTCATTCTTCTTTTCACTTACGTTGGTTAGTTTAATTTGAATTCTGTTGCATTAGGTTAGTTAGAGATGCTTGTTCATAGTGGATTTTAGGTGGTTAGGTAGCTAGGATGTGGTTACTGGATTTAGGTTTGATAAATGCTCCATTCTTGCTGTCTGAAATAGTTAATTCTCCTCTATTTGTGATGATAATTTGATCTTGTGCTATACTGCTTTGCATGATGCTGTTATATGGGTTTCAATTGCTATTCATGCTCTGTTAATGTTCCATTGATTTATTTTGGTGTTAGACTGGTTTATTGATGCTGCTGAGTCTTATCTGAAATTGTTGAGTTCTTACCTGCATTAATTTGGTTCCTTGATATTGGATTCTTGATATCTGATTTTATTGAAATTCAAATCTGAACTGCTATTGCTGTTGAACTCTCATTGCGATTTGATCTTCATTTTTGATTCAGTAATCCTTAATTCTTTGAATCCATATTCTTTGCTCATGATCGATTGCTGAAATTCCTAAGAGAAAGCTGGCTGCATTATGGAATCATTGCTTATTGCTATTTTATTGACTCACTCGCTTAATTCCTATGAATTTACACATGGTTCTAGTGTTTTTAATCGATAATAAATTCTTAGGAAATCCAAATTGCTTGATTGAGTTTAGGACTAGCCAACTGCTTTGCCTTGCTTTATGCTACCTGATTCGTTTGATTTCTTATTCTTCATGCCTCTTGACACTTACAGAATTCATATGGCTTGTTGATTCTGCTGTTTATTTTTCTGGGAACATTCCTTTTACTGCCGGAATGCCGCCCAATTTTTCTGAAAATATTTTACTTAACTTCCACTCATGAATTGACTTTAGTGCTTTGAAATTGTGATTTATTTGGTTTACACCAAAGCCAATTCATGAGATGCTGGGCTAGCACTCCCATTCCTTTTGGTTCCCTTTCTTCATTACTCTTTTGCCTATCCACTACTTGTTATGCTTGCCCATTAATTGCCTAGTTGTTTCCCTGCTTTATTTGTTAATCTGTATCCTGGAATTTTTGTTTTTCAGGATGTCTGATCCGAAAGGAAAAGGAAACGCTAAGGCCAGTTCCGGTAAGAGAAAAAGAGAATAGTCATCTGTCACTCTGTTAGATATTATAGGGGATGAATCCTGGCGTGAGAAGAACTTCACTCCACAGGAAAAAGAAGATCAACTAGTGCCTATGACTAACCCAATCAAATTTGCAAATCGCTACTGTGAACTAAAATTTCCGGTCTTTGCGGAAAAGAGGCACCTCTATTTGGAAAAAACTCTCAGAATACCAACTGAATTACAGCAGTACAATGCAGAGCAGATCAAACAGAGAGGTTGGGTTTTTCTAGAGAGGAATCTGACAGAGGTTAATGCATCCTGGGTCCGTGAATTCTACTGTAACTATTACAAGACGACCCTTGATGTTGTGCAGCTCAGAGGCAAGCAAATCTTGGTCACAGAGGAAGCCATGGAAGACATCCTCCAATTCTAACCTAAATTAAATGAACAAGATAGTTATCAGAGAGCTGAGGAGTCCATTAGATTTTTGAGCTTTGATTGGGATGCTGGGAGGCGCACCATAACCATTGATCCTGCTGTTCCATGGGCTATGGGAAAATCAAAAGTGAATCCCAAGGTTATCAAGATTATATACCTCAAAGATGAGGCTAGGCTATGGCAACAAATATTGAGTAACTATGTCATGCCTAGCACTCACGAGTCAAAGGTGCCGGCCGCTATGATTATCCTCATTTGGTGCGTTATGGAAGGAAAGGAACTGTACCTTCCACGGTTCATCAGGAAGTACATGGCTCGAGTTCATGTCAGAGGTACCTTACCATTTCCGTACTTGGTCACCCAGATGGCCCACGGATAAACCACTATTTTATGGTTTATAATGTGTTTAATTGTGTGGTTTTATCATGATCTTTACCCACTTATTCATGTATTTAGCATGTATTTATATTTCCTTCCTAAAATTATTACATGATTGAAAACATGCTTCTTTGGTCTTAATTTAGCTAATCTTAATTCTCTCTTATTACTATTCGATGCCTTGATCTGTGTGTTAAGTGTTTCAGGCTTCATAGGGCAGGAATAGATTAGAGGATGAAGAGGAAGTGTGCAAAAATGGAAGGAACACAAGGAATCGAGGAGTGACGCGGTCGCATGGCTCACGCGACCGCGCGAAGGGGAGCAAATCGCAGTGACGCGGCCGCATGGCTCACGCGGCCGCGCGGATTGGAAAAGCTCAAGCGACGCGGTAGCGTGGACGATGCGGACGCGTGACATGCGCGATCTGTAGAATTATAAAAGTCGCTGGCAGAGATTCTGGGCCGCATTTCAACCCAGTTTTCGGCCCAGAAACACAGATTAAAGTCAGGGAACTTGCAGAGACTCATCAAGCTCTCATAATTCACTTTTCATGTTTTAGATGTAGTTTTAGAGAGAGAGAGGTTCTCTTCTCTCTCTTAGGATTAGGATTTAGGACTTCTCTTAGTTTTAAGAGTGACTCTAAATCCCAGGTTCAATGTTCCCTTAAAGTATTTTCTACTTTTATTTATTTTATTTTATTACTCCATTTCTTATTTACATCTCAATTGGCTTATGGCTTTCATGTTATGATTTTCTTTGAATTAATATTATCTGAGGTATTTCAGTTATTATTGCTTTCTTTTATTTACATGATTATTGCTTCCCATCTGAAGGCATTTTTATTCCAGTAGTATCAATTTCCTTTCCTTTTGGTTTTGGTTAAGAAATCAATAACTCAGGAAGTTATCCAACTCAACAGCATAATTGATAATTGTTATCTCCTTCGGCCATATACCACATTCTGTTACTGCCTCTACTGATGTGGCCACATCCTCTGCAGCACCTTCAGCGTCTACCGTACCCACAGCACCATCATCCGCTTCCCAGTCCGTCTACCTTCTTGTGCATCACCTCTTTGAGCACCTGGATCGGATGGAGCGCTACAACCAGCGGCGTTATGAGTAGTCTGAGCATCGCAACAAGCGACGCTATGAGCATCTGAAGCTGATGATGAGGATAGGGTATACTGACGTCCCCTTCGAGTCTGACACACCATCAGAGCACTCTGAGGAGGAAGAGGAGGAGCAGGAAGAGGATGCCCAGGAGGAGGACCAGCAGTAGGCACATCACGAGGAGCCATAGCTTGAGCAGCCTGCAGGACCTCAGGCACCTGCCCAGCCAGAGCACACAGAGCCAGCTGCAGATCCTTTAGTAGGCGTGGACCCTTCACACCCGTCTTGACTAGAAAATCAAGGACGATGCTGTGATATAAGTGTGGGAAGGTCGCCATCTTTGGCGGATCCTATTTTGGTGAACTATTTCAGAATTTTATCCTATTTTACTTCATTTTGTATTTTTGCTTTATTTTATTTTATTTTATTTTATTTTACTTTTCTTTGAATACTTGCACAATTTATTTTACTATACTTTTTTTTATTTTTACTTTGTTACATTTTACACTTTGGGCTGTATATATCTTAGATATTTAGCTTAGATTGCACTCTTAGTCTATTAGTTGTGATATGGAAAAATATGGATTATTTAGTTAGTTTACCCTTTTTAGCATATGAGAAATTGGTTTGATTGAAAATAGGGAGTAAACTAGAAATTTTAGTTTTTCATAATCATACCATCTCATTTATTATATATATATGTATATATATATATAAAATAAGTGTTGGTCAATTGGTGAAATTTTCAAGGAATATATTTATTTTTAGGAAAGGCATTTAAGATTCACATTGATTTGAGTAAAAACCTTTTGGTAACTTGCAAGATATATATAATTAGAATATGGTTTTGGAGTCAAAGAACACACAGCCTGTGAGACTTGAGCTTAATTACATGGTTACACTATTTAACCATAATATCTTATTCTTGTGTGTTTTCTTCACTATGATTGTAGACTTTACTTTGTTCTATTCTATATGTCCATTGTTAGTGTATTTACATGCATATATATGACTGAGGCCATCATTTGTTATTAGCACACTTCTCCCCAAATAGCCTACCATTCCAATTACCTTGTCTGCCACTTTGAGCCTTTTTAATCCCCATTTGTTCTGTATTTTACCACATCACTAGCCTTAAGCAGAAAAATAATTAATTTCCCCAATTGAATCTTTGGTTAGCCTAAGATAGAGATTGTGTATCAATTAAGTGTGGGGAACTGTGGAAACTTGGGTTAATAGGAATGTACTATGTTTCTAATTTATTTGAATATTGGGAATTTGGGTGCATACTTATGAGAGATTAGAAAACCATTTGCATTGACATGTTATGTTTATTTTTATTTTCATATAAAAAAAGAGAAAATTGCAATATAAGGGGACAAAATTTCTCCAGTATTAAGTTTAATAAAAGATCAATGCATATGTGGTAAGAAATTAAAGAAAAATCTGATACATAAGTATGTGATGCAAAAGTGGGCATTTTGGGTAGCTAGGCATGATTTTAGAGTTATATAGAGTATGTGTATGTTAGGTGAGAACTTAGGTTAGTCAAGGATTTATGTTATAGCTCACTTGGCTATACATATACCCTCACCTTGACCTTAGCCTCATTACAACCTTGGAAAGACCTCATGATGTTTGCATTGGTACACGAAACAATTGTTGATTGGTTAGATGAAGAACAAAGTTTTAGAAAGCATGACTAAAGAAGAGTAGAGTGATTGACCCTAGACACTTGAGAGACTAGAGTTCATATACAAATCCAGTGAGGGTTCAATGGCTCATTTTCATATGTCCATCTTTGACCATTGCTTGTCATGCAAGTCTGTGAACTCTTCTAATTAACTCAACTCAATTGTGAATGTGTATTGACATGATTTAGTCCTTGATTGTGCATCTATGATTTCTTGGAAATTTGACTCAATTTGATCACATGCATGCTTATATATATAGCAATTAGAATAGCATAATGCATGTAGGTAGCTCACATTTAAATAGGTTGCATTGCATAAGTTCCACCATTCTGCCTTCACTCTTTTATAGTTGCTCTTGAGCTTAGCATGAGGACATGCTAATGTCTAAGTGTCGGGAGATTGATAAACCGCTATTTTATGGTTTATCTAGTGCTCAATTGAGTGGCTTTATCAATTCTTTGCTCACTTATTCATATAATGTGCATGATTTTACAAATCCTTCCTAATTCTGTGATATAATTGAAAATATGTTTCCTAAGCCTTTAATTGGGGATTCTAACTCTCCTTTATTACCATTCGATGTTGTGATTTATGTGTTAAGTGTTTTCAGGCTTTATAGGGCAGGAATGGCTTAGAGGATGGAAAGAAAACATGCAAAAGTGGAAGGAACGCAAAGAAAATGAAGTTTTAAGAAGCTGGCAGCGACGCGTGCGTGTACCTGACGCATACGCATCACTAGCGCAAAGGACAAGTGACGCGTACGCGTAACAAGGAATTTTGTCAAACGACGCGTACGCGTGACCTACGCGTACGCGTGACTTGCACCACGTGCAGAAATTGCAGAAAGTGCTGGGAGCGATTTCTGGGCTCCATTTTGGCCCAGTTCCATGCCCGAAGACACAGAATTAGTGGTTGCAGAGTGAGGGAATCATGATTGATTCACTTATCATTATTCACTATTGATATTTTTAGATTTTTAGATGTAGTTTTCTAGAGAAAGAGGCTCTCTCCTCTCTCTAGGTTTTAGGATTCTTAGGTTTAGTTTTTCTTAATTTCAGAATTCTACCTTGCTTCAATTTAGGTTTCTACTACTTTAATTGTTCTAGTACTTTGGTTTACTTATTTCTCTTGCTGGTTTGTTTATTTCCCCAATTTAGTCTATGAACTCCATGTTAGATTTGATTTTCATATTAATGCAATTTGAGGTATTTCATGTTTATTGCTTCTTCTATTATTTGTTATCATTGATTTTGCAATTGTTGGTTTTAGGTTTTATATTCTCTTATTACTTTTCTATACTTTTATTTTATGCCTTCCAAGTGTTTGATAAAATGCTTGGAAGGATGTTAGAGTAGATTTTTCTCCTTTTGGCCTTGGTTGAGTAATTGGTGACACTTGAGTTATCAAAATCCTTTGTTGATTGATAATTGAAAGTTGTTGATTGATTTGGATTCCACTAAAGCTAGTCTTTCTTTAGGAGTTGACTAGGACTTGAGGAATCAAATTGATTCGTCCACTTGGTTAACTAAGTGGGAGCGATGAACAATTCTCATCACAATTGATAAGGATAACTAGGATAGGATTTCAGTTCTCATTTATTAGTTGTTTGTTTATTTCATTACCATTTACTTTTTCTTGCTCTCTTATTCACAAACCCCAAAAGATACCTTTGCATAACCAATTATAAGAACACCTCTCTGAAATTCCTTGAGAGACGACCCGAGGTTTAAATACTTCGGTTATCAATTTTACTAGGGGTTTGTTACTTGTGACAACCAAACTTTTGTATGAAAGGATTATTGTTGGTTTAGGAACTATACTTTCAACGAGAATATATTTGTAAATCCTAGACCACACAAAAGTCCGTTCATCAGAACACCCGTAATAGCAAATGAAGTCATTGATGGTGGTGGTCAAAGATCGATGCCTAGTGAATCTCTTGAAACTCTTGAAGAAAAAGGGTTTAGCGAGCTACTTAAGGATGGAGAAGAGCCATTATATGAAGGGTGTACAAGATACTCGAAGTTATCTTTTCTATTAAAGTTGTTCCATATCAAATCCCTCTGTGGTATGACCGACAAGTCTATGAAGATGATTTTAGAACTATTGAGTGACGCATACGAATATGCGAGGATTCCAAGTTCTTTTTATGAGGCAAAATAGATTATTTCTAAACTCAGCTTGGATTGCACGAAGAAACATGCTTGCCCAAACAATTGTAAGTTGTATTGGGGTGAAGATGAGAACAGGGAGACATGTATGGTCTGTAATAGGTCTAGATGGAAGACATATAAGAAAAAAGGTCTAGCTGAGGCATCGAATATTATTGGTCACAAAAAGAAGAAGCATCCGACAAAAGTTCTCATTACTTTCATTTAAAATCTCGATTGAAAAGATTGTTCTGCTCATCAAAGACTGCTACTGATATGCGATGGCATGCTACAACTAAGAATAAGGATAACGCAATGAGACATCCAAGAGACTCTGAGGCCTGAAAAAGGTTTGATTTGGAGCACTCCAGCTTTGCATCCGATCCACGAAATGTGCGTCTTGCATTAGCTACCGATGGCTTCAATCCACATGGAACTTTGAGTGCGAATCATAGTATTTGGCCTGTCATTCTCATTCCGTATAATACTCTTCCATGGACGTGTATGAAATCGACATCATTCATAATTTCAATGATCATTCCTGGCAAGAAAATGCCAGGAAATAACATAGATGTTTATTTGCAACCTCTAATAAAAGAGTTAAAGGAGTTATGGGTTGAGGGTTGCGATGCATATGATGCTTTAACACAAGAAGTGTTTAAGTTGCATGCAGCTTTATTGTGGACAATTAGTGACTTTCTTGGGACTCTTTCTGGGTGGAATACATACACAGGACTTGCTTGCCCATCTTGCAACTTCGATAACATCCCTCATCGTCTCAATCACAGCAAAAAGTATTGTTTTATGGGTCATCATCGCTTTCTAGATCAGAGACACAAGTTTAGATTAAACACCGTTCAATTTAATGGAAGACAAGAAACAAGGCTTCCACCAAGAACATTATCTGGCAGTGAAATCCTTTCACAAGTTGAGAATATTAATGTCACCTTTGGCCGAAGAGAAGAAATAGGAAGAAGTGGTAAAAGATTACGCACTAGTGGACCTGTTGAAGGAGGTGGTAGTCAACAATAGAAAAAGAAGAGCATTTTTTTAGTTGCCATATTGGAAGTCTAATTTGTTGCGTCACAATCTCGATATGATGCATATTGAGAAAAATATATGTGACAACGTACTATATACTTTGTTAAATGATAGTTCGAAGTCAAAAGATCACATAAATGCTCGAAGAGACCATCAAGAAATGGGTATCAAGCCTGATCTGTGGCCAAAGGAAAATGGAAAGTGTCCTTCGGCAATTTATACTCTGAACAATTTGGGTAAGAAGAGATTCTTGACAACTTTGAAAAATGTCACTGTTCCTGATGGTTATGCAAGCAACATATCAAGGTGTATTGACCTAGAGTCTCTTAAGTTGAGTGGGATGCTAAAAAGTCATGATTGTCATATACTTATGGAGCAATTATTACCATTAGCCATGCGAACAGGGCTGCCTGATGAGGTCTCTGCAGTGCTTATTGAGATGTGTTCATTCTTTAGACAATTATGTGGTAAAGCGTTAAATGCCCCCCTGTTTGAAAAAGTTGCAAGATCAAATTGTCCTCACATTATGCCACATGAAAATGTTATTCCCTCTTTCATTCTTCACATTTATGGTTCACTTGATGATGCACCTTGTAGAAGAAGCTAAACTTGGAGGCCCTGTCCATTATAGATGGATGTATCCTATTGAGAGGTAAAATTATTAGCTTAGATCATTATTTATAACTTTGTTGGATAGTATTTAATCTTCATTCCTGGATAGGTATTTAGGACACTTGAAGTCATATGTACGTGACGATTGGATTTTTGACGGTTTAGAATTTCTCAAATAAAATCTCGTCGAAGTATAGTTTCTAAACCAAGCAATAATCCTTTCATACAAAAAGTTGTTTGTCACTAAAACAAACCCCTAAAATTTATAAACCGAAGTATTCAAACCTCGGGTCGTTCTCCCTAGGAATTGTAATGAAGTGTTTTGTTATTGGTTGTGAGTTATTTTTGGGGTTTTGATAAGAAGCATGAAAGATAAATGGCAAGAAAGTAAACTAAGGCCTAAAAAGGTCTTGGCAAGGGTTGGTGGTCAAGGATCTCTATCCTAATCACTAACCACAATATGAGAATTGGCAAGGATTAATCCCATTAAATCATCCTCTAACTAGTAGTAAAGGAAAGTCAAATGAGCTATATCAATCCTAGTCCATAAGTCCTAACTCTCCACCAATTCAATTAGTGAGAACTAGAGTCAATGGCTCCCAATCATCAATCACTTGGACATTAGTAACTCAAGAGGTCCTAAGTTACCTTTCCAAGCCAAGAGTATAAAAGTCTACTCTAAAACCCAACCAAGCATTTCATCAAACACTTGGAAGGCATAAAAGGAAAACATAGTAAATCAACAACAAGAACAAAATCTAACAACAATTATTGAAAGGAATTAACAACACAAATCAAAAGGAACACAATTATTATGATTTACCTTGAATTGAATTGAAAGAGAAAGGAAGGAACAAAAGTGGATCTACAACAAAGTATAAGAACAACATAAAGGAAATTACAACAAAAGAATAGAGGAAGATGAATGTAACAACAAGGAATTAAGAGGATAGAAGTAGAAGAAAGCAAAGATTAAAACCTAGATCTAAGAACTAATCCTAATCCTAATCCTAGAGAGAAGTGAGAGCTTCTCTCTCTAGAAACTACTTCTAAACTAATCCTAATGTGTGTGAATGAACTAATGAGTTGGAATCCCCTTTTCTCTTCAATCCTTGGCTTTAAATAGCATCTTTGGCGCCAAAGTTGGTTGGGATTGGGCCCCACAACCCTTCAGAATTCGTTGGCCACGTTTTCATTAAAAAAATCATAAACCAACATCGACGCGTACGCGCACAGCACGCGTACGCGTCCATGGGGTAATTCGCAGGTGCGCGCAAGCGCCAGGGGCGCGTGCGCGTCCATGGGCGATTTCAACTTCTTTGACTTTTCATGATTTCTCCACTTTGCATGCTTTCCCTCTTCACTCCTTTGATCCATTCCTAGCCCTTCTCAATCTGAAATCACTAGCAAACATATCAAGGCATCTAGTGGAATCAAAGGGAGATTAAAACCATCAAATTAAGGGTCTAAAAGCATGTTTTCACATCTAAGCACAAATAAGGAGACAATCATAAAACCATGCTATTTCATTGAATAAATGTGGGTAAAAGGTGATAAAATCTCTTAAAATCGATACAAGATAAACCGTCAAAACGGGGTTTGTCAACCTCCCCACACTTAAACCAAGCATGTCCTCATGCTTAAACCAAGAATGAAGTAAGGGTATGGCATTTATTCAATGGAACTAACTGAATGCAATCTACCTATATGCAACTATCTAAATAAATGCAATTGCTTGGTCAAAATAAATCAATTCCCAAGAAGCATATATGAACAAGGGCTAAGGACTAACAAGTCTAATTCACAATTGATTTGAGTTATTAAATATTTTTACAAACTTGCATGAAAATTATGATCATAGGTGAAAACATGTAATTGAGCATCAAACCCTCACTGATAGTGTTTGCACTCTATTCGCTCAAGTGTTTAGGGTTGATTCTCTCAATTCTTCTCTATTTCATGCTTTCTAAGATTTGTCTTTCTTCTAACAATCGACATATATTTCATGCATGCATACAAGTATCATGAGGTCTTTTCCTTAGGTTGTAATGGGGCTAGGGTCAAGGTAGGATGCATATTTGGTTAAGTGAGTTTGAAATTTGAATCTTTGATAAGCTTAAACTTCCCACCTAACCTATGACATCCTATACAATTAAATTCCAACCTAACTACCCATTTTTCACCCTTTCACATACTCATGTATTCCTTTTTTAATTTCACGACACCTATGCATTGATTTTATTGGACTATACTTTGATTTGGGGCATTTTGTCCCCTTTTTATTCCTTTCTTTTTTTTTCTTTTTTTTTCTCATTTTTTTCTATATACAAGAATCTCAATGCATAAGGTTTTACATTTGATCAATACATGAGTATGTACCCAATTCCCAATAATTTCAATAATAATACAAAATTACCCTTTTATTCACCCAATGTCCCAAGGTTCCCACACTTGAATGATACTCACACACTCTAGCCTAAGCTAATCAAAGATCCAAATAAGGACATTTATTGTTTTTCGCTTTAAGGCTTGTAATGTGCTAAATTAAGAACAAGTGGGTTAATCGTAGGCTCAAATTGGCTAACAAAGGAAGATAAAAGGTAAGGCTATTTGGGTAAGTGAGCTCAATAAAATGAGGGCCTCAATCATATACATGCATGAATACACAAAATAATGGACATAAAGAATCAAACAAATCAAAGATTACAATCATAGAAAGAGAATAATGCACACAAGAAGGAAAATAAGTGGTTATAAAATGTAACCACACCATTAGGCTCAAATCTCACAAGCTTGTGTTCTTAGCTCAAAAATATGATCCACAATATATATATTTCAAGCAAGTTCTATGAAAAGTTTTTACTCAAATCAATTAAGGTGCCCTATAGATAGAAATCTTGAAAATTTTCATTATTTTGACTAAGCTTATTGTGTATACATATACAAAAATTAAGAGAATGCAAGTAAAAACCCTAAAATCCTAGAATGAAATGCAAAAGTGTTGGGATTAGAAACTTGTCACCCGAAATCGTCGAACGGTCGGACGACCTCCCCACACTTAAAAGTTTGCACCGTCCTCGGTGCACTCAAAGATGAGCAAGGGGGTACGACGACTCTTCGGATTGCTACGTGTTCTTAGTTTTGCTTCCGTTATTGCTTGTGGTGCATTCATCATGAAAAACAAAAATATAACACCATAAGCTAGGGTAATACAAAAGCAAGGAAGCATAATTGTTGGAATGAGGTAAATCACTAGAATTGAGTGAGTGAATTAGTGTGACATTAATGACAAATAAGTGTGTGAATTCTAAATTGCGCGGTTTAGAACACACATTAGCATAAAAGTTATGTCACAAAAGAAGCATGCACTTTACTCATTCTACTATGCTTGGGATGCTTTAAGTGAACTTGTAAGGTAAAACAAGCATTAAAGAAGCATGAAAGCATTCAAGCCAAACACATATGGATGCATATGATCATGAAATACAATGCATTAAGGTAAATGCACAATATCATCCATCAAGAGGTTGCCTAATCACAAAATAAGGCTCAAATCACATGGTGGCCAAATCATGTAATTCAAGAAGAGTTACAAGCTCGAAGGTAATTCTCATCACTTGGTATTTTTCAAAAGATAAGCATGAAAAACTCAAGACCAAGTAGCAAAATATAACCTCAATCATAGGATCCAACAAATATTATCTAAAAACATTAATGCTAAATTAGCATTTAGGCAATAAGGGGGAAGCAATGCATAGTAAACAAAGTCAATAATCCAACACTTATGATGAAAAGAGAGAAAATAAAATGAAAACTAAACTAAAACTAACTAATCAACTAACTAACTAACTAATTAACTAACTAACTAAAATAAATGGTTATCAATGGTGTTTGGAAGTTTTGGATGAGGGGTAGAAGAAGGGAAAAAGAAATGAGAAGGGAGGAAATAGAAAGGGGGAAAGAAAAGAAATGTGGTGAAGGAAGGAAATCCGCGCGTACGCGCGCATGCCGCGCGCGCGCATATGGTTTATTTCGAGAGTAGCGCGTACGCGTCATGTGCGCATACGCGTGAATTGGTTTGTGCCTCAGGCCCAATTCCCGCATGGTGCAGGCCTAACTCTCGGGTCAAGGTATGGACGGTGGAACTTCTCAATCCACGCGTACGCGTGTACGGCGCGCACGCGTGGATGGTCCAAAATGCTTGATGCACGCGTACGCACGCAGTGCGCGTACGCGTGGATGGTGCTCTGTTTTTCAAAAATTTTTTTCTATGTTTTTGCACCAATCTAAGCATTCTAAACCTCCAAACAGCTACCAAAACACCATAAAACCTTATTTAACATACTAAACTACCAAATACACTCAACTAACTAAACAAAACATGAAATTAGACGAATTCTACCAAATATTTACAAAAGAGAAAATGAAAAGAAATTACCATGGTGGGGTGTCTCCCACCTAGCACTTTTATTTTAAGTCCTTAAGTTGGACTTATGGGGAGCTTCTCTCAAGGTGGCTTGTGCTTGTACTCATCTTGGAACTTCCACCAATGCTTGGACTTCCAATAATCTCCATCATTCAAGATTAATATCTCCAAGCTTTGATGAAGTTCTTCACAAACCATGGGCTCCCAATGTTGATCCTCATGTGTTCCCGGATCCCATATTTTGTCTTCACACCCATCTCCAAGTTGATTATCATTAATCCATGTGGGTGGTGAGCAAGGTGAATTCTCAACAAAGTGACCAAACATCCTTCTAGGCCCATGTATTCTAGTTATACACCAACATTTACAATTAAGCTTTGAGCATGCAACCATAATGAACCTAGAATGATATTTCAAACCACTAACCATCTCCTTTTTACTCTTAAAGCCACAAATATGTCTAAGTTGACCATCCGTCTCAAGCAAACCATATTCAAGGGGAATAATAAAGCTTAAGTATAAATAATTTACCCACTTGAATGAAAAGATAGATGGTGGTGGCTTGGGGAGAGGTATCTCCAATGTGCTTGCAAGCTCTACTCCCTTGTATTCTTCCTTGTCAATTTCCACCTCTTCATAAACTTCTTTGTTTTCAATCCCTTGTTCATCATTTTCATCTAGCTCTTCTCCATCACTCAAATCATAAATTGGAGGACGAGAGAAATCTACCTCCACATCACTTTCAAATTCATTGGGAGAAGGTTCTTCAAATTTAAAGGATTTTCCACCAAGAAAATTGGATGCATGATCTTCATTACCAAGGGAACTCAATTCTTGCTTCATTCCTTCCAAGTCTTCATTCAAAAATTGTTTTGGAGGTTGTGCACTTTCCTCCTCAACATCAAATTCAATCTTCTTGGAGGGGTTCTCTTCAATTCTAAGTTCCCAAGGGGGTTCCGCATCTCCTAAGTCTTCAACCACTTCTTCCTCTTCTTCAATGACCATGGGTTCCTCCAATTGTTCTAACACAAAGTAGCATTCCTCACTCTCCACCGGAGTTTCCAATCTCTCCTTCATGCTATGCTTTTCAATTGATTCTCCACATGTAACCATGGGAGTGCCTTGAGTACTCAAATATTGGGAGACTAAATTGCTTACTACCTTGGTCAAAGTAGCCATAAATTCTAGTGTCTCCCTTTGCATTTCTCCTTGCCCTTGAAGTATAAGGCTAAGGATTTCATCCATTGAAGATTGGAGTGGATAAGAGGGTTCATTGTCTTGGAGAAAGGGTTCATTATAGGAAGGTGGTTCTTCTTGGTAAGGTGGTGGTGTGTATTGAGGTGGATCTTGGGAGTAGTAATCTTGGAATTGTGGTTCCATGTATGGCTCATATGGTTCAAAAGGTGGTTGGTGTAGTGGATATGAATCATGGTCATATGGAGGTGTTTGGTGAAAATAGGCTTGAGAGTGTGGTTGAGGCTCATGTTGAGGATATGACTCATAGGCATATGGTGGTGGTTCTTGAAAGTCACAAGGAGATTCACCATAGCCATTGGATTGGTATGCATCATGGAATGGCTCTTCTTCATAGTGCATTGGTGGGGGTTGTTGCTATGAGGATTGATCATAAGCATATGGTTCCTCCCACCTTTGATTATCCCATCCTTGATACATTTCTTCATTGTAATCTCCACTTCCTACAACATAGTTGTAATCACACTCAAAGCCAAAATGAGAATTCATAATGGAAAGAGAAAACAAAAATCAAAAGATAATAGAAAACAAGAGAAATAAAATTCTACAACTAGCAAATAAAGCAAAGAGCAAGATATTTACACTATTCACATATATACAATAACCAATAACATAACACCATTGCAATTCCCCGGCAACGGCGCCATTTTGACGATTGGATTTTTGACGGTTTAGAATTTCTCAAATAAAATCTCGTCGAAGTATAGTTTCTAAACCAAGCAATAATCCTTTCATACAAAAAGTTGTTTGTCACTAAAACAAACCCCTAAAATTTATAAACCGAAGTATTCAAACCTCGGGTCGTTCTCCCTAGGAATTGTAATGAAGTGTTTTGTTATTGGTTGTGAGTTATTTTTGGGGTTTTGATAAGAAGCATGAAAGATAAATGGCAAGAAAGTAAACTAAGGCCTAAAAAGGTCTTGGCAAGGGTTGGTGGTCAAGGATCTCTATCCTAATCACTAACCACAATATGAGAATTGGCAAGGATTACTCCCATTAAATCATCCTCTAACTAGTAGTAAAGGAAAGTCAAATGAGCTATATCAATCCTAGTCCATAAGTCCTAACTCTCCACCAATTCAATTAGTGAGAACTAGAGTCAATGGCTCCCAATCATCAATCACTTGGACATTAGTAACTCAAGAGGTCCTAAGTTACCTTTCCAAGCCAAGAGTATAAAAGTCTACTCTAAAACCCAACCAAGCATTTCATCAAACACTTGGAAGGCATAAAAGGAAAACATAGTAAATCAACAACAAGAACAAAATCTAACAACAATTATTGAAAGGAATTAACAACACAAATCAAAAGGAACACAATTATTATGATTTACCTTGAATTGAATTGAAAGAGAAAGGAAGGAACAAAAGTGGATCTACAACAAAGTATAAGAACAACATAAAGGAAATTACAACAAAAGAATAGAGGAAGATGAATGTAACAACAAGGAATTAAGAGGATAGAAGTAGAAGAAAGCAAAGATTAAAACCTAGATCTAAGAACTAATCCTAATCCTAATCCTAGAGAGAAGTGAGAGCTTCTCTCTCTAGAAACTACTTCTAAACTAATCCTAATGTGTGTGAATGAACTAATGAGTTGGAATCCCCTTTTCTCTTCAATCCTTGGCTTTAAATAGCATCTTTGGCGCCAAAGTTGGTTGGGATTGGGCCCCACAACCCTTCAGAATTCGTTGGCCACGTTTTCATTAAAAAAATCATAAACCAACATCGACGCGTACGCGCACAGCACGCGTACGCGTCCATGGGGTAATTCGCAGGTGCGCGCAAGCGCCAGGGGCGCGCGCGCGTCCATGGGCGATTTCAACTTCTTTGACTTTTCATGATTTCTCCACTTTGCATGCTTTCCCTCTTCACTCCTTTGATCCATTCCTAGCCCTTCTCAATCTGAAATCACAAGCAAACATATCAAGGCATCTAGTGGAATCAAAGGGAGATTAAAACCATCAAATTAAGGGTCTAAAAGCATGTTTTCACATCTAAGCACAAATAAGGAGACAATCATAAAACCATGCTATTTCATTGAATAAATGTGGGTAAAAGGTGATAAAATCTCTTAAAATCGATACAAGATAAACCGTCAAAAATCCAATCGTCAAAATCTGCGCGTACGCGTCCATGGGGTAATTCGCAGGTGCGCGCAAGCGCCAGGGGCGCGCGCGCGTCCATGGGCGATTTCAACTTCTTTGACTTTTCATGATTTCTCCACTTTGCATGCTTTCCCTCTTCACTCCTTTGATCCATTCCTAGCCCTTCTCAATCTGAAATCACTAGCAAACATATCAAGGCATCTAGTGGAATCAAAGGGAGATTAAAACCATCAAATTAAGGGTCTAAAAGCATGTTTTCACATCTAAGCACAAATAAGGAGACAATCATAAAACCATGCTATTTCATTGAATAAATGTGGGTAAAAGGTGATAAAATCTCTTAAAATCGATACAAGATAAACCGTCAAAACGGGGTTTGTCAGTACGTAACAAAGCATAACCAGAAGGATCCATAGGGCAAGGATACTTAATGGAAGAAATTCTTACATTTTGCTCCAGATATTTAGAGAACATTGAGACTAGATGGAATCGACCTCGCCGAGTTGATGATGAACCAATCCATGAAGAATCAAATCCTTGGTTAGATACTTTGTTTCCTAAAGTAGGTAAACCACTTGGTGTTTCCTCATATTTCACTTTAACAGCCCCCGAGAAGTTACAAGCTCATAGACATGTGTTAACTAATTGCTCTATAGTTGACAACTATCTCCAGTGAGTATTTCAGCATGTTCTAATTCATATAAGTAAGATTCTTTTAATGACCTTTAATACTAATATTAAGACATCTATAGGGAGTTTAGAAATATTGTACGAAAGCAATTAAGAAGTCGTACAAGAAATACATCAGAGATAGACAAGAAAGTTCATAGAGAGTTTGCAAGTTGGTTCGCTACCCATGTAAGTCAAATTCTTCCTCTTTGAAGTTATTTTTTTCAATTTCCATCATATGAAGTTGATAAAAAATTTGTCATGCTTTCTTAGATTGTTCGAGATCTTGATAAAATTGAAGAATAGAAGAGAACGATATTTTTTATTCTTGCCAAAGGGCCGATTGACCAAGCAAGAAGATTTTCTGCATATAATGTCAATGGATACAAGCACTACAAAAAAAAAGGCCTATGGCCACGGTAAAAAACCGTGACCATAGCTAGTAAAAAGGGTGACTATAGATCTATGGTCACGGTTTTGGACCTATGGTCACGGCTTTTTACCGTGGTCTATTCTCTCGTGGCTATAGGTCTATGGTCACGGTTTTTTGAGCTATGGTCACGGTTTTTATGGTCACGGTTTCAATTTTCAAAATCTGACACTTTAGGCCACGTTTTTTTACCGTGACCATAGGTTAATCTATGGTCAGGGTAAAAAACCGTGACCATAGCCTTATCTATGGTCATGGTTTTCACCGTGACCATAGCCTCTATGGTCACCCCTCCTTAAAACCGTAACCATAGATAAGGCTATGGTCACGGTTTTCACCGTGGCCATAGCCTCTATGGTCACCCTTCCTTAAAACCGTGACCATAGCCCTATCTATGGTCACGGTTTTTCACCGTGGCCATAGACTCTATGGTCACCCTCCTTAAAACCGTGACCATAGCCTATCTATGGTCACGGTTTTTCACCGTGGCCATAGCCTCTATGGTCACCCCTCCTTAAAACCGTGACCATAGATAGGGCTATGGTCACGGTGTTTCACCGTGACCATAGACTCTATGGTCACCCTCCTTAAAACCGTGACCATAACCCTATCTATGGTCACGATTTTTTGCCGTGACCATAGCCTTATCTATAGTCACCCTATTTTAAAACCGTGATCATAATTTATTCTATTTTTTTAGATTTATTTTTTTAAAGCATAATCAGATCCCAAAATTATGATAATCACAAAATAAGTCTAAAAAGAAAAAATTCAATAAATCTAAATCATAAAATTTACATTATAAACTATATATTTTTTTAGTCCAAACAAGACAAATTAAAATATGGTATAATTTATCCATTACATGTAATACCAGGTAGAAGCTATTAAAAAAATTACAAAAGACATCAAAATATTATACTGTGAAAACAAAAATATTCTCTAATATAGTACATATTCTTCTCATCCTTTGAAAACCAAAAGAAAAATTCTTCTCTAATTTGTTCGCTCATCTTGGAATGTTTTTCACCTGAAACCCAAAAAAAATTGAACAATTGATAAAAATTAGTTAGAACATGACAAATTACATTAAAAAAACACACAAGCACATTAGAGTATTGGACACACAAGATCTGGAAAATCTGAAACAGTTGATCTCTTTGTTTGACTTTGAAGCAGACAGCAGATTCAATGCATGTTTGATTTTTGTAAACTAATTAATTAAGACTATATAAGAACGTTTATAGTTGTTAATAAAATATATCAAGATAGAGATAGTGTTAAATTATACTCAGTTATGCTTACAATAAAAGACCAAGAATTTAATACATGTTCAAGGGAAGACTCCAACACAATTGTTAATGTTGCAGTAACATGACCATGAGTCTACAGTTTTAACATTTCTCAGATAACTAGTCACCTATTAGCTAAGTACAAGTTCAAATTGATCTAAACCTCATGCAATTTCTAAGGTGCAGACTTAACTCCCAACGAATAATTGCTTACTTCCCTATACATCGCTCGGATTATTTTCTTTAACACCTAAAAATATAGAAAACTTTCAAATATAATAAATAATAAAATATATTCAATTTAACCAATTTTCTACCCAGAAGAAAATCAAATATACTTAACCAATACAACACAACCATTGAAGCTAAAGACTTCGATTAATTAAAGGAAAAGGGCTACAAAAAGAGAACAGAGAATGATACATTCACTTTCAGCAAGGTCAGCTACTATCTTGAAGAATTCCAAGCCTTTGGTGAAAGTCTTTACTTTCCATGTCCTCTTCGATTTTATTATATCACAGTTATATGTTCTCCATTATTGTTTTTCATAAAAAGGAAATAATTGTGTGCAGTTATATACAAGTGAACATAATTCCTCCATTGAGAATCAAACAACGTTCCCAAGATAACCACTAATTTGGAGGCAATTTGAAAGAATTTATGCTCACAAACTTACTGACCTCTATTTTCTTTAACTTCATGTAAATCTTATCCTGTTAACTAGTTCTAATTATCAGAAGATGATAATGATTCTTGAAGAAATCTCAATTCTCGGCACTCAGCAGATATTGCAAGTCACTACAAATTGGTTTTCACTATTCCACATGATAAGAGATTCATGCATTCTATAGCAAAACACATGATCAATTAATACTTTCATGATGACAACAATAACAATAATAATAAAACAATAACAACAACAACAAATAAATAAAAGAAAGTGGTGTGAGAAAGCTCAAGACTTGACATACTCATCATTTCTAAGTTCTCAATCTGTTTCTTCAGCTGTTCAGGATCTTTCTTAAGAATTTTCACTTCCCTCACCTTCTTCCTTTCCTTCTTATTCTATTAAGCAAAAACAAAAGAACAAATAATTATAACTCAATTAAAATAAATAAGTAAGCAAGAACTTCGTAATAACAAAAATCTCAGTAGATAAAGCTGGGTTTCATTGAAGCAGCTACTAGGGTTAGAAAGAAATACCCCTATGTCTATCATCATGACTTCCCCTTCAATTTGTACAGCGGCTACTTGCATTATAGTTTTTCAACTAATTAGGGTACATATTGAAAAAAAAAATACGAGAAAAGAGTGAAGAATTACCCTTTTCAATTCCATAACCTTATGTAAACATACCTCAAAATTTTATATATATTAACAAATAAATATACCTTTATCTTCAAGCTTATCCCAATCTTCATCCCAGTCAACACCTTTATGAAATCCTCTCTAAACCTTGAACAAATCAAACACGTTACTCATTATTAACATACACACATTAATTGATTCTATTCTTTTTCACCTTGCACAGCATCTAGTTGATCAGGTGTGCAATTGCTTATGTCATCCCTGCAGTTTGCGAGCTCCACCGGTGGCGACTGGGTGCGGTGGTGGTGACGGAAATCGGCTCCCCTTCTCTCACTGGCTTCCGTCAATCTCTCTCAGCGTCGCTCTCCCTTTCTCCTCAGTTTGCGATTCCAACAACGGTGGTGGTCTCCATAGCTGCGACAACAAGGCGTGACAGTGACGGCGCAAGACAGCGCCCCTCCTCCTCTTCTCTCGCGCTGGCTTTCTCTCTTTCTCTTCTTGTCTGCAGTAGCGCTGACGAGGAACCCAGCAGCGACAACGAGCGACGGCCCGTGATGAGAGCGGCGACAGCTCCACGGCGATGAGCTGGGCGCGACGCCGGCACGCTCTTCTCCCTCTCCTTCCCTGGCCTTCTTCTTCCCCTCGAGCTCCCCCTGTTTCTCGTTTCCTTCCCTTTCTGAATGTGTGTGTGCGTTGTGTTTTGAGTTAGGGATTGGGGAATTAAGGTTTTATTTAGGAATTTTAGAGTAACAATTTTATAAAATATTTGTGATAGAATAATAATCTAGAATTTAAATATAATATTGTAAGGATTATTTTTAGAATAGATAAAATTTTATTTATTAAGATATCTTTGAGTTTAAATAATTATTTCTAATTTAAATTATAAAGTAAACATACTAATTATATTTTATAAACCACGGTTAAATTTAAAATATCAATTACCTAAATTAAATTATATGACATTTCATTATTTTTCTATCATAACTTTAATTTTGATTTATATAAAATAACTAATTAAAATAAAAGTTGTACATAAATGTTAATTAACTTAAATCTAAAGTATTTACAAAAATTCATTTAATCATTCCTAATCTCTAACTCTAAGAACTCAATTTAATAAATAAACCATAATTTATTCATAATAGAAATTTTTTAAATTTAATTATATAACACTTTCATTATTAAGTTATTAAATCATTTTTTATGTTATTAAGTTTTAAATCTTTTTTAATTTAAAATTAATAGTATTCAACTTAATTTTTTATTTATAAAATTAAATTTAAAATTTTTTAATATTTAAAATAAATCATATAAAATTATTATTAGTTTTTAATTATTAAAATTTTTAAAAGATAAAATATTTAAAATTATAAAAAATACATAAAAATCTTAATTAATTTAAATTCAAATGATTAAAACTATGACCAAAGACCCCTTTAGATCACCCCCCAAAACCGTGACCATAGACCTTTTTAGGTCACCCTTTTGAAAAACTGTGACCATAGACACTTTTTAGTCACTGTAAAGAATCGTGACCATAGAACCCTTTAGGTCACGTCCCAAAACTGTGACCATAGACCCTTTTAGGTCACCCTTCCAAAAAATCGTGACCATAGATCCTTTTTTGTCACTGTAAAAAACCGTGACTATAGATACCTTTAGGTCACCCTCAAAACTGTGACCATAGACCCTTTTAGGTCACACCCCAAAACCGTGACCATAGACCCCTTTAGGTCACCCTTTTTTGAAAAACCGTGACCATAGCCCCTTTTTGGTCACTGTAAAAAACCGTGACCATAGACCCTTTTAGGTCACCCCTAAAACCGTGACCATAGACTCTTTTAGGCCACCCTCCAAAACCGTGACCATAGACCCCTTTAGGCCACCCCCCGAAACCGTGACCATAGACCCTTTTAGGCCACCCTCAAAACCGTGACCATAGACCCCTTTAGGTCACCCCCCAAAACCGTGACCATAAACCCCTTTAGGTCACCCTTTTTTTAAAACCGTGACCATAGCCCCTTTTTGGTCACTGTAAAAAACCGTGACCATAGATCCTTTTAGGCCACCCCCCAAAACCGTGACCTTAGACCCTTTTAGGCCACCCCCCAAAACCGTGACCATAGACCCTTTTAGGCCACCCACCAAAACCGTGACCATAGACCCTTTTAGGTCACCATTTTTTGAAAAACCGTGACCATGGACCCTTTTTGGTCACTGTAAAAAATCGTGACCATAGACCCCTTTAGGTTACCCCTTAAAACCGTGACCATAGACCCTTTTAGGCCACCCTTTTTTAACAAACCGTGACCATAGGTACTCTATAGTCACTCTTTCCAAAAAAACCGTGACCATAGCTTTTTTTTTTTGGTCACCCTAAAAAACTGTGACCATAAAGGGTCTATGGTCACGGTTTTTTACCGTGACCAAAAAAACCGTGGCCATAGACCCAAAATGTTGTAGTGAAGTTTAGGTCTGTGGAAGATGAAAAAAGTTTAAAAACTCAAAACAGTGGTATTTTTGGGACATTTGGAACAAGAAGCTACTCCCGCAATAGTGATCCCAATATGAAGTGTGGAGCAGCTCGTTATTATGGAAAGTTAGTCGACATCATTGAACTTAATTATGATGGTATATTCTTTGTAACTTTGTTTAAATATAAATGGGCTAATACCACAAACCCAAGGGCCATGAAAGTAGATAAGTTAGGTTTTATCTCTATCAACTTTAGTAGATTGATACATACCGATGAGCATGAGGATGATGAGCCATATATTAAGGCTAACAAAGCTCAAATGGTTTATTATGTGGAGGATGAGAAAGAAAAAGGTTGGAGTATACCAATTCAAGTAAAGCCAAGAGACTTATATGATATGGGCAATGAGGATGAAGACATAATTTATGACAATGTGGGTTACCTATCACAAGATTTGGGACAATTTTTTCCAGATAACATTTCACATGTACCATTAGCAAGATCAATTATAGACGAAGAAAGTTTAGAGTAATGTAAGTCTTTAGTTGCAAGTCATACAGTGTTATGTATTGTTTTTTTTTCATAATTTTATGTTTTATTACATATACTTAATAGTTTGATTTAGTAGTTTCTTGTTTCTTTGGTTGTTAGTTGATTAAATTAAGTACTATTATTTGATTTTCATTATGTTATTGATATATTAATCTTAATATCTCTTGATACGTTGTAGAAATGACTAAGAGAAAGATTGTTTTTTCACGTGAGAATACATCTACTCATGCGTTTAATGATTCACCACCGGTTGATCAAAATGAGTCTTCTCAATTCATAAAGCCTGAACCTACTTTATCTACTGGTTCAGAAGTTCCACATGTTCAATTAGATGTACAAGGAAGAAAGTCCAATAAGTACTGGACAGTTGATTTGGAAGGTACGTTATTAAATTTAGTTCAATTATAGCACTGTATATTTAAATTTCTACAAGGAAGGAAGTATAATAATGTATGGTATACGACTTGAATAATTTGATAGATGCAAATGGAAAGATTAAGGAAGGTCACTTAAGGTTGAAAGATGTGTGGGTGCTGTCTCGTGAGACTAAAATTATTGTGCATTGGAATGAGCATGGCCAACAAATTGGTGAATCTGGTGGACTTTTAGACTTATTTTTAGGAGTTGTTGCTGGAAATTTCAAGAACTTTCCAATAAGTTATGAGAAATGGCCTTTGGTTCCAACAGAGCCATACAAAAATGGAGCCTATAGAGATATTATTCAGGTTTTTTTATTTAATTATTTAATAATAATTTAATTATTTTCAAAACATGTATTCCTATGTTCTGGTATTGTGTCATCCAAGGACAATTTCAGCTGTTATTTATTAATGAAAATAATATAGCTGGCCAACTCACTAAACGCCCCCTAGCCTAATACTAGTTAGGTATGTACCAATGTCTTTATCCTGTGTTTCCTTTTTTTTCCAATTATTAACTCAAAGGATTCCCAGTTGACAACCTATACTATAAAGTACGTATTGTTGTTGAATAATTGAAGATGGGTTATTCATGAAAAAGTTCTTAGCTAGTTTATTCTCTTAATTAAATCTGTATTGGCCACTCACCAGATATTCTATGCTTTATTTATTTAACTATTAAATGTGCCTGGTTAGGTAATCAGATAATCTACTTTATTTAACTAACATTAAAGTTAATTTCATTCTTCTCTTTCCTCATCCTTCCTTTTACTTTTGCCTTTTTTTTGTTAGCAGAAAAATAATTAATATTTAAATTTTTTGCTGTCAAATTTATAAATGAAAAAACAAATTTAAAAATTGGTTCTGTGTCTGTTTTTATTGGAGGCAAGAAACTTGTCTTTCATTTTATTTTATTAAAAATTGCTTTCCTGACTTTTTTATTTAGATAAATATGTAAAATATATTACTTCTCCCAATGTGCATAAGTGCACCACTATCAAACAATTTGCTGATGAACCTCTCTGTTCATGTTACAGTTATTATTTTTAATAATTTTATTTTTACAATTTTATGAAAAAAGTAAATCTTATTTTGTTAAATTTTAATTTTTCATTTATAAAATTTTGGAAAAACAAGAACTAAAATTAAAAACTGAAAATAAAACTACAAATTAAAGATGCGCTAATTTTGTGTTGAGTTGTTTTCTCTAGAATATTACCTAGCTCAAACTAATAAATATGTATTGTACAGGGGTGATTGATTTTTGGTCTATACTTCTGAGCATTCTTTGGTGCCATAATTTTCTTATGCTGCATGCCTCTTATGGCCATATTATGTTATTATTTTAGTTGTAAATTACATTTTGTGGTTCTGATATGCTAATAATTAACTTCCTTCGTGCCATATTATGCTAATAATTAACTTCCTGGTTAATTATTAGAGCAATTCTAATATGATATTTTCGGGTATTGTTTTTAATTTTCACAATAATGAAATGTTAGACCGAGCATTGAAGTGACAAATTTCTTGCATCTCAGGTTGGCAATTTGGCATAGCATGAGTCTATGAACATTTTGGTGAATTATGTTCCAATTTTAGTTATTAATAAGTTTAAATAATTTTACCTGTAAGTCTATGTTACAATTATTCAGGTTAATTGTTTTTATGTTTATACTATGTAGAGATTCTTTAAAGTTGATGATGGATAGCAAAAGAAGTACATACTACAAAATCTTGGCAGAAAGTGGAAAGATGATAGATGCAAATTGTTTAATGACAATTATAATTGGAATCTTACTAGAGAGCAAAATATAGCGTTGTTACCAAAAGGAGTTGGAGTCAGCTTAGAGTAATGGGCAACTTTTATTGATTATAGATAAAGGTCCAGAACTCAGGTAATTGTATGAACACACATTCTACATTTCACTTTATATTGACAAGTTGCTAATTGGATTTGCATGTGTAGGAAATGTGTGAGAAAAATGCAAGTAATCGAAAAAACCAAACAATTCCTCATACACTCGGATCCAAGACGATTGCTAGGAAAAAACACGAGTTGGTTTGTGATTGAGTCCTTATCCGGATAATATTATGTTATTTAATTTTTACATGCATTGAAATTGAATTCCCATTTATTGAATTAATAGGAAATTGCAAACAAGAGAGTTTTTACTAGAGTTGAAATGTATCCAATTAGTCATAAGAAGAAGGATGGATCTTTTGTTAATGATGAGGCTAGAGAGAAAAGTGTAAGCACTTTCACTTTATTTTGACTTTGTTTGTTAATGATGAAGGAGATTATTCTAATGATGACGCATTTCTCAAATTTTTATCATAGGAACAATTAACTTTGCTTTAAGCTAATGAGAGTTCTACTGATGATGCATATATCAAAATATTTGGAAAAGAACACCCGGGTCATGTTAGAGGTGTAAGATTTGGTGTTTGTCCATCCCAAGTCATGAAATCTTCTAATAGTTTAGGAGGGGTATCTTCTTCATGCAATCATGACTTTGATATGGCTAAATTTCGCTCTATAGAAGTAGAATTACAAGAGAATAAAGCAATAATTTCTTTATTACAAGCTCAGGTGACATATTTCATTAATCATTGTATGGGTGGAAAAGTACCACATGACTTTCCTACAACTACGAATTATGGGGTAAATATTATATATAGGTTTATTTTCCTGAATCTTTCATTGTGCATGATTTAGTAAAATAATGATTTAGTTATTGTTGTTCATTTTCTTAATTTGTGCAGATGGCTTATGCCTTTTCATGTTAGACTTAAATTATTTAATGGTATTTGTTTTTATTCTAATATGTTTTATTTATTTTTAATCCTAGGTTGCAGACTCTCCAATAGAGACAAGGCCACCTTTTACTCCATGAAGTAGTTGTAGAATTTTATGATGGAAGTGACTGAAGACTTTTATTATCAGAGTAACTCTTTATTTTAGGCTTTTAGCTTAGTTAAATATTAATAGCAAAATTCTTTTCTAATTTAATTTTAGGATTTTGTTATTTGAATTTACTTTGATATGTAAATATAGGTGTTAAACACTGATTGTGGTGGATTTATGATTATGTAAGACTTATTAAATATATATTATATTTTGAAATGCAATGTTCATATTATTTTGGTCAATTTTTCTATTTTACTTTGAGTTATAGATTTTAATATTCGTACTAGTTATTTTTTTATTAGGATCGAAGCATTAGGAAGTAGTTTATATATAAATTTGTTTATTTTTTAAAAAAATGCTGCAGTTTTTGCAGCGGTTGAAAACTGCCGCAAAATTCATGTTAGAAGTTCTGTCGACCTTTTAGCGGCGGTTCAAAACCGCCGTGAATGTCCAACAGTACATGGTTGCGGTTTTAAAGCGCCGCGATTTGCCGAGTGACTCTGGCGGCGGTTATTCCAGCGGTTCTTCAAAACCGCCGCCGCTGCTGTGCCGACGGTTGACCTGGCCGCATTTTGCTCACTGCCGGGAGCTGATTCTAGCGGCAGTTATAACCGTCGCAACCCCCAAAATAACCGCCGCCGCTACGCTGTTTTGTTGTAGTGTCCTGATCCTCTCATTCGCTTGCTCCATCATTCACCTTACCAATCCACCAAATACCCCAGCAACCGAACATTGGCGTCTCTACCCAAGAACTCTCGGGACCACAGTCCTGTCGAAGCGACCCACCTTCCAGATCTTCTGAAAGACGCTTGTTTGGTAGTACGGGCGACGACAACTTCAAGATCTTGCAGGAGCTCCGTCACCGAGTGCAAAACCCAGAGAGGAGCGAGCGGCGAGGGACCATTACCATCCCAATCATAGCAAAGACTCTCGCCCCAGCCTATCCCGCACCCGATCTCCCACAAGGAGATTGAAAGACTGGGGGAGAAGCCCCAGAAGGAAAAATAGACAAGGACGAACTGATGGTTGACCTCATTCCACCCGTGATATATCGGAAGGCCGTGGGGAGACTAGAAGAGATAGAGGAAAAAAGCGACGGGTTCTCATCATTATGGGCACAACCCCTTTCCACTCCTCGATCCTCAAGGTCCGGCTGTCGAAAAACTTCGACAAGCCTATGGACATGAGGTACGACGGGATGAAGGACCCACAAGAACATTTGAAGACCTTTAAGACCAGGATGAACTTGAAGGGTGTTGACGACGCCGTTAGGGGTCGTGCTTTCCCGGTAACTCTGGCAGGTCTTGCGATACAGTGGTTTAACGCACTCCCGCAAGAGTCCATCACAGCCTTCACGGATATTTTTGCAGCTTCTTAGTGTAGTTCACCATGTGTATGGCCAAAGCTAAGCACCCGATCAACCTGTTAGGGGTCACCTAGTGGGATGGCAAGTTGACGAGAAAATTCCTCGACCAATTTAATGATGAATGTCTAGAGATCGACGACTTGACAGATTCTGTAGCAAGCCTATGCCTGACAAATGGCCTATTGAATGAAGACTTCAGAAAGCACCTTACCACCAATCCCATATGGACCATGAAAGAAATCCAAAACGTGGCGAGGGAGCATATTAATGATGAGAAGGTTAGTCAAGTGGTGGCAACCAGTAAATGGCAACCACCCAACCTGCCAGCTCGTTACCCCGTATATACGGAAAAGCCAAAGGAGATGCTGAAAGAAGGGACGTCGGGCAAGCTGTAAAAGCCATTCCCCTGAGTAGGTAAGTTCACTAATTATACCCCTCTCACGGCACCTATCGTGGAAGTTTACCAGCAAATTGCAGACAAAGGCATCTTGTCGAAACCTCGGCAGTTGAAGGATAGGACAGGAGGAAACAAAAGCCTATATTGTGACTATCATAAGGGTTTTGGCCATAAAACTTAGGATTGCTTCAATCTGAAGGATGCTCTCGAACAAACCATTCGGGAAGGCAAACTAACTAGGTTCTCATAGTTCATACAAGAACCAAGAAGGAGAAAGCACAAACGTTCCAAAGAAGATCGCAACCAAGTTGTAAAGCCAAAATAAGGGCCCCCCGAGAGCACTAACAACGCACCAACTGTAGTTCTGAAAATCCTAATAGACACTAGAGCTGACTCGAAGATTATGTTCAGGGATGTGTTTGACACCCTGGGACTCAGAGAAACCGACCTTAGAACCCACCAACATGGTGTTGTTAGCTTGGGCGATAACTACATAAGACCTGTTGAGTCAATTGCACTCCTTATCTGTGTTAGAATTAGAGAGAGCAAAAGGTCAGTAATGGCATAGTTCGTGGCCCTAAGGGTCTACTGCTTATAATATCATCTTGGGAAGAAGAACCATCAATGAGTTCTCAGCTATCATATATTGAAGTTCATGACAATGAAGTTTGTGACAGACAGTGGAGCCATAGGCTCCATCCGAGGAGACTTGGAAATGGCAATCGCTTGCAACAACGCCAGTCTCTCATTGAGGAAGAAGTCAAAAGAGGCAACCGGTGTGTTCCTCGCTGATTTGGATGCAAGGATTGACGATAAGCGGAGTTCGGAGCCTCAAGGTGAGTTGGAAAAGTTCCGAGTGGGAGACATGGAGGATAAGTTCACTTTTGTGAACTGATGAGCGGATAATTTATACGCTTTTTGGCATTGTTTTTAGTATGTTTTAGTTAGTTTTTATTATATTTTTATTAGTTTTTAGTTAAAATTCACTTTTCTGGACTTTACTATGAGTTTATGTGTTTTTCTGTGATTTCAGGTATTTTCTGGCTGAAATTGAGGGACCTGAGCAAAAATCTGATTCAGAGACTGAAAAGGACTGCAGATGTTGTTGGATTCTGACCTCCCTGCACTCGAAGTGGATTTTCTAGAGCTACAGAAGCCCAATTGGCGCGCTCTCAACGGAGTTAAAAAGTAGACATCCTGGGCTTTCCAACAATGTATAATAGTCTATACTTTACCCGAGATTTGATGGCCCAAACCGGCGTTCCAAATCAGCTCAAAACTGCCCGGCGTTAAACGCCGGAACTAGCACAAGAATGGGAGTTAAACGCCCAAACTGGCACAAAAGCTGGCGTTTAACTCCAAGAGAAGTCTCTACACGAAAATGCTTCAATGCTCAGCCCAAGCACACACCAAGTGGGCCCAGAAGTGGATTTTTATGTCATTTACTCATTTCTGTAAATCCTAGGCTACTAGTTCTCTACAAATAGGACCTTTGACTATTGTATTTTCATCTTCGGACATCTAGTTCTTAGATCAGATCTTGGTTCTTCTGGTTCCCTCTCTGGGACCGAAGCCAATGATCACTTTTGTTCTTATGTATTTTCAACGGTGGAGTTTCTACACACCATAGATTAAGGTGTGGAGCTCTGCTGTACCTCGAGTATTAATGCAATTACTATTGTTCTTCTATTCATTTCAGCTTGTTCTTATTCCAATATATTCATTCGCACTCAAGAACTTGATGAATGTGATGATTATGTGACGCTCATCATCATTCTCACTTATGAACGCGTGCCTGACAACCACTCCCGTTCTACAAGCAAATAAGGCTTGAATGTCTATCTCTTGGATTCTTTAATCGGAATCTTCGTGGTATAAGCTAGAATTGATGGCGGCATTCAAGAGAATCTGGAAGGTCTAAACCTTGTCTGTGGTATTCTGAGTAGGATTCAATGATTGAATGACAGTGACAAGCTTCAAACTCCTGAAGGCTGGGCGTTAGTGACAGACGCAAAAGAATCAATGGATTCTATTCCAACCTGATTGAGAACCGACAGATGATTAGCCGTGCCGTGACAGGGTACGTTGAACATTTTCACTGAGAGGACGGGATTGTAGCCACTGACAACGGTGATGCCCAACATACAGCTTGCCATGGAAAGGAGTAAGAAGGATTGGATGAAGACAGTACGAAAGCAGAGAGACGGAAGGGACAAAGCATCTCCATTCGCTTATCTGAAGTTCTCACCAATGAATTACATAAGTATCTCTATCTTTACTTTATGCTTTATTCATATATCATCCATAACCATTTGAATCTGCCTGACTAAGATTTACAAGATGACCATAGCTTGCTTCATACCAACAATCTCCGTGGGATCGACCCTTACTCGCGTAAGGTTTATTACTTGGACGACCCAGTACACTTGCTGGTTAGTTGTGCGAAGTTGTGATAAAGAGTTAAGATTGCAATTGAGCGTACCATGTTGATGGTGCCATTGATGATCACAATTTCGTGCACCAAGTTTTTGGCGCCGTTGCCGGGGATTGTTTCGAGTATGGACAACTGACGATTCATCTTGTTGCTTAGATTAGGTATTTTTCTTCAGAGTTCTTAAGAATGAATTTTAGTATTTCAAGGTGATGTTCTTATCATCACCAAAGCTGATTGATTTTCATCAATTTAGCTCTTGAATGCAATGTCCTGCTGAAGCTTGGCTAGCCATGTCTAATTTCTTTAGACTGAAGCTTTAGACTAACATTGCATGATTCCTAGAATTCTCATTAAGAATTTTGATACCTTTATGTTCTTTTTCACTTAATTTTCGAAAAATCCAAAAAAATTACAAAATCATAAAATCCAAAAATATTTCTTGTTGAGTCTAGTGTCTCATGTTAAGTTTGGTGTCAAGTGCATGTTTCTGTTCTTCTTGCATTCATTCATGTGTCTTAAGTGATCTTCAAGATGTTCTTGATGATTTCCTTGCTCTGATCTTTGAATTCTCTTGACTTGAGTGTTTTGTTATATGCATTCTCATTTTGTTAGTGTCAGTAGTATACAAACTGCTAAGTTTGGTATCTTGCATGCATTGTTATTTGGTTTTAGTTGCATTTTGATTATTCCTCATTATTAAAAATCCAAAAAAATATTTTTAATTTGTGCCTTTTCAAGTCAATAATACAGAGAATTGAAGATTCAGAACATACAGCAGAGGAATTACACAGAAAAAGCTGGGCGTTCAAAACGCCCAGTGAGGAAGGCAAACTGGCGTTTAAACGCCAGCCAGGGTGCCTGGCTGGGCGTTTAACGCCCAAATGTGCACCATTCTGGGCGTTTAACGCCAGGATGGCACAAGAGGGAAGATTTTGTTTTCAAATCAAATTTTTTCAAGTTTTCAAAATTTTTTCAAAATCAAATCTTTTTCAAATCATATCTTTTCAATCAAATCTTTTTCAAAATCAATTTCTTTCCATTTTCAAAAATACTTGCTATCAATTAATGATCTGATTCAACATTTCAAGTATGTTGCCTTTTCTGTTGAGAAAGGTTTAATGTTTGAATCATATCTTTCCTTGTTAGCCAAGTCATTAATTTTTAAAATCAAATCTTTTTAAATTATTTTTCAAATCATATCTTTTTTATTTCTAATTTCAAAATCTTTTTCAAAAATCACTTGATTTTTTTTCACTCTTGGTTTTCGAAAATCAATTAGTATTTTTCAAAATATTTTTAAAATCTTTTACTTAATTTTCGAAAATTTCTTCCCCTCTTCTCACATCCTTCTATTTATGGACTAACACTATTCCTCAATGAACAATTCGAACTCCATCTCTCTTGATAAGTTTGAATTCTTCTACTTCTTCCTTCTATTTTTCTTTTCCTCTGACACCTCAAGGAATCTCTATACTGTGACATAGAAGATTCCATATTTTCTTGTTCTCTTCTCTTTCATATGAGCAGGAGCAAAGACAAAAGCATTCTTGTTGAGGCTGACCCTGAACCTGAAAGGACCTTAAAGCGAAAGCTAAGAGAAGCTAAGGCACAACTCTCTGTAGAGGACCTAACAGAAATCTTCAAAGAAGAAGAACCCATGGCAGCCGAAAACAACAACAATGCCAACAATGCAAGGAAGGTGCTGGGTGACTTTACTGCACCTACTCCCGACTTCTATGGGAGAAGCATCTCTATCCCTGCCATTGGAGCAAACAACTTTGAGCTTAAGCCTCAATTAGTTTCTCTAATGCAACAGAATTCCAAGTTCCATGGACTTCCATTGGAAGATCCTCATCAGTTTTTAGCTGAATTCTTGCAAATCTGTGACACTGTCAAGGCTAATGGGGTTGACCCTGAGGTCTACAGACTTATGCTATTCTCTTTTGTTGTAAGAGACAGAGCTAGGATATGGTTGGACTCACAACCTAAAGAAAGCCTGAACTCTTGGGAAAAGCTAGTCAATGCCTTCTTGGCAAAGTTCTTTCCACCTCAAAAATTGAGTAAGCTTAGAGTGGAAGTCCAAACCTTTAGACAGAAGGAAGGAGAATCCCTCTATGAAACTTGGGAAAGATACAAACAATTGATCAGAAAGTGTCCTTCTGACATGCTTTCTGAATGGAGCATCATAGGTATTTTCTATGATGGTCTGTCTGAACTGTCCAAGATGTCTTTGGATAGCTCTGCTGGAGGATCTCTTCATCTGAAGAAGACGCCTGCAGAAGCTCAAGAACTAATTGAAATGGTTGCAAATAACCAATTCATGTACACTTCTGAAAGGAATCCTATGAACAATGGGACAAATCAGAAGAAAGGAGTTCTTGAGATTGATACTCTGAATGCCATATTGGCTCAGAACAAGATATTGACTCCGCAAGTCAATTTGATTTCTCAAAGTCTGTCTGGAATGCAAAATACACTAAGCAGTACTAAGGATGCTTCATCTGAAGAAGAAGCTTATGATCCTGAGAACCCTTCAATAGAATAGGTGAATTACCTGGGAGAACCCTATGGAAACACCTATAATTCTTCATGGAAAAATCATCCAAATCTCTCATGGAAGGATCAACAGAGACCTCAACAAGGTTTCAACAACAATAATGGTGGAAGAAACAGGTTTAGCAATGGCAAGCCTTTTCCATCATCTTCTCAACAACAGACAGAGAATTCTAAGCATAACCACTCTGACTTAGCAACCATGGTCTCTGATCTAATCAAAACTACTCAAAGTTTCATGACTGAAACAAGGTCCTCCATTAGGAATTTGGAGGCACAAGTGGGACAGCTGAGCAAGAAAATTACTGAACTCCCTCCTAGTACTCTTTCAAGCAATACAGAAGAGAATCCAAAAGGAGAATGTAAGGCCATGGCTGAACTTGGAGAGGAGGGAGAGGCAGTGAACGCCACTGAGGAAGACCTCAATGGACGTCCACTGGCCTCCAATGAGTTCCCTAATGAGGAACCATGGGAATCTGAGGCTCACACTGAGACCATAGAGATTCCATTGAATTTACTTCTGCCATTCATGAGCTCTGATGAGTATTCTTCCTCTGAAGAGGATGAATATGTCACTGAAGAGTAAGTTGCTAAATACCTTGGAGCAATCATGAAGCTAAATGACAAGTTATTTGGTAATGAGACTTGGGAGAACGAACCTCCTTTGCTCACCAAAGAACTGGATGACTTGTCTAGGCAGAAATTACCTCAAAAGAGACAGGATCCTGGAAAGTTTTCAATACCTTGTACCATAGGCACCATGACCTTTAAGAAGGCTCTGTGTGACCTAGGGTCAAGTGTAAACCTCATGCCTCTCTCTGTAATGGAGAAGCTAAGGATCTTTGAGGTGCAAGCTGCAAGAATCTCACTAGAGATGGCAGACAATTCAAGAAAATAAGCTTATGGACTTGTAGAAGATGTTTTGGTAAAGATTGAAGACCATTACATCCCTGCTGATTTCATAGTCCTAGAGACTGGGAAGTGCATGGATGAATCCATCATCCTTGGCAGACCCTTCCTAACCACAGCAAAGGCTATGATTGATGTAGACAGAGGAGAATTGATCATTCAAGTGAATGAAGAATCCTTTGTGTTTAAGGCTCAAGGATACCCCTCTGTCACCATGGAGAGGAAGCATGAAGAGCTTCTCTCAAAACAGAGTCAAACAGAGCCCCCACAGTCAAACTCTAAGTTTGGTGTTGGGAGGCTACAACCAAATTCTAAGTTTGGTGTTGAACCCCCACATTCAAACTCTAAGTTTGGTGTTGGAAGGTTCCAACTTTCTGAGTATCTTTGAGGCTCCATGAGAGCCCACTGTCAAGCTACTGACATTAAAGAAGCGCTTGTTGGGAGACAACCCAATGTTATATTTAATCTATTTTCCTTTGTTATTTTATGTTTTCTGTAGGTTGATGATCATGGGAAGTCACAAAATCAAGTGAAAAAGGAAAAATAGAATAAAAAACAGAAAGAAAAATAGCACACCCTAGAGGAAAACTTGCTGGCATTTAAACGCCAGTAAAGCTAGCAAATGGGCGTTTAACGCCCAGTCTGGCACCATTCTGGGCGTTTAACACCAGAAAGGGGCACCAGACTGGTGTTAAACGCCAGGAAAGGGCAAAAAGCTGGTGTTAAACGCCAGAAATGGGCACCAGCCCGGCGTTTAACGCCAGAATTGGCACAGAGAGCAATTTTGCTCGCCACTTGGTGCAGGGATGACTTTTCCTTGACACCTTAGGATCTGTGGACCCCACAGGATCCCCACCTACCCCACCACTCTCTCTCTTCTTCACCCATTCACCAATCACCTCAACACCTCTTCCCCAAAAACCCTTCACCTATCAAATCCCATCTTTCTCTTCACCACTCACATCCATCCTTCATAAAACCTCACCTACCTCACCATTCAAATTTAAACCACTTTCCCTCCCAAACCCACCCTCCCATAACCAAACCCTACCCCTCTCTCCATGCCTATATAAACCCATCTTCACTCCCTCATTTTCACACACCCTAAACACTACTTCTTCCCCTTTGGCCGAACCACAAAGCCACCTCCATCTCCTCTATTTCTTCTTCTTCTACTCTCTTCTTTCTTCTTTTGCTCGAGGACGAGCAAACCTTTTAAGTTTGGTGTGGTAAAAGCATTGCTTTTTGTTTTTCGATAACCATTTATGGCATCCAAGGCCAGAGAAACCTCTAGAAAGAGGAAAGGGAAGGCAAAAGCTTCCACCTCCGAGTCATGGGAGATGGAGAGATTCATCTCAAGGGTGCATCAAGACCACTTCTATGAAGTTGTGGCCTTGAAGAAGGTGATCCCCGAGGTCCCTTTCAAACTCAAAAAGAGTGAATATCCGGAGATCCGACATGAGATCCGAAGAAGAGGTTGGGAAGTTCTTACCAACCCCATTCAACAAGTCGGAATCTTAATAGTTCAAGAGTTCTATGCCAATGCATGGATCACCAAGAACCATGATCAAAGTGTGAACCCGGACCCAAAGAATTGGCTTACAATGGTTCGGGGGAAATACTTAGATTTTAGTCCGGAAAATGTAAGGTTGGCATTCAACTTGCCCATGATGCAAGGAGATGAACACCCTTACACTAGAAGGGTTAACTTTGATCAAAGGTTGGACCAAGTCCTCACAGTCATTTGTGAAGAGGGCGCCCAATGGAAGAGAGATTCAAGAGGGAAGCCGGTTCAACTGAGAAGGCATGACCTCAAGCCCGTGGCTAGGGGATGGTTGGAATTTATCCAACGCTCAATCATTCCCACTAGCAACCGGTCTGAAGTTACTATAGACCAGGCCATCATGATTCATAGCATCATGATTGGAGAGGAAGTAGAAGTTCATGAGGTTATAGCCCAAGAACTTTATAAGGTGGCGGACAAGTCCTCTACTTTGGCAAGGTTAGCCTTTCCTCATCTCATTTGTCACCTCTGTTATTCAGTTGGAGTTGACATAGAGGGAGACATCCCCATTGATGAGGACAAGCACATCACTAAGAAAAGGATGGAGCAAACAAGAGATCCCACTCATCATGAAATCCTTGAGATGCCTCAAGGGATGCACTTACCTCCACAAAACTATTGGGAGCAAATCAACACCTCCCTAGGAGAATTGAGTTCCAACATGGGACAACTAAGGGTGGAGCACCAAGAACATTCCATCCTCCTCCATGAAATTAGAGAAGATCAAAGAATCATGAGAGAGGAACAACAAAGGCAAGGAAGATACATTGAGGAGCTCAAGCACTCCATAAGACCTTCAAGAGGAAGAACAAGCCGCCATCACTAAGGTGGACCCATTCTTTAATTTCCTTGTTCTTTATTTTTCTGTTTTTCGAAAAACCATGCTTATGTTTATCTATGTTTGTGTCTTGTGATCATTAGTGTCTTAGTGTCTATGCCTTAAAGTTATGAATGTCCTATGAATCCATCACCTTAAATGAAAAATGTTCTTAATTGAAAAAGAGAAGAATTGCATGAATTTTAAATTTTATAACAGATTAATTATTTTGATGTGGTAGCAATACTTTTGTTTTTTGAATGTATGCTTAAACAGTGCATATGTCTTTTGAATTTGTTGTTCATGAATGTTGGCTCTTGAAAGAATGATGAAAAAGGAGACATGTTACTGAGGATCTGAAAAATCATAAAAATGATTCTTGAAGCAAGAAAAAGCAGTGAATACAAAAAAAAAAGAGAAGAACGAAAAAAAAGGGAGAAAGAGAAAAAAGAAAGAAATAAAGGCAAAAAGAGTGTGCTTAAGAACCCTGGACACCTCTAATTGGGGACTCTAGCAAAACTGAGTCACAATCTGAAAAGGTTCACCCAATTATGTGTCTGTGGCATGTATGTATCCGGTGGTAATACTGGAAGACAGAGTGCTTTGGGCCACGGCCAAGACTCATAAAATAGCTGTGTTCAAGAATCATCATACTTAACTAGGAGAATCAATAACACTATCTGGATTCTGAGTTCCTATAGAAGCCAATCATTCTGAATTTCAAAGGATAGAGTGAGATGCCAAAACTGTTCAGAGGCAAAAAGCTAAAAGCCCCGCTCATCTAATTAATACTGATCTGCATAGATGTTTTTGGAATTCATTGCATATTCTCTTCTTTTTATCTTGTTTGATTTTTAGTTGCTTGGGGACAAGCAACAATTTAAGTTTGGTGTTGTGATGAGCGGATAATTTATACGCTTTTTGGCATTATTTTTAGTATGTTTTAGTTAGTTTTTATTATATTTTTATTAGTTTTTAGTTAAAATTCACTTTTCTGGATTTTACTATGAGTTTGTGTATTTTTCTGTGATTTCAGGTATTTTCTGGCTGAAATTGAGGGACCTGAGCAAAAATCTGATTCAGAGACTGAAAAGGACTGCAGATGCTGTTGGATTCTGACCTCCCTGCACTCGAAGTAGATTTTCTGGAGCTACAGAAGCCCAATTGGCGCGCTCTCAACGGCGTTAAAACGTAGACATCCTGGGCTTTCCAGCAATGTATAATAGTCCATACTTTGCCTGAGATTTGATGGCCCAAACCGGCGTTCCAAATCAGCTCAAAACTGCCCGGCGTTAAACGCCGGAACTGGCACAAGAATGGGAGTTAAACGCCCAAACTGGCACAAAAGCTGGCGTTTAACTCCAAGAGAAGTCTCTACACGAAAATGCTTCAATGATCAGCCCAAGCACACACCAAGTGGGCCCGGAAGTGGATTTTTATGTCATTTACTCATTTCTGTAAATCCTAGGCTACTAGTTCTCTACAAATAGGACCTTTGACTATTGTATTTTCATCTTCAGACATCTAGTTCTTAGATCAGATCTTGGTTCTTCTGGTTTCCTCTCTGGGACCGAAGCCAATGATCACTTTTGTTCTTATGTATTTTCAACGGTGGAGTTTCTACACACCATAGATTAAGGTGTGGAGCTCTGCTGTACCTCGAGTATTAATGCAATTACTATTGTTCTTCTATTCAATTTAGCTTGTTCTTATTCCAAGATATTCATTCGCACTCAAGAACTTGATGAATGTGATGATTATGTGACGCTCATCATCATTCTCACTTATGAACGCGTGCCTGACAACCACTCCCGTTCTACAAGCAAATAAGGCTTGAATGTCTATCTCTTGGATTCTTTAATCGGAATCTTCGTGGTATAAGCTAGAATTGATGGCGGCATTCAAGAGAATCCGGAAGGTCTAAACCTTGTCTGTGGTATTCTGAGTAGGATTCAATGATTGAATGACTGTGACGTGCTTCAAACTCCTGAAGGCTGGGCGTTAGTGACAGACGCAAAAGAATCAATGGATTCTATTCCAACCTGATTGAGAACCGACAGATGATTAGCCGTGCCGTGACAGGGTGCGTTGAACATTTTCACTGAGAGGACGGGATTGTAGCCACTGACAACGGTGATGCCCAACATACAGCTTGCCATGGAAAGGAGTAAGAAGGATTGGATGAAGACAGTAGGAAAGCAGAGAGACGGAAGGGACAAAGCATCTCCATTCGCTTATCTGAAGTTCTCACCAATGAATTACATAAGTATCTCTATCTTTACTTTATGCTTTATTCATATATCATCCATAACCATTTGAATCTGCCTGACTAAGATTTACAAGATGACCATAGCTTGCTTCATACCAACAATCTCTGTGGGATCGACCCTTACTCGCGTATGGTTTATTACTTGGACGACCCAGTACACTTGCTGGTTAGTTGTGCGAAGTTGTGATAAAGAGTTGAGATTGCAATTGAGCGTACCATGTTGATGGCGCCATTGATGATCACAATTTTGTGGTATAAGCTAGAATTGATGGCGGCATTCAAGAGAATCCGGAAGATATAAACCTTGTCTGTGGTATTCTGAGTAGGATTCAAGGATTGAATGACTGTGACGAGCTTCAAACTCCTGAGGGTTGGGCGTTAGTGACAGACGCAAAAGAATCACTGGATTCTATTTCAACCTGATTGAGAACCGACAGATGATTAGCCGTGCTGTGACAGAGCATTTGGACCATTTTTACTGAGAGGATGGGAGGTAGCCATTGACAACAGTGAAACCCTACATACAGCTTGCCATGGAAGGAGCCTTGCGTGCATGAAGAAGAAGACAGTAGGAAAGCAGAGATTCAGAAGATAGAGCATCTCCAAAACCTCAGCCTATTCTCCATTACTGCAAAACAAGTACTTATTTCATGTTCTTTTACCTTTCACAATCAAATCTGATAATTATTAATATCCTGACTAAGAGTTACAAGATAACCATAGCTTGCTTCAAGCCGACAATCTCTGTGGGATCGACCCTTACTCACGTAAGGTATTACTTAGACGACCCAGTGCACTTGCTGGTTAGTTGTGCGGAATTGCAAAAGTGTGATTGCAATTTCGTGCACCAAGTTTTTGGCGCCGTTGCCGGGGATTGTTCGAGTTTGGACAACTGACGGTTTATCTTGTTGCTTAGATTAGGACTGTTTTATTTTTGTTGGTTTAGAGTCTTTTATTTGAGTCTAGTTTCATATTTTAAGTTTGGTATCCTCTTTGTGTTTTCCTTTAAAATTTTTGAAAATTTGTGTTTGATTTTCTAAAAATTTTAAGTTTGGTGTCATTTTGTTGTTTTTCTCCTTCCTCATTTCAAAAAAAAAATTTTTTACTTTACTTGTGAATCCATATCATATTCCTTTTCTCCATCATGGACCTAAGTAGAATTGAGCAGTCCAGAAGGACTCTGGGGTCATATGCTAACCCCATTACAGCTGCATATGGGAGTAGCATCTGCATACCTCCCATTAAAGCAAGCAGCTTTGAGCTAAATCCTCAACTCATTATCATGGTGCAGCAAAATTGCCAATATTCCGGTCTTCCACACGAAGAACCTACTGAGTTTCTGGCACAATTCTTACAAATTGCTGACACAGTACGTGATAAAGAGGTGGATCAGGATGTCTACAGATTATTACTGTTTCCATTTGCTGTAAAAGATCAAGCTAAGAGGTGGTTGAATAACCAACCCACAGCAAGCATAAAAACATGGAGACAATTATCAGACAAATTTCTGAATCAATTTTACCCTCCAAAAAGGATGACACAACTAAGGCTAGACATCCAAGGCTTTAAACAAGAGGATAATGAATCCCTTTATAATGCCTGGGAGAGGTATAGAGGTATGCTAAGAAAATGCCCCTCTGAAATGTTTTCAGAGTGGGTATAGTTAGACATCTTCTACTATGGGCTTACAGAAAAAGCTCAGATGTCTCTAGACCACTCAGCTGGTGGATCTATACATATGAGGAAGACGATTGAAGAGGCTCAAGAACTCATAGATACTGTTGCTAGAAATCAACATTTGTACTCTAGCAGTGAGCCCTCTACAAAAGAAGAAGCTATTGATCCTAATCCTCAAGAACAGATTGTTGAGCTTAATCAGCAATTACTCCTGATGACAAAACAGTTGACAGAATTCAAAGAGATGCTCCAAGAAACTAAAATTGCCAACAAGAACATAGAATCACAGTTGAATCAGACAAAACAGCAGTTATCTAAATAGATAACAGAAGAATGCCAAGCAGTTCAACTGAGGAGTAGGAAGGCATTGAATAACACTGCTTAAAGTAGCAAAAAGTCAAGAAAGGAACAGTTGACAGAGGATAATCAAACCACTACCCAAAATCCCTCTGAGGACAGTAAGAGCCCAGAGAGGAATACTCCTGGCGTTCAAACGCCAAAAAGGGGGGAAAAGCTGGCGTTAAACGCCCATTCCTTGCCCAGTTCTGGCGTTCAAACGCCAGAAAGGGGGGAAAAGCTGTCGTTAAACGCCCATTCCTTGCCCAGTTCTGGCGTTCAAATGCCAGAAAAGGGGGAAAAGTTGGCGTTAAACGCCCATTCTTCACCCAATCCTGGCGTTCAAACGCCAATGAGGAATCAGACACCTGAGAGTGCTGATAGTAACCCCTCTAAAAAGGCTTCTCCAACCACCTCTGTAAGGAATAAACCTGCAGCAACTAAGGTTGAAAAATATAAAGCCAAGATGCCTTATCCTTAGAAACTTCGCCAAGCAGAACAGGATAAGCAATTTGCCCGCTTTGTAGACTATCTAAGGACTCTTGAAATAAAGATTCCGTTTGCAGAGGCACTTGAGCAAATACCTTCTTATGCTAAGTTCATGAAAGAGATCTTAAGTCATAAGAAGGATTGGAGTGAAACTGAAAAAGTGTTTCTCACTGAAGAATGCAGTGCAGTCATTCTGAAGAGCTTACCAGAAAAGCTCCAAGATCCATGAAGCTTTATGATACCATGCACATTAGAAGGTGCTTGCACCAAGACAGCCCTGTGTGACCTTGGAGCAAGTATCAATCTAATACCTGCATCCACTATCAAAAAGCTTGGGTTGACTGAAGAAGTCAAACCAACCCAGATATGTCTCCAACTTGCTGATGGCTCCATTAAATATCCATCAGGCATAATTGAGGACATGATTGTCACGGTTGGGCCATTCACCTTTCCAACTGATTTTGTAGTGCTGGAAATGGAGGAGCACAAGAGTGCAGCTTTCATCCTAGGAAGACCTTTCCTAGCAATTGGGCAAACTCTTATTGATGTACAAAAAGAGTATAAGCTAGAATTGATGGCGGCATTCAAGAGAATCTGGAAGGTCTAAACCTTGTCTGTGGTATTCTGAGTAGGATTCAAGGATTGAATGACTGTGACGAGCTTCAAACTCCTGAGGGCTGGGCGTTACTGACAGACAAAAAAGAATCACTGGATTCTATTCCAACCTGATTGAGAACCGACAGATGATTAGCCATGCTGTGACAGAGTATTTGGACCATTTTCACTGAGAGGATGGGAGGTAGCCATTGACAACAGTGAAATCCTACATACAGCTTGCCATGGAAGGAGCCTTGCGTGCATGAAGAAGAAGACAGTAGGAAAGCAGAGATTCAGAAGATAGAGCATCTCCAAAACCTTAGCATATTCTCCATTACTGCAAAACAAGTACTTATTTCATGTTCTTTTACCTTTCACAATCAAATCTGATAATTATTGATATCCTGACTAAGAGTTACAAGATAACCATAGCTTACTTCAAGCTGACAATCTCTGTAGGATCGACCCTTACTCACGTAAGGTATTACTTGGACGACCCAGTGCACTTGCTGGTTAGTTGTGCAGAATTACAAAAGTGTGATTGCAATTATGTGCACCAAAGTACAGGTTACTTCCTCAGGATGTCAATGATCTTGCCATCTCTGATGGTCTTGAAGGCTCCAATCGCCGACGTATCGAAGTCAGGGGACACTAACTTGATCTGGGCTTTGATCGCCTCTTCGGTACCCCTAATAGCCTCACGAGCTTTCTTGATGGTTTCTTTCTTCTTTTTCTTGAGGTTGGCGACCTCAGCCTTAGCAGTATTGGTCGACGTGACGGCGGCAGTCAACTCCTTCTCCAAGTCAGCTACCTTGATCTCTTCCGCGGACGCTGGTGGACGAAATTGTGATCAACAATAATGGCTCTTTGGCATGTGCATAAAAATTAACTCAGCACTTTCTTTCCACAACTTCGTTCAACTAACCAGCAAGTGCACTGGGTCGTCCAAGTAATACCTTACGTGAGTAAGGGTCAATCCCACGGAGATTGTTGGTATGAAGCAAGCTATGGTCACCTTGTAAATCTCAGTTAGGCGGATTAAATTGGTTTATGATAAGTTCAAAAATTAATGATAAACAGAAAATAAAATAGGATAGAAATACTTATGTGAATCAATAGTGGGAATTTCAGATAGGCGTATGGAGATGCTGTGCTCCTCTTGAATCTCTACTTTCTTATTACATTCATCCAATTTCTTCTTACTCATTTCCATGGCAAGCTGTATGTAGGGCATCACCATCATCTGTCGGTTCTCAATCAGGTTGGAATAGAATCCGTTGATTCTTTTGCGTCTGTCACTAACGCCCAGCCTTCAGGAGTTTGAAGCTCGTCACAGTCATTCAATACCGGAATCCTACTGGGAATACCACAGACAAGGTTAGACTTTCCGAATTCCCGGGATCCTACTTGGAATACCACAGACAAGGTTAGACTTTCCGGATCCCCATGAATGCCGCCATCTATCTAGCTTATACCACGAAGATTCTGTTGGGGAATCTAAGAGATATGCGCCCGGCCTAAGGTAGAACGGAAGTGGTTGTCAGTCACGCGCGTTCATAGGTGAGAATGATGATGAGTGTCACGGATCATCACATTCAACAAAGTGTTGTGCATCGTATATCTTGGAATAAGAATAAAAGAGAATTGCATAGAAAGTAATAGTAATTGTATTGAAACTTGAGGTACAGCAGAGCTCCACACGCTTAATCTATGGTGTGCAGAAACTCCACCGTTGAAAATACATAAGTGAAAGGTTCAGGCATGGCCGAATGGCCAGCCCCCCCCCCCCTCCCAAAACGTGCTCAATGGCCTCCTAAGATGAAGAATAAAACAAAGCTGAGACCAAAGATGAAACGTGGTCAAAAGACCACTAATACAATAGTAACTTATCCTATTTATACTAGACTAGCTACTAGGGTTTACATGAGTAAGTAATTGATGCATAAATCCACTTTCGGGGCCCACTTGGTGTATGTTTGGGCTGAGCTTGGTCTATCCACGAGCTGAGGCTTCTCTTGGAGTTGAACGCCAAGTTATAACGTGTTTTGGGCGTTCAACTCCGGATCATGACGTGTTTCTGGCGTTTAACTCCAGACAGCAGCATGTACTTGGCGTTCAACGCCAATTTACGTCGTCAATTCCCAAATGAAGTATGGACTATTATATATTGCTGGAAAGCTCTAGATGTCTACTTTCCAACGCCATTGAGAGCGCGCCATTTGGAGTTCTGTAGCTCCAGAAAATCCATTTTGAGTGCAGGGAGATCAGATTCCAACAACATCAGCAGTCCTTTTGTCAGCCTTCTTTTAGAGTTTTGCTCAAGTCCCTCAATTTCAGCCAGAAATTACCTGAAATCACAGAAAAACACACAAACTCATAGTAAAGTCCAGAAATGTGAATTTAACATAAAAACTAATGAAAACATCCCTAAAAGTAGCTTGAACTTACTAAAAACTACCTAAAAATAGTGCCAAAAAGCGTATAAATTATCCGCTCATCACAACACCAAACTTAAATTGTTTGTTGTCCCCAAGCAACTGAAAATCAAATAGGATAAAAAGAAGAGAATATACTATAAATTCCAGAATATTAATGAATATTAATTCTAATTAGATGAGCGGGACTTGTAGCTTTTTGCCTCTGAATAGTTTTGGCATCTCACTTTTTCCTTTGAAGTTTAGAATGATTGGCTTCTCTAGGAACTTAGAATTTCGGATAGTGTTATTGACATTCCTAGTTAAGCATGTTGATTCTTGAACACAGCTACTTATGAGTCTTGGCCGTGGCCCTAAGCACTTTGTTTTCCAGTATTACCACCGGATACATAAATGCCACAGACACATAACTGGGTGAACCTTTTCAGATTGTGACTCAGCTTTGCTAGAGTCCCCAGGGTTCTTAAGCACACTCTTTCTGCTTTGGATCCTTTTTACCCTTGCCTTTTGGTTTTAAGGGCTATTGGCTTTTTCTGCTTGCTTTTTCTTTTTCTTTCTATTTTTTTCGCAAGCTTTTGTTTTTCACTGCTTTTTCTTGCTTCAAGAATCAATTCCATGATCTTTCAGATCATCAATAACATTTCTCTTTATTCATCATTCTTTCAAGAGCCAACAATTTCAACATTCATAAACAACAAGATCAAAAATATGCACTGTTCAATCATTCATTCAGAAAACAAAAAGTATTGTCACCACATCAATATAATTAAACTAAATTCAAGGATAAATTCGAAATTCATGTACTTCTTGTTCTTTTGAATTAAAACATATTTTATTTAAGAGAGGTGAAGGATTAATGGATTTTATTCATTGCTTTAAGACATAGTTACTACATACTAATGATCATGAAGTAGAGACACAAAACATAGATAAACATAACATAGAAACCGAAAAATAGAAAGAAATAAGAACAAGGAATGAATCCACCTTAGTGGCGTCTTCTTCTTGAAGGATCAACAATGTCCTTAAGCTCTTCTATGTCCCTTCCTTGCCTTTGTTGCTCCTCCCTCATTGCTCTTTGATCTTCTCTTATTTCATGGAGAATGATGGAGTGCTCATGGTGTTCCACCCTTAATTGTTCCACATTGTGGCTCAAATCTTCTAAGGAAGTGTTGAGTTGTTCCCAATAGTTGTTGGGAGGAAAGTGCATCCCTTGAGGCATCTCAGGGATTTCTTGATGATGAGCTTCCTCATGCATCTCTTGAGATCCGTGGAGGGTCTCTCTTGCTTGCTCCATCCTCTTCTTGGTGATGGGCTTATCCTATTCAATGGGGATGTCTCCTTCTATGATAACTCCAGCTGAGTAACATAGATGGCAAATAAGGTGAGGAAAAGCTAGCCTTGCCATGGTGGAGGGCTTTTCGGCTATTTTGTAGAATTCATTGGAGATGACTTCATGAACTTCTACTTCCTCTCCAATCATGATGCTATGAATCATGATGGCCCGATCCACAGTAACTTTAGATCGGTTGCTAGTGGGAATGATGGAGCGTTGAATGAACTCCAACCATCCTCTAGCCACAGGCTTGAGGTCCAGTCTTCTTAGTTGGACTGGCTTGCCTTTGGAGTCTCTCTTCCATTGAGCTCCTTCCACACATATGCCCATAAGGACTTGGTCCAACCTTTGATTAAAGTTGACCGTTCTAGTGTAGGGGCGTACATCTTCTTGCATCATGGGCAAGTGGAATGCCAACCTCACATTTTCCGGACTAAAATCTAAGTATTTCCCCCGAACCATTGTGAGGTAATTCTTTGGACTCGGGTTCATACTTTGATCATGGTTCCTAGTGATCCATGCATTGGCATAGAACTCTTGAACCATTAAGATTCCGACTTGTTGCATGGGGTTGGTTAGGACTTCCCAACCTCTCCTTCGGATCTCATGTCGGATCTCCGGATACTCATTTTTCTTGAGCTTGAAAGGGACCTCAGGGATTACCTTCTTCTTTGCCACAACATCATAGAAGTGGTCTTGATGGCTCTTGGAGATGAATCTTTCCATCTCCCATGACTCGGAGGTGGAAGCTTTTGTCTTCCCTTTTCCTTTTCTAGAGGATTCTCCGGCCTTAGGTGCCATTGATGGTAATGGAAAACAAAAAGCTTATGCTTTTACCACACCAAACTTAAAATATTGCTCGCCCTCGAGCAAGAGAAGAAGAAGAGAATATGGAGGAGAAGGGGAAGTGTTGTGTGAAAATGAAGTAGAATGGAAGGGTATATATAGGGAAAGGGGAGAGGGTAGGTTCGGCCATTTAGGGTGGGATTGGGTGGGAAAATGTTTTTTGAATTTTGAAGGTAGGTGGGGTTTATGGGGAAGAGTGGATGAATGTGAGTGGTGAATAGGTGATTGGGAAGAGAGATTGAGGTGATTGGTGAAGGGTTTTTGGGAAGTGTGACATTGGGAAGAGTGAAATAGGATTAGGAGGTAAGGTGGGAATATAGTAGGTGGGGATCCTGTGGGGTCCACAGATCCTGAGGTGCCACAGATCCTGAGGTGATCCTGTGGGGTCCACAGATCCTGAGGTACCAAGGAATTCCATCCCTGCACCAATTAGGCATGTAAAATGCCTTTGCATACCATTCTGGCATTTAAACGCCGATTGGTGCATGTTCTGGGCGTTCAACGCCCACATGTAACATGTTTCTGGCGTTGAACGCCAGTTTCATGCTTGTTATTGGCGTTCAGCGCCAGCTTTTCCTCTAGGCACATTCCTGGCGTTCAAACGCCAGAATGTTACTTGTTTCTGGCGTTCAGCGCCAGATTCATGCTCTGTTCTGGCATTGAACGCCAGCCAGATGCTCCTTACTGGCGTTGAACGCCAGTCTGTGCTTCCTCCAGGGTGTGATTTTTCTTCTGCTATTTTTGATTCTGTTTTTTAATTTTTATATTTTTTCGTGACTCCACATGATCATGTACCTAATAAAACACAAAATAATAATAATAAAATAAAATAAAATAAAAATGAGATAAATAAAATTGGGTTGCCTCCCAACAAGCGCTTCTTTAATGTCAATAGCTTGACAGTGGCTCTCATGGAGCCACAAAGGTGATCAGGTCAATATTGTATAGTCCCAACACCAAACTTAGAGTTTGGATATGGGGGTCTTAACACCAAACTTAGAGTTTGGTTGTGGCCTCCCAACACCAAACTTAGAGTTTGACTGTGGGGGCTCTTCTTGACTCTGAACTGAGAGAAGCTCTTCATGCTTACTCTCTTTTGTCACAGAGGGATGGCCATGTGCCTTGAACACAAGGTAGTCCCCATTCAATTGAAGGACTAGTTCACCTCTGTTGACATCTATCACAGCTCCTGCTATAGCTAGGAAAGGTCTTCCAAGGATGATGCATTCATCCTCTTCCTTCCTAGTGTCTAAGATTATGAAATCAGCAGGGATATAAAGGCCTTTAACCTTTACTAACACGTCCTCCACTATTCCATAAGCTTGTCTTAATAACTTGTCTGCCAATTGTAATGAGAACAAGGCAGGTTGTACCTCAATGATCCCCAGCTTCTCCATTACAGAGAGTGGCATAAGATTTATCCCTGACCCCAAATCACACAGAGCTTTTGCAAAGGTCATGGTGCCTATGGTACAAGGTATCAAAAACTTGCCAGGATCTTGTCTCTTTTGAGGTAAAATTTGCTGAATCCAGGTATCCAGTTCACTAATGAGCAAGGGAGGTTCACTTTCCCAAGTCTCATTACCAAATAACTTGGCATTCAGCTTCATGATAGCTCTTAAATATTGAGCAACTTGCTCTCCAGTCACATCTTCATCCTCTTCAGAGGAAGAATAGTCTTCAGAGCTCATGAATGGCAGAAGGAGATTTAATGGAATCTCTATGGTCTCTATATGAGCCTCAGATTCCTTTGGATCCTTAATAGGAAACTCCTTCTTGCTTGAGGGACGTCCCAGGAGGTCTTCCTCACTAGGATTTTTGTCCTCCTCCTCCCTTGTGCATTCGGCCATGTTGATTATATCAATGGCCTTGCACTCTCCTTTTGGATTCTCTTCTGTATTGCTTGGGAGAATACTGGGAGGAGTTTCAATGACTTTCTTACTCAGCTGGCCCACTTGTGCCTCCAGATTTCTAATGGAGGATCTTGTTTCACTCATGAAACTGAAAGTGGCCTTTGACAGATCAGAGACTAGATTGGCTAAATTAGAAGTGTTTTGTTCAGAATTCTCTGTCTGTTGCTGAGAAGATGATGGAAAAGGCTTGCTATTGCTCAGCCTGTTGCGTCCACCATTGTTAAAGCCTTGTTGAGGCTTTTGTTGATCCTTCCATGAGAAATTTGGATGATTCCTCCAAGATGAATTATAGGTGTTTCCATAAGGTTTACCCATGTAATTAACCTCTGCTATTGCAGGGTTCTCAGGATCATAAGCTTCTTCAGAAGCTGCCTCTTTAGTACTATTGGATGCATTTTGCCATCCATTCAGATTTTGAGAGATCATGTTGACCTGTTGAGTCAACACTTTGTTCTGAGCCAATATGGTATTCAGAGCATCAATTTCAAGAACTCCTTTCTTCTGAGGTATCCCATTATTCACGGAATTCCTTTCAGAAGTGTACATGAATTGATTGTTTGCAACCATGTCAATGAGTTCTTGAGCCTCTTCAGGCATTTTCTTTAGGTGAATAGATCCACCTGCAGAATGGTCCAATGACATTTTCGAAAATTCAGATAGACCATAATAGAATATATCTAATATGGTCCATTCTGAAAACATGTCAGATTGTCACCTTTTGATCAGCTGCTTGTATCTTTCCCAAGAGCTTCATAGAGGGATTCACCATCTTTCTGTTTGAAGGTTTGAACATCCACTCTCAGCTTGCTCAGCTTTTGAAGAGGAAAGAATTTATCCAAGAAGGCAGTGACCAGCTTATCCCAGGAGTCCAGGCTATCCTTGGGTTGTGAATCCAACCATATTCTAGCTCTGTCTCTTACAGCAAAAGGGAAAAGCATGAGTCTATAAACTTCAGGATCAACTCCATTCGTCTTTACAGTCTCACAGATCTGCAAGAACTCAGTTAAAAACTGATAAGGATCTTCAGATGGAAGTCCATAAAACTTGCAGTTTTGTTGCATTAAGGCAACTAGCTGAGGTTTCAGCTCAAAGTTGTTGGCTCCAATGGCAGGAATGGAGATGCTTCTTCCATCAAATTTGGACGTTGGCTTTGTGAAGTCACCAAGCATTCTCCTTGCATTCATGAGAATCTGGAAAGTCTAAACCTTGTCTGTGGTATTCCGAGTAGGATTCTGGGATTGAATGATTGTGACGAGCTTCAAACTCCTGACGGCTGGGCATTAGTGATAGACACAAAAGAATCAATGGATTCTATTCCAACCTGATTGAGAACCGACAGATAATTAGCCGTGCTGTGACAGAGCATTTGGACCATTTTCACTGAGAGGATGGGAAGTAGCCATTGACAACGGTGACACCCTACATAGAGCTTGCCATGGAAGGAACCTTGCATGTGGGAAAAGGATTTCAAGGAAAAGTTGAAATTCAGAGGACAAAGCATCTCCAAAACTCCAACATATTCTCCATTATTAAAGTAACAACTATTTATTTTATGCCCTTTTTACTTTATACGAGGCTAAAGAACCCTATTGGTATCCTGACTAAGATTAATAAAATAAACATAGCTTGCTTCAATCCAACAATCTCCGTGGGATTCGACCCTTACTCACGTAAGGTATTACTTGGACGACCCAGTGCACTTGCTGGTTAGTTGTGCGGATTGCAAAAAGTGTGATTGCAATTTCGTGCACCAAGTTTTTGGCGCCGTTGCCGGGGATTGTTCGAGTTTGAACAACTAAAGGTATATTTTATTTCTTAGATTAGGAATAGTTTATTTTTGTTGTTATAGAGTCATTAAATTCTGATAGGATAGTTTCTTTTTAAAAATTTTTCAAAAAATATTATTTTTCTTTACCAATTTTAATCTTTTTCGTGAGTTTAGTGTCTTGTTCTAAGTTTGGTGTCAATTGCATATTTTATATTTTTCCTTTAAGTTTTTGAATTTGTGTTTTTTTTGTTCTTCATTGATCTTTAAGCTGTTCTTGTTTATTTTTCTTGTTTGATCTTGAGTTTTTCTTGTTCTGTGTCTTTTCTTGTTTTTCTTGTACTAATCCAAAGCATTAGTCTTCCAAAAGAAATATACCTATTCAGAACAATTGTTACATTTTCTGCCCAATTGGCTAGAGCGTTGGTCTATGTTCTTGGTAATTGGGTATCTTCTTTTTAAAATCTTTTTCAAAAATAATTTTTCTTGATTTAATCTTGTGCCAAACTTTAAGTTTGGTGTTTTCTTGTTAATTTTAATATAATTTTCGAAATTTTTTAAAAGTTTTCTAAAAATTTTAAGTTTGGTGTTCTTTCTTTTGTTCTTGGTGTTCTTGTGAATCTTCAAGGTGTTCTTGAGTTCTTCTTGTGTTTTGATCTTAAAATTTTTAAGTTTGGTGTTCCTTGGTGTTTTTCCTCCAAAATTTTTGAAAATAAGGAGCATTAGATCTAAAAATTTTAAGTCTTGTGTCTTTTATGTGTTTTTCTCTTTCATCGTAAAATTCAAAATTCAAAAAAATATCTTTTCTAACTAATTTTAAACTATATTTTCGAAATTTTTATATAAAAATCCAGATTTCAATTTCAAACTTTTTCAATTCTTATCTTTTTAAGTTTTTTTTTTAGAAAAAAAATAGAAGATATTTTTAATATATATTTTATTATCTTTTTCAAAAATATCCTAACCACTTTCTCTTTCCTCAAATTTTTCGAAAATCTTCATAAACTTTTTCAAATTTTTATAAATTTTAATTTTTAATTTTCTTTCTTTATTTATTTTATTTTTATTTCGGTTTTTGTTTTATTTTATTATTTTGAAAATTATTCTTATAATAAAATAGACAATATCAACATCCATACCATCTCCCTTGCTCCATCATGGAACTAAGTGGAAATGAACAGTCCAGGAGGACTCTGGGGTCATATGCTAACCCCACTACTGCTTCATATGGGAGTAGTATCTGTATACCCTCCATTGGAGTTAGTAGCTTTGAGTTGAATCCTCAGCTCATTATCATGGTGCAGCAAAGCTGCCAGTATTCCGGTCTTCCACATGAAGAACCTACAGAGTTTTTGGCACAATTTTTACAAATTGCTGACACAGTGCATGATAAGGAAGTAGATCAGGATGTCTACAGATTATTACTGTTTCCATTTGCTGTAAAAGATCAAGTTAAGAGGTGGTTAAATAACCAACCTAAGAACAGCATAAAAACATGGAAACAGCTGTCAGAAAAATTTCTGAATCACTATTTTCCTCCAAAACGGATGACACAGCTAAGGCTAAGCATCCAAGGCTTCAAACAAGGAGATAATGAATCCCTTTATGATGCCTAGGAGAGATACAGAGAGATGCTAAGAAAATGCCCCTCTGAGATGTTTTCAGAGTGGGTGCAATTAGACATCTTCTACTATGGGCTTACCGAAAAAGCTCAGATTTCTCTAGATCACTCAGCTGGTGGATCTATACATATGAGAAAAACAATTGAAGAAGCTCAAGAGCTTATTGATACAGTTGCCAGAAATCAGCATCTGTACCTAAGCAGTGAATCTTCCATGAAAGAAGAAGCTAAAACAGTAACTGCTGAACTCAGTCCTGTAGATCAGGCTAATGAATTCAATCAGCAATTAGACTTTCTAACTCAGCAGCTAGCCGAATTCAAGGAAATACTACATGAAACAAGAATGGCTAATAGGAATATGGAAGTACAGTTAAAGCAAACAGAAAAGCAACTGTCAAAACAAATAACAGAAGAATGCCAAGCAGTTCAATTAAGAAGTGGGAAAACATTAAAAACCTCACTTCAAAGCAGCAGGAAGCCAAGAAATGAACAAATGGCTACTCAAAATCCCTCTGAGGACAATCAGAGCCCAGAGAGGAATAAGGCTGGCGCTGAACGCCCAGACCATGCTTATTCCTGGCGTTCAACGCCAGAAACAAGCATGAATCCGGCGTTGAACGCCCAAGGGAAGCACAGTTCTGGCGTTCAGATGCCAGTAACAGATAAGGAGTTGGCGTCTAACGCCACTCTAGCTTCCACCCCTGGCATTCAAACGCCAGTGGGGGATCAGTCACATACAAGTGCTGATAACAACCCTTCTAAAAAGGCTTCCCAACCCACTTCTGTAGGTAATAAACCTGCAGCAACTAAGGTTGAGGAATATAAAGCCAAAATGCCTTATCCTCAAAAACTCCGCCAAGCGGAACAGGATAAGCAATTTGCCCGCTTTGCAGACTATCTCAGGACTCTTGAAATAAAGATTCCGTTTGCAGAAGCACTTGAGCAAATACCCTCTTATGCCAAGTTCATGAAAGAGATCTTAAGTCATAAGAAGGATTGGAGGGAAACTGAAAAAGTTTACCTCACTGAGGAATGCAGTGCAGTTATCCTGGAAAGCTTACCTGAGAAGCTTAAGGATCCCGGAAGCTTTATGATACCATGCACATTAGAGGGTACTTGTACCAAGCAGGCTCTATGTGATCTTGGGGCAAGTATCAACTTAATACCTGCATCTATTATCACAAAGCTTGGTTTGACTGAAGAAGTCAAACCAACCCGGATATGTCTTCAACTTGTTGATGGCTCCATTAAATACCCATCAGGCGTGATTGAAGACATGATTGTCAAGGTTGGGCCATTTGCCTTTCCTACTGACTTTGTGGTGCTGGAAATGGAGGAGCACAAGAGTGCAACTCTCATTCTAGGAAGACCTTTCCTAGCAACTGGCCGAACCCTCATTGACGTCCAAAAAGGGGAAGTAACCCTGAGAGTCAATAAGGAGGAGTTCAAGTTGAATGTTGCCAAAGCCATGCAACATCCAGACACCCCAGATGACTGCATGAGTGTTGATATCATTGACTCTCTGGTAAGAGAGGTCAATATGGCTGAGAGTCTCGAATCAGAGCTAGAGGACATATTTAAAGATGTTCAGCCTGATTTGGAGGAATCAGAGAGAATAATAGAACCTCTGAAAATCCCTCAGGAAGAGGAGAAACCTCCCAAACCCGAGCTCAAACCATTACTACCATCCCTGAAATATGCACTTTTGGGAGAAGGTGATACCTTTCCTGTAATCATAAGCTCTACCTTAGAGCCACAGGAAGAGGAAGCACTAATTCAAGTGCTAAGGACACACAAGACAGCTCTTGGGTGGTCCATCAGTGGTCTTAAGGGCATTAGCCCAGCCAGATGCATGCACAAGATCCTATTGGAGGGTGACGCCAAGCCAGTGGTCCAACCACAAAGGCGGCTGAATCCAGCCATGAAGGAAGTTGTGCAGAAGGAGGTCACTAAATTACTAGAGGCTGGGATTATTTATCCTATTTTTGACAGCCCCTGGGTAAGCCCTGTCCAAGTCGTCCCTAAGAAGGGAGGCATGACAGTGGTTCATAATGAAAAAAATGAACTGGTTCCTACAAGAACAGTTACAGGGTGGCGTATGTGTATTGATTATAGAAGGCTCAATACAGCCACCAGAAAGGATCATTTTCCTTTACCATTCATAGACCAGATGCTAGAAAGACTAGCAGGTCATGAATACTACTGCTTCTTGGATGGATATTCAGGTTATAATCAAATTGTAGTAGATCCCCAGGATCAAGAGAAAACGGCATTCACATGCCCATATGGAGTATTTGCATACAGAAGGATGCCATTTGGCTTGTGCAATGCACCTGCAACCTTTCAAAGGTGCATGCTCTCTATCTTCTCTGATATGGTAGAGAAGTTTCTGGAAGTCTTCATGGATGACTTTTCAGTATTTGGAGACTCATTCAGCTCCTGCCTTAACCATTTAGCACTTGTTCTGAAAAGATGCCAAGAGACCAACCTAGTTTTAAACTGGAAAAAATGTCACTTTATGGTGACTGAAGGGATTGTCCTTGGGCATAAAATTTCAAACAAGGGAATAGGGGTGGATCAAGCTAAAGTTGAAGTAATTGAAAAATTACTACTACCTGCCAATGTTAAGGCAATCAGAAGCTTTTTGGGGCATGCAGGATTCTATAGGAGGTTTATAAAGGATTTTTCAAAAATTACAAAACCTCTGAGCAATCTGCTAGCTGCTGACACGCCATTTGTGTTTGACACAAAGTGTCTGTAGGCGTTTGAGACCTTGAAAGCTAAGCTGATCACAGCACCAGTTATTTCTGCACCAGACTGGGCATTACCCTTTGAACTAATGTGTGATGCCAGTGACCATACCATTGGTGCAGTATTGGGACAGAGGCATAACAAGCTTCTGCATGTCATTTATTATGCTAGCAGTTTTTTAAATGATGCCCAGAAAAATTAAACAACCACAGAAAAAGAATTACTTGCAGTGGTTTATGCCATTGACAAGTTTAGATCCTACTTAGTAGGATCAAAAGTGATTGTGTACACTGACCATGCAGCTCTTAAATATCTACTCACAAAGCAGGATTCAAAGCCCAGGCTCATAAGATGGGTGTTGCTTCTGCAAGAGTTTGATATAGAAATAAGAGACAGAAAAGGAACAGAGAATCAAGTAGCTGATCACCTGTCCCGGATAGAACCAGTAGCAGGAGCATCCCTCCCTCCTACTGAGATCTCTGAAACCTTTCCGGATGAGCAATTGTTTGCTGTTCAGGAAGCTCTGTGGTTTGCAAACATTGCAAACTATAAGACACAAGGTTCTCCTTTTGTAACCATGGAGAGGAAGCATGAAAAGCTTCTCTCACTGCAGAGTCAACCAAAGCCCCCACAGTCCAACTCTAAGTTTGGTGTTGGGAGGCCACAACCAAACTCTAAGTTTGGTGTTGAACCCCCACATTCAAACTCTAAGTTTGATGTTGGGAGGTCCCAACCTTGCTCTGATTATCTGTGAGACTCCATGAGAGCTCACTGTCCAGCTAAGGACAATAAAGAAGCGCTTGCTGGGAGGCAACCCAGCCATTCACAAAATTTAATTTTATTTGTTTTCGCTAATTAATTTTTACAGGTATATGTCAAAGTATCTTCAAAAGGTAAAATAGCAATTGATTGGATTCACAGAGTTACTAGGGAATTTGGAAGCTCACTGGCGTGAAAAAGCCAGTAAGAAACATTTTGGGCGTTGAACGCCCAAAAGAAGCACCCATTGGGCGTTCAACGCCAGTAAGGGTAGCCATCTGGGCGTTAAACACCCAAAACATGCAGCATTTGGGCGTTTAACGCCAGGATGGTGGGGAGGAGGTAAAATTCGTTTTTCTTCACAAATTTTCTAAATTTTTATGTTTCAATTCATGATTTCTTGCATAAACATGTTTCAAAATGTCATCCTTTAAAAAAAAATTTAATCCTAATTTCTAAAATCCCTTTTTCAAAAATATCAAATATATCTTAATCCATAAACACAAATCTTTTTCCAATCCAACTCTTTTTCAAATCTTTTTCAAACTCATCATATCTTTTGAATTTCGAAATTGCCTCTCCCTCTATTCCTCCCCTATCCTTTCTTTTACTTGAGGACAAGCAAACCTCTAAGTTTGGTGTGATTTGCCATGATCACTGAGCTAAAACTCATCAAGATCATGGCACCTAAGGGAATAGGAAGAGCAAGGATGTGACTTGAAGGAACTGAAGCGTCAGAAATTATATCTTGAAGGACCAAGCACCCCACAGACTAGAGGAACATCCACTTCCCAAAATAAAGGTCATTAAGTTCTAATCTTTGCCTTAACTCTGTGATAACTGTTCTTATTAGAAATTTACCTTAGTAGTAGTAATTAGTATCTCTACTTTGATTTTAATTCCAATTAAGTTATAATTTATTTTTCTCATCATCATCAAACATGAATAAAATAGTAGATTTTTAGAATAAAGAGGCAATATTTTTTTCGAGTTCTTAATAAGAAAAATTCTAATTATTTATATGTGGTGGCAATACTTTTTGTCTTCTGAATGAATGCTTGAACAGTGCATATTTTTTATCTTGTTGTTTATGAATGTTAAAATTGCTGGCTCTTGAAAGAATGATGAAAAAGAGAAATGTTATTGATGATCTGAAAAATCAAAAGTAATTGATTCTTGAAGCAAGAAAAAGCAGTGAAAAAAATTTTTGAAAAAAAAAAGAGAGAAAGAAAAAGCAAGCAGAAAAAGCCAATAGCCCTTAAAACCAAAAGGCAAGGGTAAAAAGGATCCAAGGCTTTGAGCATTAATGGATAGGAGGGCCCAAGGAAATAAATCCAGGCCTAAGCGGCTAAATCAAGCTGTCCCTAACCATGTGCTTGTGGCATGCAGGTCCAAGTGAAAAGCTTGAGACTGAGTGGTTAAAGTCGTGATCCAAAGCAAAAAGAGTGTGCTTAAGAACTCTGGACACCTCTAATTGGGGACTTTAGCAAAGCTAAGTCACAATCTGAAAAGGTTCACCCATTTATGTGTCTGTGGCATTTATGTATCCGGTGGTAATACTGGAAAACAAAATGCTTAGGGCCACGGCCAAGACTCAATAAGTAGCTGTGTTCAAGAATCAACATACTAAACTAGGAGAGTCAATAATACTATCTGAATTCTGAGTTCCTATGGATGCCAACCATTCTGAATTTCAAAGGATAAAGTGAGATGCCAAAACTGTTCAGAAGCTAAAAGCTACAAGCCCCGCTCATCTAATAAGAATCTGAGCTTCACTTAAAACTCTGAGATATTATTGCTTCTTAATTTCTTTTCATCCTATTTTATTTATCTAGTTGCTTGAGGACAAGCAACAGTTTAAGTTTGGTGTTGTGATGAGCGGATATTTTATACGCTTTTTGGGGGTAATTTCATGTAGATTTTAGTATGTTTTAATTAGTTTTTAATAGAATTTTATTAGTTTTTAAGCAAAAATCATATTTCTGGACTTTACTATGAGTTTGTGTATTTTTCTGTAATTTCAGGTAATTTCTGGCTGAAATTGAGGGAGCTGAGCAAAAATCTGATTTAGGCTAAAAAAGGACTGCTGATGCTGTTGGATTCTGACCTCCCTGCACTCGAAATGAATTTTCTAGAGCTACAGGAGTCCAATTGGCGCGCTCTCAATGGCGTTGGAAAGTAGACATCCAGGGCTTTCCAGCAATATATAATAATTCATACTTTGCGAGAAGATAGATGACGTAAACTGGCGTTCAACGCCAGTATCATGCTGCTGTCTGGCGTCCAGCGCCAGAAACAGGTTACAAGTTGGAGTTCAACGCCCAAAACACGTCACAACCTGGCGTTCAACTCCAGAAACAGCCCAAGCACGTGAGAAGCTTTAGTCTCAGTCCCAGCACACACCAAGTGGGCCCCAGAAGTGGATTTATGCACCAATTATCTTAGTTCACTTAATTTCTGTAAACCTAGGTTACTAGTTTACTATTTAAACAACTTTTAGAGGATTACCTTGTACCTCATGACATTTTCAGATCTGAATTATACACTCTTTGGCAGCATGAGTCTCTAAACTCCATTGTTGGGGGTGAGGAGCTCTGCAGCGTCTCGATGAATTAATGCAATTACTTTTGTTTTCCATTCAAACACGCTTGTTCTTATCTAAGATGTTCATTCGCGCTTAATTATGGAGAAGGTGATGATCCGTGACACTCATCACCTTCCTCAATCCATGAACGTATGCCTGACAACCACCTCTGTTCTACATCAGATTGAATGAGTATCTCTTAGATTCCTTAATCAGAATCTTCGTGATATAAGCCGGATTGATGGTGGCATTCATGAGAATCCGGAAAGTCTAAACCTTGTCTGTGGTATTCCGAGTAGGATTCTGGGATTGAATGACTGTGACGAGCTTCAAACTCCTGAAGGCTGGGCGTTAGTGACAGACGCAAAAGAATCAATGGATTCTATTCCAACCTGATTGAGAACCGACAGATGATTAGCCGTGCTGTGACAGAGCATTTGGACCATTTTCGCTGAGAGGATGGGAAGTAGCCATTGACAACGGTGACACCCTACATAGAGCTTGCCATGGAAGGAACCTTGCGTGTGGGAAAAGGATTTCAAGGAAAAGTTGAAATTCAGAGGACAAAGCATCTCCAAAACTCCAACATATTCTCCATTATTAAAGTAACAACTATTTATTTTATGCCCTTTTTACTTTATACGAGGCTAAAGAACCCTATTGGTATCCTGACTAAGATTAATAAAATAAACATAGCTTGCTTCAATCCAACAATCTCCGTGGGATTCGACCCTTACTCACGTAAGGTATTACTTGGACGACCCAGTGCACTTGCTGGTTAGTTGTGCGGATTGCAAAAAGTGTGATTGCAATTTCGTGCACCACTTGTCCCCAAGCTACTGAAAACAAAATAGGATAAAAAGAAGAGAATATACAATAAATCTCACAATATCAATAAAACTTAGTCCAAATTAGATGAGCGGGGCTAGTAGCTTTTGCTTCTAAATAGTTTTGGCATCTCACTTTATCCTTTGAAATTCAGAATGATTGGCATCTATAGGAACTCAGAATTTAGATAGTGATGTTGATTCTCCTAGTTCAGTATGTTGATTCTTGAACACAGCTACTTTATGAGTCTTGGCCGTGGCCCTAAGCACTTTCTTTTCCAATATTACCACCGGATACATAAATTCCACAGACACATAACTGGGTGAACATTTTCAGATTGTGACTCAGCTTTGCTAAAGTCCCCAGTTACAGGTGTCCAGAGTTCTTAAGCACACTCTTTTTACTTTGGATCACGAATTTAACCACTCAGTCTCTAGCTTTTCACTTGGACCTTTATGACACAAGCACATAGTTAGGGACAGCTTGATTTAGCCGCTTAGGCCAGAATTTTATTCCTTTAGGCCCTCCTATCCATTAATGCTCAAAGCCTTGGATCCTCTTTACCCTTGCCTTTTGGTTTAAAGGGATATTGGCTTTTTCTGCTTGCTTTTTCTTTTTCTTTCTTTTTCTTTTTCGCAATTTTTTTTCGCTACTTTTTTTCTTTTTCACTGCTTTTTGTTGCTTCAAGAATCAATTTCATGATTTTTCAGATTATTAATAACATTTCTCTTTGTTCATCATTCTTTCAAGAGCCAACAATTTTAACATTCATAAACTTCACTATAAAAAATATGCACTGATCAAGCATTCATTCAAAAAACAAAAAGTATTGCCACCACATCAAAATAATTAAACTAATTTCAAGATAAAATTTGAAATCCAAGTACTTCTTGTTATTTTGTAATTAGGCACATTTTTCATTTAAGAGAGGTGAAGGATTCATGAAATTATTCATGGCTTTAATGCATAGACACTAGACACTAATGATCATGTAGTAAAGACACAAAACATAGTAAAAACATAAAGCATCAAATTCGAAAAACAGAAAAATAAGAACAAGGAAATCAAAGAACGGGTCCACCTTAGTGATGGCGGCTAGTTCTTCCTCTTGAAGATCCAATGGAACGCCTAAGCTCATCTATGTCTCTTCCTTGCCATTGTTGCTCCTCCCTCATAGCTCTTTGATCTTCTCTAATCTCATGGAGAATGATGGAGTGCTCTTGGTGCTCCACCCTTAGTTGTTCCATGTTGTAACTCAAGCTTTCCAAAGAGGTGTTGAGTTACTCCCAATAGTTGTGTGGAGAAAAATGCATCCCTTGAGGCATCTCAGGAATTTCTTGATGAATTTCCTCATGCTCTTGTTGAGGTCCATGAGTGGGCTCTCTTGTTTGCTCCATCCTTTTCTTAGTAATGGGCTTGTCCTCTTTAATGAGGATGTCTTCCTCTATGACAATTCCAGCTAAACTGCATAGGTGACAAATGAGATGAGAAAAGACTAACCTTGCCAAAGTGGAGGACTTGTCGGCCACCTTATAGAGTTCTAGAGGTATGATCTCATGAACTTCCACTTCCTCCCCAATCATGATACTATGGATCATGATGGCCTGATCCACAGTTACTTCTGATCGATTGCTAGTAGAAATAATAGAGCGTTGGATGAACTCCAACCATCCTCTAGCCACAGGCTTAAGGTTCGGTCTTCTCAATTGAACCGGCTTGCCTCTTGAGTCTCTTTTCCATTGAGCTCCTTCCACACATATGTCCATGAGGACTTGGTCCAATCTTTGATCAAAGTTGACCCTTCTAGTGTAGGGGCGTGCATTTTCTTGCATCATTGGTGAGTTGAACGCCAACCTTACATTTTTCGGACTGAAATCTAAGTATTTTCCCCAAACCATTGTAAGCCAATTCTTTGGATTCGGGTTCATACTTTGATCATGGTTCCTAGTGATCCACACGTTTGCATAGAACTCTTGAACCATTAAGATTTTGACTTGTTGAATGGGGTTGGTGAAAACTTCCCAACCTCTTCTTCGGATCTCATGTCAGATCTTTGGATACTCATTCTTCTTGAGCATGAAAGGGACCTCAGGGATCATCTTCTTCTTGGTTACAACTTCATAGAATTGGTCTTGATGGACCTTTGAGATGAATCTCTCTATCTCTCATGACTCGAAGGTGGAAGCTTTTGCCTTTCCTTTCCTCTTTCTAGAGGTTTCTCCAGCCTTAGGTGTCATAAATGGTTATGGAAAAATAAAAAGCAATGCTTTTAACACACCAAACTTAAAAGGTTTGCTCGTCCTCGAGCAAAAGAAGAAAGAAAGAAATAAGGGAAAGAAGAAGAAAATGGAGGAGATGAAGGGAGAGAGTGAATTCGGCCAAAGGGGTATAAGGTGATTGTGATGTGTGAAAATGAAGGAGTGAAGAGGGGTATTTATAGGGAAAGAGAGGGAGAGTGGCTGAATGGAATTGGGTGGGTTTGGGAGGGAAAAGTTTTTGAATTTGAAAAGTGAAGTAGGTGGGGATTTTAGGGAAAAGGGGTGGAGGTGATTGGTGAAGAAAATATAGGAAAGAGAATAGGATTTGATAGGTGAGTGGTGTTTTGCGTAGAGTGTTATAGAGATGTGTGAGGAGGGAGAGAGAGAGAGGTGGGGTAGGTGGGGATCCTGTGGGGTCAAGGATTTTTCATCCCTGTTCCATTTAGGCGTTCAAAAATGCCCTTAGAGTGCAATTATGGCGTTTAATGCCAAACTGCTGCCTGTTTCTAAATGCCAGCTTTTATACCTTTCCTGGTGTTTAACGCCAAGTTGTTGCTTGTTTCTGGCGTTTAACACCAACTTGGTGCTCTGTTCTGGCGTTTAACGCCCATTTTGCTACTCTTAAACGCCAGTAAGCTTATCCTCTAGGGTGTGCTGTTTTTAATGTTGTTTTTGAATTTGCTTTGATTTTTGCAGTTGTTTTTATGACTCCACATGATCATCAACCTAAAGAAAACATGAAATAATAATTGAAAACAGAAATTTACCATAGATAAATAAAAATTGGGTTGCCTCCCAATAAGCGCTTCTTTAATGTCAATAGCTTGACAGTGGGCTCTCATGGAGCCTCACAGATAATCAGAGCATGGTTGGGGCCTCCCAACACCAAACTTAGAGTTTGATTGTGGCCTCTCAACACCAAACTTAGAGTTTGGTTGTGGCCTCCCAACACCAAACTTAGAGTTTAAATGTGGGGGCTTTGTTTGACTCTGTATTGAGAAAAGTTTTTCATGCTTCTTCTCCATGTATACAGAAGGAGAACCTTGAGTCTTGAATACAAGGTAGTCCTCATTCAATTGAAGGACCAACTCTCCTCTGTCAACATCAATCACAGCCCTTGCTATGGTTAGAAAAGGTCTGCCAAGGATAATGGATTCATCCTCATATTTCCCAATGTCTAGGATTATGAAATCAGCAGGGATGTAAAGGCCTTCAACCTTCACTAGCACGTCCTCTACTAGTTCATAAGCCTGTTTCATTGATTTGTCTGCCATTTCTAGTGAGATTCTTGTAGCTTGTACCTCAAAGATTCCTAGTTTCTCCATTACAGAGAGTGGCATGAGGTTAATACCTGACCCTAGGTCACACAGATCCTTCTCAAAGATCATGGTGCTTATGGTACATGGTATTAAGAATTTACCAGGATCCTGTTTCTTTTGAGGTAAAGTTTGCTGAATCTAGGTATTCAGTTCATTAATGAGCAATGGAGGTTCATCCTCCCAAGTCTCATTACCAAATAGTTTGGCACTCAGCTTCATGATTGCTCATAAATACTGGGCAACTTTCCCTTCAGCAATGTCTTCATCTTCTTCAGAAGATGAATAGTCATCAGAGCTCATGAATGGTAAAAGAAAGTTCAATGGAATTTCTATGGTCTCTGTATGAGCCTCAGATTCTTGTGATTCCTCATTGGGGTACTCCTTAATGGCTAGTGGACGTTCCCTGAGGTCTTCCTCACTGGGAATCACTGCCTTTTCACTCTCTCCAGGTTCTGCCATGTTGGTCACAGTTATGACCTTGCACTCTCTTTTGGGATTCTCTTCTGTATTGCTTGGGAGAGTGATAAGAGGAGTTTTAGTAACCCTTTTACTCAGCTGACCCACTTGTGCCTCCAAGTTTCTGATGGAGGACCTTGTTTCATTCATGAAATTGAGAGTGGCCTTAGATAGATCAGAGACTATATTTGCTAAGCTAAATGGATTTTGCTTAGAATTCTTTGTCTGTTGCTGAGAGGATGATGGAAAAGGCTTGCCATTGCTAAACATGTTTCTTCCACCATTATTATTGTTAAAGCCTTGTTGAGGCTTTTATTGATCCTTCCATGAGAAATTTGGATGATTTTTCCATGACCGATTATAGGAGTTTCCATAGGCTTCACCCATGTAATTCACCTCTGCCATTGCAGGGTTCTCAGGATCATAAGCTTCTTCTTCAGAAGATGCTTCTTTAGTACTGTTGGATGCAGTTTGCAATCCATTCAGACTCTGAGAAATCATATTGACTTACTGAGTCAACATTTTGTTCTGAGCCAATATGGTGTTCAGAGTATCAATTTCAAGAACTCCCTTCCTCTGAGACGTCCCATTATTCATAGGATTCCTTTCAGAGGTGTACATGAACTGGTTATTTGCAACCATTTCAATGAGTTCCTAAGCTTCTGCAGGCGTTTTCTTCAGGTAAATAAATTCACCTGTAGAATGGTCTAATGACATCTTAGACAATTCAGATAGACCATCATAGAATATATCCAGGATGGTCCATTCTGAGAGCATGTCAGAAGGACACTCTTTGGTCAGTTGCTTGTTGGTGCACGAAATTGCGATCTCAATGGTGCCAACAACTTGGTACGCACAATTGTAATCTCAACTCTTTTTCACAACTTCGCACAACTAACCAGCAAGTGCACTCGGTCGTCCAAGTAATAAACCTTACGTGAGTAAGGGTCGATCCCACGAAGATTGTCAGCTTGAAGCAAGCTATGGTCACCTTGTAAATCTCAGTCAGGTGGATTCAAATGGTTATAGAGTTTTAATAATTAAAAGATAAATAGAACGTAAAATAAAGATAGAGGTACTTATGTAAATCATTGGTAGGAATTTCAGATAAGTGTATGGAGATGCTTTATTCCTCTTGAATCTCTGCTTTCCTACTAGCTTCATCCAATCCTTCATACTCCTTTCCATGGCAAGCTGTATGAAGGGCGTCATCGTTGTCAATGGTTACTTCCCATCCTCTCAGTGAAAATGGTCCTCTACGGTTTCCCGCATGGCTAATCAGCTGTTGGTTCTCGATCGTGTCGGAATAGGATTTACTATCCTTTTGCGTATGTCACCACGCCCTACAGTCGCGAGTTTGAAGCTCGTCACAGTCATCCCATCCCAGATCCTACTCAGAATACCACAGACAAGGTTTAGACTTTCTGGATCTCAAGAATGCTGCCAATGAATTCTAGCTTATACCATGAAGACTCTGATATCATGGAATGGAAGGCTCTATTGTCAGGAGAGGCAACCATGCGTCGTGGACCAGGAATCCAAGAGATACACACTCTAGCTTTCGCAGGTAGAATAGAAGTGTTTGTCAGGCACGTGTTCATAAGTGAGAATGGTGATGAGTGTCACGGATCATCACATTCATCAGGTGAAGTGCGAATGAATATCTTAGAATAAGGATAAGCATGAATTGAATAGAAAACAGTAGTAATTACATTAATACTCGAGGAACAGCAAAGCTCCACACATTAATCTATGGTGTGTAGAAACTCTACCGTTGAAAATACATAAGAACAAGGTCTAGGCATGGCCGAATGGCCAGCCTCCCCAAATGGCATATAAATTTGAAAATAGAGAAAAAGACCTAGGTCTAAGGACTATACGTCCAAAGATCTGAGTACAATAGTAAAAAGTTCTATTTATACTAAACTAGTTACTAGGGTTACAAAAATATGTAAATGATGCAGAAATCCACTTCCGGGCCCACTTGGTGTGTGTTTGGGCTGAGCATTGAAGCTTTCATGTGTAGAGGCCTTCTCTGGAGTTAAACGCCAGTTTGTAACTTGTTTCTGGCGTTTGACTCTGCTTTGCAACTTGTTTATGGCGTTTAACGCCAGAATAGGGCAGAAAGCTGGCGTTAAACACCAGTTTGCGTTGTCTAAACTCAAATAAAGTGTGGACTATTATATATTTCTGAAAAGCCCTAGATGTCTACTTTCCAACGCAGTTAAGAGCGCGCCATCTGGACTTCTGTAGATCTAAAAAATCCATTTCGAGTGCAGGGAGGTCAGAATCCAACAGCATCTGCAGTCCTTTGTCAGCCTCTGAATCAGATTTTTGCTCCCTCAATTTCAGCCAGAAAGTACCTGAAATCACAGAAAAACACACAAACTCATAGTAAAGTCCAGAAATGTGAATTTTGCTTAAAAACTAATAAAAATATACTAAAAAGTAACTAAATCATACTAAAAACTATATAAAAACAATGCCAAAAAGCGTATAAATTATCCGCTCATCACAACACCAAACTTAAATTGTTGCTTGTCCCCAAGAAACTGAAAACAAAATAGGATAAAAAGAAGAGAATATACAATAAATCTCACAATATCAATGAAACTTAGTCCCGGTTAGATGAGCGGGGCTAGTAGCTTTTTGCTTCTGAACAGTTTTGGCATCTCACTTTATCCTTTGAAATTCAAAATGATTGGCATCTATAGGAACTCAGAATTTTAGATAGTGTTATTGATTCTCCTAGTTAAGTATGTTGATTCTTGAACACAGCTACTTTATGAGTCTTGGTCGTGGCTATAAGCACTTTGTTTTCCAGTAATACCACCGGCTATAAGAGAGGTGAAGGATTCATGGAATTATTCATAGCTTTAAGACATAGACACTTGACACTAATGACCATGTAATGAAGACACAAACATAGATGACACAATAAGCATAAAAACCGAAAATAGAAAAATAAATAGACAAGGAGATTAAGGAATGAATCCACCTTAGTAAGGGTGGCATCATCCTCTTGAAGAACCAATGGAGTGCCTAAGCTCCTCTATGTCTCTTCCTTGCCTTTGTTGCTCCTCCCTCATAGCTCTTTGATCTTCTCTAATCTCATGGAGAATGATGCAGTGCTCTTGGTGCTCCACCCTTAGTTGGTCCACGTTGTAACTCAAGCCTTCCAAGGAGGTGTTGAGTTGTTCCAAATAGTTATATAGAGGAAATTGCATCCTTTGAGGCATCTCAGGAAATTCTTGATGAGGATCTTCCTCATGCTCTTGTTGAGATCCATGAATGGGCTCTCTTGTTTGCTCCATCCTTTTTTTAGTGATGGGCTTGTCCTCTTTAATGAGGATGTCTCCTTCTATGTCAATTGTTCCGAGGGTTACCTGAAACTGTAGGTCGATCTCGGATGAGATCTTCTTGTGCTGGTCGGAGCCGACATGTCTGGCAGGTGTGTAGCAGCCGGAGCTGGTGTGTCCGACTTGTGGAACTGAGAATGCTGCTGATTCCTTGTCACCGAGGGTGGGGGGTACCTGCGAGGGACTCCGATGCTTAAGTTAGCAAGGGTATTAAACAGGTATTGAGTAGAATTAGAGTATGAGTTATACCTGGGTGCTCCAGCGTATTTATAATGGTGTGGAGTGACCTTTCTAGATAAGATAAGTTAGTTATCTTATCTTATCTTTTAGGTGAGGTCAACTTATTTTCAAGGGAACCGCCTCATCTTTCTGGGCTCTGACCGCCTTTAGATTTGGGCTGCCCTTGGATCGGGATCGTATTCCTTGAGTTGGGCCCTACTTTGGGGTTTCCTGTCGATTTGGACCGAGTTCTTTGCGAAGAAGTCGGTCCGCTTGACCTAAAGAGGTCGGTCGCTTTGTTTGTAGAACATCATCCCGGGTCGGACAGCTCGACCCAGGGTATGAACAGTGCCCCCTGCTTGAGCTCGGTTTTTTTTGTTGAGGTCGAGTCCTGGACTTCGGTCCTTCTCTAATGAAGCCAAACTCAAGCATTTTGTCGATTCCTTTGTAGGAGCTTTTGAATGTAGAATGTTTTTCCTCTAAAAGGGCGCGCTTTTGTATCGGCGCTTTGGGAACGTGCGAGGGTTTAATGCCTTCATTAATTTTAACATTTAATTGCCCCGTTTCCCTTAGGCTCTTTATTTTGATTTTGAAAACCCAGAAATGGTTTCTCTCCTTTGCCCTTTTCGTAACTTCTTTTCTCTGCTCTCTTCGCTCTCTGTTTTTTGCTTGCGCTTCTGCTTTCTTGTGTTGCGGCTTTCGTTTGGCAATTTTCTGGGCAGCTTTCCTTTCTGCGCCTCCATATTTCTTTCTCGAAGCTTCTTTCGTCTCCAGGTTAGTCCCATTTCGTGCTTTCTCTTTGTTTTTGTTTTTGTGATGAGGTTTTGATTTTGATCCTCCTTTTAGAGAAAGTTTGGATCTTTCTGTTTCTATTGTGCCCTAGATTTGTGCGTTCTGGGAGTTTCTCCATCTTTTGCATGATCCTTTTTGCTTTTGCTTGATGCTTTTAAGGTTTTGCATGTTCTTTGTTGTTTCTATTCTAATACCGTTGTCCGCATCTGTTCCTCATTTTATTTGAAGGTTGCTTTTGTCTGATTCTGGAAAAAGGTTGCATCTTTAATGGCCTCTGCTTGGCGTGTTTGATGTGGATGGTTTTTCCTGGTTTAGACTGTAAGGAAATATTTTTTATGATGTTTTGTGTTTTGCTTTGATGGAAAAATGCTTGCTGCTTGAAGCCTTCTTTTCTTGTTTTAAGAGGTGCTGGGATGTGAGAAATAGGTTTTTCCTAGAAACCTTGCTTTATTATTGCCTCCAAAGGATGCCCTAGGACTTTAGTTTGAGTCTTGGGGTTTTCCTTTTCTGTGTGTTTGCCTGTATCGTATTGAGTTGTTTTCTCCTTTGTCCGAGATATTTTTAGTAACCACATATTCTTTTCTTACTTGTAGGATTAGTTGGCCTCATGTCTTCTCGAAATAACATTGTAGAGATGTCTTCCAGAGTTCCCGAGAGGATGTCCGATTGGCTGGACTCCCTTGTTTTGTTGTGTGTTTCTGTTGTGGATGTTGAATTTTGCACAAAGCTGAGGAAGCGCCATAAGATTTGTAGTAACAGTGCTCATGAGGAGGATTATGAGCTTCTTGCTCCTGATTCTGATGAGAGAGTTTGTTTTCCAACTTCCATCGAGAGGGAGCGTCCCTTCTTCTATGCCTATGAATACTTCTTTAGTTAGTTAAACATTACTTTTTCTTTTACTGCTTTCGAGACCGACCTGTTGTGGTCGTGTAATATTGCCCCATCTCAGCTTCACCCAAATTCCTGGGGTTTTATTAAAATTTTTTAGCTTCTCTGTCGAGAATTAGATGTAACACCCTCTCGGAATCTTTTTCTTTATTTGTTTGTTTCCGCCAAGCCTGGCGGTTCTTCAAAAAAGAAAGCTTCCTAGGTTTCTTTCAGTTCCGCCCAGGGCCATAAAGTTTTTGCTATGTGTGATGAGTCTTTTAAGGACTTTAAGAATTACTTCTTTAGGGTTCGTGCTGTCAAGGGGGCCTGCCCCTTTTTTCTTGATGAAAATGATGAGCTTTCTTTCCTTCTAGAGTGGCAGAGGGATGTGAGAGTGTCTTGCTATACCTGGGAGATGCTTGATGATGTTGAGCGTGCCTTTGTTGTTGTTCTTGAGGATCTATGGGGGGCACCACCCCATCTTGATACAAAAAGGTTTTTGAATGACCCGTCCTTAGTTCGGACTATTTTGGGTACTTGTCTGACTTGTTTCTACACTTGTTTCTTAATTTTTTCTTCCTCTTATTGTGACTGTAACTCTTTGCTGTGGCTGATTCGGTATTTGCAGAAATGTCAAAGAACAACGACTCCATGAAGGCCTTTAAAAAGGCAAAGAAGGCAACTGCTGCTCTGAACATCTCGGCCAAAGTGGCCGGAGAGGGATCTTCTTAGGTCCCAGTGAAGCTTCCTGTGCCGAGTTCTCCCGGGCCGAATGATAAACCCCATTTTGAGGGTTTATCTTGTATTGATTTCAGGGGTTTTATCAATAATTCCACATGCTTTTCATATGAAAATACAAGACTTTGTGTTCCTTTCCTAATTTTTGCCTCATGGATGAAAACATGCTTATTTTGCACTAAACTAGATACATTTCTAATCTTCTCTTGGTCCCATTCGATGCCGTGACCTGTGTGTTAAGTGGTTTTAGAATATAGGGCAGGGATGAACCGGAAGAGAGAAGGAGAATGGGTGCAAAGGAAGGGAGCATGAGAAATTGAGCCTTGGGAACTTCAGCAAGGGCGCGTGCCCGTACTTGGCGCGCCCGCGTGGATTGTGCAGCCAGAAGCCAAAGTCAGAAGCCAAGCTATGAGCCGGCACGTGTAGCGGCTAAGCCATGATCCCCATGGGCGCGCACGCGTACGTTACGCTTCCGCTCGCATTGCAAAGTGCCCCAGTGGCGCGCACGCGTGCTTTGCGCGTGTGCGCCGATGCTCGAATATGATTTTTTAAAGAGTCACGTGACCTAGGTGTGGAGACAGTTGGAGATCCCATCTTGGGGAAGTGCCTTGGCGGGAAGAGCTTAAGAAGACTAGGGGTTGAAGGGTTAAGGGACTTTTTGGTTCATTTTAGATGGTTCTAGATATTTTGCTAGTGGTAGTTACACTTTTGGGTAGAGAGAGAGAGAGATTCCAAGCTCTCATTAGGGTTCATCTTCTTCAACTTCTGAATTCTCAATCACTCTTTGGTGAGATCCATTGCAATTCTCAATTTACTTTGTTCATGTTATAGATCTTCTTCTCTAATTTCAATTAGTGCTTGTAATTGCTCAATTCTCATAGATCTTAGATTCAACTTTGTAGTTTTGGATTCTATCAATTTCTTGAGAAGTTCATTTCTATTGTTGTTCTTTGTTGATTGTTGTCAATTTCTTGTGTTGAAGCACTTTTAATTCTAATTTCTTCTCATTCTTACTATGCCTTTCATCCTTGCTCATCAATTGTTTGATAAAGTGCCAACACTAGTTATGGAGTAAAAGTTTCTTACTTGGCATAGGGTTTGGACCATTAGAAAGAGTTGAATAGTTTATGTCAATTGTTGATTTGGAATTAGAAATTGCTAATTGACTTGGAGTGCACTAAAGCTAGATTTCCCTAGGGTAAAACTAGGACTGGTGACTCAAGTAAGTTACTCTCATTTGACTTTCCTCTATACCTAGGGGTTAACTAAATGAAGCAAAGCCTAATTGTTATCATCATTGAGGAAGCTATAATGATAGAATTTCTAATGCCGACCCTAGGCCAAGTCTTCTAAAATTGATTGTTTGTCATCTATTTTGCTAAACCCTCAAAGAATCATAACAAGGCTTCCTAATCAATAAGATGCACTCTCTAGCAATTCCAAGGGAGGATGACTCGGGAGACTAGTACTCTCGGTTATAGATTGTAGGATTGTTTGATGCGAAGTTTGAATGTCGATTAGACTATACTCACGATTATATCCATTATTGAATTCTATATCGGCATGATAAATTTCAATTATCAAAATGGCGCCGTTGCCGGGAAATTTGCTTAGTGTGCCATGTTATTGTTTAGAGTAGATATGTGTATATGTACATAGTTGCATTTCATTATGATTCTTTGTTCAAGTGACTAACCCCTCATCGTTACCATGAGTTTTACTTCTCCTTCATTGCATGACGCGTTCACAACCGAATCCGAGCATAGTCCCCTTTGATCCGGAAATAGAACGAACTTTGCTTCATATTAGACAAGCTCGGAAGCGGTTAAGTTTTAGGGAAGGTGAAAAAGTTTTCACCACCTCAACCACCTTACTAACAGTGAACATTGAACCGTCACTCAAAGAAGGCAATAACCATTCTCCCATCAATATCACTAACAACTCTTCTTTTGTTTTAGGTACTAACGCCATGGATGCTCCGAGGAGAGTTACTATCAAGGAAGCGGGTGCACCGGATTATGTCCTTCAACCCCTTCATGTAACTCACCCCAACTTGAATGCAAACTTTGAACTCAAGACCGCTTTGATCAACCTCCTACCTAAGTTCCATGGGCTTCCCGCACAAGACCTTATTCGAGATCTCAAAGACTTTCATCGTATATGCTCAACAACTAGACGGGAATGATCTGATGAGGTTGCTATATGGTTGTTTGCTTTCCCTTTCTCTCTTGAGGACAAGGCTAAAGAATGGTTCTATACTCTATCTAGTGAGGTCACCTCCGATTGGGACTTGCTTAGAAGAGGATTCTTGGATAAATTCTTGCCCCCGGAGAAGATGGATATGCTAAGGAAAGAAATGTCATGCATTGTACAAGGTGAAACGGAACCACTATACGAGTATTGGGAACGGTTTCGTAAGCTACTACACGCATGTCCTAATCACATACTTGACACTCAAGTGTTGCTTGGATACATATGTCAAGGGATGCGAGAACAAGATAGAACTCTCTTGGACACCTCTAGCAATGGTTCTTTGTCTAAATATAAAACAGCGGAGGAGGCATGGCAACTTATCATTGACCTAGCCGAATCCAATCAACATATGAGACGAAGAGTCAACCGCCCAAAAACCGTGAATGAGGTATCAACTAGTAGCGAAACCACCGCTCTAACTAAATCCTTGAGTGAAATGACATCCATCTTGAGGCAACTCCAATTGAGCCAACAACAACCACAACAACCTCAACCATACCAACAACACCCTCCACCACCTCAACAATACAATCAACAATTGGTCCCTCAGAAAGTGTGTGGCATTTGTTCAGGCTATTCCCCCTACACGGATGAGTGCCCAAGCCTTCAAGAAGACAACACTTTGGCGGTTACTCACAATTTCTATGACCGCCCAAATCAAGGGTACTACCAAGGCGGTAATCCTAACCAAGGGCACCCTTATCAAGGAGGAAGCTACAATCAAGGGAGTGGAAATCACAATCAAAATTGGAGAGACAATCATCAACAAGGAAATAGGGACAACAATAACAATGGAGGAGGTTAAAGATGGAACAACAACTCACAAAACCGGCCACCATACAACCAACAAAATCAACAAAAAAACTACCAAACATACCAACCACCACATCAAAGACCACCACACAACCAATCACAAGCTCCTCAACTAACATATCCATCCGCCCCCTCTAACCAAGATGATTGATGCGCGAAATTGTGATCACTACAACTTCACACAACTAACCAGCAAGTGCACTGGGTCGTCCAAGTAATACCTTACGTGAGTAAGGGTCGATCCCACGGAGATTGTTAGCATTGAAGCAAGCTATGGTCATCTTGTAAATCTTAGTCAGGCAAACTCAAATGTGTATGATGATGAACGAAAATAGCATAAAGATAAAGATAGTGATACTTATGTAATTCATTGGTAGGAACTTCAGATAAGCGCATGAAGATGCCTTCCCTTCCGTCTCTCTGCTTTCCTACTGCCTTCATCCAATCCTTCTTACTCCTTTCCATGGCAAGCTCATGTAGGGTTTCACTGTTGTCAGCAGCTACCTCCCATCCTCTCAGTGAAAATACGTCCCTGATGCTCTGTCACAGCATAGGCTAATCATCTGTCGGTTCTCGTTCAGGCCGGAATAATATCCATTGATACTTTTGCGTCTGTCACTAACGCCCTAGCCTGCTAGGAGTTTGAAGCACGTCACAGTCATTCAATCATTGAATCCTACTCAGAATACCACAGACAAGGTTAGACCTTCCGGATTCTCTTGAATGCCGCCATCAGTTCTTGCCTATACCACGAAGACTCTGATCTCACGGAATGGTTGGCTCGTTTGTCAGGCGAGCACTCGGTTGTCAGGCGATCAACCATGCATCGTGCAATCAGGAATCCAAGAGATATTCACTAAGCCTCAGATGCGTGTAGAACAAGAGTGGTTGTCAGTCACTTTGTTCATGAGTGAGAATGGTGATGGGCGTCAATCATCACCTTCATCATGTTGAAGAACAAGTGATATCTTGGACAAAGAACAAGCGGAATTGAATGGAAGAACAATAGTAATTGCATTAATACTCGAGGTACAGCAGAGCTCCACACCTTAATCTATGGTGTGTAGAAACTCCACCGTTGAAAATACATAAGAACAAGGTCTAGGCATGGCCGAATGGCCAGCCTCCCAAAGTGATCAAAAGATCTCTAGAGAAAGGTTCCAAAGATCCGATGATTTTTTTAATACAATAGTAAAAGGTCCTACTTATAGAAAAACTAGTAACCTAAGGTGTACAGAAATGAGTAAATGACATAAAAATCCACTTCCGGGCCCACTTGGTGTGTGCTTGGGCTGAGCAATGAAGCAATTTCGTGTAGAGACTCTTCTTGGAGTTAAACGCCAGCTTTAGTGCCAGTTTGGGCGTTTAACTCCCATTTGGGTGCCAGTTCCGGCGTTTAACGCTGGAATTTCTTGAGGTGACTTTGAACGCCGGTTTGGGCCATCAAATCTTGAGCAAAGTATGGACTATTATATATTGCTGGAAAGCCCAGGATGTCTACTTTCCAACGCCGTTGAGAGCGCGCCAATTGGGCTTCTGTAGCTCCAGAAAATCCACTTCGAGTGCAGGGAGGTCAGAATCCAACAGCATCTGCAGTCCTTTTGAGTCTCTGGATCAGATTTTTGCTCAGGTCCCTCAATTTCAGCCAAAAAATACCTGAAATCACAGAAAAACACACAAACTCATAGTAAAGTCCAGAAAAGTGAATTTTAACTAAAAACTAATAAAAATATACTAAAAACTAACTAGATCATACTAAAAACATACTAAAAACAATGCCAAAAAGCATACAAATTATCCGCTCATCACAACACCAAACTTAAATTGTTGCTTGTCCTCAAGCAACTGAAGATCAAATAAGATAGAAAGAAGAGAATATGCAATGAACTCCAAAAACATCTATGAAGATCAGTATTAATTAGATGAGCGGGGCTTTTAGCTTTTTGTCTCTAAATAGTTTTGGCATCTCACTCTATCCCTTGTAATTCAGAATGATTGGCTTCTTTAGAAACTTAGAATCCAGATAGTGTTAATGATTCTCCTAGTAAAGTATGATGATTCTTGAACATAGCTATTTATTGAGTCTTGGCTGTGGCCCAAAGCACTCTGCCTTCCAGTATTACCACCGGATACATACATGCCACAGACACATAATTGGGTGAACCTTTTCAGATTGTGACTCAGCTTTGCTAAAGTCCCCAATTAGAGGTGTCCAGGGTTCTTAAGCACACTCTTATTGCCTTGGATCACAACTTTATTCCTTCTCTTTTTCTTTCTTTCTTTTTTCTTTCTCTTTTTTTTTTCGGTTTTTTTTTTTCGTTTGCTTCCTTCTTTTTCTTGCTTCAAGAATCATTTTTAATGATTTTTCAGATCCTCAGTAACATGTCTCCTTTTTCATCATTCTTTCAAGAGCCAACATTCATGAACCACAAATTCAAAAGACATATGCACTGTTCAAGCATACATTCAGAGAACAAAAGTGTTACCACCACATCAAATTAATTAAACTATTATAAAATTCAGAATTCATGCAATTCTTTCCTTTTCAATTAAGCACATTTTTATTCAAGAAAGGTGATGGATTCATAGGACATTCATAACTTTAAGGCATAGACACTAAGACACTAATGATCACAAGACACAAACATGGATAACATAAGCATAAAATCCGAAAAACAGAAGAATAAAGAACAAGGAAATCAAAGAACGGGTCCACCTTAGTGATGGCGGCTCTTTCTTCCTCTTGAAGATCCTATGGAGTGCTTGAGCTCCTCAATGTCTCTTCCTTGTCTTTGTTGCTCCTCCCTCATGATTCTTTGGTCTTCTCTGATTTCATGAAGGATGATGGAGTGTTCTTGATGCTCCACCCTTAGTTGTCCCATGTTGGAACTCAACTCTCCTAGGGAGGTGTTTAGTTGCTCCCAATAATTTGTGGAGGAAAGTGCATCCCTTGAGGCATCTCAGGGATCTCATGATGAGAGGGGTCTCTTGTGTGCTCCATCCTTTTCTTGGTGATGGGCTTGTCCTCATCAATGGGGGTATCTCCTTCTATGTCAACTCCAACTGAATAACAGAGGTGACAAATGAGATGAGGAAAGGCTAGCCTTGCCAAGGTGGAAGACTTGTCCGCCACTTTGTAGAGTTCTTGGGCTATGACCTCATGAACTTCCACTTCTTCTCCAATCATGATGCTATGGATCATGATAGCCCGGTCTATGGTAACTTCGGACCGGTTGCTAGTGGGAATGATTGAGCGTTGTATGAACTCTAACCATCCTCTAGCCACGGGCTTGAGGTCATGCCTTCTTAATTGAACCGGCTTTCCTCTTGAATCTTGCTTCCATTGTGCGCCCTCTTCACATATGATTGTGAGGACTTGGTCCAACCTTTGATCAAAGTTGACCCTTCTTGTATAAGGATGCTCATCTCCTTGCATCATAGGCAAGTTGAACGCCACCCTCACACTCTCCGGACTAAAATCCAAGTATTTCCCCCGAACCATAGTGAGATAATTCTTTGGATTCGGGTTCACACTTTGGTCATGGTTCTTTGTGATCCATGCATTGGCATAGAACTCTTGAACCATCAAGATTCCGACTTGTTGAATGGGGTTGGTGAGAACTTCCCAACCTCTTCTTCGGATCTCATGGCGGATCTCCGGATATTCACCCTTTTTGAGTGAAAAGGGGACCTCGGGGATCACCTTCTTCAAGGCCACAACTTCATAGAAGTGGTCTTGATGCACCCTTGAGAGGAATCTATCCATCTCCCATGACTCGGAGGTGGAAGCTTTTGCCTTCCCTTTCCTCTTTCTAGAGGTTTCTCCGGCCTTGGATGCCATAATGGTTATGGAAAAATGAAAAAGCAACGCTTTTACCACACCAAACTTAAAATGTTTGCTCGTCCTCGAGCAAAAGAAGAAAGAAGAGAGTAGAAGAAGAAGAAATGAGGAAGAGGGAGAAGGTGGTGTGTTCGGCCAAGAAGGAAAAGAAGGGGTGTTTAGGTTGTGTGAAAATGAAGGGTTGAAGAAGGGTATATATAGGAGAGAGAGGGGTAATGGTTCGGCCATGATGGGTGGGTTTGGGAGGGAAAGTGGTTTGAATTTGAAGGGTGAGGTTGGTGGGGATTTATGAAGGATGGATGTGAGTGGTGAAGAGAAAGATGGGATTTGATAGGTGAAGGGTTTTTGGGGAAGAGGTATTGAGGTGATTGGTGAATGGGGGAAGAAGAGAGAGAGTGGTGGTGGGGTCCTGTGGGGTCCACAGATCCTGTGGTGTCAAGGAAAAGTCATCCCTGCACCAAATGGCATCAAAATTCACGTTTTGAGCCATTTCTGGCGTTAAACGCCGGGCTGGTGCCCATTCCTGGTGTTTAACGCCAGGTTGTTGCCCTTTACTGGCGTTTAACGCCAGTCTGGTGCCCCTTTCTGGCGTTAAACGCCCAGAATAGTGCCAGACTGGGCGTTAAACGCCCAACAGCTAGCATTACTGGCGTTTGAATGCCAGCTTCTTCTCCTCCAGGGTGTGCTATTTTTCTTCCTGTTTTTCATTCTGTTTTTGCTTTTTTCATTGTTTTTGTGACTTCTTATGATCATCAACCTACAAAAGAAGATAAAATAACAAAAGAAAATAGTTAACTATAAAACATTGGGTTGCCTCCCAACAAGCGCTTCTTTAATGTCATTAGCTTGACAGAGGACTCTCATGGAGCCTCAGAAATACTCAGAACCGTGTTAAAACCTCCCAACACCAAACTTAGAGTTTGAATGTGGGGGTTCAACACCAAACTTAGAGTTTGGTTGTGGCCTCCCAACACCAAACTTAGAGTTTGACTGTGGGGGCTCTGCTTGGCTCTGTTTGAGAGAGGCTTTTCATGCTTCCTCTCCATGATGATAGAGGGATGTCCTTGGGCCTTAAACACCAAGGATTCTTCATTCACTTGAATGATCAACTCTCCTCTATCAACATCAATCACAGCCCTTGCTGTGGCTAGGAAGGGTCTGCCAAGGATGATGGATTCATCCATGCACTTCCCAGTCTCTAGGACTATGAAGTCAGTAGGGATGTAATGGTCTTCAACTTTTACCAGAACATCCTCTACAAGTCCATAGGCTTGTTTTCTTGAGTTGTCTGCCATCTCTAGTGAGATTTTTGCAGCTTGCACCTCAAAGATCCCTAATTTCTCCATTACAGAGAGGGGCATGAGGTTTACACTTGACCCTAAGTCACACAAGGCCTTCTTGAAGGTCATGGTGCCTATGGTACAAGGTATAGAAAACTTCCCAAGATCCTGCCTCTTTTGAGGCAGTTTCTGCCTAGACAAGTCATCCAGTTCTTTGGTGAGCAAGGGAAGTTCATCTTCCCAAGTCTCATTTCCAAATAACTTGTCATTTAGCTTCATGATTGCTCCAAGGTATTTAGCAACTTGCTCTTCAGTGACATACTCATCCTCTTCAGAGGAAGAATACTCATCAGAGCTCATGAATGGCAGAAGTAAGTCCAATGGAATCTCTATGGTCTCATTTTGAGCCTCAGATTCCCATTGTTCCTCATTGGGGAACTCAGAGGAGATTGGTGCACGCCCATTGGGGTCTTCCTCAGTGGCGTCCACCTCCTCTCTTTCCTCTCCATATTCGGCCATGGTTATGGCTTTGCACTCTCCTTTTGGATTTTCTTCTGTATTACTTGGGAGAGTACTAGGAGGGAGTTCAGTAATTTTCTTGCTCAGCTGACCCACTTGTCCTTCCAAATTCCTAATGGAGGACCTTGTTTCAGTCATGAAACTTTGAGTGGTCTTTATTAGATCAGAGACCATTGTTTCTAAGTCAGAAGTACTCTGCTTAGAACTCTCTGCTTGTTGCTGAGAAGATGATGGAAAAGGCTTGCCATTGCTAAACCTGTTTCTTCCACCATTATTGTTATTGAAACCTTGTTGAGGTCTCTCTTGATTCTTCCACGAGAAATTTGGGTGATTTCTCCATGAAGAATTGTAGGTGTTTCCATAGGGTTCTCCTAGGTAATTCACTTCTTCCATTGAAGGATTCTCAGGATCATAGGCTTCTTCCTCAGATGAAGCTTCCTTAGTACTGCCAGGTGTGTTTTGCATTCGAGACAGACTTTGAGAAATCAAATTGACTTGTTGAGTCAATATCTTGTTCTGAGCCAGAATGGCATTCAGAGCATCAATCTCAAGAACTCCTTTCTTCTGACTAGTCCCATTGTTCACAGGATTCCTTTCAGAAGTGTACATGAATTGGTTGTTTGCAACCATTTCAATTAGTTCCTGAGCCTCTGTAGGCGTCTTCTTCAGATGAAGAGATCCTCCAGCAGAGCTATCCAAAGACATCTTGGACAGTTCAGAGAGACCATCATAGAAAATACCTATGATGCTCCATTCAGAAAGCATGTCTGAGGGACATTTTCTGATTAATTGTTTGTATCTTTCCCAAGCTTCATAGAGGGATTCTCCATCCTTCTGTTTGAAGGTTTGGACTTCCATTCTAAGCTTACTCCATCTTTGAGGTGGAAAGAACCTTGCTAAGAAGGCATTAACTAGCTTTTCCCAAGAGTCCAGGCTTTCTTTAGGTTGAGAATCCAACCATATTCTAGCTCTGTCTCTTACAGCAAAAGGGAATAGCATCAGTCTGTAGACTTCAGGGTTAACCCCATTAGTCTTGACTGCGTCACAGATTTGCAAGAATTCAGCTAAGAACTGATGAGGATCTTCCATTGGAAGTCCATGGAACTTGCAATTCTGTTGCATTAGAGAAACTAATTGAGGCTTAAGCTCAAAGTTGTTTGCTCCAATGGCAGGGATAGAGATGCTTCTCCCATAGAAATCAGGAGTAGGTGCAGTGAAGTCACCCAGCACCTTCCTTGCATTATTGGCATTGTTGTTGTTTTCGGCTACCATGGGTTCTTCTTCCTTGAAGAATTCGGTCAGGTCCTCAACAGAGAGTTGTGCTTTAGCTTCTCTTAGCTTTCGCTTCAAGGTTCTCTCAGGTTCAGGGTCAGCTTCAACAAGAATGCCTTTGTCTCTGCTCCTGCTCATATGAAAGAGAAGAGAAAAAGAAAAATGTGGAATCCTCTATGTCACAGTATAGAGATTCCTTGAAGTGTCAGAGGAAAAGAAAAATAGAAGAAAAGAAGTAGAAGAATTCGAACTTGATTAGATAGAGTTCGAATTGTGCATTAAGTAGGAGTAGTGCTCCATAAATAGAAGGATGTGAGAGAGAGGGAAGAGGATTTTCGAAAATTAGATTAAGAAGATTTAAAAAATATTTTGAAAAATTGATTGATAATTTTCGAAAATAAAAGTAAGAAAGAGATCAAGTGATTTTTGAAAAAGATTTTGAGATTAGAAGTTAAAAAGATTTTATTGAAAACTATTTTGAAAAAGATGTGGTTGAGAAAATATGATTGGTTTTTAAAAAAAAAATGTGATTGAGAAGATATGAATTGAAAACCATTTTAAAAAGATATGTTTTGAAAAACAATTTTGAAAGATTTGATTTTGAAAATTAGTGACTTGCCTAACAAGAAAAGATATGATTCAAACATTAAACCTTTCTCAACAGAAAAGGTAACAAATTTGAGATGTTCAATCAAATCATTAATTGTTAGTAAGTATCTTTGAAAAAGGAAAGAAATTGATTTTGAAAACATTTGATTGAAAAGATATGATTTGAAAGAGATTTGATTTTGAAAAACTTTGAAAACTTGAAAAAAAAATTGATTTTGAAAACAAAATCTTCCCCCTAGCACCATCCTGGCGTTAAACGCCCAGAATGGTATACATTCTGGCGTTTAACGCCCAAAATGCTACCTCTTTGGGCGTTAAACGCCCAACCAGGTACCCTGGCTGGCGTTTAAACGCCAGTCTGCCTTCTTCACTGGGCATTTTTGAATGCCCAGCTTTTTCTGTATAATTCCTCTGCAGTATGTTCTGAATCTTCAATTCCTTGTATTATTGACTTGAAAAGACACAATTTAGAAAATATTTTTTGGATTTTTAATAATCAAATGCAACAAGAATCAAATAACAATGCATGCAAGACACCAAACTTAGCAGTTTGTATACTACTGACACTATATGAGACACATAAACACTCAAGCCAAAGGAATTCAAAGATCAGAGTAAGAAACCATCAAGAATTACTTGAAGATCCTTAAGACACACGAATGAATGCATGCAATTGACACCAAACTTAAGATGAGACACTAGACTTAAGCAAGAAACATCAAATATTTTTTGGTTTTTATGATTTTGTAAAAAAATTTTTTTTGTGTTTTTCGAAAATTAAGTGGAAAAAGATATCAAAATTCTTAATGAGAATTCCAGGAATCAGTGCAATGCTAGTCTAAGACTCCGGTCCAGGAATTAGACATGGCTTCACAGCCAGCCAAGCATTCAAAGAAAGCTTCGGTCCAAAGCACTAGACATGACCAAAGGTCAGCCAAGCCTCAGCAGATCACTGCCCCAAAAGCAAAATTGATGAAAATCAACAAGCTCTTGTGGTGATAAGTTGAAACCTCGGTCCAATCAGATTAGACATGGCTTCTCAGCCAGCCAGATTTCAACAAATCATCATGAAACTCTAGAATTCATCTTCAAGAATTTCGAAAAAAATAAATACCTAATCTAAGCAACAAGATGAACCGTCAGTTGTCCAAACTGAACAATCCCAGGCATTGTTACCAAAAGCTTGCTCAAAACTTGAACAATCCCCGGCAACGGCGCCAAAAACTTGATGCGCGAAATTGTGATCACTACAACTTCACACAACTAACCAGCAAGTGCACTGGGTCGTCCAAGTAATACCTTACGTGAGTAAGGGTCGATCCCACGGAGATTGTTAGCATTGAAGCAAGCTATGGTCATCTTGTAAATCTTAGTCAGGCAAACTCAAATGTGTATGATGATGAACGAAAATAGCATAAAGATAAAGATAGTGATACTTATGTAATTCATTGGTAGGAACTTCAGATAAGCGCATGAAGATGCCTTCCCTTCCGTCTCTCTGCTTTCCTACTGCCTTCATCCAATCCTTCTTACTCCTTTCCATGGCAAGCTCATGTAGGGTTTCACTGTTGTCAGCAGCTACCTCCCATCCTCTCAGTGAAAATACGTCCCTGATGCTCTGTCACAGCATAGGCTAATCATCTGTCGGTTCTCGTTCAGGCCGGAATAATATCCATTGATACTTTTGCGTCTGTCACTAACGCCCTAGCCTGCTAGGAGTTTGAAGCACGTTACAGTCATTCAATCATTGAATCCTACTCAGAATACCACAGACAAGGTTAGACCTTCCGGATTCTCTTGAATGCCGCCATCAGTTCTTGCCTATACCACGAAGACTCTGATCTCACGGAATGGTTGGCTTGTTTGTCAGGCGAGCACTCGGTTGTCAGGCGATCAACCATGCATCGTGCAATCAGGAATCCAAGAGATATTCACTAAGCCTCAGATGCGTGTAGAACAAGAGTGGTTGTCAGTCACTTTGTTCATGAGTGAGAATGGTGATGGGCGTCAATCATCACCTTCATCATGTTGAAGAACAAGTGATATCTGGACAAAGAACAAGCGGAATTGAATGGAAGAACAATAGTAATTGCATTAATACTCGAGGTACAGCAGAGCTCCACACCTTAATCTATGGTGTGTAGAAACTCCACCGTTGAAAATACATAAGAACAAGGTCTAGGCATGGCCGAATGGCCAGCCTCCCAAAGTGATCAAAAGATCTCTAGAGAAAGGTTCCAAAGATCCGATGATTTTTTTAATACAATAGTAAAAGGTCCTACTTATAGAAAAACTAGTAACCTAAGGTGTACAGAAATGAGTAAATGACATAAAAATCCACTTCCGGGCCCACTTGGTGTGTGCTTGGGCTGAGCAATGAAGCAATTTCGTGTAGAGACTCTTCTTGGAGTTAAACGCCAGCTTAGTGCCAGTTTGGGCGTTTAACTCCCATTTGGGTGCCAGTTCCGGCGTTTAACGCTGGAATTTCTTGAGGTGACTTTGAACGCCGGTTTGGGCCATCAAATCTTGAGCAAAGTATGGACTATTATATATTGCTGGAAAGCCCAGGATGTCTACTTTCCAACTCCGTTGAGAGCGCGCCAATTGGGCTTCTGTAGCTCCAGAAAATCCACTTCGAGTGCAGGGAGGTCAGAATCCAACAGCATCTGCAGTCCTTTTGAGTCTCTGGATCAGATTTTTGCTCAGGTCCCTCAATTTCAGCCAGAAAATACCTGAAATCACAGAAAAACACACAAACTCATAGTAAAGTCCAGAAAAGTGAATTTTAACTAAAAACTAATAAAAATATACTAAAAACTAACTAGATCATACTAAAAACATACTAAAAACAATGCCAAAAAGTATACAAATTATCCGCTCATCACAACACCAAACTTAAATTGTTGCTTGTCCTCAAGCAACTGAAGATCAAATAAGATAGAAAGAAGAGAATATGCAATGAACTCCAAAAACATCTATGAAGATCAGTATTAATTAGATGAGCGGGGCTTTTAGCTTTTTGTCTCTAAATAGTTTTGGCATCTCACTCTATCCCTTGTAATTCAGAATGATTGGCTTCTTTAGAAACTTAGAATCCAGATAGTGTTAATGATTCTCCTAGTAAAGTATGATGATTCTTGAACATAGCTATTTATTGAGTCTTGGCTGTGGCCCAAAGCACTCTGCCTTCCAGTATTACCACCGGATACATACATGCCACAGACACATAATTGGGTGAACCTTTTCAGATTGTGACTCAGCTTTGCTAAAGTCCCCAATTAGAGGTGTCCAGGGTTCTTAAGCACACTCTTATTGCCTTGGATCACAACTTTATTCCTTCTCTTTTTCTTTCTTCCTTTTTTCTTTCTCTTTTTTTTCGGTTTTTTTTTTTTTTCGTTTGCTTCCTTCTTTTTCTTGCTTCAAGAATCATTTTTAATGATTTTTCAGATCCTCAGTAACATGTCTCCTTTTTCATCATTCTTTCAAGAGCCAACATTCATGAACCACAAATTCAAAAGACATATGCACTGTTCAAGCATACATTCAGAGAACAAAAGTGTTACCACCACATCAAATTAATTAAACTATTATAAAATTCAGAATTCATGCAATTCTTTCCTTTTCAATTAAGCACATTTTTATTCAAGAAAGGTGATGGATTCATAGGACATTCATAACTTTAAGGCATAGACACTAAGACACTAATGATCACAAGACACAAACATGGATAACATAAGCATAAAATCCGAAAAACAGAAGAATAAAGAACAAGGAAATCAAAGAACGGGTCCACCTTAGTGATGGCGGCTCTTTCTTCCTCTTGAAGATCCTATGGAGTGCTTGAGCTCCTCAATGTCTCTTCCTTGTCTTTGTTGCTCCTCCCTCATGATTCTTTGGTCTTCTCTGATTTCATGAAGGATGATGGAGTGTTCTTGATGCTCCACCCTTAGTTGTCCCATGTTGGAACTCAACTCTCCTAGGGAGGTGTTTAGTTGCTCCCAATAATTTTGTGGAGGAAAGTGCATCCCTTGAGGCATCTCAGGGATCTCATGATGAGAGGGGTCTCTTGTGTGCTCCATCCTTTTCTTGGTGATGGGCTTGTCCTCATCAATGGGGGTATCTCCTTCTATGTCAACTCCAACTGAATAACAGAGGTGACAAATGAGATGAGGAAAGGCTAGCCTTGCCAAGGTGGAAGACTTGTCCGCCACTTTGTAGAGTTCTTGGGCTATGACCTCATGAACTTCCACTTCTTCTCCAATCATGATGCTATGGATCATGATAGCCCGGTCTATGGTAACTTCGGACCGGTTGCTAGTGGGAATGATTGAGCGTTGTATGAACTCTAACCATCCTCTAGCCACGGGCTTGAGGTCATGCCTTCTTAATTGAACCGGCTTTCCTCTTGAATCTTGCTTCCATTGTGCGCCCTCTTCACATATGATTGTGAGGACTTGGTCCAACCTTTGATCAAAGTTGACCCTTCTTGTATAAGGATGCTCATCTCCTTGCATCATAGGCAAGTTGAACGCCACCCTCACACTCTCCGGACTAAAATCCAAGTATTTCCCCCGAACCATAGTGAGATAATTCTTTGGATTCGGGTTCACACTTTGGTCATGGTTCTTTGTGATCCATGCATTGGCATAGAACTCTTGAACCATCAAGATTCCGACTTGTTGAATGGGGTTGGTGAGAACTTCCCAACCTCTTCTTCGGATCTCATGGCGGATCTCCGGATATTCACCCTTTTTGAGTGAAAAGGGGACCTCGGGGATCACCTTCTTCAAGGCCACAACTTCATAGAAGTGGTCTTGATGCACCCTTGAGAGGAATCTATCCATCTCCCATGACTCGGAGGTGGAAGCTTTTGCCTTCCCTTTCCTCTTTCTAGAGGTTTCTCCGGCCTTGGATGCCATAATGGTTATGGAAAAATGAAAAAGCAACGCTTTTACCACACCAAACTTAAAATGTTTGCTCGTCCTCGAGCAAAAGAAGAAAGAAGAGAGTAGAAGAAGAAGAAATGAGGAAGAGGGAGAAGGTGGTGTGTTCGGCCAAGAAGGGAAAGAAGGGGTGTTTAGGTTGTGTGAAAATGAAGGGTTGAAGAAGGGTATATATAGGAGAGAGAGGGGTAATGGTTCGGCCATGATGGGGGGTTTGGGAGGGAAAGTGGTTTGAATTTGAAGGGTGAGGTTGGTGGGGATTTATGAAGGATGGATGTGAGTGGTGAAGAGAAAGATGGGATTTGATAGGTGAAGGGTTTTTGGGGAAGAGGTATTGAGGTGATTGGTGAATGGGGGAAGAAGAGAGAGAGTGGTGGTGGGGTCCTGTGGGGTCCACAGATCCTGTGGTGTCAAGGAAAAGTCATCCCTGCACCAAATGGCATCAAAATTCACGTTTTGAGCCATTTCTGGCGTTAAACGCCGGGCTGGTGCCCATTCCTGGCGTTTAACGCCAGGTTGTTGCCCTTTACTGGCGTTTAACGCCAGTCTGGTGCCCCTTTCTGGCGTTAAACGCCCAGAATGGTGCCAGACTGGGCGTTAAACGCCCAACAGCTAGCATTACTGGCGTTTGAATGCCAGCTTCTTCTCCTCCAGGGTGTGCTATTTTTCTTCCTGTTTTTCATTCTGTTTTTGCTTTTTTCATTGTTTTTGTGACTTCTTATGATCATCAACCTACAAAAGAAGATAAAATAACAAAAGAAAATAGTTAACTATAAAACATTGGGTTGCCTCCCAACAAGCGCTTCTTTAATGTCATTAGCTTGACAGAGGACTCTCATGGAGCCTCAGAAATACTCAGAACCGTGTTAAAACCTCCCAACACCAAACTTAGAGTTTGAATGTGGGGGTTCAACACCAAACTTAGAGTTTGGTTGTGGCCTCCCAACACCAAACTTAGAGTTTGACTGTGGGGGCTCTGCTTGGCTCTGTTTTGAGAGAGGCTTTTCATGCTTCCTCTCCATGATGATAGAGGGATGTCCTTGGGCCTTAAACACCAAGGATTCTTCATTCACTTGAATGATCAACTCTCCTCTATCAACATCAATCACAGCCCTTGCTGTGGCTAGGAAGGGTCTGCCAAGGATGATGGATTCATCCATGCACTTCCCAGTCTCTAGGACTATGAAGTCAGTAGGGATGTAATGGTCTTCAACTTTTACCAGAACATCCTCTACAAGTCCATAGGCTTGTTTTCTTGAGTTGTCTGCCATCTCTAGTGAGATTTTTGCAGCTTGCACCTCAAAGATCCCTAATTTCTCCATTACAGAGAGGGGCATGAGGTTTACACTTGACCCTAAGTCACACAAGGCCTTCTTGAAGGTCATGGTGCCTATGGTACAAGGTATAGAAAACTTCCCAGGATCCTGCCTCTTTTGAGGCAGTTTCTGCCTAGACAAGTCATCCAGTTCTTTGGTGAGCAAGGGAAGTTCATCTTCCCAAGTCTCATTTCCAAATAACTTGTCATTTAGCTTCATGATTGCTCCAAGGTATTTAGCAACTTGCTCTTCAGTGACATACTCATCCTCTTCAGAGGAAGAATACTCATCAGAGCTCATGAATGGCAGAAGTAAGTCCAATGGAATCTCTATGATCTCATTTTGAGCCTCAGATTCCCATTGTTCCTCATTGGGGAACTCAGAGGAGATTGGTGCACGCCCATTGGGGTCTTCCTCAGTGGCGTCCACCTCCTCTCTTTCCTCTCCATATTCGGCCATGGTTATGGCTTTGCACTCTCCTTTTGGATTTTCTTCTGTATTACTTGGGAGAGTACTAGGAGGGAGTTCAGTAATTTTCTTGCTCAGCTGACCCACTTGTCCTTCCAAATTCCTAATGGAGGACCTTGTTTCAGTCATGAAACTTTGAGTGGTCTTTATTAGATCAGAGACCATTGTTGCTAAGTCAGAAGTACTCTGGTTAGAACTCTCTGCTTGTTGCTGAGAAGATGATGGAAAAGGCTTGCCATTGCTAAACCTGTTTCTTCCACCATTATTGTTATTGAAACCTTGTTGAGGTCTCTCTTGATTCTTCCACGAGAAATTTGGGTGATTTCTCCATGAAGAATTGTAGGTGTTTCCATAGGGTTCTCCTTGGTAATTCACTTCTTCCATTGAAGGATTCTCAGGATCATAGGCTTCTTCCTCAGATGAAGCTTCCTTAGTACTGCCAGGTGTGTTTTGCGTTCGAGACAGACTTTGAGAAATCAAATTGACTTGTTGAGTCAATATCTTGTTCTGAGCCAGAATGGCATTCAGAGCATCAATCTCAAGAACTCCTTTCTTCTGACTAGTCCCATTGTTCACAGGATTCCTTTCAGAAGTGTACATGAATTGGTTGTTTGCAACCATTTCAATTAGTTCCTGAGCCTCTGTAGGCGTCTTCTTCAGATGAAGAGATCCTCCAGCAGAGCTATCCAAAGACATCTTGGACAGTTCAGAGAGACCATCATAGAAAATACCTATGATGCTCCATTCAGAAAGCATGTCTGAGGGACATTTTCTGATTAATTGTTTGTATCTTTCCCAAGCTTCATAGAGGGATTCTCCATCCTTCTGTTTGAAGGTTTGGACTTCCATTCTAAGCTTACTCCATCTTTGAGGTGGAAAGAACCTTGCCAAGAAGGCATTAACTAGCTTTTCCCAAGAGTCCAGGCTTTCTTTAGGTTGAGAATCCAACCATATTCTAGCTCTGTCTCTTACAGCAAAAGGGAATAGCATCAGTCTGTAGACTTCAGGGTTAACCCCATTAGTCTTGACTGTGTCACAGATTTGCAAGAATTCAGCTAAGAACTGATGAGGATCTTCCATTGGAAGTCCATGGAACTTGCAATTCTGTTGCATTAGAGAAACTAATTGAGGCTTAAGCTCAAAGTTGTTTGCTCCAATGGCAGGGATAGAGATGCTTCTCCCATAGAAATCAGGAGTAGGTGCAGTGAAGTCACCCAGCACCTTCCTTGCATTATTGGCATTGTTGTTGTTTTCGGCTGCCATGGGTTCTTCTTCCTTGAAGAATTCGGTCAGGTCCTCAACAGAGAGTTGTGCTTTAGCTTCTCTTAGCTTTCGCTTCAAGGTTCTCTCAGGTTCAGGGTCAGCTTCAACAAGAATGCCTTTGTCTCTGCTCCTGCTCATATGAAAGAGAAGAGAAAAAGAAAAATGTGGAATCCTCTATGTCACAGTATAGAGATTCCTTGAAGTGTCAGAGGAAAAGAAAAAATAGAAGAAAAGAAGTAGAAGAATTCGAACTTGATTAGATAGAGTTCGAATTGTGCATTAAGTAGGAGTAGTGCTCCATAAATAGAAGGATGTGAGAGAGAGGGAAGAGGATTTTCGAAAATTAGATTAAGAAGATTTAAAAAATATTTTGAAAAATTGATTGATAATTTTCGAAAATAAAAGTAAGAAAGAGATCAAGTGATTTTTGAAAAAGATTTTGAGATTAGAAGTTAAAAAGATTTTATTGAAAACTATTTTGAAAAAGATGTGGTTGAGAAAATATGATTGGTTTTAAAAAAAAATGTGATTGAGAAGATATGAATTGAAAACCATTTTAAAAAGATATGTTTTGAAAAACAATTTTGAAAGATTTGATTTTGAAAATTAGTGACTTGCCTAACAAGAAAAGATATGATTCAAACATTAAACCTTTCTCAACAGAAAAGGTAACAAATTTGAGATGTTCAATCAAATCATTAATTGTTAGTAAGTATCTTTGAAAAAGGAAAGAAATTGATTTTGAAAACATTTGATTGAAAAGATATGATTTGAAAGAGATTTGATTTTGAAAAACTTTGAAAACTTGAAAAAAAAATTGATTTTGAAAACAAAATCTTCCCCCTAGCACCATCCTGGCGTTAAACGCCCAGAATGGTATACATTCTGGCGTTTAACGCCCAAAATGCTACCTCTTTGGGCGTTAAACGCCCAACCAGGTACCCTGGCTGGCGTTTAAACGCCAGTCTGCCTTCTTCACTGGGTATTTTTGAATGCCCAGCTTTTTCTGTATAATTCCTCTGCAGTATGTTCTGAATCTTCAATTCCTTGTATTATTGACTTGAAAAGACACAATTTAGAAAATATTTTTGGATTTTTAATAATCAAATGCAACAAGAATCAAATAACAATGCATGCAAGACACCAAACTTAGCAGTTTGTATACTACTGACACTATATGAGACACATAAACACTCAAGCCAAAGGAATTCAAAGATCAGAGTAAGAAACCATCAAGAATTACTTGAAGATCCTTAAGACACACGAATGAATGCATGCAATTGACACCAAACTTAAGATGAGACACTAGACTTAAGCAAGAAACATCAAATATTTTTGGTTTTTATGATTTTGTAAATTTTTTTTGTGTTTTTCGAAAATTAAGTGGAAAAAGATATCAAAATTCTTAATGAGAATTCCAGGAATCAGTGCAATGCTAGTCTAAGACTCCGGTCCAGGAATTAGACATGGCTTCACAGCCAGCCAAGCTTTCAAAGAAAGCTTCGGTCCAAAGCACTAGACATGACCAAAGGTCAGCCAAGCCTCAGCAGATCACTGCCCCAAAAGCAAAATTGATGAAAATCAACAAGCTCTTGTGGTGATAAGTTGAAACCTCGGTCCAATCAGATTAGACATGGCTTCTCAGCCAGCCAGATTTCAACAAATCATCATGAAACTCTAGAATTCATCTTCAAGAATTTCGAAAAAAATAAATACCTAATCTAAGCAACAAGATGAACCGTCAGTTGTCCAAACTGAACAATCCCAGGCATTGTTACCAAAAGCTTGCTCAAAACTTGAACAATCCCCGGCAACGGCGCCAAAAACTTGATGCGCGAAATTGTGATCACTACAACTTCACACAACTAACCAGCAAGTGCACTGGGTCGTCCAAGTAATACCTTACGTGAGTAAGGGTCGATCCCACGGAGATTGTTAGCATTGAATCAAGCTATGGTCATCTTGTAAATCTTAGTCAGGCAAACTCAAATGTGTATGATGATGAACGAAAATAGCATAAAGATAAAGATAGTGATACTTATGTAATTCATTGGTAGGAACTTCAGATAAGCGCATGAAGATGCCTTCCCTTCCGTCTCTCTGCTTTCCTACTGCCTTCATCCAATCCTTCTTACTCCTTTCCATGGCAAGCTCATGTAGGGTTTCACTGTTGTCAGCAGCTACCTCCCATCCTCTCAGTGAAAATACGTCCCTGATGCTCTGTCACAGCATAGGCTAATCATCTGTCGGTTCTCGTTCAGGCCAGAATAATATCCATTGATACTTTTGCGTCTGTCACTAACGCCCTAGCCTGCTAGGAGTTTGAAGCACGTCACAGTCATTCAATCATTGAATCCTACTCAGAATACCACAGACAAGGTTAGACCTTCCGGATTCTCTTGAATGCCGCCATCAGTTCTTGCCTATACCACGAAGACTCTGATCTCACGGAATGGTTGGCTTGTTTGTCAGGCGAGCACTCGGTTGTCAGGCGATCAACCATGCATCGTGCAATCAGGAATCCAAGAGATATTCACTAAGCCTCAGATGCGTGTAGAACAAGAGTGGTTGTCAGTCACTTTGTTCATGAGTGAGAATGGTGATGGGCGTCAATCATCACCTTCATCATGTTGAAGAACAAGTGATATCTTGGACAAAGAACAAGCGGAATTGAATGGAAGAACAATAGTAATTGCATTAATACTCGAGGTACAGCAGAGCTCCACACCTTAATCTATGGTGTGTAGAAACTCCACCGTTGAAAATACATAAGAACAAGGTCTAGGCATGGCCGAATGGCCAGCCTCCCAAAGTGATCAAAAGATCTCTAGAGAAAGGTTCCAAAGATCCGATGATTTTTTTAATACAATAGTAAAAGGTCCTACTTATAGAAAAACTAGTAACCTAAGGTGTACAGAAATGAGTAAATGACATAAAAATCCACTTCCGGGCCCACTTGGTGTGTGCTTGGGCTGAGCAATGAAGCAATTTCGTGTAGAGACTCTTCTTGGAGTTAAACGCCAGCTTTAGTGCCAGTTTGGGCGTTTAACTCCCATTTGGGTGCCAGTTCCGGCGTTTAACGCTGGAATTTCTTGAGGTAACTTTGAACGCCGGTTTGGGCCATCAAATCTTGGGCAAAGTATGGACTATTATATATTGCTGGAAAGCCCAGGATGTCTACTTTCCAACGCCGTTGAGAGCGCGCCAATTGGGCTTCTGTAGCTCCAGAAAATCCACTTCGAGTGCAGGGAGGTCAGAATCCAACAGCATCTGCAGTCCTTTTGAGTCTCTGGATCAGATTTTTGCTCAGGTCCCTCAATTTCAGCCAGAAAATACCTGAAATCACAGAAAAACACACAAACTCATAGTAAAGTCCAGAAAAGTGAATTTTAACTAAAAACTAATAAAAATATACTAAAAACTAACTAGATCATACTAAAAACATACTAAAAATAATGCCAAAAAGCATACAAATTATCCGCTCATCAATGATACACTTCGGACCATCATCCAAGGCCAAAAGGAACTACAAAACACACTTGCTTTCGGTCTCACCGGCCTCACCTCTACACTACAAGCTCTTCTTGCACGCATGGACCCACCATCAAATCCCACTCCTCAACCCCCAATCCAAAGCGTCATTCCCTCTCAACCTCAACCCAATCCTAAGGGAGGCATCAATGCCATCACCCTAAGATCCGGAACACAATTAAAAGAGAAGGGAGCAAAGGATTCAAATCCCATCACAACCGCTCAAGAGAAGGAGAGAATAGATATAGAAGAGGTAGTGGAAGAGGAGACACCACAAGTCATAGTTGAGGATAAAGAAGCTCAACCAACAAAAGAGACCCCCAAGACTAAGAGAACCTTGGAAGAAGAAATTGCTCAACCACTCCCATTTCCAACACTTGCAAAGAAAGCTAGGAAGCGCATAGAACTCGACCCCAAAATGATAGAAATGTTCAAGAAAGTCGAGGTAACCATCCCCCTCTTTGATGCTATCCATCAAGTTCCTAGATATGCAAAATTCCTTAAAGATCTATGCATGAACAAGGATAGAATTCTTGAATTGGAAACCATCCCACTGGGGAGTTCTATTTCCGCTTTAATGGGAGCATTGTCTGATAAGTGTGATGACCCGGGCCCTTGCATGGTCACTTGCACCGTCAATGGAGTTCAATCCCTAGATTGTATGTGTGATCTCGGTGCATGTGTTAGCATTATGCCGCTCTCCGTCTACCGGGTATTGAAGTTACCACCACTGAAAAGGTCGGCGGAAAGATTTGTCCTAGCGGATAAAAGCATAATAACCGTGGCGGGTGTTGCAGAAGATGTATTGGTGAATATCAAAGGGTTGGTGTTTCCGATTGACTTCTATGTCCTTGAGATGCCATCAAATGAACCTGAGAGAGCATCATCTATCTTACTTGGAAGACCATTTTTGAGAACTTCTAGATTTAAGCTAGATGCCTACTTGGGAACCTACTCATTTGAGATAGATGGGAGAGTCGTGAGTTTTAGCCTAGAAGAAGCAATGAAGCATCCACCAGAGAATCACTCTCTATTCCGGTGTGACCCAATTGACAACATTGTTGCCGAAGTGCACCTTGCAAAGTTGGATGAGAAGTACATGATTGAAGAAGCAAATGAAGATCCAAGCAAATTAAACACCACACACCATACAAACCATCCGGAGATTCAAACTTCAAATCATGACAAAAAGATGGAATTGAAGCCACTACCACCCCACCTAAAGTACTCATATCTTGATAAAGCCCACAAGCTCCCCGTGATAATTGCAAAAGAGCTAACCCCTCAACAAGAAGAAAAGTTGCTAGATGTCTTGAGGAAAAATAAAAGGGCAATCGGGTGGAGTTTGGCGGATCTAGTGGGAATAAGCCCCCAAGTATGCGAGCACCGCATATTTCTTAAAGAAGGAGCAAGACCGGTCCGACAACCTCAAAGGAGACTTAATCTAATCATTCTTGAGGTTGTGAAAAAGGAGGTCACTCGGCTACTTGAAGTGGACATCATCTATCCCATCTCGGATAGTGAGTGGGTAAGCCCGGTCCAAGTGGTGCCAAAGAAATCCGGGGTGACCACAATCAAAAATGAAAGCGGTGAACTTATAGCAACAAGGGTGCAAAATTCTTGGAGGGTATGCATAGACTACCGGAGATTGAATGCGGCCACAAGAAAAGATCACTTTCCACTACCGTTCATTGATCAAATGCTTGATCGACTAGCCGGTAAATCATATTATTGCTTTCTTGATGGTTACTCCGGATACTTCTAAATACACATTGCTCTAGAGGACCAAGAAAAAAACCACATTTACTTGCCCCTTTGGAACGTATGGTTACAAGCGTATGCCATTTGGCCTATGCAATGCACCGGCAACGTTTCAAAGATGCATGATGAGCTTATTTGCGGACTTTCTAGAGCAATGTATGGAAGTTTTCATGGACGACTTTAGTGTGTACGGTGATTCATTTGATCATTGCTTAGGCAACCTTGAAAAAGTCTTAGAGAGATGCACCAAAACAAACCTTGTCTTAAATTTTGAAAAATGTCATTTCATGGTCAAACAAGGCATTGTTTTGGGACACATTGTTTCAAAAGAAGGCATCTCCGTAGATCCGGCAAAAATAAATGTCATATCTAGTTTGCCTTACCCCTCCTCCGAGAGGGAAGTCCGCTCCTTTCTTGGACATGCAGGATTCTACCGGAGGTTCATCAAAGACTTTAGCAAGATAGCCTTACCCCTCTCTCGACCACTACAAAAGGACACTGAATTTGAGCTGAGCAAAGAATGTATGGAAGCATATGACAAGCTTAAAGTGGCATTGACACAAGCTCCTATTGTGCGAGGGCCGAATTGGACTCAACCATTTGAAATCATGTGCGATGCTTCGAATTATGCGATAGGAGCCACGTTAGCACAACGCGAGGGTAAGACTCCCTATGTTATAGCTTATGCTTCCAAAACACTAGATGGGGCCCAATCCAACTACACTACTACCGAAAAGGAACTCCTAGCTATTGTTTTTGCTTTGGACAAATTTCGAGCCTATTTTCTTGGTTCCAAGGTAGTAGTGTACTCGGATCACGCGGCGTTAAAGTATTTGTTGGCCAAAAAGGAATCAAAACCGAGATTAATTCGATGGGTGCTTTTGTTACAAGAATTTGATCTAGAAATCAAGGATAGGAGTGGTTCCCAAAACTTAGTGGCGGACCATTTAAGTCGCCTCGAACATACAAAAGGCGACACCACTCCTATCAATGATTCCTTCCCTCTAGATGGCTTGCACGCAATCTCGGAGGTAGTTCCTTGGTATGCCCCAATAGTAAACTACTTGGTCTCACGCACCTTCCCTCCCAATCTCAACAAACATCAAAAGGATAAGCTGAAAAGCGAAGCCAAATACTATGTTTGGGACGATCCCTATTTGTGGAGGTGTGGAGCGGACCAAATAGTGCGACGGTGCATACCTCAAACCGAATTCCAAGTAATCTTGGACGCTTGCCATTCTTCCGAAGGCGGTGGCCATCACGGCCCTCAAAGAACGGCAAGAAAGGTCCTTGATTGTGGATTTTGGTGGCCAACCTTTCTCAAAGATTCTTCCCTCTATTGCAAATCTTGTCCCCAATGCATTCGGTTTGGAGATATTTCTAAGAAGGACAAAATTCCCCAACAAAACATGCTTTTTTGTGAAATCTTTGATGTATGGGGAATCGACTTCATGGGACCATTTCCAAATTCCAATGGCTTTCTCTACATTTTGTTAGCCGTCGATTATGTGTCAAAATGGGTGGAGGCAATCCCCACCCGGACGGATGATGCTCATGTTGTTTATTCTTTTGTGAGGAACAATATCATTTGTCGTTTTGGCTCCCCAAGAGCAATCATAAGTGACCAAGGATCCCATTTTTGCAACAAAAAAATGGACGGCCTCATGAGAAAGTATGGCATCACACACAAAGTTGCCACGGCCTACCACCCTCAAACAAATGGCCAAGCTGAGGTTTCTAACCGGGAAATTAAACATGTGTTGGAAAGGATTGTGAAGCCGAATAGGAAGGATTGGAGCGCTAAGCTCTCCGATGCACTTTGGGCATATCGAACGGCTTACAAAACACCCATTGGCATGAGCCCTTTTAGGCTTGTATATGGTAAAGCATGCCATTTACCGGTAGAAATCAAACACAAAGCTTATTGGGCCATAAAGGAATGCAATCTGAGTTTGGGTGGAGCCGGAGTAGAGAGAAAGCTTCAATTGGCGGAATTGGAATGCTTGAGATTAGAAGCCTATGACAATTCTAGACTCTACAAGGAAAAGATGAAAGCCATTCATGACAAGAGCATTAGGAGAAGGGAATTTAGACCCGGTGAGCTAGTCCTCCTTTACAACTCAAGGTTGAGATTGCTACCCGGAAAGCTTAGATCAAGATGGGATGGACCTTACCAAGTAGAGAAAGTATAACCTTACGGGGTCTACCATTTGCGCCACCCATCAAGTCCGGACATTTTCAAGGTAAATGGGCACCGTCTCAAATTGTACCATGGTGAGCAAAGAAAGAACTCCAAGGAATTTGAAGTGTTCCTCTTGAGGGATGCACCTTTTGAACAAGAACTTTGAGCTAGTGGAAGTCCAACTTAAGGACGGTAAACAAAAGTGCTAGGTGGGAGACACCCCACCATGGTAAGATCTACCATTTGTACATAGCCATTGAATTCTTCTTTGATTGATACTTGCTCAATACTCGACTTCATGTTTGGTAGCTAGGTATTTGATGAAGTTGTAGCTAGGTTTGATTTCAAAGTTTTGTTTCATTTGTTGAGTTCGTTTGGTACTTTATCATGTTAAATAATGCTTCTATGGTGCTTAAGTGGCTGTTTGGAGGGTTGGAATGCTTGAAGTGGTGCAAAAACATGAAAAATTTGAAAAAAAAGCACCATTCCGCGCGTGCGCGCACCTGGCGCGTACGCGCATATGAAGCATTTTCGACCATTGATGAGCGGATAATTTATACGCTTTTTGGCATTGTTTTTACATAGTTTTTAGTAAATTCAAGCTACTTTTAGGGATGTTTTCATTAGTTTTTATGTTAAATTCAAATTTCAGGACTTTACTATGAGTTTGTGTGTTTTTCTGTGATTTCAGGTAAATTCTGACTGAAATTGAGGGAATTGAGCAAAACTCTGAAAAAGGCTGACAAAAGGACTACTGATGCTGTTGGATTCTGACCTCCCTGCACTCGAAATGGATTTTCTGGAGCTATAGAACTCCAAATGGCGCGCTCTCAACGGCGTTGGAAAGTAGACATCCAGGGCTTTCCAGCAATATATAATAGTCCATACTTTATTCGGAGATTGACGACGTAACTTGGCGTTGAACGCCAAGTACATGCTGCTGTCTGGAGTAAAACGCCAGAAAAACGTCATGATCCGGAGTTAAACGCCCAAAACACGTCATAACCTGAAGTTTGACGCCAAGAAATGCCTCTACACGTGGATTGATCAAAGCTCAGCCCAAACACACACCAAGTGGGCCCCGGAAGTGAATTTATGCATCAATTACTTACTCATGTAAACCCTAGTAGCTAGTCTAGTATATATAGGACCTCTTACTATTGTATTAGACATCCTGGATTGTATTTTCTATCCTGTGATCACGTTTAGGGGGCTGGCCATTCGGCCATGCCTGAACCTCTTGCTTATGTATTTTCAACAGTGGAGTTTCTGCACACCATAGATTAAGGGTGTGGAGCTCTGCTGTACCTCAAAGATTAATGAAGTTCTATTTTCTTTTATTCAATTCCTCTTTTATTCTTATTCCAAGATATTCATTCGTACCCAAGAACATGATGAATGTGATGAGTTAATAACCCTCATTAACGTTCTCACTCATGAACGCGCGTGATTGACAACCACTTACGTTCTACATGCTACACAAGCTTGAATGTGTATCTCTTAGATTCCCCAACAGAATCTTCGTGGTATAAGCTAGATGGATGGCGGCATTTATGAGGATCCGGAAAGTCCAACCTTGTCTGTGGTGTTCCGAGTAGGATCCTGGGAATCCGGAAAGTCCAACCTTGTCTGTGGTGTTCCGAGTAGGATCCTGGGAATCCGGAAAGTCTTACCTTGTCTGTGGTATTCCGAGTAGGATTCCGGTAATGAATGACTGTGACGTGCTTCAAACTTGCAACCTGCTGGGCGTCAGTGACAGACGCAAAAGAGGGATTCTATTCCAGTAGGAAGCGGGAACCAACCGGTGATTGGCCGTACTGTGACAGAGTGCGTGAGCATTAGCTTTCACTGCGAGGATGGGATGTAGCTATCAACCATGGGTGATGCCTCCAGACTGGTTAGCTGTGCGAGTGACAGCCGCATAGGATATTTCCCCGAGAGGATTGAAAGTAGCCACAGTTGATGGTGAACCCCTATACAAAGCTTGCCATGGAAAGGAGTAAGAAGGATTGAGTAGAAGGAATAGGAGAGCAGGCGTCCGTGAGCTCTACAGCATCTCCATTCCGCTTATCTGAAATTCCTACCAGTGAATCTACATAAGTATTTCTATCCCTTTTATTATTTATTTTCTTATTTCTATTTTCGAAACCCATAAATTAATATTTAATCCGCCTAACTGAGATTTGCAAAGTGACCATAGCTTGCTTCATACCAACAATCTCTGTGGATTCGACCCTTACTCACGTAAGGTATTACTTGGACGACCCAGTACACTTGCTGGTTAGTTGAACGGAGTTGTGACTTCAAATAAGGACAATTATTGAATAAATCCATACAAAGACAAACAACTTGAAAAGAATAGGAATCACAATTTCGTCCACCAAGTTTTTTGGCGCCGTTGCCGGGGATTGTTCGAGTATGGACAACTGACGGTTCATCTTGTTGCTCAGATTAGGTAATTTTCTTTTCAAAAATCTTTTTCAAAATTTTTCTTTTATTTTGCGTTTTTCCAAAAATGTTTTTCGAAAAAAAAATTTAATAAAAATACAAAAAAATTAGAAAATCATAAAAATCAAAAAAATATTTTATGTTTCTTGTTTGAGTCTTGTGTTAATTTTTAAGTTTGGTGTCAATTGCATGTTTTAAAAATTTTTCTTGCATTTTTCGAAAATCTCATACATTCATAGTGTTCTTCATGATCTTCAAGTTGTTCTTAACAAGTCTTCTTGTTTGATCTTGATGATTTTATGTTTTGTGTCTTATGTTGTTTTTCATGTGCATTTTTGCATTCATATTTTCCATGCATTAAAGATTTCTAAGTTTGGTGTCTTGCATGTTTTCTTTGCATTTAAAAATTTTTCAAAATTATGTTCTTGATGTTCATCATGATCTTCATAGTGTTCTTGGTGTTCATCTTGACATTCATAGCATTCTTGCATGCATCTTGTGTCTTGATCCAAAATTTTCATGTTTTGGGTCATTTTTTGTGTTTTTCCTTAAAAAAAAAAATCAAAAATATCTTTTCCTTATTTCCCTCCAAAATTTCGAAATTTTGGGTTGACTTGGTCAAAAATTTTCAAAATTAGTTGTTTCTTACAAGTCAAGTCAAAATTTCAAATTTTAAAAATCTTATCTTTTCAAAATCTTTTTCAAAAATCATATCTTTTTCATTTTTTTTATAATTTTCGAAAATTTCAAAAATTATTGTTCAAAATATTTTCAAAATCTTTTTCTTATCTTTACATCTAATTTTCGAAAATTAGCTAACAATTAATGTGATTGGTTCAAAAATTTGAAGTTTGTTACTTTCTTGTTAAGAAAGGTTCAATCTTTAAGTTCTAGAATCTTATCTTGTAGTTTCTTGTTAGTTAAGTAATTTTAAAAATTAAATCTTTTTTCAAAATATCTTTTTCTTAAAAATCTTTTTATCTTTTTATCTTATCTTTTTCAAAAAAATTTTATATTTTTCAAAATTTAATTTCAAAATATCTTATCTAACTTATTATCTTCTTATCTTTTTAAATTTTGATTTCAAATCTTTTTTAATCAACTAACTAACTTTTTGTTTGTTTCTTATCTTTTTCAAAACCACCTAACTACTTTTCCCTCTCTAATTTTCGAAAATATCTCACCCCTTTTTTCAAAAATTCTTTTTTAATTAATTAATTGTTTCATGTTTTAATTTTAATATTTTCGAAAAACACTAACCTCTTTTTCAAAATTAATTTCGAATTCTCTCTCCTCTTTTCTTCTTCTATTTAATTATTTAATTACTAACACTTCTCTTCACCCCTCTTCATTCATATCCTAACATCTCATCTCACATCTCTGCCATCCTCACAGTTGTGTTTCTTTTCTTCCACTCTTCTTCTACCCCCTTCTTTTTCTACTAACATAAAGGAATCTCTATACTGTGACATAGAGGATTCCTCTTCCTTTTCTTGTTTTCTTCTCTTTCATATGAGCAGGAACAGGGATAAAGACACTCTTGTTGAAATTGATCCAGAACCTGAAAGGACTCTGAAGAGAAAATTAAAAGAAGCTAAATTACAACAATCCAGAAGAGACCTTCTTGAAAATTTCGAACAAGAGGAAGAGATGGCCGAAAATAATAATAATAATGCAAGGAGAATGCTTGGTGACTTCACAAAGCCAACGTCCAAGTTTGATGGAAGAAGCATCTCCATTCCTGCCATTGGAGCCAATAACTTTGAGCTTAAGCCTCAACTAGTTGCTTTAATGCAACAAAACTGCAAGTTTTATGGACTTCCATCTGAAGATCCTTACCAGTTTTTAACTGAGTTCTTGCAGATATGTGACACTGTAAAGACAAATGGAGTTAATCCTGAAGTCTACAGACTCTTGCTTTTCCCTTTTGCTGTAAGAGACAGAGCTAGAGTATGGTTAGATTCACAACCCAAGGATAGCCTGGATTCATGGGATAAGCTTGTCACTGCATTCTTAGATAAGTTCTTTCCTCCTCAAAAGCTGAGCAAGCTGAGAGTGGATGTTCAAACCTTCAAACAGAAAGATGGTGAATCCCTCTATGAAGCTTGGGAAAGATACAAGCAGCTGACCAAGAGATGTCCATCTGACATGTTTTCAGAATGGACCATATTAGATATATTCTATTATGGTCTCTCTGAATTTTCGAAAATGTCATTGGACCATTCTGCAGGTGGATCTATTCACCTGAAGAAAACGCCTGAAGAGGCTCAAGAACTCATTGACATGGTTGCAAACAACCAGTTTATGTACACCTCTGAGAGGAATTCCGTGAATAATGGGATACCTCAGAAGAAAGGAGTTCTTGAAATTGATACTCTGAATGCCATATTGGCTCAGAACAAAGTGTTGACTCAACAGGTCAACATGATCTCTCAAAATCTGAATGGATTGCAACATGCATCCAACAGTACTAGAGAGGCAGCTTCTGAAGAAGCTTATGATCCTGAGAACCCTGCCATGGCAGAGGTTAATTACTTAGGTGAACCTTATGGAAACACCTATAACTCATCATGGAGAAATCATCCAAATTTCTCATGGAAGGATCAACAAAAACCTCAACAAGGTTTTAACAATGGTGGACGTAATAGGCTAGGCAATAGCAAGCCATATCCATCATCTTCTCAGCAACAGACAGAGAATTCTGAACAAAACAATTCTAATTTAGCAAATATAGTCTCTGATCTGTCAAAGGCCACTTTTAGTTTCATGAATGAAACAAGATCCTCTATTAGAAATCTGGAGGCACAAGTGGGCCAGCTGAGTAAGAAAGTCATTGACACTCCTCCTAGTACTCTCCCAAGCAATACAGAAGAGAATCCAAAGGGAGAATGCAAGGCCATTGATTTAATCAAAGTGGCCGAATGCACTAAGGAGGAAGAGGACGAAAATCCTAGTGAGGAAGACCTCCTGGGACGTTCCTCAAGCAAGAAGGAGTCTCCTATTAAGGATCCTGAAGAATCTAAGGCTCATCTAGAGACCATAGAGATTCCTTTAAATCTTCTTCTGCCATTCATGAGCTCTGAAGAATATTCATCCTCTGAAGAGAATGAAGATATGACTGGAGAGCAAGTTGCTCAATACTTAGGAGCTATCATGAAGCTGAATGCCAAGCTGTTTGGTAATGAGAGTTGGGAAAGTGAATCTCCCTTGCTCATTAGTGAACTAGATACTTGGATTCAGAGGACTCTACCTCAAAAGAAACAAGATCCTGGCAAATTCTTAATACCTTGCACCATTGGCACCATGAGCTTTGAAAAAGCTCTATGTGATCTGGGGTCAGGGATAAATCTTATGCCACTCTCTGTAATGGAGAAGCTGGGAATCATTGAGGTACAACCTGCCTTGTTCTCATTACAATTGGCAGATAAGTCAATAAGACAAGCTTATGGGACAGTGGAGGACGTGCTAGTAAGGGTTGAAGGCCTTTACATCCCTACTGATTTCATAATCCTAGACACTAGGAAGGAAGATGATGAATGCATCATCCTAGGAAGACATTTCCTAGCCACAGCAGGAGCTGTAATAGATGTCAACAGAGGTGAGTTAGTCCTTCAATTGAATGGGGACTACCTTGTGTTTCAGGCACATGGCCATCCCTCTGTGACAAAAGAGAGTAAGCATGAAGAGCTTCTCTCAGTTCAGAGTCAAGAAGAGCCCACACAGTCAAACTCTAAGTTTGGTGTTGTGAAGCCACAACCAAACTCTAAGTTTGGTGTCCAAACCCCATATCCAAACTCTAAGTTTGGTGTTGGGAATATCACACTTAAGTTGACCTGATCACCTTGTGGTTCCATGAGAGCCACTGTCAAGCTATTGACATTAAAGAAGCGCTTGTTGGGAGGCAACCCAATTTTATTTATCTAATTTTATTTTATTTTGTTTCTTTGTTATTTTTGTGTTTTATTAGGTACATGATTATGAGGAGTCACGAAAAAAATCAAAAAAATTAAAAACAGAGTCAAAAACAGAAGAAAAAAATTTTCACCCTGGAGGACGCACGGGCTGGCGTTCAGCGCCCAGAAGGAGCATCTGGCTGGCGTTCAACGCCAGAACAAAGCATCTTTCTGGCGCTGAACGCCCACAACAAGCTACATCCTGGCGTTTAACACCAGAATGCGCACACAGAGGACAATCTGGCGCTGAACGCCAGAAACAAGCTTGAAACTGGCGTTCAACGCCAGCAACAAGCATCACATGGGCGTTTAACGCCCAGAACGTGCATCAATGGGCGTTTAAACGCCAGAATGATGCATGGAGGCATGTTACATGCCTATATGGTGAAGGAATGGTATTTGTTTTCACCTCAGGATCTGTGGACCCCACAGGATCCTCACCTCAAGATTTGTGGACCCCACAGGATCCTCACCTAACATATTCCCACCTTACTTTCCAATCCTAGTTTTTGTGATGTGATTCCCCATGTCACAACTCCCAACATCTTCTTCATCAATCACCTCAATTCCTCTTCCCAATTACCCCATTCACCATTCACATCAACCTCCTCTTCCCCATACACCCCACCTACCTCCATAAAAATTCAAATTCAATTTCCCACCCTTTCCCACCCAAAATGGCCGAACTTATACCCTCCCCCCTCCCTATAAATACCCTTCTTTTCTTTTACATTTTCACACAACACAACCCCACATTCTCCCACATAGCCGAACCCTCTCTTCTCCCTCTCTACCATATTTTCTTCTTCTTCTTCTACTCTTCTTTTCTTTTCTTGCTCGAGGACGAGCAAATTTTAAGTTTCGTGTGGTAAAAAGCCTAAGCTTTTTGATTTTCATTCACCATCAATGGCACCTAAGACCGGAGTTTCCTCAAGAAAAGGAAAAGAGAAGGCAAAAGCTTACACTTCCGAGTCATGGGAGAAAGAGAGATTTATCTCCAAAAGCCATCAAGACCACTTCTATGATGTTGTGGCAAAGAAGAAGGTGATCCCGGAGGTCCCTTTCAAGCTCAAGAAAAATGAGTATCCGGAGATCCGACATGAAATTCAAAGAAGAGGTTGGGAAGTCTTAGCCAACCCAATGCAACAAGTCGGAATTCTCATGGTTCAAGAGTTCTATGCCAATGCATGGATCACTAGGAACCATGACCAAAGTATGAACCCAAGCCCAAAGAATTATCTCACAATGGTTAGGGGGAAATACTTGGATTTCAGTCCGGAAAATGTGAGGTTGGCGTTTCATTTGCCTATGATGCAAGGTGATGAACACCCCTACACAAGAAGGGTCAACTTTAACCAAAGGTTGGACCAAGTCCTTATGGACATATGTGTGGAAGGTGCCCAATGGAGAGTAGACTCCAAAGGCAAGCCAGTCCAACTAAGAAGACTGGACCTCAAGCCTGTAGCTAGAGGATGGTTGGAGTTCATTCAAAGATCCATCATCCCTACAAGCAACCGATCTGAAGTTACTGTGGATCGGGCCATCATGGTTCATAGCATCATGATTGGTGAAGAAATAGAGGTTCATGAAGTCATCTCCAATGAACTCTACAAAATAGCTGACAAGCCTTCATACATGGCACGGCTAGCCTTCCCCCATCTTATATGCCATCTATGTTACTCAGCTGGAGTTATCATAGAAGGAGATATCTCCATTGAAGAAGACAAGCCCATTACCAAGAAAAAGATGGAGCAAACAAGGGAAGCTCCTCACGGCCTCCAAGAAGAACATGAGGAAGTGCATCATCAACAAATGCCTCAAGGAATGCACTTTCCTCCTAACAACTATTGGGAGCAACTCAACACCTCCTTAGAGGATTTGAGCCATAATGTTGAACAACTAAGGGTGGAACATCATGAACACGCCCTCACTCTCCAAGAAATAAGAGAAGATCAAAGAGCAATGAGGGAGGAGCAACAAAGGCAAGGAAGGGACATAGAAGAGTTGAAGAACATCATTGGTCCTTCAAGAAGAAGACGCCACTAAGGTGGATTCATTCCTTGTTCTTTATTTCTTTCTGTTTTCGGTTTTTAATGCTATGTTTATTTATGTTTTTGTGTCTCTACTTCATGATCATTAGTATGTAAACCATGCCTTAAAGCTATGAAATAAAATCCACTAGTCCTTCACCTCTCTTAAAAGAAAAATGTTTTAATTCAAAAGAACAAGAAGTACATAATTTTCGAAATTATTAGTGAATTTAGTTTAATTATATTGATGTGGTGGCAATAATTTTTGTTTTCTGAATGAATGATTGAACAGTGCATATGTCTTTTGATCTTGTTGTTTATGAGTGTTTAAAATTGTTGGTTCTTGAAAGAATGAGGAACAAAGAGAAATGTTATTGATGATCTGAAAAACATCATGAAATTGATTCTTGAAGCAAGAAAAAGCAATGAAAAAAAAAAAAGAGAGAGAGACGAAAAATTCTAAAGCAAGGATCCAAGGCTTTGAGCATCAATGGACAGGAGGGCCCAAGGAAATTAAATCCGGGCCTAAGCGGCTAAATCAAGCTGTCCCTAACCATGTGCTTGTGTCATGAAGGTCCAAGTGAAAAGCTTGAGACTGAGTGGTTAAAGTCGTGATCCAAAGCAAAGAGTGTGCTTAAGAGCTCTGGACACCACTAATTGGGGACTTTAGCAAAGCTAAGTCACAATCAGAAAAGGTTCACCCAGTTATGTGTCTGTGGCATTTGTGTATCTGGTGGTAATACTGGAAGACAAAATGCTTAGGGCCACAGCCAAGACTCATAAGTAGCTGTGTTCAAGAATCAACATGCTTAAACTAAGAAATTCAATAACACTATCCCAAATTCTAAATTCCCCCAGAGACGCCAATACCTCTAAACTACAAAGGAAAAAGTGAGATGCCAAAGCTGTTCAGAAGCAAAAAGCTACAAGTCCCGCTCATGTAATTAAATTAATATTCATTGATATTTTGGATTTTATAGTATATTCTCTTCTTTATATCCTATTTGATTTTCAGTTGCTTGGGGACAAGCAACAATTTAAGTTTGGTGTTGTGATGAGCGGATAATTTATACGCTTTTTGGCATTGTTTTTACATAGTTTTTAGTAAGTTCAAGCTACTTTTAGGGATGTTTTCATTAGTTTTTATGTTAAATTCACATTTCTGGACTTTACTATGAGTTTGTGTGTTTTTCTGTGATTTCAGGTAAATTCTGACTGAAATTGAGGGAATTGAGCAAAACTCTGAAAAAGGCTGACAAAAGGACTACTGATGCTGTTGGATTCTGACCTCCCTGCACTCGAAATGGATTTTCTGGAGCTACAGAACTCCAAATGGCGCGCTCTCAACGGCGTTGGAAAGTAGACATCCAGGGCTTTCCAGCAATATATAATAGTCCATACTTTATTCGGAGATTGACGACGTAACTTGGCGTTGAACGCCAAGTACATGCTGCTGTCTGGAGTAAAACGCCAGAAAAACGTCATGATCCGGAGTTAAACGCCCAAAACACGTCATAACCTGAAGTTTGACGCCAAGAAATGCCTCTACACGTGGATTGATCAAAGCTCAGCCCAAACACACACCAAGTGGGCCCCGGAAGTGAATTTATGCATCAATTACTTACTCATGTAAACCCTAGTAGCTAGTCTAGTATATATAGGACCTCTTACTATTGTATTAGACATCCTGGATTGTATTTTCTATCCTGTGATCACGTTTAGGGGGCTGGCCATTCGGCCATGCCTGAACCTCTTGCTTATGTATTTTCAACAGTGGAGTTTCTGCACACCATAGATTAAGGGTGTGGAGCTCTGCTGTACCTCAAAGATTAATGAAGTTCTATTTTCTTTTATTCAATTCCTCTTTTATTCTTATTCCAAGATATTCATTCGTACCCAAGAACATGATGAATGTGATGAGTTAATAACCCTCATTAACGTTCTCACTCATGAACGCGCGTGATTGACAACCACTTACGTTCTACATGCTACACAAGCTTGAATGTGTATCTCTTAGATTCCCCAACAGAATCTTCGTGGTATAAGCTAGATGGATGGCGGCATTTATGAGGATCCGAAAAGTCCAACCTTGTCTGTGGTGTTCCGAGTAGGATCCTGGGAATCCGGAAAGTCCAACCTTGTCTGTGGTGTTCCGAGTAGGATCCTGGGAATCCGGAAAGTCTTACCTTGTCTGTGGTATTCCGAGTAGGATTCCGGTAATGAATGACTGTGACGTGCTTCAAACTTGCAACCTGCTGGGCGTCAGTGACAGACGCAAAAGAGGGATTCTATTCCAGTAGGAAGCGGGAACCAACCGGTGATTGGCCGTACTGTGACAGAGTGCGTGAGCATTAGCTTTCACTGCGAGGATGGGATGTAGCTATCAACCATGGGTGATGCCTCCAGACTGGTTAGCTGTGCGAGTGACAGCCGCATAGGATATTTCCCCGAGAGGATTGAAAGTAGCCACAGTTGATGGTGAACCCCTATACAAAGCTTGCCATGGAAAGGAGTAAGAAGGATTGAGTAGAAGGAATAGGAGAGCAGGCGTCCGTGAGCTCTACAGCATCTCCATTCCGCTTATCTGAAATTCCTACCAGTGAATCTACATAAGTATTTCTATCCCTTTTATTATTTATTTTCTTATTTCTATTTTCGAAACCCATAAATCAATATTTAATCCGCCTAACTGAGATTTGCAAAGTGACCATAGCTTGCTTCATACCAACAATCTCTGTGGATTCGACCCTTACTCACGTAAGGTATTACTTGGACGACCCAGTACACTTGCTGGTTAGTTGAACGGAGTTGTGACTTCAAATAAGGACAATTATTGAATAAATTCATACAAAGACAAACAACTTGAAAAGAATAGGAATCACAATTTCGTCCACCAACCATCCACGCGGGCGCGCGACGTGCCCAGACGCGTGGATTGCAAGAATTACCTCTCCATACATTTTCCAGAAAATCGCGCCCACACTACTCCAGCACCATGCCTGAGGCACAAGCCAATCACGCATGCGCGCACATGGCGCGTACGCACCCTTTTGATAGTCTGCAGATCGACGTGCTAGCGCACCTTGTGCGCGCGCGCCGATCACCCCTGTGCACTCCTGGTACATTTTCCAGAGAGTTGGGCCACTCTCGCGCCTGCACTGAGCCCCCAGCTCACCACCTCTGCCGCGTGCGCACACTAGGGGCCGACGCGTCAATACGCTCGCGACGTAAAGGACGCGCCTACACCCATGCCGCGCACACGTCCCTCGTTCTGCAGTAACCTCTGGGCCACTCTCCAGAGAGTTGAGCCAATCCCAGGCCCATCTCATGCCTGAGGCATAACCTCATTGCCGCTTGCGCGCACCTGCCGCGCGCGCGCCAACATCCCTGCAGCCAACTTCTGGTACCTCTTCCAGAAAGTTGTGCCGCCTCTGAGCCATCCTTGTGCTACCGGCACAAGCACATGGGTGCCTACGCGCATTGTGCGCGCGCGCGCCATTACCCCATCCCGCTTTCCTGCGCGGGCGCGCACCGTGCGCGCACGCATGGGTGTCTGACGTGAATATAACAGGGGAGCACACTTGCTCCCATCATTCTTCTCTCCCCTTTTCTTCTTGCCTCCTCTACTATCCACTACCATTTTTCCTTCCAAACAACCACCTCCCACCATCACCTCCGGCGACCACCCACCTCTGGTGGTTCCTACATTACTCCCTCCATTCTCCATCATTCCACTCTACAACCTCTCCTCTCCCATACCCCCTTTCCATCTCTCTCAAGGTACTATACTATGCTTCCCTCTTGCTCTACTTCTCTCTTTTGCTTCTTAGTCAGTTGATTTCATTCTCTTTTAGGTAGTCTTTTTCTTTTTTTTCCTTCCTTTTTTGGGCCCCTCACTCCTTTGGGGTGTTTTTGCTTCTTTTCCAATTAGTTCTTCATGGGTACTTGGGTCATAACTTCTTTTGCATTGGTAGATGAGATGTGTTGCATGATTTTCTTACAACCATTGTGCATTGTAGTGATTAATATTGGTTTGTGCAATGTTACATTGCTCTCTCCTCACTTATTTGCATACTACAAAAAGGATGCACGCCAAGTGTTTGAGGAAAAGCATACATGATTTTTTGAGCTCATTGTGACTCATTGCTTCTTAACTAGGTGCTTCCTACCAATACCTTAGTCACTCTTGGGTGCACCCTCACATTCTACACTCTACCCACTCACCTTTTCATAAACTGCTTTCCACTCTTGGTATTTGAGGGTGTATGCTTCTCATGCCTTTTACTTGCATGCTTACACTAACCCCATACCACATGCCAGTGATTTGTCTTGCTTATCAAATGTTATCTTAGTTACATGTTGCAGCTGTCATGTAATAAGGATACCCATATTCTTACGGCACAATTTTTCACTTGCATGATCATATTCAATTACGCTTCTTTGGGTTTGATGTCATCTCCTTTCTTTACTATCACAGAATGGTCATCAAAAAGAACAAAGGGAAAGCCCCGAAGAAGCCAGCCACCAACAGAGCGTGCCAAGAACCAGCAGCCAAGCCCCTCCTCAAGAAGGCTAAGGGCCCCGTTGATGCTTTAGAGAAGGACAACCCTCCAAAGGACTCAAACAAGTTCCCTAACCGCTACTGCGAACTTGTTTACTCAAGGATGATTGAGCGGAATTATCACCCAGAGCCCCTTCTAGTCCTACCGGTCCACCTCACTCCGATAGTGATGCCATACATTGACCAGAGGCAATGGAGGTTCCTCTTGAGGCAACCAAAGGAGGTCAATCTATCATAGGTGGTGGAGTTCTACTCCAACTACCACTCACCCCTTCTCACATCAATCTTTGTGCGCCGAAAGCAAGTGTCAGTCACGGTGGAAGCCATCCAAGGAGTACTTAAGATTGGGCCATTAGCGGATGGATATGACGCCTATCAAGAAGTCTTGTCAGCATGCGATGAACGTGAGTTCGATTGGAGCGCGATCCTTCGCGTAATAGCTTTACCCGAAGCATTTTGGATTCGGGGAACCATAAAGCAAAGACCAAAGGGTTTAGATGCACGTTTCCTCACTCAAGAAGCCACAGCATGGGCCCAAATCCTAGCTCACTACGTGCTTCCGAGCACCCATGGATCATCCATTACCGCCGAGCTTGCCTTATTGGTATGGTGCATCCTAACCGAGAAACCAGTCGACATTCTGCATGCCATTCGCCAATCCATGGGGCGCATTCATGTTAAGGGAAACTTACCCTTCCCCGCTTTGGTGACCGAATTAGTAGCGGCAGCCGGTGTCCACCGAGAGGCTAAGGATAGGAAGACCTCGATCCCGGTCGAGGGCGATGTTATTCCGACCAAGAGGTGCCTCAAGTCTCCGGAAGTCACCAAGGACCTTGGATTGACCAACTCAACTCGCGACACCACTACCTCATCCGCACCATAAAAATTCGCCACCCAACGCCTTGAAGACCTTCACAAGAAGTTGGACCGCTATGAGAGGCATAACCAGCGCCGATATGCTCACGTGAAGAAGCTTCTAAGCATTGTCACCCCACCTATGGAGGAACCAAATATCTCCACATCCACCGCAACTTCAAGCGGAAATAGCAATGACAACGGAGATGAAGGACACTCGGGACTCGGCCACCCATTGCGCATCACCTATAGCACGGAGGACCGTGCTAAGTTTTAAGTGTGGGGAGGTCGGCTGACCGATCTCCGTAGGTAACACCCGAATAATTTTTTTTTTCTTTGAACTCCTTTGTAGTTAGGATAGGTTGCATGATTAGGTTTTCTTTGACACCATTTGCATGATAAGTTTACTTGGTTGGAACAATGAAACTCTCTCTTAGGAAACTAATACCTTGGGGCAACCTTGACATTGCCAATTTTGAATATTTTGATGCTAAACTTGCTTGAAGAATTGTATTTTGGAACATGGATTTTGAGTTAAGAACACAAGTTAGTGAGCTTTGAGCCTTGTTTTGTGGCTACATCTTATAGTCACTTATTCTCCTTCTTGTGTGCAATTGTTTTCTCTCTATAAGTGTGATCCTTGCTTTGTTTGAGTCTATATGTCCATTATTCCTTGTATTCATGCATTTATATGATTGAGGCCATCACTTCATTAGCTCACTTACCAAATAGCCTTACCCTTTATCTCCCCTTGTTAGCCAAATTTGAGCCTACGCTTAACCCACTTGTTCTTTAAATTAGCACATTACAAGCCTAAAGCGGAAAACCATAAATGTCCCTCTTTGGATCCTTGATTGGCTTAGGCGAGTGTGTGTGAGTATTATTCAAATGTGGGAATCTTGGGACATTGGGTAAATAAAAGGGTAGTTTTATATTTTTATTGAAAATATTGGGAATTGGGTACATGCTCATGTATTGATCAAATGTATAGACCTTATGCATTGATGCTCTTGTATATAGAAAAGAAAAAAAAATGAGAAAAACAAAAGAAGAAAAAAAGAGAAAAAAATAATATGAAAAAAATATATAAAAAAAAGAGAAGAAAAAGAAAGGAATAAAAGGGGACAAAATGCCCCAAAGCAAAGTGTAGCTCAATAAAATCAATGCATGAGTGTTGTGAATTGGAAAAGGGATACATGAGTATGTGAAAAGTGAAGAATGGGTAGTTAGGTTAGCTTTAAAATTGTATAGGACGTCATAAGCTAGGTGGGGAGCTCAAGCTTATCAAGGATTCAAAATTTCAAGCTCACTTAGCCAAATATGCATCCTACCTTGACCCTAGCCCCATTACAACCTAAAGACAAGACCTCATGATATTTGTACACATGCATGGAATAAATGTTGATTGTTAGATGGAGAACAAATCTTGGAAAGCATGATTAGGAGAAAATTGAGAGAATCAACCCTAAACACTTGAGCGAATAGAGTGTAAACACTTCCGGTGAGGGTTCGAAGGCTCTAATTCTTGTTCCCGGCTCTCACGAGCGTTCTTCATGAAAAGTTGCGTATATTGCACTTAATGACTGAAAATTGGTAAATCCCATGTATTGACCACTATCTTACCCTATATGTTTACATATATCTTAGGAAGGTTGATTTGTTCCTAACCAAGTAGATAGTAGCACTAGTCATAGATGCATTCATGTAAGTAGGTTGCACCTCACGAGTCTTATACCTTTATGATCCTTCGGTCTTTTGCATTTCTCTAAGCATGAGGACATGCTAGAATCTAAGTGTGGGGAGGTTGATAAACCCCATTTTGAGGGTTTATCTTGTATTGATTTCAGGGGTTTTATCAATAATTCCACACGCTTTTCATATGAAAATACAAGACTTTGTGTTCCTTTCCTAATTTTTGCCTCATGGATGAAAACATGCTTATTTTGCACTAAACTAGATACATTTCTAATCTTCTCTTGGTTCCATTCGATGCCGTGACCTGTGTGTTAAGTGATTTCAGAATATAGGGCAGGGATGAACCGGAAGAGAGAAGGAGAATGGGTGCAAAGGAAGGGAGCATGAGAAATTGAGCCTTGGGAACTTCAGCAAGGGCGCGTGCCCGTACTTGGCGCGCCCGCGTGGATTGCGCAGCCAGAAGCCAAAGTCAGAAGCCAAGCTACGAGCCGACACGTGTAGCGGCTAAGCCATGATCCCCATGGGCGCGCACGCGTACGTTACGCTTCCGCTCGCATTGCACGGTGCCCCAGTGGCGCGCACGTGTGCTTTGCGCGTGCGCGCCGATGCTCGAATATGATTTTTTAAAGAGTCACGTGACCTGGGCGTGGAGACAGTTGGAGATCCCATCTTGGGGTGCCTTGGCGGGAAGAGCTTAAGAAGACTAGGGGTTGAAGGGTTAAGGGACTTTTTGGTTCATTTTAGATGGTTCTAGATATTTTGCTAGTGGTAGTTACACTCTTGGGTAGAGAGAGAGAGATTCCAAGCTCTCATTAGGGTTCATCTTCTTCAACTTCTGAATTCTCAAGCACTCTTTGGTGAAATCCATTGCAATTCTCAATTTACTTTGTTCATGTTATAGATCTTCTTCTCTAATTTCAATTAGTGCTTGTAATTGCTCAATTCTCATAGATCTTAGATTCAACTTTGTAGTTTTGGATTCTATCAATTTCTTGAGAAGTTCATTTCTATTGTTGTCAATTTCTTGTGTTGAAGCACTTTTAATTCTAATTTCTTCTCATTCTTACTATGCCTTTCATCCTTGCTCATCAATTGTTTGATAAAATGCCAACACTAGTTATGGAGTAAAAGTTTCTTACTTGGCATAGGGTTTGGACCATTAGAAAGAGTTGAATAGTTTATGTCAATTGTTGATTTGGAATTAGAAATTGCTAATTGACTTGGAGTGCACTAAAGCTAGATTTCCCTAGGGTAAAACTAGGACTTGTGACTCAAGTTAGTTACTCTCATTTGACTTTCCTCTATACCTAGGGGTTAACTAAATGAAGCAAAGCCTAATTGTTATCATCATTGAGGAAGCTATAATGATAGAATTTCTAATGCCGACCCTAGGCCAAGTCTTCTAAAATTGATTGTTTGTCATCTATTTTGCTAAACCCTCAAAGAATCATAACAAGGCTTCCTAATCAATAAGATGCACTCTCTAGCAATTCCAAAGGAGGACAACTTGGGAGACTAGTACTCTCGGTTATAGATTGTAGGATTGTTTGATGCGAAGTTTGAATGTCGATTAGACTATACTCACGATTATATTAATTATTGAATTCTATATCGGCATGATACCGAGGAAAGCAATTCCTACTCCTCGATTTCGTCAGGTCGATCCTCCACAGACTTCTGCTGTTGCTTCTGGTGTTCCTCCCTTAAAAAAGCAAAAAACATCCGAGCCCTTTAACCTGGATGCCCCGGATTTTGATGCTGTCGAGTTTGTTGACCAGCAAATTGCCCCCTATGGTGGGCTCTCCATGGACGATGTGTCTCTTCTTCAGCATCTGGATTTTATCACCAAAAGTAGTGTGAAAATGGCACATATGGGAGCGGCTATTTTCTGAACTGTTCAGAGGATCCCGATTCATGCCACAAAATCCTTCATGGAGGAGGCCAAATCAGAATTTGATCGGATCAAGGGTCTGAAGGATGAGTTGGAGGTGAAGTTGGCGAAGGTAGAGAAGGAACTGGAGGGTGAGAAGGCCAGCTCTATTGCTTTGGATGCTTCTTTGAAGTTGGCTGAGGACATGGCACTGAAGCACAAGGATAGCTATGTCTCAGCTTATAGGGAGTTAATGCATCTCTGGGATGATTTGAAAACTGCTCGGGTTAATTATGCCGAGCTTTAGGGTCACCTTGTGGGCAGCGTAACTGCCGCCTCTGAGGACCTGATGGAGCAGTTTCGGATTGTTGCTCCTGATGCTGACTTGACTCTCGTTAGTCTTGATAACATAGTAAAAGATGGCAAGATTGTCCCAGATGATCCCGATGATGATGTTGAACCTTCCCCAGTGCCTTCTATCAAGGTGTCGACCTCCTCGGTTCCTCTAGTTACGTCTGATTCGGATTGTCAGATTCTGAACCGGGATGATGGAACTTTAGATGCTGTGCCTATTCAGACTCGTCCTCTTTCTCCCCGTACTGATGCTGCCGGGAAGGCTCCCGATCTTTGCTGATCTTCTTTTTAAGTATTTGTGTAAATAGCCCGGCTTGTGGGCTTTTGAACTGTTTTATTGTTTTGTTTAACTGCTGACGCTTTTTAGTTGCCTGCTTGGCAACTTTTACTTTGAAAAACAAAAGTAGCTTTCTGAGGTAGATTTTGGTGGCCTCTTGAAGATTTTGGTGGCCTCTTGAAGCTTTATAACATGGTATCTCTTCTGGTTTCTGAGAGTGTTGGAATCTTACTGCTTGACCTCTTTGGATTGCTTTTGTACTTTATTGTCTGTAACTTGGATCCTTTGAGGTCGTGACTTGTATGGGTCTGACTTGTTTGTCGGTTTTCTCGCTTTTGCTTGTATTTTTAGCGCCCCATAACCGATTTCTTTGTGTTGGTCCCCTTCTGAGTTATTTTTGTAATCCTCTTTCTTGGACCTTTGTTAGTTCACTTTTAGGGATTACTTTTATAACTTGTCTTGTAGGGGGCCGACTTCGTTAAATCGATCTCTTCTAAGTTATTTTTGTAATCCTCTTTCTTGGACCTTTGTTAGGTCTCTTTCAGGGATTACTTTTATAACTTTTCTTGTAGGAGACCGACTTCGTTAGGTCAATCTCTTCTAAGTTATTTTTGTAATCCTCTTTCTTGGACCTTTGTTAGGTCTCTTTCAGGGATTACTTTTGTAACTTGTCTTGTAGGAGACCGACTTCGTTAGGTCGATCTCTTCTAAGTTATTTTTGTAATCCTTTTTCTTGGACCTTTGTTAGGTCTCTTTCAGGGATTACTTTTATAACTTGTCTTGTAGGAGACCGACTTCGTTAGGTCAATCTCTTCTAAGTTATTTTTGTAATCCTCTTTCTTGGACCTTTGTTAGGTCTCTTTCAGGGATTACTTTTATAACTTGTCTTGTAGGAGACCGACTTCGTTAGGTCGATCTCTTCTAAGTTATTTTTGTAATCCTCTTTCTTGGACCTTTGTTAGGTCTCTTTCAGGGATTACTTTTATAACTTGTCTTGTAGGAGACCGACTTCGTTAGGTCGATCTCTTCTAAGTTATAGCAATTTCTCTTTAATAGGGTTGGCCAGACCTCTTTCCAGGGATTTGCTGATAAATTGGGTTGACTTGGTCCGACTTTTTAGTGTCGGCCAGTCTTTTTAAGTTATTATATAGCAATCCATAAGACCTCGTCAAGTTCTTTTTAGGATCACTTTCGATAACTTCTTGCATTATTTTTGTGTTCATCTTTGCCGATTTGTAGATGGTGGTTTTTGTCCCGGTTTGATCGCCCTTTAGGTGAATCGCGTTTTCACCTTTGTCGGTCGATCATTCCTATCAAGATCGTACAGTGAATCTGTTCTTCACTTTCTGTCGATCCGTTACTTTATAATCGGACGATGAATGCTTCATATTAATGCGTCTTGGGAATTTGTAGAATATCTGAAATGTATTTTATTCAAAAAAAGTGCAAATATATACATGCGGGAGTTTTCCGTACCCTTAAGTCGGATTAAGTCTCAATCTTGACGCCTCATTAAAAAACCTTTTCAGGAAAAAGAGTGCATCTTGTGATGAGATCTTTTACCTATCCTAGCTATAGTACCTTCTTAGGTTACAAGCGTGCCATGATATGGGGAGTTCTCGTCCCTCGAGTTCGGATAGTCTGTAGTAGCCTTTCCCAAGTACTTCTGTGACTCGGTAGGGTCCTGTTCCGAGGGTTACCTGAAACGTGTAGCTCGGTCGTCTGGAGAGGCCCGAGGTGGGGGTTCAGGGACCCGAGCTTGATATGCAGAGTGGTTGGTGGTTGTACCTGCAATGACACTCCGATGCTTAAGTTAGCATGGGTCCAAGCAGATATGTGTAGATGTGGAATGAATGCCATACCTGGGTGCTCCAGTGTATTTATAGTAGTTTGGCCGTGATCTTCCCTGGATAAGATATTCTTATCTTATCTTATCTTTCGGGAGTTTTATCCCTATCTTTGTGGAACCGCCTTTGCTAGGCCTTTTCGGCCTTTAGGTTTTGGGCTGCGTTCCTTTTGATGGGCCTTCCCTTGCTTTATTTGTCCGAGGTCCGACCTTTAGGCGTGAGCCTTAGAAGAGGTCGGACCTTTTATGAACTGACCGAGTTTAGAGGAGCCCGGTCAGGGTATGAACAGTGCCCCTGCCCGAGTTCGTCCTTTTTGGGAGGTCGAGCTCGGGCATAGTAGTTTTTCAAATTTTCAAAAAATGGCCGTTTCTTGCATTTATTGCGTTTTACCGTTTTTCCTCGTTTTCCGTTCGGGCTCTGTGAAGGCTTTATTTATTTGCCCCTTTTCCTCTTTTCTCTGCGTTTTTGTTTCTTCTTTTTCCCTTTCGAGCACTGCTTCTTCTCTCTCTTTACTCTGCTTCCCCGAATCTCTCCGTGCGTCTTTCTGGGGTTTCTTCTGTGCCGTCGTTTCTTCTTGCTCCGGAGCTCGTCGTCTTCGTTTCTTTCCAGGTTTGTTCCCATGTTTCTCTTTTCTTGTGCACATATGCTTCTGTTTCTTTGTGTGGCTTCTTGTTTGCTTCTTTTTCTTTATGCCTGTGTTGCCCCGAAAAGAGGCGCCGCCATTTGTTTTGTTGTTTGTATATGGGGGGGGCTCTTTTTGTTCTCTGGTATCTTTAGTTCCGGGTTGCCTTTTCTTCGTGGGGTTTTGTTTCTTGCTTTGCTGAATGGGTTTTCGCTGTCTTCTTTATGTGATTTTTGCTTGCTGTTGCATTTCTTCCTTGTAGGTAAGAATTTTATGTCTCGAAAGGTTCTTCAAGCGATGTCGACTAAGATTCCACGTGGTCTTGGTTGGGTAGACCCTCTTCCTCTAAGAGTCCCTTCTGTGGTAGATTCTGAGTATTTAGCTAGGTTCCGTAGGCACTGTAGCATATGTGAAAATAGAGAGTCTGAGAGGGATTATGAACTAGTAGCCCCGGATTCCGAGGAGAGAGTGTGCTTCCCGCCCCTAGATAGTTCCGAGAAGCTCTTCTTTTATGCTTATGATTGTTTTTTCTCTAAGCTGGGTGTCCGACTTCCCTTTACCGACCTGGAGTCTGAGGTGTTATGGTCTTGTAATCTTGCCCCTACGCAGCTCCATCCAAATTCCTGGGCATTTTTAAAGCTGTTTCAACTTTTGTGTCAGTTTTTGGGCGTTGCTCCCTCTATTTCTCTTTTTTCTTATTTGTTTGTGTTGACGAAGCCGGGGTCGGGTGGAGGGAGGGTATCTTGGGTCTCTTTTAGGGCTAACCAGGGAAGGAAGTTTTGTACCCTGTATGATGAGTCCTTTCATGATTTTAAGAACTTTTATTTCAAGGTCCGGGCTACTGGAGACGTCCGACCTTTCTTTCTAGATGAGAGTGGGGAGCCTTCTTTTCCTCTTTGTTGGCAGGAGAATGTAGTGTCTACTAAGTATACCTTTGAGAGTCTAGATGAGGTGGAGCAGGCTTTTGTGGGTGTGGTAAGCAGTTTATGGGGTCGGGCACCTCACTTGGACACGAAGAAAATGTTGGGAGATCCAAGCCTTCTCCGTTCCGAGTTAGGTAGTTCCCGACCTCTCCGAGATTCATCTTTTTTAGTGTTTTTGGCTTTGCTTGTTTTGGTGGAATTTCTGTTGTGGTAATCCCTTTCTTTTATTTCTGCAGAGATGTCTTCTCAGGCGGATTCCATGAAGTACCTTCGTCGGACGAAGAAGTCTGTGGCCGCTCGGAATATTGAGGCTGGGGGGGGTTCTGCCCGATCTTCTCCGGAGAAGACTACTGTGGGTGTCACTACTCGGTCAAAGACTATTCCGACTCCCCAGTTCCGAGCTATAAATCAAGATCCTCCGACCTCTGGACCTGCTACCTCTTCTCCTCCTTCGTCCTCGGGTCCTCCTCCCAAGAAACAGAAGACTTCTCAAGAGCCTGCGGGTTTTAATGACAAGGATTTCGATGCTCTTGGTTGGGTTGAACAGCATATTCTCCCTCAGACTTTTATTTCTACTGATGATGTGTCTATGGAGCACCATTTTCAGTATATGGCGCGGAGCTGTGTCCGGATGGCTAGTCTTCATGCCGCTATTGCCCGGGAATTCAAGAAATCCCCTATTGGTGCGACCAGTTCCCGACTTGAGAAAGCTCAGTCTGAGTTCGAGAGAATTAGTAAACTGAAGGCTGCTAGGATTGCTGAGCTGGAAGAGTCTTTGGAGAAGGAGAAAGCTAAAGCTACCGCGGCTGTGGCGGCGGTGAGTTCGTCCGAGGAGATGGCGAAGGCGGCGAAGGAGAATTATACTCAGGCACTTGCCGAGCTTGTGGAGACAAAGGAGAAGTTGCAATCTGCTCAGGATGATTTTTACGAGCTAGAAGGGCATGTGGCTAAGGGTATGGATGCTATGTATGAAAATTTGAAGGCTCAGGTCCGGGTTCTTGCTCCTGACCTGGATCTGAGTTTGTTCAGTACGGATAACGTTGTTGTGGAGGGAAAGATTGTTCCTGCTCCCAACGAGGATGAGGTTCCGGTGTCCGACCCTAAAGTTCCGGTGTCTGACCCTAAAGTTCCGGTTGTGAACCCGACTTCATCTTTGGCCGGGGATGGATCTGGTGTGGAGGTTTTAAATCGATATGATGGTGCCGTCGATGCTGTCCCGATTTCTATGTTTCTTCCGCAGCCTTCTGTTGATGCGGCGTCCGGAAAGGATCTTTGATTCTCTGTAGTCCTTTTTATCTTTTGGTTTTTTGCCCGGCCTGTGGGCTCTTTTGGATGCTTTGGACACCTTTTCTGCTTTTAGCTACTTGTAGTAACTTTTTAGCTTATTATGCGGTGTTTTTGTTCGCGTTTTGACTTTTTGCTCCGCTTTTATGCTTTTTAGTTGTTTTTGGATAACAACCTTTTAGCCAGCGCTTTTTTCTTTAAACTTTTGTTTTTTCCTTCTGATTTCGTTTTTTCGCTTGTACTTTTTAGTTGTATAGCAACTTTTTAGTAAGCGTTTTCGAAATCTTTGTTTTCGCCGTTTTAAGGCTTCCTTCTCGGGTCCGGGCTTTTTCTCGGACCTCGGGTTGGGCGGTCGAGTACACCCTTTGTTGGGTCCGACCTTGTCATTGGTCGGCCTTTTAAGTTATTTTTGTAATCTCTTTTTATTTGGCTTTTTGAGCCTTTTTCAGAGTTACTTTATAACTTCTCACATTAATTTGAACCTCGTCGCTTTTATCTTTGCCGACCTTGTGTGGTCTCTCGGCAATGATTTTTTGCGTTTTGTCGAGCATAAATTAATGCGCCTTGGCGGGGTACTTTTTCAGGATTTGTTTCATCACGAGGAAGAACAAAAGAAAATAGAAAAATTTGATTAGTATTAAAAAAGAAAGAATATTTACAGAGTGTTTACCCTTGACTAGGTCGGGTGCCTTACTTGACCGGGTGTCTCATTAAAAAACCCTTGTAGGGAAAAAGAGTACACCTCGGGTCAAATTTTTCTAGCTGTAGTACCGTCTTAGATTACAGGCGTGCCAGGTCCTAGGCAGCTCATTGCCTTCTAGGTCGGATATCTTGTAATAGCCTGTTCCTAAGACTTCTGTTATTTTGTAGGGTCCTTTCCAATTTGCAGCTAGCTTTCCTTCTCCCGACTTTTGTGTTCCGATGTCATTTCGGATTAGAATTAGGTCGTGAGTGGAGAAGCTTCGTTTTATTACTTTCTGATTGTATCTGAGGGCCGTTCGCCGTTTTAAGGCTTCTTCTCGGATCCGGGCTCTTTCTCGGACCTCGGGGAGGAGGTCGAGTTCTTCCTTTTGTACCTGCGGGTTACCTTCTTCGTTGTAGAAGATGACTCTGGGTGACCCTTCATCTATTTCGATAGGAATCATTGCTTCCATCCCGTAAGCTAGTCGGAATGGCGATTCTCCCGTTCTAGAGTGTGGAGTTGTCCGATATGCCCATAATACTTGGGGGAGCTCCTCGGCCCATGCTCCTTTGGCCTCTTGGAGTCTTCGTTTTAACCCGGCCAAGATGACTTTATTTGCGGCCTCTGCTTGTCCGTTGGCTTGTGGGTGCTCGACTGAGGTGAATTGCTGTTTGATTTTTAGTTCGGCCACCAAGTTCTGAAAACTTGTGTCCGTGAACTGTGTTCCATTGTCTGTTGTAATGGAGTAGGGGACTCCAAACCTTGTGACAATATTTTTGTATAGGAATTTGCGGCTTTTCTGAGCCGTAATGGTGGCTAAGGGTTCAGCTTCGATCCACTTTGTGAAGTAGTCGACCCCTACTATGAGGTATTTGACTTGCCCCGGTCCTTGGGGGAACGGGCCGAGTAGGTCAAGTCCCCATTTCGCGAAGGGCCATGGTGCGGTGATGCTGATAAGGTCTTCGGGTGGTGCTTTGTGGAAATTGGCGTGTTTTCTGCAGGGGGCATATTTTCACAAACTCCGTTGCGTCTCTTTGCAAAGTCGGCCAGTAGAACCCGGCTCGGACTACTTTCTTGGATAATGCCCGAGCTCCGAGGTGGTTCCCACACATGCCTCCGTGGACTTCTTCGAGGACGCTTTTTGTTTCTGAGGTCGGGACGCACCTAAGGAAGGGGTTTGCGAATCCTCTTCTGTATAATACGTCGTGAATTAGTGTATAATTCTGGGCGTCTTTCGTGAGTCTTTTAGCTTCTTTTCTTTCGGCGGGGAGAGTTCCCGACTTCAGGTAGCTGAGTATGGAGGTCATCCATCCTTGCTGTTGGTCGGATATACTTAGCGTTTCTTCCTCTCTTAGCACGGAGGGAGATTGTAAGGTTTCCTGGAGGAGACTTCTGTTGTTGCCTCCGGGCTTGGTGCTGGCAAGCTTTGAGAGGGCGTCTGCCCGGGCGTTTTGTTCCCGAGGTATGTGCTGGATCTGTATCTCTGGAAAGTGGCGTAATTGTGCCTGTGTTTGGTCCAGGTATTTTTTCATAGTTGGGTCTTTGGCCTGGTAGCTTCCATTTACTTGTGATGTGATGACCTGGGAGTCGCTGAAGATCATGATTTTCTGGGCTCCGACCTCTTCGGCTAGCTTTAGACCTGCTAGTTGGGCCTCGTATTCGGCTTGGTTGTTCGAGGCCTGGAACTCGAATTTTAGGGATAGTTCTATCTGCGTTCCTTGGTCGCTTTCGAGTATAACCCCGGCTCCGCTTCCAGTTTTGTTTGAGGACCCGTCGACATACAGGTTCCATGAGAGTGGGGTTCCAGGGGTCTCGGTGTATTCTGCGATGAAGTCGGCTAGATACTGAGATTTTATGGCGGTCCGGGTTTCATAGTGGAGGTCGAACTCGGACAGTTCCACCGCCCATTGCAGTATTCGTCCTGCCAGATCTGTTTTTTGGAGGATGTGTCTCATGGGTTGGTTTGTCCGGACTTTGATGGTGTGGGCTTGAAAGTAGGGACGGAGCCTCCGAGCTGTGAATACTAGGGCGTAGGCGAATTTTTCTATCTTCTGATAGTTTAATTCGGCCCCTTGTAGTGCCTTGCTTACAAAGTATATGGGGTGTTGTCCTTGGTCATTTTCTCGTATTAATGCTGAAGCGACTGCTCGATGTCCAACCGAGAGGTATAATACGAGTTCTTCTCCTTTTAAAGGTCGGGTTAGGATTGGTGGCTGCCCGAGGAATTCCTTGAATTCTTGAAAGGCCTTTTCGCACTCTGGGGTCCATGAGAAGGTTTTCCCTTTCTTTAGGAGCGAGTAGAGAGGCAGTGACTTTATTGCTGATCCTGCCAAGAATCTTGATAGGGCGGCTAGCCTTCCATTCAGTTGTTGTACTTCTTTGACACACGTCGGGCTCTTCATATTGAGTATCGCTTGGCATTTGTCCGGGTTCGCTTCGATGCCCCTTTGAGTCAGCATGAAGCCTAAAAACTTTCCGGCTTCTGCGGCGAAGGTGCACTTTGTCGGGTTAAGTCTCATGTTGTGTTTTCTGAGGGTGCCGAAGACGCTGGTGAGGTCGGTCAGCAAGTTTCTGTCTTCTTGTGTCTTTACCAGCATGTCGTCGACGTACACCTCTAGCTGTAGTCCGATGTGCTCTGAGAACACTTTGTTCATTAGCCTCTGGTAGGTTGCCCCTGCGTTCTTCAGCCCGAAGGGCATTACTACGTAGCAGTAGTTTGCTCTTGGGGTTATGAACGAGGTCTTTTCTTGGTCGGGTCCGTACATCGGGATTTGATTGTATCCTGAGTATGCGTCCATGAAGGAGAGATATCTGTAGCCTGAGGCTGCGTCTACTAAGGCGTCGATGTTTGGTAATGGATATGGGTCTTTGGGGCAGGCTTTGTTGAGGTCTGTGTAATCAACGCACATCCTCCATTTTCCGTTGGGCTTTTTTACCAGGACCACGTTTGCGAGCCATAGGGGGTATTTTACTTCCCTAATGAACCCTGCATCTAGTAGCGCTTGTACTTGTTCTTCTATTGCTTGCATGCGCTCGGGTCCGAGCTTCCGGCGTCTTTGTTGGACAGGTCGGGATCCCGGGTAAACTGATAGCTTATGGCACATCAGGTCGGGGCTTATGCCTGGCATGTCGGAGGCTTTCCAGGCGAAGAGGTCGGAATTCTCCTTTAAGAGGGTTATGAGTTCCTCTTTTAGGCCCGTTTTGAGGTTCGCTCCTATGTTTGTTATTTTTTCAGGTGTGTTCCCAATCTGGACTTTTTCGGTCTCTCCCTCTGGTTGTGGTCGAAGATCTTCTCGGGACTGAACTCGTCCGAGTTCTATCGTGTTGACCTCCTTCCCTTTTAGGCTCAGGCTTTCGTTGTAGCATCGCCGCGCTAGTTTTTGGTCGCCTTTCAGGGTAGCGATTCCCTTTGCGGTAGGGAACTTCATACAGAGGTGTGGGGTCGAGACTACAGCTGCCAGTCTGTTTAGGGTTGGCCGCCCAATGAGGGCATTGTATGCCGAAGTGACGTCGACTATAATGTAGTCGATGCTTAATGTTTTAGATTGCTCGCCTCTTCCAAAGGTAGTGTGTAGCGGGATGTATCCTAAGGGATGGATCGGGGTATCCCCTAGCCCAAATAGGTCGGTGGGATAGGCCTTTAGTTCTTTTTCTTCAAGTCCGAGCTTGTCGAATGCCGTTTTGAACAGGATATCTGCTGAGCTTCCCTGGTCAATCAGGGTTCGATGTAAGTTGGCGTTTGCTAGGATAATGGTGACTACCATTGGATCGTCGTGCCCGGGAATTATCCCTTGAGCATCTTCTCGGGTAAATGAGATAGTAGGTAACTCGGGCAGGGGACTGTCTTCTCGGACATGATAGACTTCTTTGAGGTGTCTTTTTCGCGAGGATTTGGATGTTCCTCCGCCTGCAAAACCTCCATTTATCATGTGAACGTGTCTTTCAGGGGTTCGCGGGGTTTGTTCGGCCCGACCTTCGTTATCTCCCCGCCTTCTCTTCCTGGTCTCTTCTCCTTTCTCTGCTATGTATCTGTCGAGTTTTCCTTCTCTGGCCAGCTTTTCTATAACATTTTTTAGGTCGTAGCAGTCGTTAGTAGAATGACCGTAGAGCTTGTGATACTCACAGTATTCGGACCGATCTCTTCCCGCCCTCTTGTGTTTTAGCGGTCGGGGCGGTGGGATCTTTTCGGTGTGGCATACTTCTCTGTAGACGTCTACCAGGGAGACTCGGAGGGGGGTGTAGTTGTGGTACTTCCGTGGCTTGTCCGAGTTGGGGTCTTCTTTTTTCTTCTGTTCCCGATCCCGATCTCGGAGTGGGTAGGTTGATTCCTTCCTAGAAGAGTCTCTTAGTTGGGAGGTTTCCTCCATGTTGATATATTTTTCTGCCCGCTCCTGCACCTCGTATAGGGAGGTCGGGTATCGTTTGGATAGGGATTGGCTAAACGGTCCCTCTTTTAGGCCGTTTGCTAGTCCCATGATGGCTGCTTCAGTGGGCAAGTGTTGTATGTCCAGGCAGGCTTTGTTGAATCGCTCCATGTATTCTCGGAGAGTTTCTTGGTTACCTTGCTTGATCCCGAGTAGACTGGGGGCATGTTTTGTCTTGTCCTTTTGAATAGAGAATCTTGTTAGGAATTTTTTGGTTAGGTCTTCGAAGCTGGTGATTGATCTTGGTGGCAGGTTGTCGAACCACTTCATGGCTGACTTGGTGAGAGTGGTGGGGAAGGCTTTGCACCGAATCGCGTCGGAGGCGTCGACTAGGTACATTCTGCTTCTGAAGTTGCTGAGGTGGTGACTTGGATCGGTGGTGCCGTCGTAGAGATCCATGTCGGGTGGTTTGAAGTTTCGCGGTACCTTTTCCTTCATGATCTCTTGTGTGAAGGGATCATGGTTGCCTTCGGGGGTGGTGCCGCGTTCTGTCCGGTCTTTCAGGTTGGCCTCTATTTTCCGCAGTTTTTCTTCTAATTCTCTGCGCTTTCGAGTCTCCCTTCTCAGATCTTGTTCAGTTTCTTTCTGTTTCTTTATGTCCTCTTCGAGTTGTTTCAGTCGGTTTTGTTGTGCCCGGACTGCTTCTAGAATTTCCGAGCTCTTCTCTTTTTCGGAATTTTGTGGATCTTTGTTTGGGAGCGATGTCTTTGGGCGATTCTGTTTGTTTCCTCCTGGAGTGCGTGGTGATAGAGGGCTGTCCGGCCGTTCTCCGGTGTCAATTTCGTCCTCCTGTTCAGATGCAGCGCGGTCATTGTTGTGAGAGTCGTCCGCCATGGTAGAGGGATGACTTCCAGGTCCCCGGCAACGGCGCCAATGTTCCGAGGGTTACCTGAAACGTGTAGCTCGGTCGTCTGGAGAGGCCCGAGGTGGGGGTTCAGGGACCCGAGCTTGATATGCAGAGTGGTTGGTGGTTGTACCTGCAATGACACTCCAATGCTTAAGTTAGCATGGGTCCAAGCAGATATGTGTAGATGTGGAATGAATGCCATACCTGGGTGCTCCAGTGTATTTATAGTAGTTTGGCCGTGATCTTCCCTGGATAAGATATTCTTATCTTATCTTATCTTTTGGGAGTTTTATCCCTATCTTTGTGGAACCGCCTTTGCTAGGCCTTTTCGGCCTTTAGGTTTTGGGCTGCGTTCCTTTTGATGGGCCTTCCCTTGCTTTATTTGTCCGAGGTCCGACCTTTAGGCGTGAGCCTTAGAAGAGGTCGGACCTTTTATGAACTGACCGAGTTTGGAGGAGCCCGGTCAGGGTATGAACAGGTCCTTTCCAATTGGCTGCCAGCTTTCCTTCTCCGGGTCGATTTGTTCCAATATCATTTCAGATTAAGATGAGATCATTCTCAGCAAAACCTCTTGGCACTACCTTTTGATTAAACCTGGCAGCCATTCGCCGCTTTAGTGCTTCTTCTCTGATCCGAGCTCTTTCTTGGATTTCCGGAAGTAGGTCGAGCTCTTCTCTTTGAAGTTGAGAGTTAGTTTGTTCATTGTAGTGGACTACTCGGGGAGACCCTTCCTCGACTTCTATTGGAATCATCGCCTCCACTCCATATGCTAATCGAAATGGTGATTCATTCGTAGTAGAATGGGGTGTTGTTCGATACGCCCATAGGACTTGTGGAAGTTCCTCGGTCCAAGCTCCCTTTGCTTCTTGCAGTCTCTGTTTATGCCCGGCCAATATGAATTTGTTGGCCGCTTCGGCTTGTCCATTGGCTTGGGGATGTTCGACGGAGGTGAACTGGTATTTTATATTCAAGTCGGTCACTAGTTTTCTGAAGCCTGCATCTGTGAATTGGGTGCCATTATCTGTAGTGATGGAGTATGGGACCCCGAACCTTGTAATGATGTTCCTATATAGGAATTTCTGACTTCTTTGAGTAGTGGCGTTGGCTAGGGGTTCTGCCTCGATCCATTTTGTGAAATAGTCTACCCCTACTATGAGGAACTTGACTTGTCCCGATCCCTGGGGAAAGGGTCCGAGAAGATTGAGTCCCCACTTTGCAAATGGCCAGGGTGAGGTCACGCTGATGAGCTTTTCCGGTGGGGCGATGTGAAAGTTGGCATGCTTCTGACATGGTGGACATGTCTTTACAAATTCGGTAGCTTCCTTTCATAGAGTTGGCCAATAGAATCCCGCCCGGAGTACCTTTTTGGTGAGAGCTTGCGCTCCGAGATGATTGCCACAAATACCGCTGTGTACTTCCTCCAAGACTTCCTTTGTATTGGAGGTCGGTACGCATTTTAACAATGGTGTTGAGATCCCTCTTTTGTATAGGGTGTTGTTTATGATAGTGTAGTACTGTGCCTCCCTTTTTAACCTCTTTGCCTCCTTTTCATCTATAGAGAGCGCTTCTATTTTGAGGTAGTTAATTATGGGGGTCATCCATCCTTGATCCCAACCTGTTATGGCTAGGACTTTTTCTTCTTCCGATATTGACGGGTTCTGTAGTATTTCCTGGATGAGGCTTCTATTGTTGCCCCCTGGTTTGGTGCTGGCTAGTTTTGAGAGTGCGTCAGCTCGGGCGTTTTGCTTGCGGGGTATGTGGCAGATCCTATATTCCCCGAGTTGTTCAAGCTGTTCTTTGGTTTTATCCAAATACTTTTTCATTGTAGGATCTTTGACTTGGTAGCTCCCTGTTATTTGTGAGGTAACGACTTGTGAATCGCTGTAGATGTTGAGTTTCTGAGCTCCAACTTCTCTAGCCAGCTTCAAACCAGCTAATAACGCTTCATATTCCGCCTGGTTGTTTTAGGCCGGGAATCCAAATTTGAGGGAAAGCTCAAGTTGGGTTCCTTGGTTGCTTTCGATTATCACACCTGCACCACTTCCAGTTTTATTCGAGGAGTCATCCACGTATATATTCCACTCTATGGGGATCTCCGGGGTGTGTGTGAATTCTGCAATGAAGTCGGCTAGGTATTGTGATTTAATGGTTGTTCGCGCCTCGTATTGGAGGTCGAATTTGGACAACTCGATTGCCCACTGTAGGATTCTTCCTGCTAGATCTGTTTTCTGCAATATCCCCTTTATGGGCTGGTTGGTCCGAACCTTAATGGTATGCGCTTGGAAGTACGGGCGAAGTCATGATGTGAGTATGAGAGTGTAGGCAAACTTCTCTATTTTCTGGTAGTTCAGCTCTGACCCCTGCAGTGCTTTGCTAATGAAGTATACGGGTTGTTGCCCACCCTCATCTTCTCTAATTAGTGCTGAGGCTATTGCCTGGCTTCCTACTGCGAGGTACAATATGAGTGGTTCTCCTTCTCGTGGTCGAGATAGGATAGGTGGCCACCCCAAGAATTCTTTGAAGTCTCGGAAGGCTTGCTCACATTCCGTTGTCCACTCGAAGTTCTTTCCCTTCCTTAAAGTAGCGTAGAAAGGGAGGGATCTTATCGCTGACCCTGCTAGGAATCTAGACAAGGCCGCCAATCTCCCATTGAGTTGTTGTACCTCTTTGACGCAGGTTGGGCTCTTCTTGTTGAGTATGGCTTGGCATTTATCTAGATTTGCATCAATTCCTCTTTGTGTGAGCATAAAGCCCAAAAACTTACCTGCTTCCACGGCGAAGGTGCATTTAGCCGGGTTAAGTCGCATGACATGCTTCCGTATGGTGTCGAATACTTGAACCAAGTCGGACAGTAATGTTTCTTCACTTTGTGTCTTTATCAACATGTCATCCACGTAGATCTCCATGATTTTTCCGATGTGATCTGAGAAGACCTTATTCATTAACCTCTGATAAGTAGCTCCCGCGTTCATAAGGCCGAAAGGTATTATGATGTAACAATAGTTTGCTTTGGGTGTTAGAAATGAGGTTTTTTCTTGATTCGGTGGATACATTGGGATCTGGTTGTACCCCGAGTATGCGTCCATAAACGAGAGATACTTATATCCTGATGAGGCATCTACTAGAGCGTCGATGCTTGGGAGTGGATAAGGGTCTTTTGGGTAGGCTTTGTTGAGGTTGGTGTAGTCGGTGCACATTCGCCACTTCCCATTTAACTTTCTTACCAAGACGACGTTTGCTAGCCATAGTGGGTACTTAACTTCTCTTATGAACCCTGCCTCTAGTAGTGCTTGCACTTGTTTTGCTACAGCCTGAGACCGTTCTGGCCCGAGTTTTCTTCGTCTTTGTTGTGCCGGTCGGGATCCCAGATAGACTGCCAACTTGTGGCTCGTCAGTTCGGGATCTATGCCTGGTATGTCGGCAGCTTTCCATGTGAAGAGATCAACATTATCTCGTAGAAACTGTATGAGTGATTCCTTTGCATCTCCTTTCAGGATTGTGCCAATATTAGTTTTCTTATCCGAGGTGTCTCTGATCTGAACTTTCTCTACTTCACCCTCGGGCTGTGGACGGAGTTCTTCTCGCTTCTGAACTCCACCAAGTTCGATTGTGTGGAACTCTCCTCCTTCGCCTCTGAGGTTTAGACTTTCATTATAACAGCGACGCACCATCTTTTGATCTGCTTTTACTGTAGCTATCCCTTCTGCAGTTGGGAATTTCATACATAGATATGGATTTAAAACTATTGTGTTGAGTTGGTTTAACATTGTCCGACCTATTAAGGCGTTGTAGGCTGAGCTTACGTCGACCACGATGTAGTCTATCTTGAGTGTTCTGGATTGGTTCCCCTTTCCGAAGGTTATATGTAGCGATACATATCCCAGTGGTTGTACTGGGGTATCCCCAAGTCCGAACAAGCTGTTCGGGTATGCTCTTAGCTCTTTTTCTTCTAAGCCGAGCTTGTCGAAGGCAGTTTTGAATAAGATATCGGCGGAGCTTCCTTGGTCAATTAATGTATGGTGGAGGTTGGCGTTTGCCAGTATGATAGTGATGACCATGGGGTCGTCGTCTCTTGAGATGATTCCGGATGTGTCTTCTTTGGTAAACGTGATTGCTGGAATTTTTGGCGCCTCCTTCTTTCCTTCAACATGGTATACTTCTTTGAGGTGTCGCTTGCGAGATGATTTGGAGATTCCTCCTGCCGCAAATCCACCGTGTATCACGTGGACGTGTCTCTCTGGTGTGCGAGGTGATCGCTCAGACCGTCCGACATCTTCATCCCTTCTTCTTTTTCTTGGCTCTTCGTCCCGGTTGGCCAAAAACTGATCTAGTTTTCCTTCACTTACTAATTTTTCTATGACATTTTTCAAGTCGAAGCATTCGTTGATGGAATGTCCTTGGACTCGATGATACTCACAGTATTCGTTCCGATTTCCTCCTCTTCTTTTGCCTTTGAGTGGCCGAGCTGGGGGTATTTTTTCCGTATGGCAGACTTCTTTGTAAACATCTTCCAAGGATACCCTAAGAGGGGTGTAGTTATGATATTTTTTATTTTCTCCCCGGAGCGATCTTCCTTTTTCTTGGATTCTTTATCTTTATCTCGGTAGGTGGAACCAAACCCCGAGGCTTCCCCAAGTCGAGAATTCTCCTCCATGTTGATGTACTTCTGCGCCTGTTCTTGTACTTCGTCCAGAGATGCAGGGTACTTCTTTGATATAGATTGGCTAAACGGTCCTTCTTGTAGGCCATTTATAAGGCCCATAATGGCAGCTTCTGTTGGTAGACTTTGTATGTCCATGCATGTTTAATTGAATCTTTCCATGTAGTTACGAAGACTCTCCCGATCTCCTTGCTTGATTCCTAGTAGGCTGGGTGTGTGTTTAGCCTTATCCTTTTTGTATGGAAAATCTGGCCAGGAACTTTTTGGCCAGGTCGTCGAAGCCCGAGATAGATTTTGGAGGTAGGCTATCGAACCATCTAATGGCTATCTTGGTAAGAGTTGTTGGAAAGGCTTTGCAGCGAACTGCATCCGAGGCGTCAGTGAGATACATTCTACTTCTGAAATTGCTGAGATGATGGTTGGGGTCTGAAGTGCCGTCATACAGAGTCATATCCGAAAGTTTGAAGTCCTTTAGGATTTTGGTCTTCATAATTTCCCTGGTGAATGGATCTTGATCCTTACGAGAGCTATCCTCTGGAGTGGATCGAGTAGCTTTAGTTTTGAGATCGGCTTTGAGTTTTAGAAGTTTATCTTCTAATTCTCGGCGTCGCCTTATCTCCCGATGCAGATCCTCTTCTTTTTCGCGTTGATGTTGGGCTTCTTTCTCGAGTTGCTTTAATCGGTCTTGAAGCGCCTCTATCACTCCTGGATTTGATGAATTTTTGTCCCCGTTGGGCTCCGGAGTATCTTTGAGTGTAACATCTGCGTTCTTGTGCGGCGTTCTATCTTCCAAACCTGAATCGTGGTCGTTGTCATGGTCGTCCGCCATGGTGATGGGATGACTTCTAGGTTCCCCAGCAACGGCGCCAATGTTCTGAGGGTTACCTGAAACTGTAGGTCGATCTCGGATGAGATCTTCTTGTGCTGGTCGGAGCCGACGTGTCCGGCAGGTGTGTAGCAGCCGGAACTGGTGTGTCCGACTTGTGGAACTGAGAATGCTGCTGATCCCTTGCCACCGAGGGGTAGGGGGTACCTGCAAGGGACTCCGATGCTTAAGTTAGCAAGGGTATTAAACATGTATTGAGTAGAATCAGAGTATGAGTTATACCTAGGTGCTCCAACATATTTATAATGGTGTGGAGTGACCTTTCTAGATAAGACAAGTTAGTTATCTTATCTTATCTTATCTTATCTTTTGGGTGAGGTCAACTTATCTTCAAGGGAACCGCCTCATCTTTCTGGGCTCTGACCGCCTTTAGATTTGGGCTGCCCTTGGATCGAGATCGTATTCCTTGAGTTGGGCCCTTCTTTGGGCTTTCCTGTCAATTTGGACCGAGTTCTTTGCGAAGAAGTCGGTCCGCTTGACCTAAAGAGGTCGGTCACTTTGTCTGTAGAACATCCCGGGTCGGACAGCTCGACCCAGGGTATGAACATCAATCCCAGCCAAATTGCATAGATGACAAATGAGATGAGAAAAGGCTAACCTTGCCAAGGTAGATGACTTGTCAGCCACCTTGTAGAGTTCTAGAGGTATGATCTCATGAACTTCCACTTTCTCTCTAATCATGATACTATGGATCATGATGGCCTGATCTATAGTCACTTCAGATCGGCTGCTAGTAGGAATGATGGAGCGTTGGATGAACTCCAACAATCCTCTAGCTACAGGCTTAAGGTCCGGTCTTCTCAATTGAACCGGATTGCCTCTTGAGTCTCTTTTCCATTGAGCTCCTTCCACACATATGTCCGTGAGGACTTGGTCCAACCATTTATCAAAGTTGACCCTTCTAGTGTAGGGACGTGCGTTTTCTTGCATCATTGGCAAGTGGAATGCTAACCATACATTTTTCGGATTGAAATCTAAGTATTTCCCCCGAACCATGGTAAGCCAATTCTTTGGATTCGGGTTCATACTTTGATCATGGTTCCTAGTGATCCATGCATTCGTATAGAACTCTTGAACCATTAAGATTTCGACTTGTTGAATGGGGTTGGTAAGAACTTCCCAACCTCTTCTTCGAATCTCATGTCGGATCTCCGGATACTCATTTTTCTTTAGCATGAAAGGGACCTCGGGGATCACCTTCTTCTTGGCCACGACTTTATAGAAGTGGTCTTGATGGACCTTTGAGATGAATCTCTCTATCTCCCATGACTCGGAGGTAGAAGATGTTGTCTTCCCTTTCCTCTTTCTAGAGGTTTCTCCGGCCTTAGGTGCCATAAATAGTTATGAAAAAATAAAAAGTAATGCTTTTACCACACCAAACTTAAAAGGTTTGCTTGTCCTCGAGCAAAAGAAGAAAGAAAGAAGGGGAAGAAGAAGAAAAATAGAGGAGATGGAGGGAGAAGTGAATTCGGCTAAGATGGTGGAAAGGTGTATGTGTTGTGTGAATATGAAAGAGTAGTGAGGGGTTTATATAGGGGTGAAGGGAGGGTTGGGATTCGATCATTAGGGTTGGTTTGGGGGGAAAGTGTTTGAATTTGAAAGTGAGGTCGGTGGGGGGTTTTGGGGAAGAGATATGGAGGTGATTGGTGAAGAGGTGATGGGGAAGAGTGAATGAGTTGATTGGTAAAGGGTATTTAGGGAAGAGTGTTGTGGGAGGGTAGGTGGGAATCTTGTTGGATCCACAGATCCTGACGGGTCAAGGATGTATCATCCCTGCTCCTATTAAGCGTACAAAATGCCCTTGCTGTGCAATGCTGGCGTTTAATGCCAGACTGCTGCCTGTTTTGGCATTAAATGCTAGCTTTTATTCCTTTCCTGGCGTTAAATGCTAGGCTGCAACCTGTTTCTGGCATTTAACGCTAGATTGTTGCTTCTTTCTGGCGTTTAACGCCAGTCTGGTGCTTGTTTCTGGCATTTAACGCCCAGAATGGTGCCAGACTGGGCGTTAAACGCCCATTCTGCTACCCTTTCTGGCGTTTAAATGCCAGTAAGTTCCTCCTCCAGGGTGTGCTATTTTTAATGCTATTTTTTATTTTTCTTTAATTTTTGCAATTATTTTTTATTTGCAACCATGTCAATGAGTTCCTGAGCTTCTGCAGGAATTTTCTTCAAGTGAATAGATCTACCTGCAGAATGGTCCAATGACATCTTAGACAATTTAGACAGACCATCACAGAATATATCCAGGATGGTCCATTCTGAAAATATGTCAGAAGGACACTTTTTGGTCAGTTGCTTGTATCTCTCCCAAACTTCATAGAGGGATTCACCTTCTTTTTGTCTGAAGATTTGAACATCCACTCTAAGCTTACTCAGCTTTTGAGGAGGAAAGAACTTGGCTAAGAAAGCCGTGACCAGCTTATCCCAAGAGTTCATACTATCTTTAGGTTGAGAGTCCAACCATACTCTACCTCTGTCTCTTACAGCAAAAGGGAAAAGTATAAGCCTGTAGACCTTGGGATCAATCCCATTGGTCTTAACAGTATCACATATCTGCAAGAATTTAGTTAAGAACTGTTTTGAGGGTTACCTGAAACTGTAGGTCGATCTCGGTCGAGATCTTCTGTGTTGGTCGGAACCGACGTGTCCGGCAGGTGTATTGCGGCCGGAGCTGGTGTGTCCGACTTGTGGGACTGAAAGTGCTGCTGATCCTTCGTCCCCGGAGGGTGGGGGTACCTACAAGGGACTCCGATGCTTAAGTTAGCAAGGGTATTAAGCAGGTATTGAGTAGAATCAGAGTATGAGTTATACCTGGGTGCTCCAGTGTATTTATAATGGTGAGATGTGGCCTCCTGTGGATAAGATAAGTTAGTTATCTTATCTTATCTTTATCTTTAAGTGAGGTCATCTTATCTTCAAGGGAACCGCCCTTCTCTTGTAGGCTTGGGCTGCCTTAGGATCTGGGGCGTGTTCCTCTATTTGGGCCCTTTGTTTGGGCTTTCTCGTGACTTGGCCGACCTCTTTGAGAGGAGGTCAGATTGTCCTAACCTGAAGAGGTCGATCGCTTTGTCTGTAGAACATCTCGACCCAGGATATGAACAGTGCCCCTGCTTGAGCTCGGTCTTCTTTTTAAGATCGAGTCCTTGACTCCGGTCTTTCTTTGGTGAAGCCGAACTCAAGCATTTTGTCGACTTCTTTGTAGCAGCTTTGAATGTAGAACGTTTCTTCTAAAAGACGCGCGCTTTTATATCGAAGCTTTTTTGGGAACGTGCGAGGGTTTAATGCCCTCTTTAATTTGAGCATTAATTGCCCCGTTTCCCTTTGGTTCTTTACTTTGATTTTGAAAACCCAGAAACGGTTTTTATCCTTTAGCCTTTTCGTAACTTCTTTTCTCTGCTCTCTTTGCTTTCTGTTCTTTCGTTTGCACTTCTGCTTTCTCTTCGAGTTTGTAGTTTTCGTGTTTTCTCTTCTGTGACATTTGCTCTTTGTTCGTGTTTTTGCTTGTGAGAGGGCATCCCAGATTTCGTCTCCATCTTCAATTTCCTCGAAGCTTGCTGTTCTTTTCCTGGTAAGTACTGGCTTTCTTGTAGCTTCGTTTTTCAATTTCTGGTGAAGCTTTGGTTTTGCATGTTTGAAAGTTTGAATCTTTTCGAAGTCTTGTATTTGCTTGCCACTGTAACATGTTCTTCCTGTCTTTCTTTTATGCATTGTCTTGGCCTTTCTGTTGAGATTTTCTAGGGTTTTATTGTTGCTTGTGGTTTTTTCCTACCTGATACTTGATAAAAATCTGCATCTGTTCCTCGCTTTGTTTGAAGATTTGCTTTTTGTCTGATCTTGAAAAAAGGTTGCATCTTTAATGGTCTCTGCTTGGCGTGTTTGGTAGAGTGCAACAATTTTTTGTATTTCTCCTTGCAGAAAGGTGTTTGCTATTTTTTGAATTTCTTTTTGAGACATGCTGGGATGTAGATTGATTTCTAGAAACCTTGCTTTGTTACTGCCTCCAAAGGATGCCCCAGGACTTTTGGTTTGAGTCTTGGGGTTTTCCTTTTCTTTGTTCCATCGCCTGAGAAGTATTGACCGAGTTGTTTTCTCCCTTCGTCCAAGATGTCTGTGGTAACCCCATCTTCTTTTCTTACTTGTAGGGTTAGTTGGCCTCAGGTCTTCTCGCAATAACATTATAGAGATGTCTTACAGAGTTCCTTTGGGGATGTCCGATTTGCTAGACTCCCTTGTTTTGTTGTGTGTTTCTGTTGTGGATGCTGAGTTTTTAACAAAGCTGAGGAAGCACCATAGGATTTGTGGTAACAATGCCCGTGAAGAGGATTACGAGCTTATTGCTCCTGATTCTGATGAGAGAGTTTGTTTTCCGACTTCCATTGAGAGGGAGCGTCCCTTCTTCTATGCCTATGAATACTTCTTCAGCCAGCTGAACATTACTTTTCCTTTTACTGCCTTTGAGACCGACCTGTTGTGGTCGTGTAATATTGCCCCATCCTAGTTTCACCCCAATTCCTGGGGTTTTATTAAAATTTTTCAACTTCTCTGCCGTGAATTAGATGTAACACCTTCCCAGACTCTTTTCCTTTATTTGTTTGTTTCTGCCAAGCCTAGCGGTTCTTCAAAAAAGAAAGCTTCATGGGTTTCCTTCAGGTCCGCCCAGGGCCACAAAGATTTTGCTATGTATGATGAGTCCTTTAAGGACTTCAAGAATTACTTTTTTAAGGTTCGTGCTGTCGAGGGGGCCCGCCAATTTTTTTTTTTATGAAAATGATGAGCCTTCTTTCCCTCTAGAGTGGCAGAGGGATGTGAGAGTGTCTCGCTATACCTGGGAGATGCTTGATGATGTTGAGCGTGCTTTTGTTGTTGTTCTTGAGGATCTGTGGGGGAAACCACCCCACCTTGATACAAAAAGATTTTTGAATGACCCGTCCTTGGTTCGGACTGTTTTGGGTACTTGTCTAACTTGTCTCTTATACTTGTTTCTTAATTTTTCTTCCTTTTGTTGTGACCGTAACTCTTTGCTGTGGCTAATTCTGTATTTGCAGAGATGTCAAAGAACAATGACTCCATAAAGGCCTTTAAAAGGGCAAAGAAGGCAACTGCTGCTCTGAACATCTCGGCCAAAGTGGCCGGCGAGGGATCTTCTCAGGTCCCAGTGAAGCCTCCTGTGTCGAGTTCTCTCGGGCCGAAGAAAGTAATTCCTACTCCTCGGTTTCATCAGGTCGATCCTCCTCGGACTTCTGCCGTTCCTTCTGGTGTCCCTCCCTTAAAAAAGCAAAAAACATCCGAGCCCTTTAACCTGGATGCCGCAGACTTTGATGCTATCGAGTTTGTTGACCAACAAATTGCCCCCTATGGTGGGCTTTCCATGGACGACGTGTCTCTTCTTCAGTATCTGGATTTTATCACCAAAAGTAGTGTGAAGATGGCTCATATGGGTGCGACTATTTTCCGAACAGTTCAGGGGATCCCGATTCATGCCACAAAATCTTTCATGGAGGAGGCCAAGTTAGAATTTGATCGGATCAAGGGTCTGATGGATGAGTTGGAGGTGAAGTTGGCGAAGGTGGAGAAGGAGCTGGAGGGTGAGAAGGCCAGCTCTATTGCCTTGGCTGCTTCTTTGAAGTTGGCTGAGGACATGGCACTGAAGCATAAGGATAGCTATGTCTCGGCTTATAGGAAATTGATGCATCTCCGGGATGATTTGAAAACTGCTCGGATTAATTATGGTGAGCTTCAGGGTCACCTTGTGGGCAGCGTAACTGCCGCCTCCGAGAACCTGATGGAGCAGTTCCGGATTGTTGCTCCTGATGCCGACTTGACTCTCATCAGCCTGGACAATGTTGCGAGGAATGATAAGATTGTCCCTGATGACCAGGATGATGATGATGCTGACCCTCCCCCAGTGCCTTCTCTTAAAGTGTCGACCTCTTTAGTTCCTCCCGTTACGTCCGATCCGGATTGCCAGATTCTGAACCGGGATGATGGAACTGTAGATGCTGTGCTTATTCAGACTTGCTCTCCTTCTCCCCGTACTGATGCTGTCGGGAAGGCTCCAGATCTTGGTTGATCTCCTTTAAGTATTTGTGTAAATAGCCCGGTTTGTGGGCTTTGAACTCTTTTTTGTGAATGATGTTTTATTGACTGTTGATACACCAGTTGCTATTTTTAGCAACTTTATTTTGAAAACAAAATGGTTTCTCTGAGGTTGATTTTGGTGGCCTCTTGAAGCTTTATCATACTATGCTTTCATTGTGCTTTAGCAGGGTATCTGTTGGAATCTTGCTGCTTGACCCCTTTAGATTGCTTTCGTACTTATTGTTTGTAGCTTGGATCCTTTTGAGGTCGTGACTGTGGGGGGTCCGACTTGTTTCTCGGTTTTCTCACTTTTGTTTGAATTGTTACCGCCTTATAACCGATTTCTTTATGTTGGTCCCCTTCAAAGTTATTTTTGTAATCCTCTTTCCTGGACCTTTGCCAGGACTCTTTAAGGGATTACTTTTATAACTTATCTTTGTAGGAGACCGACTTCGTTAGGTCGATCTTTTCCTAATTGTTTTTGTAATCCTCTTTCTTGGTCCTTTGTTAGGTCTCTTTCAGGGATTACTTTTACAACTTGTCTTTGTAGGAGACCGACTTCGTTAGGTCGATCTCTTCTAAGTTGTTTTTGTAATCCTCTTTCTTGGACCTTTGTTAGGTCTCTTTCAGGGATTACTTTTACAACTTGTCTTTGTAGGAGACCGACTTCGTTAGGTCGATCTCTTCTAAGTTGTTTTTGTAATCCTCTTTCTTAGATCTTTGTTAGGTCTCTTTCAGGGATTACTTTTACAACTTGTCTTTGTAGGAGACCGACTTCATTAGGTCGATCTCTTCTAAGTTAATTTTGTAATCCTCTTTCTTGGACCTTTGTTAGGTCTCTTTCAGGGATTAATTTTACAACTTGTCTTTGTAGGAGACCGACTTCATTAGGTCGATCTCTTCTAAGTTATAGCAATTCCTCTTTAATAGGGTTGGCCAGACCTCTTTCCAGGGATTTGCTGATAACTTGGATTGACTTGGTCCGACTTTTTAGTGTCGGCCAGTCTTTTTAAGTTATTATATAGCAATCCAAAAGACCTCGTCATGTTCTTTTTGGGATCACTTTCGATAACTTCTTGCATTATTCTGTGTTCATCCTTTGCCGATTTGTAGATGATGGTTTATGTCCTGGTTTAACCGACCTTTAGGTGAATCGCGTTTTCACCTTTGTCGGTCGATCAATCCTATCAAGAACGTATAGTGAATCTGTTCTTCACTTTCTATTCGATCCGTTGCTTTATAATCGGACGATGAATGCTTCAGATTAATGCATCTTGGGAATTTGTAGAATATCTGAAATGTATTTTATTTAAAGAAAGTGCAAATATATACAGGTGGGAGTTTTTCATACCCTTAAGTCGGATTTAAATCTCAATCTTGACGCCTCATTAAAAAACTTTTTCAGGAAAAAGAGTGCATCTTGTGATGAGACCTTTATCTAACTACAGTACCTTCTTAGGTTACAGACGTGCCATGATCTGGGGAGTTCTCGTCCCTCGAGTTCGGACAGTCTATAGTAGCCCTTCCCAAGTACCTCTGTGACTCGGTAGGGTCCTTTCCAGTTGGCTGCCAGCTTTCCTTCTCCGGGTCGAGTTGTTTGATGAGCGGATAATTTGTACGCTTTTTGGCATTGTTTTTAGTATGTTTTTAGTAGTTTGAGTTGAGTTTTTAGTATATTTTTATTAGTTTTTAGTTAAAATTCACTTTTCTGGACTTTACTATGAGTTTGTGTGTTTTTCTGTGATTTCAGGTATTTTCTGGCTGAAATTGAGGGACCTGAGCAAAAATCTGATTCAGAGACTGAAAAGGACTGCAGATGCTGTTGGATTCTGACCTCCCTGCACTCGAAGTGGATTTTCTGGAGCTACAGAAGCCCAATTGGCGAGCTCTCAACGGCGTTGGAAAGTAGACATCCTGGGCTTTCCAGCAATATATGATAGTCCATACTTTGCCCAAGATTTGATGGCCCAAACCGGCGTTCAAAGTCACCTACAGAAATTCCAGCGTTAAACGCCGGAACTGGCACCTAAATGGGAGTTAAACGCCCAAACTGGCATAAAAGCTGGCGTTTAACTCCAAGAAGAGTCTCTACACGAAAATGCTTCATTGCTCAGCCCAAGCACACACCAAGTGGGCCTGGAAGTGAATTTTTATGTCTTTTACTCATCTCTGTACACCCTAGGCTACTAGTTTCCTATAAGTAGGACCTTTTACTATTGTATTTTCATCTTGGTTCTTCTGGTTCCCTCTCTGGGGCCGAAACCAATGATCACTTTTGTTCTTATGTATTTTCAACGGTGGAGTTTCTACACACCATAGATTAAGGTGTGGAGCTCTGCTGTACCTCGAGTATTAATGCAATTACTATTGTTCTTCTATTCAATTCCGCTTGTTCTTTGTCCAAGATATCACTTGTTCTTCACTTTGATGAAGATGATGATTGACGCTCATCATCATTCTCACTCATGAATGAGGTGACTGACAACCATTCTTGTCCTACAAGCAACCAAGGCTTAGTGAATATCTCTTGGATTCTTTAATCGGAATCTTCGTGGTATAGGCGAGAACTGATGGCGGCATTCAAGAGAATCCGGAAGGTCTAACCTTGTCTGTGGTATTCTGAGTAGGATTCAATGATTGAATGACTGTGACGTGCTTCAAACTCCTGAGGGCGGGGCGTTAGTGACAGACGCAAAAGAATCACTGGATTCTATTCCGGCCTGATTGAGAACCGACAGATGAATTCCGCTATGACCGTGACAGGGCATATGCAATCGCTTTCAATGAGAGGATGGGAGGTAGCCACTGACAACGGTGAAACCCTACACGAGCTTGCCATGGAAAGGAGTAAGAAGGATTGGATGAAGACAGTAGGAAAGCAGAGAGACGGAAGGGAAGGCATCTTCATGCTCTTATCTGAAGTTCCTACCAATGAATTACATAAGTATCACTATCTTTATCTTTTATGCTATTTTCGTTTATTACCTACACCCAATTGAGTCTGCCTGACTGAGATTTACAAGGTGACCATAGCTTGCTTCATACCAACAATCTCCGTGGGATCGACCCTTACTCACGTAAGGTATTACTTGGACGACCCAGTGCACTTGCTGGTTAGTTGTGTGAAGTTGTATTGATCACAATTTCGCGCACCAAGTTTTTGGCGCCGTTGCCGGGGATTGTTCGAGTATGGACAACTGACGGTTCATCTTGTTGCTTAGATTAGGTATTTTTTTTTTCAGAGTTCTTAAGAATGAATTCTAGTGTTTCAAGGTGATGTTCTTATCATCACCAAAGCTGATTGATCATCATCAATTTAGCTCTTGAATGCAATGTCTTGCTGAAGCTTAGCTAGCTATGTCTAATTCCTTTAGACTAAAGCTTTAGACTAACATTGCATGATTCCTGGAATTCTCATTAAGAATTTTGATACCTTTATTTTCTCTTCCATATGATTTTCGAAAAAAGCACAAAAAAAAATTACAAAATCATAAAAACCAAAAAAATATTTTATGTTTCTTGTTTGAGTCTAGAGTCTCATGTTAAGTTTGGTGTCAATTGCATGTTTTTGCATTCATGCATGTGTCTTCAGTAATCTTCAAGTTGTTCTTAATGATTTTCTAGCTCTAACCTTTAAATTCTCTTGACTTGAGTGTTTTGTGTGTCTCATATGCATTAGTGTCAGTAGTGTTCAAACTGCTAAGTTTGGTGTCTTGCATGCATTGTTATTTGATTCTTGTTGCATTTTAATTTTTCCTTATTATTAAAAATCCAAAAATATTTTTAATTTGTGTCTTTTCAAGTCAATAATACAGAGAATTGAAGATTCAGAACATACTGCAGAGGAATCACACAGAAAAAGCTGGGCATTCAAAAATGCCCAGTGAAGAAGACAGACTGGCGTTTAAACGCCAGCCAGGGTGCCTGGTTGGGCGTTTAACGCCCAAAAAGGTATAGGTTTGGGCGTTAAACGCCAGAATGTGCACCATTCTGGGCGTTTAACGCCAGGATGGCAAAGGGGGAAGATTTTGTTTTCAAAATCAATTTTTTTTCAAGTTTTCAAAGTTTTTCAAAATCAAATCTTTTTCAAATCATATCTTTCAATCAAATGTTTTCAAAATCAATTTCTTTCCTTTTTCAAAGATACTTACTAACAATTAATGATTTGATTGAACATTTTTTGCCTTTTCTGTTGAGGAAGGTTTTATGTTTGAATCATATCTTTTCTTGTTAGGCAAGTCATTAATTTTTAAAATCATATCTTTTCAAATTGTTTTCAAATCATATCTTTTAAAATTGTTTTCAAATCATATTTTCTCAATCACATTTTTTTTTTCAATCATATCTTCTTAACCACATCTTTTTCAAAATAGTTTTCAATCATATCTTTTTAACTTCTAATTTCAAAATCTTTTTCAAGAATCACTTGATTCTTTTTCTATTCTTAGTTTTTGAGAATCAATTAGTGTTTTTCAAAATGTTTTCAAAATCTTCTACTTAATTTTCGAAAATTACTTCCCTTCTTCTCACATCCTTCTATTTATGGACTAACACTATCCCTTAATGTAAAATTTGAACTCCATCTTCTTTGATAAGTTCGAATTTTCTACCTCTGTCTTCTATTTTTCTTTTCCTCTGACACCTCAAGGAATCTCTATACTGTGACATAGAGGATTCCATATTTTCTTGTTCTCTTCTCTTTCATATGAGCAGGAACAAAGACAAATGCATTCTTGTTGAAGCTGACCCTGAACCTGAAAGGACCTTGAAGCGAAAGCTAAGAGAAGCTAAGGCACAACTCTCTGTAGAGGACCTAAATGAATTCTTCAAGGAAGAAGAACACATGGCAGCCGAAAACAACAACAATGCCAACAATGCAAGGAAGGTGCTGGGTGACTTTACTGCACCTACTCCCGATTTCTATGGGAGAAGCATCTCTATCCCTGCCATTGGAGCAAACAACTTTGAGCTTAAGCCTCAGTTAGTTTCTCTAATGCAACAGAATTACAAGTTCCATGGACTTCCAATGGAAGATCCTCATCAGTTCTTAGCTGAATTCTTGCAAATCTGTGACACTGTCAAGACTAATGGGGTTGACCCTGAGGTCTACAGACTTATGCTATTCCCTTTTGCTGTAAGAGACAGAGCTAGGATATGGTTGGACTCACAACCTAAAGAAAGCCTGGACTCTTGGGAAAAGCTAGTCAATGCCTTCTTGGCAAAGTTCTTTCCACCTCAAAAATTGAGTAAGCTTAGAGTGGAAGTCCAAACCTTCAGACAGAAGGATGGAGAATCCCTCTATGAAGCTTGGGAAAGATACAAACAATTAATCAGAAAATGTCCTTCAGACATGCTTTCTGAATGGAGCATCATAGGTATTTTCTATGATGGTCTCTCTGAACTATCCAAGATGTCTTTGGATAGCTCTGCTGGAGGATCTCTTCATTTGAAGAAGACGCCTACAGAGGCTCAGGAACTAATTGAGATGGTTGCAAATAACCAATTCATGTACACTTCTGAAAGGAATCCTGTGAACAATAGGACAAGTCAGAAGAAAGGAGTTCTTGAGAATGATGCTCTGAATGCCATACTGGCTCAGAATAAGATATTGACTCTCAACAAGTCAATTTGATTTCTCAAAGTCTGTCTGGAATGCAAAATGCACCAAGCAGTACTAAGGAAGCTTCATCTGAGGAAGAAGCTTATGATCCTGAGAACCCTTCAATGGAAGAGGTGAATTACCTAGGAGAACCCTATGGAAACACCTATAATTCTTCATGGAGAAATCACCCAAATTTCTCATGGAAGAATCAAGAGAGACCTCAACAAGGTTTCAACAATAATAATAATGGTGGAAGAAACAGGTTTAGCAATGGCAAGCCTTTTCCATCATCTTCTCAGCAACAGACAGAGAATTCTAAGCAGAATCCCTCTGACTTAGCAACCATGGTCTCTGATCTAATCAAAACCACTCAAAGTTTCATGACTGAAACAAGGTCCTCCATTAGGAATTTGGAGGCACAAGTGGGTCAGCTGAGCAAGAAAATCACTGAACCCCCTCCTAGTACTCTCCCAAGCAATACTGAAGAAAATCCAAAAGGAGAGTGCAAGGCCATCAATATGGCCGAATTTGGAGAGGAGGGAAAGGAAGTGAACGCCACTGAGGAAGACCTCAATGGGCGTGCACTGACCTTCAATGAGTTCCCAAATGAGGAACCATGGGAATCTGAGGCTCAAAATGAGACCATAGAGATTCCATTGGACTTACTTCTGCCTTTCATGAGCTCTGATGAGTATTCCTCCTCTGAAGAGGATGAGTATGTCACTGAAGAGCAAGTTGCTAAATACCTTGGGGCAATCATGAAGCTAAATGACAAGTTATTTGGAAATGAGACTTAGGAGGATGAACCCCCTTTGCTCACCAAAGAACTGGATGACTTGTCTAGGCAGAAACTACCTCAAAAGAGACAAGATCCTGGGAAGTTTTCCATACCTTGTACCATAGGCACCATGACCTTCAAGAAGGCTCTGTGTGACTTAGGGTCAAGTGTAAACCTCATGCCTCTCTCTGTAATAGAGAAGCTAGGGATCTTTGAGGTACAAGCTGCAAGAATCTCACTAGAGATGGCAAACAACTCAAGAAAACAAGCTTATGGACTTGTAGAGAATGTTTTGGTTAAGATTGAAGACCATTACATCCCTACTGATTTCATAGTCCTAGAAACTGGGAAGTGCATGGATGAATCTATAATCCTTGGCAGACCCTTCCTAGCCACAGCAAAGGCTGTGATTGATGTTGACAGAGGTGAACTGTTCATTCAAGTGAATGAAGAATCCTTTGTGTTTAAGGCTCAAGGATATCCCTCTGTCATCATGGAGAGTAAGCATGAAGAGCTTCTCTCAAATCAGAGGCAAACAGAGCCCCCACAGTCAAACTCTAAGTTTGGTGTTGGGAGGCCACAACCAAACTCTAAGTTTGGTGTTGAACCCCCACATTCAAACTCTAAGTTTGGTGTTGGGAGGTTCCAACATTACTCTGAGCATCTGTGAGGCTCCATGAGAGTCCTCTGTCAAGCTACTGACATTAAAGAAGCGCTTGTTGGGAGGCAACCCAATGTTATATTTTATATATTTTCTTTTGTCATTTTATTTTATTTTGTAGGTTGATGATCATAAGAAGTCACAAAATTAATGAAAAAAGCAAAAACAGAATGAAAAACAGGAAAAAAAACAGCACACCCTGGAGGAAGAAGCTGCTGGCGTTTAAACGCCAGTAAGCCTAGCAGTTGGGCGTTTAACGCCCAGTCTGGCACCATTCTGGGCGTTTAACGCCAGAAAGGGGCACCAGACTGGCGTTAAACGCCAGAAAAGGGCAAGAACCTGGCGTTAAACGCCAGAAATGGGCACCAGCCCGGCGTTTAACGCCAGATTTGGCACAAAACGTGATTTTTGTTGCCATTTGGTGCAGGGGTGACTTTTCCTTGACACCACAGGATCTGTGGACCCCACAGGATCCCCACCAACCCCACCACTCTCTCTCCCTTCTTCACCCATTCACCAATCACCTCAATACCTCTTCCCCAAAAACCCTTCACCTATCAAATCCCATCTTTCTCTTCACCACTCACATCCATCCTTCATAAAACCACACAACCTCCTCCATCTCCTCCATTTTCTTCTTCTTCTACTCTCTTCTTCCTTCTTTTGCTCGAGGACGAGCAAACCTTTTAAGTTTGGTGTGGTAAAAGCATTGCTTTTTGTTTTTCCATAACCATTTATGGCATCCAAAGCCGGTTCAACTGAGAAGGCATGACCTCAAGCCCATCACCAAGAGAAAGATGGAGCAAACAAGAGACCCCTCTCATCAAGAAATCCCTGAGATACCTCAAGGGATGCACTTTCCTCCACAAGACTACTGGGAGCAAATTAACACCTTCCTAGGAAAATTAAGTTCCAACATGGGACAACTAAGGGTGGAGCACCAAGAACATGCCATCCTCCTCCATGAAATTGGAGAAGATCAAAGGATCATGAGAGAGGAGCAACAAAGACAAGGAAGAGACATTGAGGAGCTCAAGCACTCCATAGGATCTTCAAGAGAAAGAAAGAGCCGCCATCACTAAGGTGGACCCGTTCTTTAATCTCCTTGTTCTTTATTTTTCTGTTTTTCAAATTTTAGTGCTTTATGTTTATCCATGTTTGTGTCTTATGATCATTAGTGTCTTAGTGTCTATGCCTTAAAACTATGAATATGAATCCATCACCTTTCTTAAATGAAAACTGTTTTTATCACAAAAGAACAAGAAGTACAGGATTTCAAATTCATCTTTAAAACTAGCTTAATTAGTTTGATGTGGTGGCAACACTTTTGTTCTCTGAATGTATGCTTGAACAGTGCATATGTCTTTTGAATTTATGATTCATGAATGTTAAAATTGTTGGCTCTTGAAAGAATGATGAAAAAGGAGACATGTTACTGAGGATCTGAAAAATCATAAAAATGATTCTTGAAGCAAGAAAAAGCAGTGAATACAAAAAAAAAAGTATGAAAAAAAAGGGAGAAAGAGAAAAAGAAAGAAAAAGAAAGAAATAAAGTTGTGATCCAAGGCAATAAGAGTGTGCTTAAGAACCCTGGACACCTCTAATTGGGGACTTTAGCAAAGCTGAGTCACAATCTGAAAAGGTTCACCCAATTATGTGTCTGTGGCATGTATGTATCCGGTGGTAATACTGGAAGACAGAGTGCTTTGGGCCATGGCCAAGACTCAATAAGTAGCTGTGTTCAAGAATCATCATACTTAACTAGGAGAATCAATAACACTATCTGAATTCTGAGTTCCTAAAGAAGCCAATCATTCTGAATTTCAAAGGATAAAGTGAGATGCCAAAACTGTTCGGAGGCAAAAAGTTACTAGTCCCGCTCATCTAATTTGGAGCTTAGTTTCATTGATAATTTGGAGTCTATAGTATATTCTCTTCTTTTTATCTTATTTGATTTTCAGTTGCTTGAGGACAAGCAACAATTTAAGTTTGGTGTTGTGATGAGCGGATAATTTGTACGCTTTTTGGCATTGTTTTTAGTATGTTTTTAGTAGTTTGAGTTGAGTTTTTAGTATATTTTTATTAGTTTTTAGTTAAAATTCACTTTTCTGGACTTTACTATGAGTTTGTGTGTTTTTCTGTGATTTCAGGTATTTTCTGGCTGAAATTGAGGGACCTGAGCAAAAATCTGATTCAGAGACTGAAAAGGACTGCAGATGCTGTTGGATTCTGACCTCCCTGTACTCGAAGTGGATTTTCTGGAGCTACAGAAGCCCAATTGGCGCGCTCTCAACGGCGTTGGAAAGTAGACATCCTGGGCTTTCCAGCAATATATGATAGTCTATACTTTGCCCAAGATTTGATGGCCCAAACCGGCGTTCAAAGTCACCTACAGAAATTCCAGCATTAAACGCTGGAACTGGCACCTAAATGGGAGTTAAACGCCCAAACTGGCATAAAAGCTGGCGTTTAACTCCAAGAAGAGTCTCTACACGAAAATGCTTCATTGCTCAGTCCAAGCACACACCAAGTGGGCCCGGAAGTGGATTTTTATGTCTTTTACTCATCTCTGTACACCCTAGGCTACTAGTTTCCTATAAGTAGGACCTTTTACTATTGTATTTTCATCTTGGTTCTTCTGGTTCCCTCTCTGGGGCCGAAACCAATGATCACTTTTGTTCTTATGTATTTTCAACGGTGGAGTTTCTACACACCATAGATTAAGGTGTGGAGCTCTGCTGTACCTCGAGTATTAATGCAATTACTATTGTTCTTCTATTCAATTCCGCTTGTTCTTTGTCCAAGATATCACTTGTTCTTCACTTTGATGAAGATGATGATTGACGCTCATCATCATTCTCACTCATGAACGAGGTGACTGACAACCATTCTTGTCCTACAAGCAACCAAGGCTTAGTGAATATCTCTTGGATTCTTTAATCGGAATCTTCGTGGTATAGGCGAGAACTGATGGCGGCATTCAAGAGAATCCGGAAGGTCTAACCTTGTCTGTGGTATTCTGAGTAGGATTCAATGATTGAATGACTGTGACGTGCTTCAAACTCCTGAGGGCGGGGCGTTAGTGACAGACGCAAAAGAATCACTGGATTCTATTCCGGCCTGATTGAGAACCGACAGATGAATTCCGCTATGACCGTGACAGGGCATATGCAATCGCTTTCAATGAGAGGATGGGAGGTAGCCACTGACAACGGTGAAACCCTACACGAGCTTGCCATGGAAAGGAGTAAGAAGGATTGGATGAAGACAGTAGGAAAGCAGAGAGACGGAAGGGAAGGCATCTTCATGCGCTTATCTGAAGTTCCTACCAATGAATTACATAAGTATCACTATCTTTATCTTTTATGCTATTTTCGTTTATTACCTACACCCAATTGAGTCTGCCTGACTGAGATTTACAAGGTGACCATAGCTTGCTTCATACCAACAATCTCCGTGGGATCGACCCTTACTCACGTAAGGTATTACTTGGACGACCCAGTGCACTTGCTGGTTAGTTGTGTGAAGTTGTATTGATCACAATTTCGCGCACCATTGTTCCAATATCATTTCGGATTAAGATGAGATCATTCTCAGCAAAACCTCTTGGCACTACCTTTTGATTATATCTGGAAGCCATTCGCCGCTTTAGTGCTTCTTCTCTAATCCGAGCTCTTTCTTGGATTTCTGGAAGTAGGTCGAGCTCTTCTCTTTGAACTTGAGAGTTGGTTTGTTCATTGTAGTGGACTACTCGGGGACACCCTTCCTCAACTTTTATTGGAATCATTGCCTCCACTCCGTATGTTAATCGAAATGGTGATTCGTTCGTAGTGGAATGTGGAGTTGTTCGATACGCCCATAGGACTTGTGGAAGTTCCTCGGCCCAGGCTCCCTTTGCTTCTTGTAGTCTCCGTTTCAGCCCGGCCAATAGGACTTTGTTGGCTGCTTCGACTTGTCCATTGGCTTGGGGATGTTCGACGGAGGTGAACTGGTGTTTTATGTTCAAGTCGGCTACTAGTTTTCTGAAGCCTGCATCTGTGAATTGGGTGCCATTATCTGTGGTGATGGAGTATGGAACCCCGAACCTTATAATGATGTTCCTATATAGGAATTTCTGACTTCTTTGAGCAGTGGCGTTGGCTAGGGGTTCTGCCTCGATCCATTTTGTGAAGTAGTCTACCCCTACTATGAGGAACTTGACTTATCCTGATCCCTGGGGAAAGGGTCCGAGAAGATCGAGTCCCCACTTTGCAAATGGCCAGGGTGAGGTTACGCTGATGAGCTTTTCCGGCGGGGAGATGTGAAAGTTGGCATGCTTCTGACATGGTGAACACGTCTTTACAAATTTGGTAGCTTCCTTTTGTAGAGTTGGCCAATAGAATCCCGCCCGGAGTACCTTTTTGGTGAGAGCTTGCGCTCCGAGATGATTGCCACAAATGCCGCTGTGTACTTCCTCCAAGACTTCCTTTGTATTGGAGGTCGGTACGCATTTTAACAATGGTGTTGAGATCCCTCTTTTGTATAGGATGTTGTTTATGATAGTGTAGTACTGTGCCTCCTTTTTTAACCTCTTCGCCTCCTTTTCATCTGTGGGGAGCGCTTCTGTTTTGAGGAAGTTAATTATGGGGGTCATCCATCCTTGATCCCGACCTGTTATGGCTAGGATTTTTTCTTCTTCCGATATTGATGGGTTCTGCAGTATTTCCTGGATGAGACTTCTATTGTTGCCCCCTGGTTTGGTGCTGGCTAGTTTTGAGAGCGCGTCAGCTCAGGCATTTTGCTCGCGGGGTATGTGGCAGATCCTATATTCCCCGAGTTGTCCGAGCTGTTCTTTGGTTTTATCCAAATATTTTTTCATAGTAGGATCTTTGGCTTGGTAGCTTCCCGTTATTTGCGAGGTAACGACTTGTGAGTCACTGTAGATGTTGAGTTTCTGAGCTCCAACTTCCCTAGCCAGCTTTAAACCAGCTAATAACGCTTCATATTCCACCTGGTTGTTTGAGGCCGGGAATCCGAATTTCAGGGAAAGCTCAAGTTGGGTTCCTTGGTTGCTTTCGATTATCACACCTGCACCGCTTCCAGCTTTATTTGAGGAACCGTCCACGTATATTTTCCACTCTATGGGAATTTTCGTGGTGTTTGTGAATTCTGCGATGAAGTCGGCCAGGTATTGCAATTTGATGGCTGTCCGTGCCTCGTATTGGAGGTCAAACTCGGACAACTCGATTGCCCACTGTAGGATTCTTTCTGCTAGATCTGTTTTCTGCAATATCCCTTTTATAAGCTGGTTGGTCTGAACTTTAATGGTGTGTGCTTGGAAGTATGGACGAAGTCGTCGAGATGCGAGTATCAGAGCTTAGGCAAACTTTTTTATTTTCTGGTAGTTCAGCTCTGACCCCTGTAGTGCTTTACTAATGAAGTAGACGGGTTGTTGTCCCCCTTCATCTTCTCTAATTAGTGCTGAGGCTATTGCCCGACTTTCTACTGCGAGGTACAGTATGAGTGGTTCTCCCTCTCGTGGTCGAGATAGGATGGGGGGCTGTCCCAAGAATTCTTTAAAGTCTCGGAAGGCTTGTTCACATTCCGTTGTCCACTCGAAGTTCTTTCCCTTCCTTAAGGTAGCGTAGAAGGGGAGGGATCTTATTGCTGACCCTGCTAGGAATCTGAACAAGGCCGCCAATCTCCCATTGAGTTGTTGTACCTCTTTGACACAGGTTGGGCTTTTCATGTTAAGTATGGCCTGGCATTTATCTGGATTTGCCTCGATTCCTCTTTGTGTGAGCATAAAGCCCAAAAATTTACCTGCTTCCACTGCGAAGGTGCATTTAGCCGGGTTGAGTCGCATGTCGTGCTTCCGTATGGTGTCAAACACTTGAACCAAGTCAGTTAGTAATGTTTCTTCACTTTGTGTCTTTATCAACATGTCATCCACATAGACCTCCATGATTTTTTCGATGTGGTCTGAGAAGACTTTATTCATTAGCCTTTGATAAGTGGCTCCCACGTTCTTAAGGCCGAAAGGCATTACGATGTAGCAATAATTTGCTTTTGGTGTGAGAAATGAAGTTTTTTCTTGATCCGGTGGATACATTGGAATCTTGTTGTAGCCTGAGAATGCGTCCATGAACGAGAGATACTTATATCCTGATGAGGCATCTACTAGAGCATCGATGCTTGGGAGTGGATAAGGGTCTTTTGGGCAGGCTTTGTTGAGGTCGGTGTAGTCAGTGCACATTCGCCACTTCCCATTTGACTTTTTCACCAAGACGACGTTTGCTAGCCATAGTGGGTATTTAACTTCTCTTATGAACCCTGCCTCTAGTAGCGCTTGTACTTGTTCTTCTATAGCCTGAGACCGTTCTGGCCCGAGTTTTCTTCGTCTTTGTTGTACCGGCCGGGATCCCGGGTAGACTGCCAGCTTGTGGCTCATTAGTTTGGGATCTATGCTTGGCATGTCGGCAGCTTTCCATGCGAAGAGATCAGCATTATCTCGTAGAAACCGTATTAATGATTCTTTTGCGTCTCCTTTCAGGATCGTGCCAATATTAGTTGTTTTGTCTGAGGTATCTCCGATCTGGACTCTTTCTATTTCTCCTTCGGGTCGTGGGCGGAGTTCTTCTCGTTTCTGATCTCCGTCGAGTTCGATTGTGTGGAACTCTCCTCCTTCGCCTTGGAGGTTTAGACTTTCATTATAACAGCGACGAGCCATCTTTTGATTCCCTTCTGCAGTTGGAAATTTCATACATAGGTGTGGAGTTGGAACTATTGCTCCAAGTTGATTTAACGTTGTCCGACCTATTAAGGCATTGTAGGCTAAGCTTACGTCGACCACGATATAGTCTATCTTAAGTGTTCTGGATTGGTTCCCCTTTTCGAAGATTGTATGTAATGATACGTATCCCAGTGGCTGTACTGGGGTATCCCCAAGTCCGAACAGGCTGTTCGGGTATGCTCTTAGCTCTTTTTCTTCTAAGCCGAGCTTGTCGAAGGCAATTTTGAATAAGATGTCGGCGGAGCTTCCTTGGTCAATTAATGTACGGTGGAGGTTGGCGTTTGCCAATATGATTGTGATGACCATGGGGTCATCGTGTCCTGAGATGATTCCAGATGCATCTTCTTTGGTAAATGTGATTGCTGGGATGTCTGGTACCTCTTTCTTGCCTTCGACATGGTATACTTCTTTGAGGTGTCGCTTGCGGGATGATTTGGAGATTCCTCCTCTAGTAAATCCGCCGTGTATCACGTGGACATATCTTTCCAGTGTGCGGGGTGATCGTTCAGATCGTCCGACATCTTCATCCCTTCTTCTTTTTCTTGGTTCTTCGTCCCGATTGACCAGGAACCGATCTAGTTTTCCTTCCCTTACTAATTTCTCTATGACGTTTTTCAAGTCAAAGCATTCGTTGGTGGAATGTCCTCGAACTCGGTGATACTCACAGTATTCGTTCCGATTTCCTCCTCCCCTTTTGCCTTTGAGTGGCCGAGCTGGGGGTATTTTTTCCGTATGGCAGACCTCTTTGTAAACATCTACCAAGGATACCCTAAGAGGGGTGTAGTTATGATATTTTTTATTTTCTCCCCGGAGCAATCTTCCTTCTTCTTGGATTCTTTATCTTTATCTCGGTAAGCGGAACCGAACCTCGAGGCTTCCCCAAGTCGAGAATTCTCCTCCATGTTAATGTACTTCTGCGCCCGTTCTTGTACTTCGTCTAGGGATGCTGGGGACTTCTTTGATATAGATTGGCTAAATGGTCCTTCTTGTAGGCCGTTTATGAGGCCCATGATGGCAGCTTCTGTTGGTAGACTTTGTATGTCCATGCATACTTTGTTGAATCTTTCCATGTAGTTACGAAGACTCTCCCGATCTCCTTGCTTGATTCCTAGTAGGTTGGGTGCATGTTTGGCTTTGTCCTTTTGTATGGAAAATCTGGCCAGGAACTTTTTGGCCAAGTCGTCAAAACTCGAGATGGATTTTGGAGGTAGGTTGTCGAACCATCTAATGGCTGTCTTGGTAAGAGTTGTCGGAAAGGCTTTGCAGCGAACTGCATCTGAGGCATCAGTGAGGTACATCCTACTTCTGAAGTTGCTGAGATGGTGGTTGGGGTCCGAGGTGCCATCATACAGAGTCATATCCGGAAGTTTGAAATCTTTTGGAATTTTGGTCTTCAAAATTTCCCTGGTGAATGGATCTTGATCTTTGTGAGAGTTATCCTCTAAGGTGGATCGAGTAGCTTTAGTTTTGAGATCAGCTTTGAGTTTTATAAGCTTATCTTCTAATTCTCGGCGCCGCCTTATCTCCCGATGTAGATCCTCTTCTTTTTCGTGTTGATGTTTAATCGATCTTGAAGTGTTTCTATCACCCCCGGATTTGATGAATTTTTGTCCCCATTGGATTCCGGAGTACCTTTAAGTATAGCACCCATGTTCTTGTACGGTGTTCTATCTTCCAAACCTGAGTCGTGGTCGTTGTCATGGTTGTCTGCCATGGTGTTGGGATGACTTCCAGGTTCTCCGGTAACGGCGCCAATGTTCCGAGGGTTACCTGAAACTGGAGGTCGATCTCGGTCGAGATCTTCTGTGTTGGTCGGAACCGACGTGTCCGGCAGGTGTATTGCGGCCGGAGCTGGTGTGTCCGACTTGCGGGACTGAAAGTGCTGCTGATCCTTCGTCCCCGGAGGGTGGGGGGTACCTGCAAGGGACTCCGATGCTTAAGTTAGCAAGGGTATTAAGCAGGTATTGAGTAGAATCAGAGTATGAGTTATACCTGGGTGCTCCAGTGTATTTATAATGGTGAGATGTGGCCTCCTGTGGATAAGATAAGTTAGTTATCTTATCTTATCTTTATCTTTAAGTGAGGTCATCTTATCTTCAAGGGAACCGCCCTTCTCTTGTAGGCTTGGGCTGCCTTAGGATCTGGGGCGTGTTTCTCTATTTGGGCCCTTTGTTTGGGCTTTCTCGTGACTTGGCCGAGCTCTTTGAGAGGAGGTCGGATTGTCCTGACCTGAAGAGGTCAGTCGCTTTGTCTGTAGAACATCTCGGGTCGGACAGCTCGACCCAGGATATGAACAAGAACTGAAAAGGATCTTTTGAGGGAAGTCCATAAAACTTGCAATTCTGTTGCATCAGAGAAACTAATTGAGGCTTTAACTCAAAATTATTTGCTCCAATGGCAGGGATTGAGATGCTTCTTCCATGGAAGATGGAATTTGGTACAGTAAAGTCACCAAGCATCTTCCTTGCATTATTATTGGGTTCGGCCATGTCTCCTTCTTTTTCTAGATTCTCTGTAAGGTTTTCTCTGAATTGTTGTACTTTAGCTTCTCTTAGCTTCTTCTTCAGAGTCATTTTAGGTTTAGGATCTGCTTCAACCAGAATGTCCTTGTCCTTGCTCCTGCTCATATGAAAAAGAAGAGAACAAAAAAGAAGAGGAATCCTCTATGTCACAGTATAAAGATTCCTTTATGTGAATAGAAGAAGAAAAGAATAGAAGAAGGAGGGGAACAATTCGAACACAGAGGAGAAGAGAGGGTTCAAATTTTTTAGATGAAGAGAAGTGTTAGTAAATGAATAAATAAATAGAAGGAGATGAGAGAGAGAGAGAAAGAGAGAGAGAGAGAGAGAGAGAGAGAGAGAGAATTCGAATATTAAAAGAAGAGAGAGGAGAAATATTTTTATTTTTATTTTATTTATGATGTTAGTTTCGAAAAATAGGAGAAGAAATAGAATAAAATTAGAATTTAAAACAATTAGTTAAATAAAAATATTTTTGAAAAAGGGGAAGGTGGTTTTCAAAAATTAGAGAGAGAAAAGTAGTTAGGTGGTTTTGACTTTTGAAAAAGATAAGAAATAGTAAAACAAACAAAAAGTTAATTAGTTAGTTGAAAAAGATTTGAAAATCAATTTTGAAAAGATAAGAAGTTAGAAAAGATTTTTGAAATTGATTTTGAAAAATATATGATTTGAAAAAAGATATGATTGAAAAGATATGATCTTGAAAAGATATGAATAAAAATATATGATTGAAAAGCAATTTTTGAAAAATATTTGATTTTTAAAATTAAAATTGATTACTTGACTAACAAGAAACTAAAATATATGATTCTAGAAATTAAAGATTGAACCTTTCTTAACAAGAAAGTAACAAACTTCAAATTTTTTGAATCAATCACATTAATTGTTAGTAAAGTTTTCGAAAATTATGAAATAAAATTAAGAAAAAGATTTTGAAAATCAATTTTAAAAATTTTTGAAAATAATAAAAAAATGAAAAAGATTTTATTTTTGAAAAGATAGGATTTTTGAAATTGAAATCTTAACTTGACTAACAAGAAATAACTTATTTTAAAAATTTTTGACTAAGTCAACCCAAAGATTTCGAAATTTATGAGAGAAATAAGGAAAATATATTTTTTGATTTTTAAATTTTAATGTGGAAAGAGAAAAATAACAAAATGACTCAACACATAAAAATTTTGGATTAAAACAAATGATGCATGCAAGAACACTATGAATGTCAAGATGAACACCAAGAACACTTTGAAGATCAGGATGAACATCAAGACTTATTTTTGAAAAATTTTCAAGAAAAGAAAAATATGCAAGACACCAAACTTAGAAATTTTTAATGCTTAGACACTAAGGATTCAAGAATGCATATGAAAAACAAGAAAAGACACAAAACAATAAAATGTAAAGATCAAACAAGAAGACTTATCAAGAACAACTTGAAGATCATGAAAAACACATGCATAAATTTTTCGAAAAATATTTTTAGAAAATTATAAAAAAAATGCAATTGACATCAAACTAAAAAATTGACACTAACACAAACAAGAAACACAAAATATTTTTTGATTTTATGATTTTATAATTTTTTGGATTTTTCGAAAATAATTTTGGAAAAACGAAAAAGAAGAAAAACTTTTGAAAGATTTTTGAAAACTTTTTGAAAATAAAATAATGGTTAAAACAAGAAAAAAATTACCTAATCTAAGCAACAAGATGAACCGTCAGTTGTCCAAACTCGAACAATCTCCGGCAACAGTGCCAAAAACTTGGTGCACGAAATTGTGATCTCAATGGCGCCAACAACTTGGTACGCACAATTGTAATCTCAACTCTTTTTCACAACTTCGCACAATTAACCAGCAAGTGCACTGGGTCGTCCAAGTAATAAACCTTACGTGAGTAAGGGTCGATCTCACGGAGATTGTCGGCTTAAAGCAAGCTATGATCACCTTGTAAATCTCAGTTAGGCGGATTCAAATGGCTATAGAGTTTTAATAATTAAAAGATAAATAGAACGTAAAATAAAGATAGAGGTACTTATGTAAATCATTGGTGGAAATTTCAGATAAGTGTATGGAGATGCTTTATTTCTCTTGAATCTCTGCTTTCCTAGTGCCTTCATCTAATCCTTCATACTCCTTTCCATGGCAAGCTGTATGTAGGGCATCACTGTTGTCAATGGTTACTTCCCATCCTCTTAGTGAAAAGGGTCCTCTACGGTTTCCCGCATGGCTAATCAGCTGTTGGTTCTCGATCGTGTAGGAATAGGATTTACTATCCTTTTGCGTTTGTCACCACGCCCTACAGTCGTGAGTTTAAAGCTCGTCACAGTCATCCCATCCCAGATCCTACTCAGAATACTACAGACAAGGTTTAGACTTTCTAGATCTCAAGAATACTGCCAATGGATTCTAGCTTATACCACGAAGACTCTGATCTCACGGAATGGAAGGCTCTATTGTCAAGAGAGGCAACCATGCGTCGTGGACCAGGAATCCAAGAGATACACACTCTAGCTTTCGCAGGTAGAATAGAAGTGTTTGTCAGGCACGTGTTCATAAGTGAGAATGGTGATGAGTGTCACGGATCATCACATTCATCAGGTGAAGTGCGAATGAATATCTCAGAATAAGGATAAGCATGAATTGAATAGAAAATAGTAGTAATTGCATTAATACTCGAGAAACAGCAGAGCTCCACACCTTAATCTATGGTTTGTAGAAATTCCACCGTTGAAAATACATAAGAACAAGGTCTAGGCATGGCCGAATGGCCAGCCTCCCCAAATGGCATGTGAATTCAAAAATAGGGAAAAAGACCTAGGTCTAAGGACTATACGTCCAAAGATCTGAGTACAATAGTAAAAAGTTCTATTTATACTAAACTAGATACTAGGGTTACAGAAATAAGTAAATGATGCAGAAATCCACTTCCGGGCCCACTTGGTGTGTGCTTGGGCTGCGCATTAAAGCTTTCACATGTAGAGGCCTTCTCTGGAGTCAAATGCCAGTTTGTAACTTGTTTCTGGCGTTTGACTCTGCTTTGCAACTTGTTTCTGGTGTTTAACGCCAGAATAGGGCAGAAAGCTGGTGTTAAACGCCAGTTTGTGTCATATAAATTCGGGCAAAGTATGGACTATTATATATTTCTGGAAAGCCCTGGATGTTTACTTTCTAATGCAGTTGAGAGCGTGCCATTTGGACTTCTGTAGCTCCAACAAATCCATTTCAAGTGCAGGGAGATCAGAATCCAACAGCATCTGCAGTCCTTTGTCAGCCTCTGAATCAGATTTTTGCTCAGGTCCCTCAATTTCAGCCAGAAAGTACCTGAAATCACAGAAAAACACACAAACTCATAGTAAAGTCTAGAAATGTGAATTTTTCTTAAAAACTAATAAAAATATACTAAAAAGTAACTAAATCATACTAAAAACTATATAAAAGTAATGCCAAAAGCGTATAAATTATCCGCTCATCACTTGTATCTTTCCCAAGCTTCATAGAGGGATTCACCTTCTTTCTATCTGAAGGTTTGAGCATATACTCTAAGCTTGCTCAGCTTTTGAGGAGGAAAGAATTTGGCTAAGAAAGTCGTGACCAGCTTATCCCAAGAGTTCAAGCTATCTTTAGGTTGAGAGTCCAACCATATTCTAGCTCTGTCTCTTACAGCAAAAGGGAAAAGCATAAGCTTGTAGACCTCGGGATCAACTCCATTGGTCTTAACAGTATCACAGATTTACAAGAATTCAGTTAAGAACTGAAAAGGATCTTCTGATGGAAGTCCATAGAACTTGCAATTCTGTTGCATCAGAGAAACTAATTGAAGCTTAAGCTCAAAATTGTTTGCTCCAATGGCAGGGATTGAGATACTTCTTCCATGGAAGTTGGAAGTTGGTGTAGTAAAATCACCAAGCACCTTCCTTGAATTATTATTGTTGTTGGGTTCGGCCATTACTTTTTTTCGAGATTCTCTGTAAGATTTTCTCTGGATTGTTGTGCTTTAGCTTCTCTTAGCTTCTTCTTCAGAGTCCTTTCAGGTTCAGGGTCATCTTCAACAAGAATGTTCTTGTCCTTGCTCCTGCTCATATGAAAAAAAAGAGAGCAGAAAAGGAAGAGGAATCCTCTATGTCACAGTATAGAGATTCCTTTATGTAAGTAGAAGAAGAAAAGAATAGAAGAATGATATAAAGGAAAGAGATGAAGAATTCGAACACAGAGAGGGAGAGAGGGTTCGAGTTATAAGAAGAAGAGAAGAGTGTTAGTGATTAAATAAATAAATAGAAGAAGATGAGAGAGAGAGTTTTCGAAAATAATTAAAAGGAAAAGGAAAATATTTTTGTTTTTATTTTAAAATTTTGTTAGAATTCGAAAATTAAGAGAAGAAATAGAATAAAATTAAAATTTAAAACAATTAGTTAATTAAAAAGAATTTTGAAAAAGAAGTTAATGATTTTCGAAAATTAGAGAGAAAAAAGTAGTTAGGTGGTTTTGAAAAAGATAAGAATTTTAAAATCAAACAAAAAGTTAAGTAGTTAATTGAAAAAGATTTGAAAATCAATTTTGAAAAGATAAGAAGTTAGAGAAGATTTTGAAATTGATTTTGAAAAAGATATGATTTGAAAAAGGTATGTTTGAAAAGATATGATTGAAAAGATATGATTAAAAAGATATGATTAAAATTTATTTTGAAGAAGATTTGAAAAAGAAATTTAGAAAGATTTGATTTTGAAAATTAAAGTTAATGACTTGACTTACAAGAAACTAAAAGATATGATTATAGAATTTAAAGGTTGAACCTTTCTTAACAAGAAAGTAACAAACTTGAAATTTTTGAATCAATCACATTAATTATTAGAAAAGTTTTTGAAAATTTGAAATGAAATTAAGAAAAAGATTTTGAAAAACAATTTTTAAAATTTTCGAAAAACATGAAAGAAAAGATGAAAAAGGTTTGATTTTTGAAAAAGTTTTGAAAATATAGGATTTTTGAAATTGAAATCTTGACTTGACTAACAAGAAACAACTTATTTTAAAAAAATTTTACTAAGTCAACCCAAAGATTTCGAAATTTATGAGTGAAATAAGGTAAAAATATTTTTTGATTTTTTTTTAATTTAATGAGGAAAGAGAAAAACCACAAAATTACTCAACACATAAAAATTTTGGATTAAAACAAATGATGCATGCAAGAACACTATGAATGTCAAGATGAACACCAAGAACACTTTGAAGATCATGATGAACATCAAGAACTTATTTTTGAAAAATTTTCAAGAAAAGAAAAACATGCAAGACACCAAACTTAGAGATTTTTCATGTTTAGACACTATGAATTCAAAAATGCATATGAAAAACAACAAAAGACACAAAACAAGAAAATATGAAGATCAAACAAGGAGAATCATTAAGAACAACTTGAAGATCATGAAGAATGCAATGCATAAGTTTTCAAAAATTTTTTGAGAAAAATAAAAATATGCAATTGACACCAAACTTAAAAATTGACTCTAGACTCAAACAAGAAACACAAAATATTTTTTATTTTATGATTTTATAATTTTTTTTGTATTTTTTTCGAAAATTATTTTTGGAAAAGAAAATAAGGAAATTCAAAATTTTTAATAAGAATTCCATGAATCATGCAATGTTAGTCTAAAGCTTCAGTCTAAAAAGATTAGACATGGCTAGCCAAGCTTTAGCAAGTCATTACATACCAAAGCCAAATTGATGGAAATCAACTAGCTCCTGTAATGATAAAAACATCATCTGAAACTCTAGAATTCATTCTTAAAAATTCTGAAGAACAAAATAAAAAGAAAATTACCTAATCTAAGCAACAAGATGAACCGTCAGTTGTCCAAACTCGAACAATCTCCGGCAACGGCGCCAAAAACTTGTTGCACGAAATTGTTATCACTAGGCATGGCTCCAAAAACTTGGTGCACAATACCATGATTCACACGTCTCTTCACAACTTCGCACAGCTGACCAGCAAGTGCACTAGGTCGTCCAAGTAATACCTTACGTGAGTAAGGGTCGATCCCACGGAGATTGCCGGCTTGAAGCAAGCTATGGTCATCTTGTAAATCTCAGTCAGGTGGATTCAAATGGTTATGGATTTTTGATAATTGAAAGATAAATAAACATAAGATAAAGATAGAGATACTTATGTAATTCAGTGGTGGGAATTTCAGATAAGCGTATGGAGATGCGTTATTCCTTCTGAATCTCTACTTTTCTACTGTCTTCATTCAATCATTCATACTCCTTTCCATGGCAAGCTGTATGTTGGGGATCACCGTTGTCAATGGCTACCTCCTGTCCTCTCAGTGAAAATGGTCCTCTACAGTTTCTGTACGGCTAATCAACTGTCGGATTTCTCGTCTTGGATGAAAAATACCACGCACAGCTACCGCATGGCTAATCAGCTGTTGGTTCTCGATCATGTCGGAATAAGATCCAATGATCCTTTTGTGTCTGTCGCTATGCCCCACAGTCGCGAGTTTGAAGCTCGTCACAGTCATCCCTTCCTAGATCCTACTCGGAATACCACAGACAAGGTTTAGACTTTCTGGATCTCAAGAATGCTACCAATTGATTCTAGCCTATACCACGAAGGTTCTAATCTCAGATTCAGATGCCCCATTGTCAGAGGGGAGTCGATGTGAATCATTGATTAGAAACCCAAGAGATACACACTCTAGCTTTCGCAGGTAGAACGGAAGTGGTTGTTAGGCACGCGTTCATAAATTGAGAATGGTGATGAGTGTCACAGATCATCACATTCATCATGTTGAAGTGTGAGTGAACATCTTAGAATAAGAATAAGCTTGAATTGAATAGAAGAACGATAGTACTTTGCATTAATACTCGAGGAACAGCAGAGCTCCACACCTTAATCTTTGAGGTGTAGAAACTCTACCGTTGAAAATACATAAGTGATGAAGGTCCAGGCATGGCCGAATGGCCAGCCTCCCCAAAAGTGATCAAAAGATCAAAAGATAGTCTCAAAATGATCTCTCGATGTGAATACAATAGTAAAAAGTCCTATTTATACTAAACTAGTTACTAGAGTTTACAAAGATAAGTAAATGATGCAGAAATCCACTTCCAGACCCACTTGGTGTGTGCTTGGACTGAGCATTGAAGCTTTCCCATGTAGATACTTTTCTTGGAGTTAAACGCCAGCTTTTATGCCAGTTTGGGCGTTTAACTCCAGCTTGTATCCTGTTTCTGGCGTTTAACACCAGAATAGGGCAGAAAGTTGGCGTTTAAACGCCTGTTTGCGTCATCAAAACTCGGGCAAAGTATGGACTATTATATATTGCTGGAAAGCCCATGATATCTACTTTCCAACACAATTAAGAGCGCACCAATTGGGTTTCTATGGCTCCAAAAAATCCATTTCGACTGCAGGGAGGTCAGAATCTAACAAAATCAGCAGTCCTTTTTCAGCCTCTGAATCAGATTTTAGCTCAGGTCCCTCAATTTCAGCCAGAAAATGCCTGAGATGACACTAAAACACATAAACTCATAGTAAAGTCTAGAAATGTGAATTTTGCTTAAAAACTAATAAAAATATACAAAAAACTAACTAAATCATACTAAAAACTACCTAAAAACAAATGCCAAAAAGCGTATAAATTATCCGCTCATCACCAAGCATAATGGTCTGTAGGGGCTCTCACAACAGGACGCTGTGCCATACCTACATTGGGGGCACCACTTAAGTTAAAACTCGGGAGGTCAAAAAATCGGAGGAAACGAAAACTAAAACTATGTTATGCTACATCATTATTCTACACTAATCCACAGTTAATCCGAGGCCTAAATTCAAGAATCAAATACCTAATCGTAACGCTCCTAAAGAACTAGCTAACAATAACGAGTCCAACCCAGGCAAGAACGACTAGAAACAACGTGTGACATGTGTAGTAATGACAGTAACAAAGACAAAACAGCAACCACCCATAATGAAAAGATGAGGCAGATGAGATTTACCAGTAGGATTCGTAGCACGTGAGTGACAGAATCAGGAATGAAAAAGAATGAGGTGAAGAAGATGTGGGAGAATGAGGAGCAAAGGAGTTGCAAGGTGAAAAAGAAGGTGCAAAATAATAACTGTCAGAGGGAAGCGCAAAAAGTTAGGGGTAAAATAGACTTTTTCCTTGGCTTTCAAATCTGTCATAAAGAAGCATTAAATGCTTCGCACGGAAAACAAAGTGACGCCCTAAGCAACAAATGGGGGCAACTCACGCATTGGAACCACGAACCCCCTCGATGAACTCCCAGACCCAAGAGGACCAGATCAAGGAAGGCGCAAGTATTTCGAATGTGCCAACCACGAGTCTCGGGCTTCACGGTTGACACGTTGGGGGCACTGTTCCGCCCCATCCCACTAATGATCTGGGTTCGGTCACGAGTCACCGACTCGACGGGTCCACCGACCCAAACCAAGAGGTGACCCGCGCGTCACCTCACATTCCACAAGAAACCTGGACAGCTAGTGGAAGCTTCCAGGAAGGTGAGCCTGATCACAAGGGGCCCACCCGAGCATGGAGTATAAATGGGAGGGAACTACACCTCCCCAAAGGTACGTCACCCTTCTAACCCTACTTGACCGCCTATTCGTACGGATGATAAACCCCAATTTTAGGGTTTATCTTGTGCAGAATTTGGGGGGTTTTATCAACATTCTTTCACACTTATTCATATAAATTGCATGGTTTTGTGTTTCCTCCCTAATTTTGCTTCATGATTGAAAACATGTTTCTTGGACCCTAAAAATGTATATTTTAATCCTCTTCTATTATCATTTGATACCATGATGTGTATGTTAAGTGGATTCAGGATCTATAGGGCAAGGATGGCTTAAAAGATGGAAAGGAAGTAAGCATAAATGGAAGAAACATGAAGAATGGAGTTTTGGAGAATTGGCCGCGATGCGCACGCGTGGGCAACGCGTACGCGTGGAGCATGTTACCAGGATTGGCGCGCATAAGTTGACGCATTTGCGTGGCTGAGCAAAAATTCCACCGACACGTACGCGTGACTGATGCGTACGCGTGGATCACAAGAACCTCAAGTGATGCGCACGCGTGACCGACGCGCACGCGTGATGCTCAGCATGTGACCTCATTAATGAACTTGTGGCTGGCAATTTCTAAGGAGCTCCAGGCCCAATTCCAACCTGATTCTGCATGGAAATGACCCAGGAATTAAGAGAAGAAAGGGGGGATCAATCATACACACTTTACACACAATTTTAGCTAGTTTTTGGTTCTTGTTCTTCTAGAGAGAGAAACTCTTATTCCTCTCTAGATCTAGTTTGATTTGATCTTCCCTTGTTGAAATTATGAATTGGATCTTGTTAATTTTAGTTTGAATTACTTAATTTGAGCTCTCTAGTATAATTTTGTTTAGATCTCGTGTTGAATTTATGTTTTCTTGTTATTTCCCTTTTTCTTCTCATTTTATGAACTTTATGGGTCTTGAATTTCCATTAGTGCATTGATGTTTTCTATGATTGATAATGTTATTTGAGTTGTTTTTCATTGATAATTGTTAGTGGGTACTTATAATCTTCAATTGATTTGCAATTTGAATATGTCTTTTGTTAATGCATACCATGTGTTTGATGAAATGTTTCCTTTGATTATGGAAAAGTTTTCTTTATTCTTGGCATAGGCCAAGGAAATTGGGTAAACTTGAGTCATTGGGTCTAATTGATTTGGTGATTTGAGAACCCTAGTGGTCAACTTGATACCCATTGACACCAATCTACTACTAACGGACTCTAACTTTAGCATCGGAGTGTCCTTGCAAGTGGTTCCATCCGCCGTCACGTCAACAAACAGGCAGAACGCGCCGCTCCAGCAACTCACGCTCAGGTCCAGATCCTCTCATTCCCTTGCTCCGTCATTCACCTTATCGATCCACCAAATACCCAAGCAACCGAACATTATCCAATTTTGTATTTTCATATAAGCAAAAATAATTTTTAAATCCAATACTTAAAAACTCATCTAAGTATGTGAATATAAGCGTGTAAAAAAATCTTTAAAATGAAACTCTACTTTCCAAAGCTTTTTTTTTTTTTGTCTGATCTACTGTTCATAGTTAAATTGTGTAAGATTAATTACATTGAAAAATAAAATACACAAAATCACCAGCGGATAGCGGTTTGAAGCTGAAGAACCCGATAGGCCACAGCCCATAGGAGTCCCGAGTCCCTCATAGTTAGAGAAGAAGGAAAATCGAACAAAATCGAACCCGCCGCCTTCCCAAACCTCTTCTCCACTTCAACTTCCCATCACGCAATCCCCGAAATCCCAATTTGTCAAACCCTAATTTCGATCCCCGAATATCCAGATCGATCGAATTCCATGGCAAACCCTTCCTCATCTTCCTCCTCCTCGTCTCAATTCACCTACTCCTCCGATCCCTCTTACTTCCCCACTCCCTTCCACCTTCAACAACCGCCTTACGCCCCACCCCCTCGTCCCCCTCCTCCCACCGTCGCCGCTGCCCCCGCTGCTGCCGCATACAGCTATCCTCCTCCACCGTCACACCACCACCAATTCCAGCGCGACGCTCAGCAACTCTTCCAGCGCGACGCCCAGACCATCACCCCGGAGGCTCTCGAGAGCGTGAAGGCCGCCATAGCCAGCAGCGACGTCGACCACAAGACCGACGCGAAGCGGAAGGCAGTTCCCCGCCGTGCCGCTGGGCAGACGTGGGAGGATCCCTCGCTGGCCGAGTGGCCGGAGAACGACCATCGCTTGTTCTGCGGCGATCTAGGGAACGAGGTGAACGACGACGTTTTGTCGAAGGCGTTCACAAGATTCCCTTCGTTTAACATGGCGAGAGTTGTGAGGGACAAGCGATCAGGGAAGACCAAAGGGTACGGATTCGTGAGCTTTGCGGACCCTTCGGACCTCGCTGTGGCTCTGAAGGAGATGAACGGGAAGTACGTTGGGAACAGGCCAATCAAGCTATGCAAGAGCAAGTGGAAGGAGAGGACCGATTATGATGCTGTTGATAAGCAGAAGAAGCACTCCAAGAAGAAGTTGAAGTCTTCCTCCAAGGTTGGCGTGTTGCATTACTAATTAAGGTAGACGTCGAAAAGAAAAAGAAAAAGTGTTTGCATTGAAATCCTAATTTGAACTACTTGATGTAGCTATATATGTGAGTTGTTTTAGTTTATGAAGGTTTTGAAAATGACTCATATGTGGACTGTGGTCAATGTTAAATCCATGTAAGTTGCTGATGCGACCAAATTGAACAACTTAGTTACCCACCTCAAGGCTCTGTGAACGTAAGAATCGTTGAGGCTCTGTTTTTTATAACAAGAATTTATGAAAGAAATATGCAATCTGAAAACTAAATAAGGAAATAAGTTTCCATTGTTTTTGAAACTTATTTCATAATTCCTGAAAACATGAAAGCCCAGAATAAAATCTGACTTTTTGTTGTTTCAATGTTTGCAGTTTGTTTTATCTCTTTCTAGTTTATGTTGTTTCTCTGTGCAGAACCATTTAGAAATTAATGGTGATTGGCTCAAAAAACATATGCAAGAACAACTCAAGTGTCAACTTCATCTTATAGGTTTTATTTGAACCTCTCTAGGTTGTTAACGCATCTGAACCACTTCAAATTGCTTTATTTAGTTTGAGTAAAGTTTCTTACATTTTCTAGTTTTAATCAGTGGATTAACATTTGAGTGACAGTGCGCAAGAGGTTTCATTAGTTTTTACTAGACGTCTATACATTGGATGCCCAGATCGTTCAAGTTTTGGGGAATCTAGATCAATCTTAGCTGTCAAGAATCAGGAGATTATGGCTAACGTTATCTTTACTTTGCATTGCCTAACGGACTGCCCGATCTCCAGGAGATTATGGCTTTATCATGGGTTTGGTCTTTGGTGAGTATGGTAACTTTTATTTTTATCATTCTTCTTCTTATTGATAAAAGTATAATTTTATTAATATGAAGAGAAGGATAATATAAATTGGATTATTATTGATAAAAGTATAATTTTATTAATATGAGGAGAAGGATAATACAAATTGGAGGATAAGGGATCCCATATACAAAAGCAAAAGCGAACAAAAAAAAAACAAATAATTTATCTATAGAAGTTATGTCAAAAAAAAATCTATAGAAGTTAGAAGTTAGAACCAAGGTTTGGAAAATCGGACTGGTCATCAAACCGTTCTAGTTACTGGTTTATTGGTTTAACCAGTCTAATCAGTGGTTTAACTAAAAAAACCATTTTAAAATAAAATAATAAATAAATTATAAATAAACATCCTAAAATATAATTATAGTATAATATAAATATTAAAATAGTTTTCAAATTTAAAAGACTACATTAAATGTCATCAATCAAATTTATATAATCTTATTAATATACAAACTCAAGTTAAGTAGTATAAAGAAATATCAAATATTAAATGTCAACATAAAGAGTTATCAATCATCAAAACCTTAAGATGTTCTTGTGAGTTTTTATTTTTTGGATAATTATTTAAATATATTATGTAATTATGATTGTGATTTCAACTATTGTGCTAAAAGAAACCTTCAAGTAACAATGATATGTTGATGGTGGTGATGTCTTTTAAGACATCAATGTCTCCTCATCCAGCCCCTTCAATTTCTTCAGCTAAAGTCATAACAAAAGGAATGGTACGAGAAAATGAGGTAGTTAATAGATCATCAAATGAGAAGTTTTTTGTTATTGCAAAGTGAAGATGAACATGCCAATGTAGAAGAATAAGTACATATCTAAATTTCTTTCCTATACTGAATAAGAAGAATAAGTACATAATCAAATTGATAGAATCATAAAACTAAAATGAATAATATATAAATTAATGGTTTTTGATTTCTCTGAGAATGCAATGTAGTTTCTTTTTCATTCCATGAAGCTAAGAAGGAATAACATTCTGATCACTAAATAACTAGACTAGAATGTTCCATTAGCAAGAAAACATAGACAGAAACAGAATAAGATTACCCCAGATAACAAAATCAGTTTTTTTCATCAACCTTTTATGGAATCAAAAGAGAATCATGCAGAAGTATACAAGTTACACACCAGAAATAGCATAAGCAGTTTGAAGTAGGAGGAATTTTCAAATTCAAAAAGAATGAAAATCAGATAACCCCAATCATAAACACCATTATCAAATTAAATAAAAAATCAACCAAAAATCACCTTGCAAATCAAAAACTCAATCTCTTGAACTCAATAATTACATCAGTTATCCAACTAAATAATTACAGAAGTTAAGAACAATTAAAAATGAAAAAAGATTCAACAGTTTTCAACCCAATTTTAATAAAGCTCATCACAATGATTAACAACAACAAAAAGTACTGAAGCAAAAGTGAATCCGTAACACGCAGTGCAAATTTAAAATTTAAAAGTTATCAATTTAAAATTTATCATCAAATACAATCAGTGAGCAAAACCAATCAACCAAGCACTGACTGAGTATTCTGTTCTGATTCTGTGACTGGGAAGTAACAAATTCAAGTTACAGCAACAAATTTAACAAATCCAAGTAAAGTTCCGATTTACAGCAACATTTAGATGAGCAACAAGGCAAATTTGATTAGCGATTCAGCAACATGCAAGAATACAGGGAGAAGGAAAATCTGAAAAGAGAGAACAGGGAAGCGATGGTGCAGGGACTCACCAACAGTCGACGGCGAGTCGGCGACCACCCCATGGAAGGCAAAGAAGCAAGAGACAACCCCACGAGTTGCTTCTGCCGCCGGCGACGAGACAGACGAACCACGAGATGCCAGTGACTGAGACGAGACTCGAGTGAGACTGGGAGGCAGAATCGAGCAGCAACCAACACGCACAGCTCGAGCACTCACTGGCGGAGGGAGGCGCGAGCGGCCGAGCACAGAGGAGAACGGCGAGATGCGAGCACCCGACGTGGAGGATCTGGCGAGAGGCCCAAGAGCACGAAGACGGAAGTTCTTGAGTGCGATGGACGAAGGCAGCAGTCTCTCACTCCGACAGTCGGCGACAACTATTGGTGGAGACTAGGTTTGCTTTCTTTGGTGGAGGCTAGGGTTTGCTGAAGGAAGAAGTTGGAGAAGGGGGAACGGGAGATAACACGTGCAAGTTTTTCTCTTTCAAAGAAGGAAACGAGGTCGTTTTCTGTAAACCGGCCGGGTTCTGGTCCGGTCCGATCTGCCAGTAACCGGCCGGTTCAGCGGTTCTTGAACGGTTTTTTATTTTACGGTTTTGCATGCTGGATTGGACCGTTTTCTCTGTCGATTCCCAGTTTAACCGGTTTGACCGGCCGGTCCGGTCCAGTTTTCAGAACATTGGTTAGAACATAGCTTATCAATCTTCAACAAATCACAATTTCTAACCATGGAATAAATTATAATGGATTTAAGATTTTAATAATAACATACGAGTTTTGTTTTGTTTGACAAAAATATCCAATTGTTAATTTAAAGTTGGTTTTGATGAAAAATTTTCAAAATTTTCATATTACTCTTTTTATCATCTTCAAGTTTTTTTTTTTATTTTCTCAACTCGTCTGAATCCTTCAACCTATTCCCCAACCATTATAAAACCATCATAGTGGCCATTTCTCCATTCAAAGCATGTCAACCTATTCCCCAACCATTATAAAACCATCGTAGTGGCCATTTCTCTATTGCAAAGCATGTCAAAACGAGCTTGAACCTGAACATGAAAATGGCGAGCCCACCACCATTGTCCTTGTCAAAGAGACAGTTGTACACGTCCCTTGATATATGAACTGGAATGCTGTCGATTTCAACTTTCTCATTGCCTTTGAACTTTTACTTCATCTACTTTATCTACAGCACCTTGCCATTCTTGATGAAGAAAGAGAGCTTGGAGGAGGTAGGATCCTCCCTTGAGGAGCTGCAATCAATTTGAATATAGTGGTTCTTGCTGTCAAAAATGGCAGTGGTGGAGTAAACAATGTTGGCAAAGACATGTTCCTTCTTGAGGAAGTGGGGTTGTTAGGTTGGAGATCCTTGGAATTGGAGGAAGCGTCCTTGGGGAGTCACCGAGGATGAGGACAATGCTGTTGTAGAGAATGAGAGCAAGGTAAAAGGAAGGGTGGGATTGGGGGAGAAGGAAAAAGGGGACTTGGCCTTGGAGAGGTTCCAAAAGAGTCATGTGGTGAGATAGAGAGTTTTGGATTTGTGTTTCTTCTGAAATATGAATGCCTTTATGTGAAGGTAAAATGAGAAGGAAAAAGAAGAATAAGAAGGGAAATCAAAGAGGGTGGTAGAGGTGGATGTGGATGTGGATGTGGAGGGAGTAGCATAAGATGGGGAAAGATCATGTTAGGGAGACGAGGCCCGTGACGGTGTGGTAAATGACGTAGTGGGTTGGGGTTGGAGATGTCAACCTTTCATTTAATTGTTGAACCTTTTTGAGACAAATTGGACTTTTCATGTTGATTATGGCTTGACATTTGTACGGGTTTGCTTCTATGCCTTTTTGAGTTAGCATGAAGCCTAAAAATTTTTCTGCCTCTACTGCAAAGATGCATTTTGAGAGATTTAATCTCATCTCATGCTTTTTTATTGTAGAGAACACTTCGGAGAGGTCAGATAGTAATGTCGAGTTTTTCTTGGTTTTGACGAGCATATCGTCTACATATACCTCCATAAGCTTTCCTAGGTGGGAAGAGAATACTTTATTCATGAATCTCTGGCATGTAGCTCCAACATTTTTCAACCCAAAAGGCATTACTATATAGCAATAGTTAGCTTTTGGAGTTATGAACGAGGTCTTTTCTTGATTCGGTTTGTACATTGGGATTTGGTTATAACCCGAGTAAGCGTCCATGAAGGACAAATACGGATAGCCTGAGGTTGAGTCGACCAGAGCGTCAATGCTAGGGAGAGAATATGGGTCCTTGGAACAAGCCTTATTGAGGTTTGCGTAATCGACACATATTCTCCACTTTTCGTTTGTTTTTTCACCAAAATGACGTTAGCTAGCCACAATGGATACTTTACCTCCCTTATGAATCCTGCTTCCTGCAAGGCTTATACTTGTTCTTCCACGACCTGTGTCTTTTCTGGTCCAAGCTTCTGACGCTTTTGTTGGATAGGTCGGGAGTTCGGATATACTGTGAGTTTATGAGACATTAAGTCGGGATGTATGCCAGGTATGTCGGAGGTTTTCCAGGCAAAGAGATCAGAGTTTCTTCTTAGTAGATTGATGAACTGTTTCTTGAGTCCTTCCTCTAAGTTAGCTCCTACTTTTGTTGTTTTCTCTGAGTTATCTCTAATTTGCACTTCTTCTAATTTGCCTTCAGGCTGGGTCATAGTTCTTCTCGAGTTCGGACTCCACCAAGTTCGATGGTATTGACCTCTTTTCCCCTAAGACTTTCTTTTAGATTGAGACTTTCATTGTAGCACCTACGTGCTAGCTTCTGATCTCCCTTGATGGTGGCGATTCTTTTTGCCGTGAAAAACTTCATACAGAGATGGGGTGGGGAAACAACAGCTGCACGTCGGTTCAAGGTGGTCTGACCTATTAGGGCGTTGTATGCCGAGGCTACATCAATCACAATATAGTTAATGATTAACATCTTCGATCTTGTGCCCCTGCCAAAGGTAGTGTAGAGGGAGATGTACTCGAGAGGTAGGATCGGCACATCCCCCAGTCTAAATAGGTTATCTGGGTAGGCCTTTAGATCATTTTTCTCTAATCCGAGCTTGTCGAAATCGGGCTTAAATAGTATATCGACCGAGCTTTCCTAGTCTATGAGGGTCCTATGAAGGTTGGCATTGGTGAGGATCACGGTTATAACAACGGGATCATCATGGTCGGGTGTTACCCCTTGGACGTCTTCTTTGATGAACGAGATGGTGGGAAAGTCAGAATTTTTGATATCTTCCCTGACTTAGTACACCTCCTTTAAATGCCTTTTCTGTGGTGATTTTGATATTCTTCCTCCAGCGAATTTTCCATTAATCATATGTATGTGTCTCTCGGGAGTTTGAGGTGGACATTCCTGTCGTTCCCTTTATTCATCTCTCTTCTCTTTTCCGGCTCCCCCTACCTATTCGCTAAGTACCTGTCTAGTCGACCTTTTCTGGCCAATTATTCTATGACATTCTTTAAGTGTAACAGTCATTGGTAGAATGTCCATAGAGTTTGTGATACTTGCAGTACTCTGTCCGACTTTCACCCTTTTGTATTTGATTTTTCGAGGAGGTGAAAGTTTTTCGGTATGGCATATTTCTCTGTAAACATTTACCAGGGAGACTTGAAGGGGGGTGTAGTTATGGTATCTGCGAGGGTTTTTCGAATTGTACTCTTCCTTCTTTTTAGCTTCGTTTTCCTTTTCTTGAGGTGGGTAAGGCTGTAAAACCCAAAATTTTGAAAAGTCTTATTATGAACTAATTTCAAATTATTTATTTATTTACAATTCTAATTTCAAAAATTATTTTATTAAAGATAATTAGAGGCAGTTTTGATTAATTGAATTTGAAATAAATTAAGATTTTATTCAAACTCTATAATTATTGAGTATTTTCCTATTTACAACTTAAAGTCTTAGAAATTAAAAAAAATGATGAGATTTGACTATTTAAATTAGAATTTTATCTAATTTTACAATTATTGAATTATTTTTCATATTTAAATTATAAAATTAGTAATTGTCAAATAATAAGAATTTTATATGATTTGATTTAAATAATTTATATTTTTATAATGTAATACTTTAAGTTTTAGGAATAAAGAAAATTAATTATATTACCATATATTTTCAATTAGAGTAATTGATTGAGAATTAATTAGTATTTTAATACAACAACTAATATTTTAAAGTAATTTTAAAGATTTAATTAGATCTCAAATTAATATCCTATGCCCCAATTTTATTAAAATTACCCTACTCTAATTAAACCTAAAATTCCTAAGTTAAAACCCTAACCCTAACCATAATTACACTCAAACACATTCTCCCTCACTCAATTGAAACCTAGCTACCACCCCCTTCCCAAAACACAAACACGCACACAACACAGAAAGGGAGAGGAGAGAAACGGGAAAAAAGAAAGGGGAAGGGAGAAGACGGAGATCCGAGAAAGAGAGGAAGTGCGGGTGAAGGAGGGAGACCGCCGCTGCCATAGCCACGTCGTCGCTGCACCACGCCTCGCCGCCACTGTCGTGTCGTCGTTATCGCCAAGCTGCTTGCCCCCATTGTCGATGGCGCTGTACTGACGCGGAATGGAGAAAAGAGAGCACGCGAGAGGGAAGAGAAAAAGCCACTACCCTCGCGTCCGTTGTCATCTTCGCGGGGTCCTTGGCGTCGCCGTTGTCTTTGCCATGAAGCCAGTGTTGCCGTCGTCCATGGGTGAAGTCGAAGAGAGAGATTGACGGAGTGACGCGTGTGGAAGAGGGAGAAATTGCCTTTGTCACCACTATGTAGAGCTGCAAGCCTCGTTGCCGTCACCGTCGAGGGTCACCGTCGTCACGAGCTCTGTCGCTGCTACTGGAGAAGCGCCGACAAGCTCTTGGCGCCGGGAAACGCTGCTGTCATCGCCAACGACCACTACCGGTAAGGGTTTTGAGTTTGGTTTACCTTCTTTTGAGATTCTGAAAACGTTATCATCACTGCATGTTTTTTTTACAGTCGCCATCACCGGAGTTCTGGTCACCGCTGTTGCTTAAGGTGACTATCGGGGCTACCGCCAAATCGATTCAAAGACCGTTGCTATTTCGTTTTCTTATTACAGTAAATATCTCTATTGTTGGAAACATTGCGTTAGTGTTCTGTTACGTGTCATTAGGGTTTTCGCGATATTAATGTCATAGGATTTAGTAACCGAAGTTGCATGTTGCAATTAAGGTTGTTTCTGCTGTTGTGAAGGTGAGTGGAGCTGTGGTTGTAGCTGTCACTGATGTCGGGCCAAGAAAAAAAGGTTTCTTTGACGCATTTGGTTTATGAGTTCAACTTTTCGAGGTAGGGATTTTTCTAAAAACTCAATTTTATAAATTGGAATTGTTATAAATGGATATTGATGTGAGAAATACACTTTTTAGTGATTGTATAAGTCTTATATAATGTCTGTCTGTTTTGGATGAATATGATTGTTTGTTTGATTGGATTATTGTTTGGTTTTGTTAAATGGATGGTTGCTGAATTGTTTCTTTAATGTTTTGGAAATGACTTTGATTCGTTAAAAATGATTTAATTTTGAATCGATTTTCTTGAGATATGAAAATGATATGAATTTTTGAAATCAGCTTGATTTTAAACTGATTTGGTTTTGAACTCGTTGAAAATAGTTGCGGAATGATTTGGTTGGGACTCGAAAAGGGTGAAAAGGTCTAAGTTTTACGGGAGGTGCTATCAAAATTTCTTTAAAATATGAGACTTTGTGTGAAATGTTATTTAGAAAATTATGAATTTAAGAATTATATTATTTTACTTGCATTATTTAATAAAATATTGCATTATTTAAGAAAATAATGAATTATATTTTGAATTGAATTATTGAAAAGAGAATTATGATTGAGCTTTATTTCTTAAGAAAAGTATTATATTTTAAGTGTAAGTTATCTAGAAAAGACTTATGATTTTGGTTGATTTAAATGTCAAAAGGGTTTATATTTTGAATTTGATTAAAGAATCACCTTCGGAGGAGTTTTAGTGGATTTAAAAAAAAATTGGACTTTGATTGAATAATTCCGTTTGTGATGTTTTGGAAGAAGTCAGAGAATTGGTTTTAAAAGTGAACCTGAAGTTGGTTTTGATTTGAATGAATTTAAGTAATTGAGAATTGGCGGATTTCCCCTTAAAGTTTTGAGACTTTGTCGAGATAGTTAATTGGTAACTTCGATTTAAAAGTAGTTGAACGAATGACTTAAAAATGGAGAATTTTAAGTCTTTTCAAAGAGAATTACCGTTTGATATGATTTTGGAAGTTGTTTGGAGTCCTCGGAGAATGTTACCAAAAGCGGTTTTGGTTTGAAAGGAAATTGATATTTTAAAGAAAAGTGATTATTGACAAGATGTGAACTGAATACATTTGTTATTGAAAGTAAATGGGTCAAGAACAATTTTAATTATGATGTGAGTATGACTTATTATGGATATTTGTGAGATGTAGGCATAATGGCTGGGTTTCGTCCCACTTACGCTGAGATGTAGGCGTAAGGACCTTACGCTAAAATGTAGATGTAAGGGCTAAGTTCTCCCGCTTACGCTGAGTTGTAGGCATAAGGGTAGGGGTTAGTTCCGCTTATGTTGAGATGTGAGATCTGTGGTAGAGAATCTCGCTCACATCCTTTCAAAATCACAAGAGTGTATCAGACACTATATTCCTTGGACCGTGTGCCGGGCACAATATCCCTGGGGATCCTATTTATATTCGTGATCAAAAGGCAACATTCCTATGGGGATGTGTCGGGTTGGCAGTTGAATCGACAATGTGATATCACAGCCAATAGGGTAGGCATTCATCATATGCATCTATGTGACATTGTTTGGGTGTGTATATTGTAATTGGTTTGCCTGTGTGAATAATTATGTTTAACTGCTAATTGCTATACTTGACGTAACAGCTTTGATTGTGTTTGAACTTCATTACTTGTGTTTGTGACTGAAATTGATTGGATTGTGGTGAATTGGATGTTGATAATTGAGATTATGTGATGGGTCAAAGGTCGTGATTGGTTTGTGTTGTGGTTTAGTAAAGTACGAAAAATCAAACTGGCTCAACATAGACTTAATGAACCTATGCTTGAAACAGGTTGGTCATTCATAATGTCTAGGAAAACTTTTAAGATTTTATAAGATAGGAAAAGGCTTTGGATTTTGAAGAATTAACTGATTTCTCTTTTAAAAAGGATTTTGGATTTTTGAATGTAAACCTTTGGCTTTTGAAAGGATACATAAGACGAGCAACGATCACTGTACCTTGAACATAGTTTTATTTTACGTATCTTATTAAATAAATTCTCTAACCCTATAGTGAGAACTAGTGAGGACGATGTTCTCACTCCCCTACAGGTTTTTCCTTTTCAGGATATGGACGAAGAAGTCATGAAGAGTTTATTTCGTTTTCTATTTACACGACATTTTGTATTATTTTAAATATTATATTTCCTTCACCTTCATCTTTACAAATTTTGTAAGAGGGATAGGAATTATGATATGCAATGCTTGTAAATTAATATTATGTATATATATGATTTGTAAATATTGTATCTGGTCTGTATGTATGTATTTGTGTTTTCAACTGAAAAGTCTCTTTTGGAAAGATTATACGGTTTTAAGTTTTACAGGCTCCTATCTTAATATTAAATATGTTTAAAGTCGTCGTAATATCCAAGCTATCAAAGTGGCGTAGGCGAAAGCGTGACATTCTGGTAGCAAGGGTGTTACAAAGGCAGGCTAGGTCTCGAGAGTGGCTCTCGTAATCAGGAGTTCTTCTTTATGTTGATGTGCTTTTCTACCCGCTCTTGTACTTCGAACAAGGAAGCCGGATGTCGCTTAGATATGGATTGAGAGAATGGTCCTTCTTTAAGACCATTAATCAATCCCATTATTGCCACTTCACTAGGTAAATTCTAGATTTCCAAACATGCCTTATTGAACCTTTTCATGTAGTCTCGGAGTGTTTCTCCGACCTCTTGCTTGACTCCCAGCAAGCTCAGGACATGCTTTACTTTATCTTTTTGAATGGAAAATCTGGTAAAAAACTTTCTTGCCAGGTCGTTGAAACAAGTTACCGACCTAGGGGGTAAGTTGTCAAACAACTTCATTGCCGTTTTGGCCACTACGGGAAGGCTTTACAACAGGTGAAGTTAGAGGCGTGATGGGGAAAAATCGTCCGTAAAGAATTTCACAAAAATAATCGCGTTGCAAGTATAGTTCTAAACCGACAATTAAACCTCAATCAATGTTTAATTTGTTTGTCACATGTACAAACCCAATAAAATTAACCGAAGTATTTAAACCTCGCGTCGTCTCTCAAGGAATTGCAGGGAAGTGTTTATTATTGGTTATGATAAAGTATATTTTTGGGTTTTGTGATAAGAGACAAGTAATGTAAATAACAAGAAAATAAAATAACAACTAAGAAAAGTCCTAATAAGGATTGAGAATTGAAATTCCTATCCTCATTATCATCATCAATTGTGATGGTAATTGCCTTTTGCTTTCACTTAGTTAACCCCCTAACAATGAAGGAAAGTCAAGTGAGAGAAATCAACTTAAGTTCACAAGCCCTAATCAAGACTAGATTTAGTGAAGTCTAAGCCAACTAACAATTTTCAATCACCAATCAACAAGAGAATTTTGATAACTCAAGAGTCTCTAATTGATCAATCCAAGTTAAGAACATAAAAATCTAATTTAAAATCCAACCAAGCATTTTATCAAACACTTGGAAGGCATAACATAAAAACATAGAAAACTAACGAGACATAGCAAAATCTAAAACTAACCAAAGCAAAGAAATAACAATAACAAAGCAATTGAACAATAAGAAACGTGAAACATAAATTGCATTAATGAAAATTGAGAGTAACACATGAACTCATAAACTAAATTAGCAAAATAAAGGAATCAATGAAAAAAGTAAATAACTAAAGTGCTAGAATAAATAAAAGTAAGAGAAAACTGAATTAAAAGAAGATTGAATCTGAACCTAAGGATAAATTAAAAGAAGAAATCCTAAACTTAGAGAGAGGAGAGAGCCTCTCTCTCTAGAAAACCTACATCTAAACCTAAAATTGTGTGTATGAAAGTATGAATGATTCATTCCCCTTCCAGCTCCACTCTGCAGCCTCTAATCAGTATTTTCGGGCTTGAAACTGGGTCCAAAGCAACCCAGAAATCGTCCCCAATGTTTTCTGTAAATTGCAGCACGTGACGCTCATCACGCGTACGCGTCGCTGAAGGAAATCCTGGTCACGCGTACGTGTCATCCACGCGCGCGCGTCGTTCGTCTCCTGCACCAGTCACGCATACGCGTCGTCCACGCGTGCCCGTCGCGGCCAGCTTCTCAAAACTTCAACTTCTTGTGTTCCTTCCACTTTTGCATGCTTGATGAGCGGATAATTTATACGCTTTTTGGCATTGTTTTTAGTATGTTTTTAGTATCTTTTAGTTAGTTTTTATTATATTTTTATTAGTTTTTAATTAAAATTCACTTTTCTGGACTTTACTATGAGTTTGTGTGTTTTTCTGTGATTTCAGGTATTTTCTGGCTGAAATTGAAGGTTCTGAGCAAAAATCTGATCCAGAGACTGAAAAGGACTGCAGATGCTGTTGGATTCTGACCTCCCTGCACTCGAAGTGGATTTTCTGGAGCTACAGAAGCCCAATTGGCGCGCTCTCAACGGCATTGGAAAGTAGACATCCTGGGCTTTCCAGCAATATATAATAGTCCATACTTTGCCCAAGATTTGATGGCCCAAACCGGCGCTCAAAGTCACCTACAGAAATTCCAGCGTTAAACGCCGGAACTGGCATAAAATTTGGAGTTAAACGCCCAAACTGGCATGAAAGCTGGCATTTAACTCCAGAAAATGTCTCTACACGAAATTCCTTCATTGCTCAGCCCAAGCACACACCAAGTGGGCCCGGAAGTGGATTTTTCTGTTATTTACTCATTTCTGTAAACCTTAGGACACTAGTTTACTATTAATAGGATCTTTTGACATTGTATCCGTACCTTATGACCTCATAACATTTCTTACACGTTTCTTTCCACAGTATGAGTCTCTAAACCCCATGGTTGGGGGTGAGGAGCTCTGCTGTGTCTTGATGGATTAATGCAATTACTACTGTTTCTTATTCAATCATGCTTGCTTCGATTCTAAGATAACACTTGTTCTTAATCCGGATGAATGTGATGATCCGTGACAATCATCATCATTCTCAACCATGAACATGTGCCTGACAACCACCTCTGTTCTATCTTAGATTGAGTAGTTATCTCTTGGGTTCTTCAATCGGAATCTTCGTGGTATAAGCTAGAACTGATGGCGGTATTCAAGAGAATCCGGAAGGTCTAAACCTTGTCTGTGGTATTCTGAGTAGGATTCAATGACTGGATGACTGTGACGTGCTTCAAACTCCTGAGGGCGGGGCGTTAGTGACAGACGCAAAAGAATCACTGGATTCTATTCCGGCCTGATTGAGAACCGACAGATGATTAGCCTATGCTGTGACAGAGCATCAGGGACGTATTTTCACTGAGAGGATGGGAGGTAGCCACTGACAATGGTGAAACCCTACATACAGCTTGCCATGGAAGGAGCCTTGCGTGTTTGATGAAGAAGACAGTAGGAAAGCAGAGATTCAGAAGATGGAGCATCTCCAAACCTCAACCCATTCTCCATTACTGCAATACAAGTAACCATTTCATGTTCTTTTGCTTTTTACAATCAATCCTGATAATTTCTGATATCCTGACTAAGATTTACAAGATAACCATAGCTTGCTTCAAACCGACAATCTCTGTGGGATCGACCCTTGCTCACGCAAGGTATTACTTGGACGACTCAGTACACTTGCTGGTTAGTTGTGCGGAGTTGCAAAAGTGTGATTGCAATTTCGTGCACCAAGTTTTTGGCGCCGTTGCCGGGGATTGTTCGAGTTTGGACAACTGACGGCTTATCTTGTTGCTTAGATTAGGACTGTTTTATTTTTGGTGGTTTAGAGTCTTTTAGTTGAGTCTAGTTTCATATTTTAAGTTTGGTGTCAATTGCATGCTGTTGTTTTTCTTTTGATTTTCGAAATTTTCTTGTTCTTAGTCCCTTTTTGATTCACAAAAGTTCTAAGTTTGGTGTCCTCTTTGTGTTTTTCCTTTAAAATTTTCGAAAAAAATTAGTGTTTGATTTTCTAAAATTTTAAGTTTGGTGTCTTTTTGTGTTTTTCTCTTTCCTCTTTTTAAGAATCAAATCTTTTTCATAAAAATTTTTTCAATCATATTTTTTAATTGCTGTTTTCAAAATCTTTTTTTTTACTAATTGATTCAGTTCTCAATTTGCTTTGATCTCATTTTCCCTTTGATTTTCGAATTTTTTATTTTATTTTCCTTTTGTTTTATTTTGTTTTATTTTAATTTTTCGGTTATTTCAAAAAAAAATAAAAAATAAAATAAAAATAAGCAAAATTTATCTCTTTGCAATCATTACGATTTCCCTTTTGTCCATCATGGACTTAAGTGGAATTGATCAGTCCAGAAGGACTCTGGGGTCATATGCTAACCCCATTACAGCTGCATATGGGAGTAGCATCTGCACGCCCCTCATCAAAGCAAGCAGCTTTGAGCTAAATCCTCAACTCATTATCATAGTGCAGCAAAATTGCCAGTATTCCGGTCTTCCACAGGAAGAACCTACTGAGTTTCTGGCACAGTTCTTACAAATTGCTGACACAGTACATGATAAAGAGGTAGATCAGGATGTCTACAGACTATTACTATTTCCATTTGCTGTAAAAGATCAAGCTAAAAGGTGGTTGAATAACCAACCTACAGCAAGCATAAAGACATGGAAACAGTTAACAGACAAATTCCTGAATCATTTTTACCCTCCAAAGAGGATGACACAGCTAAGGCTGGACATCCAAGGCTTTAAACAAGAGGATAATGAATCCATTTATAATGCCTGGGAGAGGTATAGAGGTATGCTAAGGAAATGTCCCTCTGAAATGTTTTCAGAGTGGGTCCAGTTAGACATTTTCTACTATGGGCTTACAGAAAAAGCTCAGATGTCTTTAGACCACTCAGCTGGTGGATCTATACACATGAGGAAGACAATTGAAGAAGCTCAAGAGCTTATAGACACTGTTGCTAGAAACCAATACTTGTATTCTAGCAATGAGTTCGTTCCAAAGGAGGAAGTCATGGCATTAGTCACTGATACTAATCCTCAAGAACAGATGAATGAGCTTAATCAACAATTGCTCCTGATGACAGAACAGTTAGCAGAATTTAAAGAGATGCTCCATGAAACTAAAGTTGCTAATAAGAGCATTGAACTACAGTTGAATCAAGCAAAACAGCAAATATCTAAACAAATAACAGATGAGTGTCAAGCAGTCCAATTGAGGAGTGGGAAGACCCTGAATAACACTGCTCAAAAGAGTAAAAAGCCAAACAAGGAACAAGTGACAGAGGACAACCAAACCACTGTTCAAAATCCCTCTGAGGACAGTAAGAGCCCAGAGAGGAATATTGGCGTTCAAACGCCAGAAAGGGAAGGAAAGCTGGCGTTAAATGCCCATTCCTTGCCCAGTTCTGGCGTTCAAACGCCAGAAAAGGGGGAAAATTTGGCGTTAAACGCCCATTTTCCACCCATTCCTGGCGTTCAAACGCCAAGGGGAGATCAGACACCTGAGAGTGCTGACAGTAATCCCTCTAAAAAGGCTTCTTCAACCACTTCTGTAAGGAATAAACCTGTAGCATCTAAGGTTGAAGAATATCAAGCCAAGATGCCTTATCCTCAGAAACTCCGCAAAGCAGAACAGGATAAGCAATTTGCCCGCTTTGCAGACTATCTAAGGACTCTTGAGATAAAGATTCCGTTTGCAGAGGCACTTGAGCAAATACCTTCTTATGCTAAATTCATGAAAGAAATTTTAAGCCATAAGAAGGATTGGAGAGAAACTGAAAAAGTGTTTCTCACTGAAGAATGCAGTGCAGTCATTCTAAAAAGCTTACCAGAAAAGCTTCAAGATCCTGGAAGCTTTCTGATACCATGCACATTGGAAGGCACTTGCACCAAGACAGCTTTATGTGATCTTGGAGTAAGCATCAATCTAATACCTGCATCCACTATCAGAAAGCTTGGGTTGATTGGAGAAGTCAAACCAACCGGGATATGCCTCCAACTTGCTGATGGCTCCATTAAACACCCATCAGGCATAATAGAGGACATGATTGTCAAGGTTGGGCCATTTGCCTTTCCAACTGACTTTGTGGTGCTGGAAATGGAGGAGCACAAGAGTGCAACTCTCATTCTAGGAAGACCTTTCCTAGCAACTGGACGAACTCTCATTGATGTACAAAAGGGGGAAGTAACCTTGAGAGTCAATGAGGATGAGTTCAAGTTGAATGCTGTAAAAGCTATGCAGCATCCAGGCACACCAGATGACTGCATGGGCGCTGACATTATTGACTCTCTGGTAGAAGAGATCAATATGGCTGAAAGCCTAGAATCAGAGCTTGAGGACATCTTCAAAGATGCTCAACCTGATCAAGAAGAACTAGAGGAAGTAAGGGAATTTTCGAAAATTCCTCAGGAGGAGGATAAACCTCCCAAACCTGAACTCAAACCTCTACCACCATCTCTGAAATATGCATTTCAGGGAGAGGGCGACACTTTTCCAGTGATTATAAGCTCTACTTTAAATCCACAGGAAGAGGAAGCACTGATTAAAGTGCTAAGGACGCACAAGACAGCTCTTGGGTGGTCCATAAGTGATCTTAAGGGCATTAGCCCAGCTAGATGCATGCACAAGATCCTGTTGGAGGATAATGCCAAACCAGTGGTCCAACCACAGAGGCGGCTAAATCCAGCCATGAAGGAGGTGGTGCAGAAAGAGGTCACTAAACTACTAGAGGCTGGGATTATTTATCCTATTTCTGATAGCCCCTGGGTGAGCCCTGTCCAAGTTGTTCCCAAAAAGGGAAGCATGACAGTGGTTCATAATGAAAAAAATGAACTGGTTCCTACAAGGACAGTCACAGGGTGGCGTATGTGTATTGACTACAGAAGGCTCAATACAGCCACCAGAAAGGATCATTTTCCTTTACCATTCATAGACCAAATGCTAGAAAGACTAGCTGGTCATGATTATTACTGCTTTTTGGATGGCTATTCAGGCTACAACCAAATTGCAGTAGATCCCCAGGACCAAGAGAAAACAGCATTTACCTGCCCTTCTGGCGTGTTTGCCTATAGGAGAATGCCTTTTGGTCTGTGCAATGCACCTGCAACCTTTCAGAGGTGCATGCTCTCTATCTTCTCAGACATGGTAGAGAAATTTCTGGAAGTCTTCATGGATGACTTTTCAGTATACGGAGACTCATTCAGTTCCTGTCTTAACCACCTATCACTTGTCCTGAAGAGATGCCAAGAGACTAACCTGGTTTTAAACTGGGAGAAATGTCACTTTATGGTGACTGAAGGAATTGTCCTTGGGCACAAAATTTCAAGCAGGGGAATAGAGATGGATAAGGCAAAGGTAGAGGTAATTGAAAAATTACCACCACCTGCCAATGTTAAGGCAATCAGAAGCTTTCTGGGGCATGCAGGATTCTATAGAAGGTTTATCAAGGATTTTTCAAAAATTGCAAAACCTTTAAGTAACCTGTTAGCTGCTGATACACCATTTGTGTTTGACACACAGTGTCTGCAGGCATTTGAGACCCTGAAAGCTAAGTTGGTCACAGCACCAGTTATCTCTGCACCAGATTGGGCATTACCATTTGAATTAATGTGTGATGCCAGTGATCATGCCATTGGTGCAGTGTTGGGACAAAGGCATAACAAACTTCTGCATGTCATTTATTATGCTAGCCGTGTTCTAAATGATGCACAGAAGAATTACACAACCACAGAAAAAGAATTACTTGCAGTGGTCTATGCCATTGACAAGTTTAGATCCTACTTAGTGGGATCAAAGGTGATTGTGTACACTGACCATGCTGCTCTTAAATACTTACTCACAAAGCAGGATTCAAAACCCAGGCTTATCAGATGGGTGTTGCTTCTGCAAGAGTTTGATATAGAAATAAGAGACAGAAAAGGGACAGAGAACCAAGTAGCTGATCATCTGTCCCGAATAGAACCAGTAGCTGGGGCGCCCCTCCCTTCTACTGAGATCTCTGAGACTTTCCCAGATGAGCAACTCTTTGCCATTCAGGAAGCTCCATGGTTTGCAGATATGGCAAACTATAAAGCTGTGAGGTTCATACCCAAGGAGTACAGCAATGTGCAAAGAAAGAAATTAATTTCAGATGCCAAGTACTACCTCTGGGATGAACTATATCTCTTTAAGAGATGTGCTGACGGAGTGATCCACAGATGTATACCCAGAGAAGAAGCACAAAGGATCCTATGGCACTGCCATGGATCACAGTATGGAGGGCATTTTGGAAGTGAGCGAACAGCCACTAAAGTCCTCCAATGTGGCTTCTACTGGCCTACTCTCTATAAAGATTCCCGAGAGTTTGTGCGTAACTGTGACAGTTGCCAAAGAGCTGGTAACCTGCCTCACGGATATGCCATGCCTCAACAAGGAATATTAGAGATAGAGTTGTTTGATGTATGGGGAATTGATTTCATGGGACCATTCCCACCATCATACTCAAACACTTACATTCTGGTGGCAGTGGACTATGTATCTAAGTGGGTAGAAGCAATTGCTACACCCACTAATGATACCAAGACTGTACTGAAATTCCTCCAAAAGAACATTTTCAGCAGATTTGGTGTTCCCAGAGTACTAATCAGTGATGGGGGCTCTCATTTCTGCAACAAACAGCTATACTCTGCTATGGTTAGATATGGAATTAGCCATAAAGTGGCAACTGCATATCATCCACAGACAAATGGGCAAGCTGAAGTCTCTAACAGAGAACTAAAGAGAATCCTAGAACGGACTGTGATAGCCCGAAGAAAGGATTGGGCAAAGAGCTTGGATGATGCTCTGTGGGCATACAGAACAGCATTCAAGACTCCTATAGGAACCTCTCCATACCAATTGGTGTATGGGAAGGCCTGTCATTTGCCTGTGAAACTGGAACATAAGGCCTACTGGGCAACCAGATTCCTAAACATGGATGCACAGTTAGCTGGTGAAAAAAGATTGCTCCAGCTAAATGAGCTAGAGGAGTTCAGACTCAATGCCTTTGAAAATGCAAAAATCTATAAGGAGAAGGCAAAGAAATGGCATGACAAGAAGTTGTCAACCAGAGTCTTTGAGCCAGGACAAAAAGTTCTGCTCTTCAACTCTAGGCTCAAACTGTTTCCAGGAAAACTCAAATCCCGGTGGAGGGGTCCGTATGTGATTACAGGAGTCTCACCATATGGATATGTTGAGCTTCAGGATACTGATTCTGACAGAAAGTTCATTGTAAATGGACAGAGAATCAAGCACTATCTTGAAGGAAATTTTGAGCAGGAATGCTCAAAACTGAGGCTTGAGTGATTCTCAGTAAAAGTCCAGCTAAAGACAGTAAAGAAGCGCTTGCTGGGAGGTAACCCAGTCATTAGGAAGTTGTATGAATTGTTCTTACAGAGGCAAGTATCAAAAATGAAGGAATTCACAGAGTTACAGAAGGATTCAACTCAAAAAGCAGAGAAAATGAGCTTACTGGCGAAAAAACGCCAGTAAGGGGCATTTTGGGCGTTAAACGCCAGAATGGGCACCATTCTGGGCGTTTAACGCCAGTAATGGTACCATTTTGGGCGTTAAACGCCAGAATGGGCACCATTCTGGGCGTTTAACGCCAGGTGTGCAGCATCCTGGGCGTTTTGGAAAAACGCCCAGTGATAAAGGATTTCTGGCGTTTAACGCCAGCCAGGTAGCAAATGGGCGTTAAACGCCAGAATGGGTGCCATTCTGGGCGTTTAACGCCAGAAAGGTGGGGGGACCACATTTTTGTTTTCAACTCAATTTTTTTCAAACTTTCCTCTTTTTAACCATACTCTTCTACATAAATGCACTTCAACCTTTCATCATTGACTTTCAAATCTTCACAAACCAAAACCATTCTTCAAATCTATTTCAAATTAATCACAAATCTTCTTCAAAAACTCACCCTTTTCTCAATTTCTTTTCATATCTTCTCAAATCTCCTTTCAAACTTTTATTTTTTTCCGAAATCTCCTCTCCCCTCCCTTATAAATTCACGTTTGGAACCCCCTTTACCCACACCATTCGAATTTCCTCTTTCTCTCTCTCTTTTCTTTCTTTTCTTTTGCTTGAGGACAAGCAAACCTCTAAGTTTGGTGTACTTTTCCGTGATCACTAAGCCAAGATTCATCAATATCATGGCTCCTAAGGAAAAACAAACCAATTTAAGAGGCAAGAAAGAGAATAATCCAAAGAATATTTGGAATCAAGAGAAGTTCTTAACCAAAGAACATGAAGACCATTATCACAAAATAATGGGTCTGAGGTCAGTGATCCCGGAAGTGAAATTTGATCTGAAAGAAGATGAATATCCGGGGATCCAAGAGCAAATTCGAAACAGAGGATGGGAAGTTCTAACCAATCCTGAGACAAAGGTTGGAAGGAACATGGTTCAGGAATTCTACTCAAATCTGTGGCTAACAGATAAGCAGAGAATGACTGGAACTGCTTACCATACCTATAGAACCATGGTCAGAGGGAAAGTTATGTACTTCCATCTGGACAAAATAAGAGAAATCTTCAAGTTGCCTCAACTGCAAGATGATCCTGATTCCTTTAATAGGAGGATGGTGAGAGTAGATAAGGGGTTGGATCAAGTTCTAGAGGACATATGCCTCCCTGGAACTAAGTGGATAACCAATTCTAAGGGTGTCCCAAACCAACTCAAGAGGGGAGACCTCAAACCAATTGCAAGAGGTTGGCTAGACTTTATTGGGCGTTCCATATTGCCCACTAGCAACCGTTCTGAGGTCACCATCAAGAGAGCAGTGATGATTCATTGCATTATGCTTGGAAGAGAAGTGGAGGTGCATCATGTGATTGCTTGTGAGATCTACACAATTGCAAATAAGAATTCCACTGAAGCCAAATTGGCTTATCCAAGCTTGATTTCCTTACTCTGTAAAGAGGCTGGGGTGAAGATGGGAGTAGATGAGTTCATACCCATTGAACACCCAATCACCAAGAAGTCAATGGAAGGACAAGTGCAAGACAACTCCATCAAGAGGAGGGCGCAGGAATTCCTCCCTGAATTCCCAAGAATTGACTACTGGTCCAGCCTAGAAGCATCTATCACCAAGTTGCAAGAGACTATGGAGCAACTGAAGGAAGAACAGCAGAATCAGAACTGCATGCTCTGCAAATTGCTGAAGGAACAAGAGAAGCAGGGGCGTGAAATTCAAGAGATGAAACGCCAAAAGTTCTCCTCTCAAGCTGAGGGAGCATCCACTTCTCAAAATCAAGGTTGTTGAGTCCTAACTCTGTGAAAACCTCTATCATTAGGAGCCTATGTTTGCGTTTTTTTCTTTGTTTTTTTCTTTGTTGAGTCTTGTTCTTAGTTCATAATTAATAAAATTTAAGTTTATGCCTTAAAGCTATGAATGTCCTATGAATCCATCACCTCTCTTAAAAGAAAAATGCTTTAATCACAAAAGAACTAGAAGTACAGGATTTCGAAATTTATCTCTGAAACTAGTTGAATTAGTTTGATGTGGTGACAATACTTTTTATTTTCTGAATGAATGCTTGAACAGTGCATATGTCTTTTGAATTTGTTGCTTTGAGAATGTTAAAATTGTTGGCTCTTGAAAGAATGAGGAGAAAGAGAACTGTTATTGAGGATCTGAAAAATCATAAAAATGATTCTTGAAGCAAGAAAAAGCAGTGAAAAAAAAAATATTTTCGAAAAAAAAAAGAGAGAAGAAAAGAAAAAGAAAGAAATAAAGTGGTGATCCAAAGCAATAAGAGTGTGCTTAAGAACCCTGGACACCTCTAATTGGGGACTTTAGCAAAGCTGAGTCACAATCTAAAAAGGTTCACCCAATTATGTGTCTGTGGCATGTATGTATCCGGTGGTAATACTGGAAGACAGAGTGCTTTGGGCCACAGCCAAGACTCATACACTAGCTATGTTCAAGAATCATCATACTTAACTAGGAGAATCAATAACACTATCTGAGTTCTGAGTTCTCATAGATGCCAATCATTCTGAACTTCAAAGGATAGAGTGAGATGCCAAAACTGTTCGGAGGCAAAAAGCTACTAGTCCCGCTCATCTAATTGGAGCTATGTTTCTTTGATATTTTGGAGTCTATAGTATATTCTCTTCTTTTTATCCTATTTTGATTTTCAGTTGCTTGGGGACAAGCAACAATTTAAGTTTGGTGTTGTGATGAGCGGATAATTTATACGCTTTTTGGCATTGTTTTTAGTATGTTTTTAGTATCTTTTAGTTAGTTTTTATTATATTTTTATTAGTTTTTAATTAAAATTCACTTTTCTGGACTTTACTATGAGTTTGTGTATTTTTCTGTGATTTCAGGTATTTTCTGGCTGAAATTGAAGGTTCTGAGCAAAAATCTGATCCAGAGACTAAAAAGGACTGCAGATGCTGTTGGATTCTGACCTCCCTGCACTCGAAGTGGATTTTCTGGAGCTACAGAAGCCCAATTGGCGCGCTCTCAACGGCATTGGAAAGTAGACATCCTGGGCTTTCCAGCAATATATAATAGTCCATACTTTGCCCAAGATTTGATGGCCCAAACCGGCGCTCAAAGTCACCTACAGAAATTCCAGCGTTAAACGTCGGAACTGGCATAAAATTTGGAGTTAAACGCCCAAACTGGCATGAAAGCTGGCGTTTAACTCCAGAAAATGTCTCTACACGAAATTCCTTCATTGCTCAGCCCAAGCACACACCAAGTGGGCCCGGAAGTGGATTTTTCTGTCATTTACTCATTTCTGTAAACCTTAGGACACTAGTTTACTATTAATAGGATCTTTTGACATTGTATCCGTACCTTATGACCTCATAACATTTCTTACACGTTTCTTTCCACAGTATGAGTCTCTAAACCCCATGGTTGGGGGTGAGAAGCTCTGCTGTGTCTTGATGGATTAATGCAATTACTACTGTTTCTTATTCAATCATGCTTGCTTCGATTCTAAGATAACACTTGTTCTTAATCCGGATGAATGTGATGATCCGTGACAATCATCATCATTCTCAACCATGAACATGTGCCTGACAACCACCTCTGTTCTATCTTAGATTGAGTAGTTATCTCTTGGGTTCTTCAATCGGAATCTTCGTGGTATAAGCTAGAACTGATGGCGGTATTCAAGAGAATCCGGAAGGTCTAAACCTTGTCTGTGGTATTCTGAGTAGGATTCAATGACTGGATGACTGTGACGTGCTTCAAACTCCTGAGGGCGGGGCATTAGTGACAGACGCAAAAGAATCACTGGATTCTATTCCGGCCTGATTGAGAACCGACAGATGATTAGCCTATGCTGTAACAGAGCATCAGGGACGTATTTTCACTGAGAGGATGGGAGGTAGCCACTGACAATGGTGAAACCCTACATACAGCTTGCCATGGAAGGAGCCTTGCGTGTTTGATGAAGAAGACAGTAGGAAAGCAGAGATTCAGAAGATGGAGCATCTCCAAACCTCAACCCATTCTCCATTACTGCAATACAAGTAACCATTTCATGTTCTTTTGCTTTTTACAATCAATCCTGATAATTTCTGATATCCTGACTAAGATTTACAAGATAACCATAGCTTGCTTCAAACCGACAATCTCTGTGGGATCGATCCTTGCTCACGCAAGGTATTACTTGGACGACCCAGTACACTTGCTGGTTAGTTGTGCGGAGTTGCAAAAGTGTGATTGCAATTTCGTGCACCAATGCTTCCTTTCCATCCTCTAAGCCATTCCTGCCCTATAAAACCTGAAAACACTGAACATACATGTCACGGCATCAAATGGTAATAAGAGAGGATTAACAATTAGCAATTTTAAGGCCAAAGAAGCATGTTTTCAATCATAGCACAAAATTAGGAAGGAAAAAGTAAAACATGCGAATTATATGCATAAGTGTATGAATAATTGATAAAATCCACTCAATTCAATACAAAATAAACCGTAAAATAGTGGTTTATCAAGGCGTCAGCTAAATACATCCGGCTTTCAAAGTTGCTAAGGTGGTGTCTCGGGTTAGAGGTTCCGTCATAGAGATCCATGTCGAGAGTTTTAAAATTCCTAGGAACTTTAGCCTGTATGAACTCTTCTATGAACGGGTCTTCTCCCCTGAGGGAACTTTCTTCCCGATCTGTTCTGGTACTTCGTCTTTGGAGATAGGCCTCTAGTCGTAAGAGCTTTTCTTTTAGCTCTCTTCTTCGTCGCATTTCTCATCGCAGCTCCCGTTCTGCTTCCCGTTGATGCTCGGCTTCATATTCAAGTTGTTCTAATCGTTCTCGTTGACTGTGAGCCAATCCTAGCAGTTCCATTGTTTGCAGAGGGTCTTCTTCTGATGGTGGATGGACCTCTGATTGGAATCGTTTGGGCTGGAAATTTCTCGATGTCCTTTCTCCGTGAGGAACATGCATTTGTGGTAGTGGAGGAAGTATAATGGCATAGCTCTCTGGTTGGAGCTCAGGTTCAGATTCAGATGTTGTATGCCCGTTTCATACTGGTGGTCCGCCATTATTAGGGTTGAATCCCAATTCTTCGGCAATGGCGTCAATGTTCCGAGAGTTATCTGAAACGTTAATTTGGGCACGTCCAAACTCCTTGTGGGGCAACGTCCGACTTGTTTTTGTGCCGAAATGCCGCCGTCCAAGTTCTTCATGAGGAGGGGTGGTACCTGCAAGAGACTTCGATGGTTAAGTTAGCAAGGGTTTTAGGCAGGTTTTTAGTAGATTAGAACGTGTGTATACCTAAGGGGTGTCAGTGTATTATAGTAGAGTCGACGACCACCTTTGTTAGAGTAGTTCAATCTTTATTGATGGATAATCGTTTCCTTTATCTTGGGAGTTCGTTGGCATCTATCTTTTAGGAGAGATAGAGATAGTAAGAGAGATTCACGGAGGTAATTTACTTGCTTGGACAAGTAGAGCTTGAACAGTTGAACTCTTTTGTAGTGTCTGACCTCTTTATAGAGGTCGAGTACAGGTTGAAGACTTCCTTTATAAATTGGATCTTTTATTTTTGTTAAACCTGACTTTAATTGTTTGGTTAGGATATAAATATTACCATTTTTTTTATTAATTATTCTTATAATTTAATCTATAAATAGAAATAAAAAAACCTAATTTTCTTTTACCAATATTTGTAAAAAAATGAAACTGTTTTTAAATTTAGATCCATATTTTGTTCTACCACTAAAATAAGATTCAGGAAAAAAAAATTATGCACATGAATATTTGTTTCCTTTTGTAACTATGATATATGCGTATTCTAAATTGGATATGTTTTATTTAAAATAGAATGATACAATGACGATAATTACATCTTATACTATGACCAACAGCGTTCGTTGAACGATAACATTAATATATATTTTTTTTTTTGATAAAACGATAACATTAATACTAAATACTTACATTTTTATGTTTTTAATAAAAATTTATCATTTTCAACCATATAAACAATAAAAAAATGCCCGGTAAGCTGTTAGTAATTATAATGGTAAAAAAATTGCCAACACAACTTAGTTCAAATTTCACTATTATTTTTTATTTTATTAGTATTAACAAACTAAAAAAAATCACTTACTAATTATCATACTTTATATGGTTTCTTACGAAGTTTTTAGGAATATTGAATTTATCAATCTTAACTTTGGTGTTAACTCTTATCATGTATTGATTTGAATTTAGCAATCTTAACGCCTTAATTTATTTATCCAACATATTTGTTATCTCATATTTCATCAGTTTCTTTTAATATTAGCATATTTTGAGCATTTTTATATCACATAGTATATTATTTTGTTTAATACATTCAAAACATATTTCCAATATAATTTGTAACATAAATTAATATCTTTCAACTTTTAGCTCCCCCCCCCCCCCCCCCGGCTCCCCCCTCGAACTATTCTTCGTTAATAATAACTATACTACAATAATTAATTATACCAACTTTCTAGAATTTAAATAATTGCAGCATGTTAATAAAAACTAACCCAAAGAGCTAGTTGTGGTCTTTCGCCTAAAAATAAAGCATTGATATTTCCTACATTTATAGTTTGCACTTTTTATATTGTTTTGGAGAAGTTGTATTATCTAACATACAGTTAGATCATATTTACAAAGTATGTTTTTGTAGGTTTAGAAGAAAAAAAAAATGATGGTTTAGTTTATTTTTGTAACTGTAGTAATTATTCATATCCTAAATTGCTTTGTGTAAATGTAAAAGTTAAAAGAAAAAAAAATTAAAAAAATTCACCTTTCGTTAAAATCTATCAATAATATGTCAATTAATCAGTACAAAATTCAAGTTAAACACATATCGATTGAAAAAAAATGACATCATGTCTCAATTTAAAAATTAACTTCTCAAAGTAAAAATTTTATTACATCTTCAAATATGCTCAAATTTTAACTTATCTTTTCACTGCTACTTAAAGAAACTTTACCTTTTAAACATTTATCCTTCACCTCAAATATAAAATATTTAAAATATATTTTATTTTAATAATAATAATATATAATATTTTTAAACTCATTTCAAGAATATATATTGTAATACCCTAATATTCAAATCCTTATACTCGAGTCATAAGTCAATGATATTACGGTGGTACGACTCTCAGGTGGATTTTTAATATATAAATAAAGGTAAATTTCAAAAGGAGTATTAATCGAGAAGCCTGAAAAGAGTAGAAATAAAATCGCGAAGACGTATCACTCACGTTTCGACAACGAAAAGTTAAACTGTTAAGCCGAACGCGATATACGGACAAGGCATAAAGAAGATTAAGAGATAGATAACATATAGATATATATAACATAAGTAATAGCCACTAGTCGCGACCCGCGAAGTTTAGGCCGGCTAGGGTACAGTATGAAAGTAGTTGACAACAGCATATCCTAATCTCTCCCAAAGGAAACATAAGATGCCTCTATAGGCAAGTCCAAAAGAGTTCAATATATAATATAATCTTTTCAAAACAAAGGTGGAGAGATTCTAAGCAAAACACAAAGTAGAGAAAATAAAGATCTTCGCCGTCTATCAGACGAACCACAGCTCACTTCTGAGCACCTGGACCTGTATCTGAAAAACAAGAGATATATACGGAATGAGAACCCCGGGCCCATGGGTTCCCAGTACGGTAGAAGTGCCAAATAAATACAATGCACTGCAATAAAAACTCGTTAAGCATCCTAAACTCCTTTTCACCAAATATCCAGCCTAGATTCTCACTAATCCATGAATAGGCAACTGTCATAAGGGGATACTAAATCTAGTTCATGTTACGCATGTTTTCCAACTCGCTGACTCTTCCACGAATCAGACTCAGAATCATAAGCAAAACCACCACCAGTTGTTCTACTTCAGCAATTTTGTATCAATACATCATATCCTTACCTGGAGCTAGTGAAACCACATCACTATATCTCCCTAGGGAGCTCAAATTATCTCATTCAATGATCATCATCATCATGCAATCGTATCATCAAATCATCTCATCAAGAACAGGCCCCAACATTCACCGACACCAGCATGAGGGGCCTCTCAGTTGTACAAACACAAGCAATACAGGCAAGTAATACACAAATAAGGTACAAGTAGAACAAGTAGCACATAATCAGGTAACAAAGCATATATGATGTAGAAATCCAAAACAAATAGGCAAACCCAAACAATTCAAACATATGCAAATGATGTATGCCTGTCCTATGGCTGATGATATCATCTGTCGGTTATATAGCCAGCCCGACATGTCTTGGTAGCTAACCATTGGACAGAAACACCCCTTGCGGAGCAAGTAGGTTTGAGCTACAACCCCCTTGCTACTACCTGCTCAACCCAGAGTCAGTGGAACAACCACTACTGCGGCTACTACCCAGGTGGGTGTTTAAAAGCTCAACCTGGAGCTAGTGGAATCACCACTACTACTGCTACTACCCAGGCGTCACAATCTCTGACTTGGAGCAAGTGGGACGAACCACAACCCTTGCTACTACCCAGGTATCTTAAGCATTGACCCGGAGCAAGCGGGACGAACCACAACCCTTGCTACTGCTCAGGTATCTCAAACATATATTCATTCAATCTCAATTCATATTATCAATCCTCATTGTTATCAAATCTCAAACATTAACCTGGAGCAAGTGGGACGAACCACAACCCTTACTACTACCCAGGTATCACAAATACATTCATTCAAAACTCCATAATTAAACTCATTTATCATAAACATCCTTTTCCGTCTCATACCCGGAGCAAATGGACAACGCCACTGCCTACTACCCGGGGTTACACATCACATTTCGACATTTTCCATTATTATCCATTTAACACATTCATTCATTAATCATATATGCATTTATACTCAGCCATAATCAATAATGGCTTTGCCGTAACCCAGCAATAACTTAGCCATCCGGCTCATGGTTCAATCAAGAACCAGCCATTTATCAATAAATATAGCCCTTCGGCTCATGGCATACACGGTACTTCTACCGTCATCCTCCATATCTCATATAATCATCTTTGATCATCATTGATCACAACTTCTCCCCTTGCTTCATTCGCAAGTTACCACATCCCCTAGCTCCTTCCTCTTTGCTAGGCATATCATAATGATTTAATACATAAGGGGTGAGATCAGAGGCTTAGAAGTATGAGATTTAGTTTTTAAAACTCAAAAATCAACTTTGGGATGAAAACAGGGCCACGCGCACGCATACTTCACGCTCACGCGTGGATGGCCACAAAGCTCATCGACGCATATGCGTCATACACGCGGACGCGCGGATTTAAACACAGCCAGAGGACGCACACGCGTCAGCCATGCGTACGCGTGGGTGCATTTGCGCCCCAGGCACAAAACTGGCACAACTCTGGCACAACTCTCGGGAAAATGGCTGGGCATTGGGTGCAGCGCATCGACGCGCACGCGCACACCACGCGCACGTGTGGATGGTGCCTTCTTGAAGAACGACGCGTACGCGCCAAGTGCGCCTACGCGTGGAGGGTCATTCTGCTAAAAATTTTCTAAGTTAAAAGCTGCAGAATTCACAGATTCAACCCCTAATCTTCCGACGGACATAACTTTCTCATTTTAAATCGTTTTTCGCCCGTTCTTCGAACGGCATGGACATCCTGGATCCAATTTCACTTCTAAACAAGTTTAGCACAAAACAGAAATCCGCAGTCCAAGTTATGTCCCGTCGAAGTATGCCCAAAAACCATGTTTTCACTCAAAACCACAAAGTGCCATTTTCAAAACAAGCCATTTCCGACTCTTTTCAAAATCAACCAAAACATGCCAATTTCATCCCTTTTCTTTGAAATCAATCAAAGTATATCGAAATCGACATTAAGCCTCCTCAACTCATACACTAACACATTACCACAATTCACAAAACCGCCATATAACCATTTTTACCCATTTCAAACAAATGGCTAAATTACAAACACATTAACATGTCATACATCCTTCCTGATCCCAATTTCCAACAATACTATTTCCGATCAATCCTCATTATACATAATCAATATCATACTCACTATCACATGATTTCATCCACAAATCAACCTTAATCATTTCTCAAGCATATATCACAACATACATATCTCTCATGCATTATCATACCATCAAGACATCAATAATCATAATCACATATATGACCACATAATATTTCTCAACCAAAACCAAACATACCTCATCTACATAATTTCACCCAAAATTACCAAATTCCACACTTCAACTCCTCAAACCTTATTATTCAATAACCAACCCAATCATTCACATATTCATTATCTGAAATTCATCGAATCACTTGTGTCATCATACAATGCACACATCAACTTACCTTCCTTACCTCTTTCCAGCCTCCGGCCCAAGATTCACGGCCTCCGCCCCAAATTCACAATTTAAATGCATAAACCACAAATCAATACTCATTACCCAATACATCAAATTCTCAATACACCAAGCATACAAGGCCACACAATTCTCAACCCAATCATTAATTCACATTACATACCAACTATGCATATTAGCACTAACCATTTACACAATCCAAACTTAATCCTAGGGGCATCTAGCCTAGGAATTCTCATCACACCACACGGTACTTAAATGAAACTTAAACCGTACCTCTTGTAGCCAAACCAATTGAGCCTCTTCTTTAGAAGTCTCCACCAACCTTAGCCCCAAGCCTCACCAAAGCTTCTCAAGCAACACCAGTCTCCCAATTGTGCACCAAGACCATCAAATACACTAACATAACCAATATCACATACATACATCAACCTAGGGCTCATAAAAATGACAAATCACAAAGGTTTGAGCACTTCTTACCTCAGCCCATATGAAGTAGGGATAGAATCCACTTGGAATCCATGTTGGAGTATCCCTAAATACCCAAAATCATAAGATTTCAATACTAACTTCCCAAAAACGTGCAACAGTGGGTAATTTCAAAAATTGGACAGAGATGAATGGAATACTCACCACAAAACTTAGATAGAATTGTAGATGATGGAAAGAGCAACGCGTGGCCGCAAACGGCTCGTCAATCGGAGCTCCATAGCTCAAGTTATGGTGGTTTGAAGATAAAAGAGAGTTAGGTTTTCTCTCTTCTCTTCTCTCTTTTCAATTCAGCGCCCCAACCCTTCTTTTTAGGGTAAAATGAGCTGAAATGCTCATAACTAATGTTTATATATGTTGGGTCTTGGGCCCACTTAGGCCCGGTTTACTTATTTTTGTCCGTTGGCCCAATTTTGGACCAAAACGTTTAAGATGAGCGCTTTAAATCGCACTTCAAATATTTCTACCTTCCCTAATTATAATTCCTCATTTCTTAATCTTATTTATTCATAATCAATTTTCTCAGCTGCAGTACCAAACAGGTCTCAGCCGGTACTGCCGGTCAGAATTTCACTGCGCGCTTTTACATAGAAAACTATGTTTTTCGACTCGGAAAAATTCACTGAATCCAAATATCATATTTAAATCATCAAATTCCAATTGCCAAATCTTCCAACCATATTCGCTCCTACTTAACTTATTATTCAATTAATTTCGGTTAGACCGGGTATTACATATATTAAAAATAAGACTAGACACACTGATACGTGATAGTATTTAGAAGTATTCAAGCGTGTTCAGAAAAAGATTTTTTTTTATTAAGACACGGTTGAACACAAAAGACACGCGTGTCGGACAAGTGTCATTGTATGTCGTTTGTGAAATGTATCTGACATGGAAACATGACAAATTAAGGAAGTATCTGTGGATAAACACTACAGGAAAAATCTTTTTTAGTAACAATTTTTTATGGCAATAACATAATGGCCACCATAGACTTATTCAATTTATGTTTTTGTGACAATTATATATTAGTTGTTATTATAGCAATTATATATTTTCTGCTGCTATTAAAATTTTTTTACCAATAATAATATAATTATCGCTAAAATTTTTTAGTAATAAAGTATAAGATAACTAATGTCTAATTATTGATAAAAACAAAATAAATAACCATTAAAAATACTGTTTCTAGTAACGAAACGATAATATCTTTTAAATAGAAATACAGGTCAACTGCCACATACACACTCTCTACATATATATATATCTATTTTTTAAATAATCATTTATACCATCAACATAAAATATAATTATTAAATTATATAATTAGATTCATATATAAAATTCATTAAAAATGCATCATAATATATATATATATATATATAAAGAAATGATTAACATGCTAATGGTTTGGGCATTGTACATGCATCTACCATATATATATATATATATATATATATATATATATATATATATATATACTCTGCTAAAGAGACAGTGAAAAATTTTAACAATATGAATAATGGGTTGAAGATTTAGTTCAATACATATAAAAAAATAAAAAACACTCCATAAATTATTTAAATAAAAAATTCACTTAGTTATTTTAAAAAAAAATCATCTCAAATCTTAATTTACCAAAATATTTTACTTCAATACAGTCTTCTTTCTCAACCGGCTGTCACCCCACCTTCATTAATAATCATCCTATTTTACCGTCGCTGCTTGACTTGTCACACACCGCCACCAGTGTCATTCACCCCTAGTAAAAATAATTATCCAGTTAACGACAAAAATAATCATCTGCATATCCAATGAATTGAACATCTAACATATTTTTATTATATATAACTAAACCATATCCAATCAAAATAATCATCCACATAAGAATTAAAATAACTATCCGCATATCTACTAAAATGATCATCATAAATTGGCAATTGAAGTAGGAGAAGAAGGAGATGAATGAACACAAGAACCAACAAAAGAATGAACAAAATACAAGAGCCAGCAAAAAAGGATATGGAGCAGCGACGCAAGTGCAGAGGTTATGACCATTGAGAGGATAATACTTTAGGTTTGAAAGAACCTGAGAATGAACCGAAGAAGGTCATGCTCGAAGAGGCTTAGGATCAAGAAGTGAGAATACTTGCCAACTTGGTTGGCTATGTCGTTGTCTTGGCACATTGCATTTAGAATAGGCCGGTGCGTCAACGAAATCTACTGCGGTGGTGGCTGAGATTCTTACTAGCCGGGGGAAGGGGGTTGTCAAGGCGCCGGAGGGGACACACTGGGAAGAGGGGGATTAGAGATCACCGAGATACGGAAAAATAAGGGAAGCACAATTTGAGGTGGCGATGGTGTGTCCGAGGGACCATGGTGACGTTGGTGGGAAATAATACGGGCGTCGAAACTTTCTGCTAGGGGGCGGCGGTTGCAATGACACAGATGAGGCTGCGGCGACGAGAGGAGATATCGGAGATTAGGTGAAATCGAAAGTATTAGAAGTAATCGTCTGTAGTGGGAATAACTTAAACTACAAATCCTAAGTTTTAAAATTTTAAAATTTTATAATTAGATAATTAATTTAAAAATCTGAATTTTAATTATAATTGACTTTCTAATTTTAAATTATTGTTCACATTGTTCATTCAAATCATTGTTTCCATAGTTTCTCTTTTTGAAAATATAAATAATAAAAATAAAAACTTAAATTTATTATATAATTAAATCTTAACAACTCACTTTATCTCTTTATAGACCTTTTCGTTTAAAAAAGGTTTGATCCATTCAGTCATTCAATAAAGATCTCCCGAATTCCTTAACATAACTGGGCTGGACCTCAATCATTATAACTGTCTGTTTTGTGAACTGGGGAAGCCCAATAATACCATTCCAAAGACATGACTTTGTTCCTTCCTCTCCTCACTCCCTCTTTTTCTTTTTCTTTCTCTTTCTGATTTACCCACACAGCCACAGAGACACTTCCAAGTTACAACTCTTGAAGCTATGGAGATTGCTGCCACCGCAGCTTCCACCTTCTCCCTCAACAGACCCACTCTCCCCTTTCCATCTTCTTCTAGAATCCATCCCCCCATCAGAGCCCTCAACTCCTCTTCCTCCGCAGCCCTCAGAGCCTCTCTCTCTACCAATTTTGTTGCCCCTTTCGCCACCTCCGCCAGCAGCGCCTCCAGCCCCTTCGCCGGCCACAAGCTACGCCCTTCTTCTCTCAATCCGGCGTCGTTTCGTGGCACCAAGGGTAAACGAGGCGTCGTTACTATGGTACACTCTTCCAACACCTTCCTCTTTTCTCGAACCGAATTTCACATTATTGAATAGCCAAGACATTGAAGTGAAAGTTGAAACTTTCAATGTATCTCTATGAAATTTTACAGTTTGAATTGTGAATTTTGGTTTGCACGTTATAGTATATAATACACGCTGTAAATGGTCTCAGGGTATTTATTTGTTTATTTATTTATTTAAAATTTGATAAGTTGTGCAAAATCTGTACACTTTGAAGTATAAACTTTGCTATAATTATAAAGGACAGACCGGCATGTTTCTATGTAGTTCCTTTTATGAATCAATGAAGACATACGTATGTATGTATTCAATTCAGTTTAAATGTTTGCGTGTTAATATCAGAACAGATTGGAAGAAAAATGCTTCTTAGTTCAGAGTTCTATTTCAAATGCTTCCCTTTAGCACATTACATTCCTGTGCTGTAGCTAAAGGAGGGAGCTGTTAGTGGTAAGTGTTAAAGTTGCGGAATAAGTTGTTTGATGAAGTCTTACATGATCCTTTTCACTTCCCCAAGCCTCACTTCTTTTTCTTAGTTGCCAAAAGTGCTGGCCTTTTCAGGCAGAGAAAATGGACATTCTTGTAATAGAGAAGCCGGGAACTTGGATATCCAAATGCTTCATCTTAAGCTCCTCAATTGAAAATAATTAATCAACATAAAATAGTAAATCTCGGATTTGAATGCTTGTCTTTTCAGAACCTATAGAAACTTCTTGATATAAATATCCATTCACCTAGGTGAATGATAGGCTTCCCTTGAAAGTTTTGGAGTAATTGTTTTTTTATTTGTTGAGAGGTTTCCGAAGAATTGGAGGGAAAGGGGTGGGGGGTGGGGTTTGGTGCCAATTATTACAACACAAATGCTTCGAGTCTGTTTTGTTTATGTTTCATCTACTTTTTTACATGCGTTTCTTTCAGGATGTGACGAAGAAAATAGTGAAAAAGGGATTCTGGATTTTTCTAGTTTTTTAATATTTCCTTATGCAATTTTGAAAGCAAAACAAAAAAAGGGGGAAAAAAGAATAGATAAAATTGGATCTTAGATTGCAAGATAAGAAGATCTTTGCTAGTTTGCCTTGTGCTTGATAGGGAGATAGTGCTTTTATCAATAGTGGTCAGCGTTGCATTGCCTCTTTGGTGGATAACTGGAGAGGATAGGGAGCTCTATTCATTCTTTACTTTTGTAATTTGTTTTGTTGCCTGGTTTCCAATACATGTATCTTCTTTCTTCTTTTCTTTTCTTCTAGCATGCTGATAGATTTTCTTGTTTTGCTTAATATAATAAAGTTTTTTATGGTCATGGCTGTGCAGTATCATGAACAAATATTTCATAACATATATGATTCCGTTCTGAAATGTTATTGTTATGCTAATAATTGATTTAACTTGGTACAACAATTGATGTTGGTTTGTTCCTTTTTGCTTCTTGTCTATGAATAGGTTATTCCGTTCTCTAGAGGAAGTGCATGGGAGCAACCTCCACCAGACTTAGCTTCCTACTTATACAAAAATCGAATTGTTTATTTGGGCATGTCTCTTGTTCCATCTGTTACAGAGTTAATACTAGCTGAATTTCTTTACCTTCAGTATGAAGATGAGCAAAAGCCTATTTACCTATACATAAACTCCACTGGGACAACTAAGGTAAGTAGCACTCTTTATGATGTGTTATTAATATTGTCATTTCATGTTCATGAAAAGTATTTCTCAATTTTCATAGCTTGACGTCCGCTCTTTGTATTTACTAATTTGGGTTGAAGCATTCGTATCACTGAAATGCAAATAGCACTTTAAAAGGAGTAGTTTGATGCAGAAGTAGGAAATGTTATGACAAGGAATAGGAAATAAAAAGTTGGGAAAGGAGGAGAGGGACTGAGGAGTTGGTGTATTGGAGGGAGATACCGGAGTAGATTTGGTAGTTTAAATTTCACTAATCTTTTAGAAGCAAAATTGGTTTGTTAGTATAAATGCATTTAATTCAGGAATAATGAAAGACTGTAGTTGGATGTTATCCCCGTTTGCAGTTAGCAGCGTGGGCATTAAGCATAGTTTTGTCTTATTTTCACCCAAAATTGCAAGAGTTGGTCAATCATTGAGTTGTATATTCTTAAATGTGTCAACTTTTGTTTTGATTTTGATATGATATGCACATTATTGCTGGATCATAGATTATTGTTTGCAAGTTATTTAATGTTGCACTATATGTCAACCCAGCATTTAGAAAGGAAACTTTTGGAACACTAATAGGCATTAAATGGATAACAAAAATCAAGTAATATAGGATGAGTGTATCAATTCACGCCTTTGAATAGCATAGTCAAATGAAGAAATCATTAAAATGCAAAAACCAATATGTATCTTCTAGTATCTTATACAACAATAATTCCAAGAACAAGTAAACTTTATCATATCAGGTGTGTTTGTGTTTAGAATAAATCAACATAGCTGGATTGTAATTCTTTCATTTTTGGGCACTGAAGTGTTAAATTGTGCTAACCCTTGCTGTTTTACTTTGCAAGGCAGAAATTATTGCAAATGATTCCCATAAGATGCTAAAGTAGTGATCCCTATATGTTGGTGATTACTTTAATAGGATATTATTTATTTCTTTCAGGGAGGTGAGAAGTTGGGTTATGAGACCGAAGCATTTGCAATTTATGATGTGATGAGGTTAATATCTATGCTTTTTTTTTTTTATCATCTTGTATATCTTTATGTTACTTATGTTGACAGATGTCTTTTAGTTGAGAACATGTATAACAACTCTTTATTTTCTTTTCCGTTCTGATTTCGGTGGGGAAACCTAAAATCAGGATGTTGGTGCTCCATGCAAAAATATATAAAATAATAGTATGAAATGCCATATTCATCCTTTCTTTTTCCATTTCTTTCATTTTATCCCATTCCTCTTTATGCTTTCTTGCAACATTAAATAACCTTGAACTTGAAATTCTTAGGCAGATCCTTGAAGAGGCCACCACATTGAGCAAAAAGTCCATGTTGTTGACTAAATATCCATGGTTGCTAGTTATATACAACAATAAAGACCAACTTTGGGCCAAAACGGACCTTATATTTGTTATACTGGGAGCAATGAGAAACAAATATTAATTGGGGTTAAGGGAGGAGTCATCATCATAACTTTATATTTTAATTTCACAATTGTGTGCTGCTTGTTGGAATATGGTATGATATTAGAATGCGAGGATTTTTTAGTTTTTATTTTTTTTAAAAAACAATTCTTTCCCTTTTAGGGAAGATTATTGGAGGTGGCGGTATGTGTAGAAGAGGAAGAAAGAGAGAGGGACAGAAGGAGGGGGGAGAGGGGGAGAGGAGGTGGAGGATAGGGCATAAGGGACAAAGTGAGGAGATGAGTTGCCACTATACCCTGTAGACTTGAAAAATGGGGAGGGAAGTCATGGAGTGGGGTAGTGAAAGAGAGATAGAAAGACAAAATAGAAATTTCAAAATAAAATTTACTTTTGAAGTATTTAAATACAATAATAACAACAATAACATTCTATTCCATATAGCATAGCAAGGCTTAATTTTATGTTCATCTCTGCCATTCTTAATTTTATGTTCATGCTCACCCTTTGTCATCTAACATTCTATTCCATATAGCATAACCGGTCTAAGGGTAATGTGATAAAATTTACATTTAAATTTTAAAGGTACCATTTTGTTATTTAGAGAACCAGACACATTCTGCCACTTTGACATGCCTTTTTGGATTTTATGTTTTACATCCTCTATTTCTTCGTTATCCTGTATGATATTCAAGATACTTAAAAAACTTTACTTGTGGTAGTATGCTTCTCTAATTTTCACTTCTCTATTAGTGTTTCCCCTCCGTGTGCCAAACTTACATTCCATATATTCTCTTACTGAGGCATATGTGCAAACTGTACCTCTCTAAGGCTTCTCTCCACTAATATAGCTTTTTATTTAAATCCTCCTTTGATTCTCCCATAAGGACGATGTTATCGACAAAAAACATGCACCATGGTACGGGTACTTGTATATGCTCAGTGACCACTTCTAAAACCAATATGAAAAGATATAGACTTAGAGATGATCCTTGGTGTAGTTCTACACCAATGAGAAACTCCTCTGTCACACCATCTCAAGTCTTCATACTAGTTCTAACCCATCGTACGTATTCCTAATTGCACAAAAATATGCAATCATTACTCTCTTCTTTCCTAAAATCTTCCATAAGACTTCTCTTGTTATCCTATGATATGTTTTTTTTCCAGATCAATAAACACCATACGTAGATCCTTTATGTTACTCCAATACCTCTCCATCATTTTTCTTAACAAGTATATAGTTTCAGTGGTGGATTTACATAGCATAAAACCAAATTGGTTCTCTAGAACCTGTGTCTCCTGTCTCAACTTCCATTCTATCTCCCTCTCCCATTCATGGTATGACTCATGATCTTGATTCCTCTGAAGTTTTCACAATTTTGTATATTCCTTATTCTTGTAGATAGGGACTAAGGTGCTCTTCCTCCACTCATCTGCAATCTTCTTAGGTAATAATAAAAATATTTTTGTAAGAATCTTGGACCACTAAGGATCTAAATATACTTTCCCACCAAAGAAAGCTCCTTCTTTTCTACCCTCAACTCTCATGGGCATATAGAATGGTAGAAGTTTATTACCAACTTTTGCCGATGAAGGCCCAGCATTAAAATCATTATGTTATTATATCTTATTAGTTTTTAATTTCACACAATATGAAATGTTTATTATATCTTTTTATTGTGTAACTTGTTCACAACTTCAATTTCTGGTTGAAAGTTTGTGTTTATAAATCTAGCTAAGTTGTCTTGTTATAGGTATGTCAAGCCTCCTATATTTACCCTTTGTGTTGGTAATGCTTGGGGAGAAGCAGCTTTGCTTTTGGCTTCTGGTGCAAAGGGAAACCGTTCTGCTTTGCCATCATCAACAATAATGATAAGACAGGTATGATCTAGAATATTTCTTTCTATACTTAGTTTATGTCAATTATGTTGAGGATCTTTTCCACAATTCTAGAACATCTTAACATATTATAATTTTCAATTTGCAGCCAATAGCAAGGTTTCAAGGACAAGCAACGGATGTTAACCTTGCAAGAAAAGAAGTCAATAATGTGAAGACAGAATTGGTTAGAACAATAATGATCTTTTCTATACTTTTATGTGTGTCGGTTCAACTTTATGTGATCATTATTATGAAAAGTTATGCAGCTGATGCTTTATTTTGTGTGTGGTAGAGCTATGGCTTAACGCTTTCTTGTTCCCTTCAACCAGAGGCTGCAATTATGAATGATTACTTATGTTTGAGACTATATATATGTTTGGGCTTCAATAGTCTATTTATGCATGTTTTAGATTTAAATGCTGACCCTTATGATTGAGGATTTCATTCATTATCATTAACTAATATTGATTTAAAGAATACAGATTATAACAACAAAAGTTCACTTAATTCTTTCCATTTTTCAAGGTTAAATTATATGCAAAGCATATTGAAAAAACACCTGAGCAGATTGAAGCTGATATTCAGCGCCCAAAGTATTTTAGTCCAAGTGAAGCTGTTGAATATGGTATCATAGATAAGGTATTTGCCATCTCAAAGTTACATTTTGGTGCTCACATCTTTCTTTCTTTATTTTTTAATTATTATCATCATCATCATCATCATCATCATCATTATTACTATTATTATTATTATTATGGGTTTGGGGGAGGAGGGGTGTCATTTACTTTGCGAAATAAATGTTGTCTTTTTGCAGGTATTATACAATGATAGAAGCACCGAGGATCATGGAGTTGTTTCTGACCTCAAAAAGGCACAGCTTATTTAGCTGTTTGAGAGGTTGAATCGCTAGTTGTTAGTGTTTTTCAGGTAAGTATGTCTGGAGTCATCAATTTGTCATATTAAACAGCTCCTGTAGCTCCAAAATTGAATGGATCCATAACACCTCCAACATATTAGTAAAAGAGGGCAGCTCAATGCTCTAGTCTCCTTCCTAATGGGGTAGTGCATGGGTTGATATATTCCATTATATCCTTGCAAACAGAGTTTGTTTCTAGGATTTGATCCCGTAATCTCCAAGTTATATATGACAGCCTTACAGCAAAGTGTACTGCCCTAGTCAGTTAGGCGGTCACCTCCGGTCATGTTTACATTCTGAGTAAGCTCTAACGTTTTTTGTGTCTATGGAATGATTAATTGTCCAAAGTTGTCCCCATGATTGCACTAGCCACGAGTTAGTGCTTGATACTTGTGCTGAAACAAGGAAGCTCTAAATGTGTTAAACTTTTTGGGCACACCATGCTTTCAATAAGATTCTCAACCCTTTATGATATAAAGTAGTAAGGTGCTTTTGACATTGGCATCCACAACCTATACAGTTTTTCTATTATGTTCTATTCCACTACTAGGTGCAAGCATAAAGACTTTCTTTATTAGGAGTTATTCCCTGTACTTTAAATGCAATTCTTCCCCACCCACTCTCCCGTGAAATCTGAAAAAGTAAGCCTCAAGGAGAACGGACACGTAGAACACTTTGGGTGAGATTGCTGCTTGATTGAGATGAGTGTGTCCACTAGATTTAGGTTGTGACTGGGTGGGGGAATGGTCTTCCTTTTATTTGGCTTGATATAATTTGATATTTGGTTAGTTGCTTGCTCGTTTTGGACACTTGCCACCTACGGATGTGAGAGATTGGAATTATGAGCCTTGCACATATGATTGTCCTTTCGTCTTTATTGTATATTTTATGCATTATCTAAGATTATAAAGTTGCGTTTGTTTATAAGGATAGGACACTGAGACATGAATACAGAGACATTGTGTCCTAAGATACTGAATTAGTGTATTTTGTGTCCTCCTTAACAGGAAGGATATAGAGACACTGCGCGGAGACACAATTTATTTTTTTATTTTTTTTATCACTATAAGATTTTTATAGTTATATTTTTTATCATTTTATTTTTTATTTTAAATTTTATGTGAAGAAAAAAATGAATGTAAATTAGACTTTTTATTGTTTGTTCTATTTTATGTTCAGTTTATCACCAAACGAAATACAAAAATACTAATTTTTTTGTCTTTGTCCTTTGTGTCATGCTCTCAGTGTCTTGTCTTGTCTTGTTCTCAAAATCAAACGCAGCCTAAGTGGCATGTCTTTTGTATGGGTTGGTTCCTAGGTGACATGTCTCATTCCTATATTCTTGTTTTCGGTTTTATTTATTTATCTTTCAGAAATGATTAGGCCCATGCAGGATGTGAGTGTTCATGGATTAACTTATCTAATTTGACATTTTTGTAACAGTATGTATGGATTTGAGTGAACTTTTGTTTTACACTCAGGATTTGATTAGAAACTTATAAAACTGTAATGACCTAATTGAAAATTGAGCAAAACTGTAAAGATTGCTAAAATAATTAAACTGAATCATTGATTCACAAGATGGGGGGTTCTATAAGAGTATCTAAATTCTAATCAATGGTCGAACCCGAAATCTATGCATGTTGTAGTAAAGTCTAATGATCAAATAAGTGGATCTATTCTTGGTTCAGCATGAGTAAGCTGTGTAAGTATGCTATTGTTCTGATATATCTGAAAGTTGTTTTATTCACTACAGACAATGGAGACTGGGAAATGTAAATCAGCTCAAATGGAAGACGTAGAAGACCAGAAGCCGTGATCTGAAACCATGCCATGCCAAACCCTTGTCCAAGCAAGAAGCAACTAGTAGAAATCAAAATCTAGGTGTTAATACCGTTAAATTATTTTTGCCTCCCCCCAACAAGAGGCATTGATGTCTATTTCTGTCTACATTGTAATATGTTGTGCGTGATTGTATTCCGGTTAATTTTATTCTAAATTTTATAAAGTTTTGCTGCCAAAACTAGAATTAATGAAAGTTGGAATAAGCTAGTGTATGAATCAGCTTATTTTCAGCCCAAAAACTATGTAAATGTACTCGTTAGATTAGATAGTTCATTTAATGCTTGGTTGCTAAACATATAATTTAATATTAAAAAACGTTATCTGGTAGACACTTATACACTATTGACTTCTTGTTCTTGTTTTTTTATGATAACTGCTTACCGAGAGGACGACGAAAGGACTACATAAAAATTTTTTTATAGACAACATTAATAGTATGATCTGAAATTGTGCCTTTAGAATCAACAGATAACATCTGTTCAGAATGCAAACACCCGAGAATTTTGGATCATGTTTGTGTTTTTCTCTCTCCTCATTAAAAATTCAAAAATAAAAAAATTATATTTTCTTTATTTCCCTCCAAATTTTCGAAAATTTGAGTTGACTTAGTCAAAAATTTTTAAAATTAGTTGTTTCTTACAAGTTAAGTCAATTTCAAATTTAAAAATATTATCTTTTCAAAATCTTTTTTAAAAATCAAATCTTTTTCATTTTTATCTTATTAATTTGAAAAATTTTAAAATTATTTTCAAAATCTTTTTCTTAATTTTATTTCAAATTTTCGAAATTATGCTAACAATTAATGTGATTGATTCAAAAATTTGAAGTTTGTTAATTTCTTGTTAAGAAATGTTCAATCTTTAAATTCTAGAATCATATCTTTTAGTTTCTTATTAGTTAAGTAATTAATTTTAATTTTAAAAATTTAAATCTTTTTCATCTTATCTTTTTATCATATCTTTTTCAAAATTTTATCTTTTTCAAAAATTTGATTTCAAAATTACTTTTCTAACTTCTTATCTTCTTATCTTTTCAAATTTGACTTTAATATCTCTTTCAACTAACTATTTGACTTTTTGTTTGTTTCTTATCTTTTTCAAAATCACCTAACTACTTCTCTCTCTCTAATTTTCGAAAATATCTCATCCTTTTTCAAAAATTCTTTTTAATTAATTAATTATTTTAAATTTTAATTTTAATTATATCTTATCTTTAATTTTCGAAAATCATTAACTATTTTTTCAAAATTATTTTCGAATTCTCCCTCTCTTCTCTTCTATTTATTTATTTATTTACTAACACTTCTCTTCACTTCTCTTCATCTCCAATCACTTCCTCTATCCTCACCCTTGTGATTGGATTCTCCACTTCTATTCTTTTCTTCTTCTACTAATAATAAGGATCCTCTTTGTCCAGATATAGAGGATTCTTCTTCCTTTTCTTTTTCTCTTCTCTTTCATATGAGCAGGAACAAGGAAAAAGACACTCTTGTTGAATCTGATCCTGAACCTGAAAGGACTCTGAAGAGGAAATTAAGAGAAGCTAAATTACAACAATTCAGAGGCAACCTTTCTGAAATTTTCGAACAAGAGAGGGAGATGGCAGCCGAACCTAACAACAATAATGCAAGGAGGATGCTTGGTGATTTTACTAAACCCACGTCCAAGTTTGATGGAAGAAGCATCTCAATTCCTGCCATTGGAGCAAACAATTTTGAGCTGAAACCTCAATTAGTTGCTCTAATGCAACAGAACTGCAAGTTTCATGGACTTCCATCTGAAGATCCTTACCAGTTTTTAACTGAGTTCTTGCAGATTTGTGAGACTGTTAAGACGAATGGAGTAGATCTTGAAGTCTACAGGCTCATGCTTTTCCCTTTTGCTGTAAGAGACAGAGCTAGAACATGGTTGGACTCACAACCTAAAGATAGCCTGGACTCCTGGGATAAGCTGGTCACGACCTTCTTGGATAAATTCTTTCCTCCTCAAAAACTGAGCAAGCTTAGAGTGGATGTTCAGACCTTCAAGCAAAAAGATGGTGAATCCCTCTATGAAGCTTGGGAAAGATACAAGCAGATGACCAAAAAGTGTCCTTCTGACATGTTTTCAGAATGGACCATATTAGACATATTCTATTATGGTCTGTCTGAGTTCTCTAAAATGTCACTGGACCATTCTGCAGGTGGATCCATTCACTTAAAGAAAACGCCTGCAGAAGCTCAAGAACTTATTGACATGGTTGTAAATAACCAATTCATGTACACTTATGAGAGGAATTCGGTGAATAATGGGACGCCTCAGAGGATGGGAGTTCTTGAAATTGATGCTCTGAACGCCATATTGGCTCAGAACAAAGTGTTGACTCAGCAAGTTAACATGATTTCTCAAAGTCTAAATGGATGGCAAAATGCATCCAACAGTACTAAAGAGGCAGCTTCTGAAGAAGCTTATGATCTTGAGAACCCTGCAATAGCAGAGGTAAATTACATGGGTGAACCTTATAGAAACACCTATAATTCATCATGGAGAAATCATCCAAAATTCTCATGGAAGGATCAACAAAAGCCTTAACAAGGCTTTAATAATGGTGGGAGAAACAGGCTCAGCAATAACAAGCCTTTTCCATCATCTTCTCAGCAACAGACAGAGAATTCTGAGCAGAGCCCCTCTAACTTATCAAACATAGTCTCTGATCTGTCTAAGGCCACTTTAAGTTTCATGAGTGAAACAAGATCCTCCATTAGAAATTTGGAGGCATAAGTGGGCCAGCTGAGTAAGAAAATCACTAAAACTCCTCCGAGTATTCTCCCAAGCAATACAGAAGAGAATCCAAAGGGAGAGTGCAAGGCAATTGATGTAATCAATAAGGCCGAATGCACAAGGGAGGAGAAGGACGAAAATCCTAGTGAGGAAGACCTCCTGGGATGTCTCTCAAACAAGAAGGAGTTCCCTATTGAGGACCTAAAGGAATCTGAGGCTCATATAGAGACCATAGAGATTCCACTAAATCTTCTTCTGCCATTCATGAGCTCTGAAGACTATTCTTCCTCAGAAGAGGATGAAGATATGACTGGAGAGCAAGTTGCTCAATATCTAGGAGCTATCATGAAGCTGAATGCCAAGTTGTTTGGTAATGAGGCTTGGGAAGGTGAACCTCCCTTGCTCATTAGTGAACTAGATACATGGGTTCAGCAAACTCTACCTCAAAAGAAACAAGATCCTGGGAAATTCTTAATACCCTGTACCATAGGTACCATGACCTTTGAAAAAGCTCTGTGTGACCTGGGGTCAGGCATAAATCTTATGCCACTCTCTGTAATGGAGAAACTAGGAATCATTGAGGTATAGCCTGCCTTATTCTCATTACAATTGGCAGACAAGTCAGTAAGACAAGCTTATGAATTAGTATAGGACATATTAGTAAAGGTTGAAGGCCTTTACATCCCTGCTGATTTCATAATCATAGACACTAGGAAGGAAGAGGATGAATGCATCATCCTTGGAAGACCTTTCCTAGCCACAGCAGGTGCTGTAATAGATGTTAACAGAGGAGAATTAGTCCTTCAATTGAATGGGGACTACCTTGTGTTTAAGGCACACGGCCATCCCTCTGTAACAAAAGAGAGTAAGCATGCAGAGCTTCTCTCAGTACAGAGTCAAAAAGAGCCCCCACAATCAAACTCTAAGTTTGGTGTTGGGAGGCCACAACCAAACTCTAAGTTTGGTGTTGAAAAGACCCCACATTCAAACTCTAAGTTTGGTTTTGGGAAACCTTCATCATGCTCTGAACTTCTCTAAGGCTCCATGAGAGCCCACTGTCAAGCTAGTGACATTAAAGAAGCGCTTATTGGAAGGCAACCCAATTTTTATTTATCTAATTTTATTTTTATTTTATTGTTATTTTGTGTTTTATTAGGTTCATGATCATGTGGAGTCACGAAAAATAATACAAAAATTAAAAACAGAATCAAAAACAGCAAAAGAAAAATCACACCCTGGAGGAAGGACTTACTGGCGTTTAAACGCCAGTAAGGAGCATCTGGCTGGCGTTCAACGCCAGAACAGAGCATGGATCTGACGTTGAACGCCAGAAACAAGCAACATCCCGACGTTCAAACGCCAGGAATACACCTTGAGGAGAGCTGGCGCTGAACGCCAGAAACAAGCATGGAACTGGCGTTCAATGCCAGAAACATGCTGCACATGGGCGTTGAACGCCCAGAACATGCATCACCTCGGCGTTCAAATGCCAGAATTGTATGCAAAGGCATTTTACATGCCTCATTGGTGCAGGGATGTAAATCCTTGACACCTCAGGATCTGTGGACCCCACAGGATCACCTCAGGATCTGTGGACCTCACAGGATCCCCACCTACCTCACCCTCTCTCTCCATTCATGGTCATCCCTTCTGTTTTTCATTCACCACTCACATCCATCCATCTCTTTCCCACCCAATCCCACCCATATAGCCAAATACACACATCCCTCCATCTCCTCCATATCTTCTTCTTCTTCTTCTATTCTTTCTTCTTTTGCTCGAGGGCGAGCAACATTCTAAGTTTGGTGTGGTAAAAGCATAGCTTTTTTGTTTTTCCATAACCATTGATGGCACCTAAGGCCAGAAAAACCTCAAAAAAAAAAAAAAGAGAGAAAAGGAAAGACAAAAGTTTCCACCTCTGAGTCATGAGAGATGGAAAGATTCATCTAAAGGGTCTATATCTCAGTAGTAGAACATTTGACTGCAAATCAAGAGATCCCTGAGATACCTCAGGGGATAAATTTTCCTCCATACAATTATTGGGAGCAACTAAGGATAAGAGCACCAAAATCACTAAGGATCATGCAACAGAGGCAAGGAAGAGACATAAAGGAGCTCAAAAAGCACCATTGGTCCTTCAAGAAGACGCCACCCTCACTAAGATGGACTCATTCTTTAACCTCCTTGCTCTTATCTTTCTGTTTTTCGATTTTTATGCTTCATGTTTGTTTATGTTTTGTGTCTCTACTTTATGATCATTAGTATTGAGTAACTATGTCTTAAGGCTATGAATAATTTCATGAATCCTTCACCTTTCTTAAATGAAAAATGTTTCTAATTCAAAAGAACAAGAAGTACATGAATTTCGAAATTATCCTTGAATTTAGTTTAATTATATTGATGTGGTGACAATACTTTCTGTTTTCTGAATGAATGCTTGAACAGTGCATATTTTTTATCTTGTTGTTTATGAATGTTAAAATTGTTGGCTCTTAAAAGAATGATGAACTAAGAGAAATGTTATTGATAATCTGAAAAATCATGCAATTGATTCTTGAAGCAAGAAAAAGCAGTGAAAAAGCAAGAGCTTGCGAAAAAAAAATTTTGGCGAAAAAAAAATTTCAGAAAGAAAAAGAAAAAGCAAGCAGAAAAAGCCAATAGCCCTTAAAACCAAAAGGCAAGGATAAAAAAGGATCCAAGGCTTTGAGCATCAATGGATAGGAGGGCCCAAGGAAATAAAATCCATGCCTAAGCGGCTAAATCAAGCTGTCCCTGACCATGTGCTTGTGGCATGCAGGTCCAAGTGAAAAGCTTGAGACTGAGTGGTTAAAGTCGTGATCTAAAGCAAAAATAGTGTGCTTAAGAGCTCTGGACACCTCTAACTGGGGACTCTAGCAAAGCTGAGTCACAATCTGAAAAGGTTCACCCTGTCATGTGTCTGTAGCATTTATGTATCCGGTGGTAATACTGGAAAACAAAGTGCTTAGGGCCACGGCCAAGACTCATAAAAGTAGCTGTGTTCAAGAATCAACAAACTTAACTAGGAGAATCAATAACACTATCTAAAATTCTAAAGTTCCTAGAGATGCCAATCATTCTAAACTTCAAAGGATAAAGTGAGATGCCAAAATTGTTCAGAAGCAAAAAGCTACAAGTCCCGCTCATCTAATTAGAATTAATATTCATTGATATTTTGGGAATTATAGTATATTCTCTTCTTTTTATCCTAATTGATTTTCAGTTTCTTGGGGACAAGCAACAATTTAAGTTTGGTGTTGTGATGAGCGGATAATTTATACGCTTTTTGGCATTGTTTTTAGGTAGTTTTTAGTATGATCTAGTTACTTTTAGGGATGTTTTCATTAGTTTTTATGCTAAATTCACATTTTTGGACTTTACTATGAGTTTGTGTGTTTTTCTGTGATTTCAGGTATTTTCTGGCTGAAATTGAGGGACCTGAGCAAAACTCTAATAGGAGGTTGACAAAGGACTGCTGATGCTGTTGGAATCTGACCTCTCTGCACTCGAAATGAATTTTCTTGAGCTACAGAACTCCAAATGGCGCGCTCTCAACGGCGTTGGAAATAGACATCCAGAGCTTTCCATCAATATATAATAGTTCATACTTTATTCGTGATTAGATGATGTAAACTGGCGCTCAACGCCAGTTCTATGTTGCTGTTTGGAGTCAAACGCCAGAAACACGTCACGAACCAGAGTTGAACGCCCAAAACACGTTACAACTTGGCGTTCAGCTCCAAAAGAAGCCTCAACTCGTGGATAGATCAAGCTCAGTCCAAACATACACCAAGTGGGCCCTGGAAGTGGATTTATGCATCAATTACTTATTTCTGTAAACCCTAGTAGCTAGTTTATTATAAATAGAACTTTTTACTAGTGTATTAAACATCTCTGGGGACGTTTAGTTCTCAGATCATGGGGGCTGGCCATTCAGCCATGCCTGAACCTTTCACTTATGTATTTTCAATGGTGGAGTTTCTACACACCATAGATTAAGGGTGTGGAGCTCTGCTGTACCTCAAGTTTTAATGCAATTACTATTATTTTCTATCCAATTCGATTTATTCCTGTTCTAAGATATTCGTTGCACTTCAACTTGATGAATGTGATGATCCGTGACACTCATCATCATTCTCACCTATGAATGCGCGTGACTGACAACCACTTCCGTTCTACCTTAGACCGGGCGCATATCTCTTGGATTCCTTAATCAGAATCTTCGTGGTATAAGCTAGAATTGATGGCGGCATTCATGGGAATCCGAAAAGTCTAACCTTGTCTGTGGTATTCCGAGTAGGATTTCAGGATTGAATGACTGTGATGAGCTTCAAACTCCTGAAGGCTGGGCGTTAGTGATAGACGCAAAAGAATCACGGGATTCTATTCCAACTTGATTGAGAACCGACAGATGATTAGCCGTGCTGTGACAGAGCATTTGGACCATTTTTACTGAGAGGATGGGATGTAGCCATTGACAACGGTGATGCCCTACATACAACTTGCCATGAAAAGGAGTAAGAAGGATTGGATGAAAGCAGTAGGAAAGTAGAGATTCAACAGGGACAAGCACCTCCATACGCTTATCTGAAATTCCCACCATTAATTTACATAAGTATTTCTATCCTTTATTATTTAAGCAAATATCTCTTTATATTTCCCATAACCAATTATTATCTGCCTGACTGAGATTTACAAGATGACCATAGCTTGCTTCATACCAACAATCTCCGTGGGATCGACCCTTACTCACGTAAGGTATTACTTGGACGACCCAGTGCACTTGCTGGTTAGTTGTGCGGAGTTGTGACTAAGTGTAATTCACGTGTGAGAGCTACCAAATTATTGGAGCCATTGTTGATGATCACAAATCCGTGCACCAGTACTCTTCTTCTTCTTCCTCCTCCTCTTTCTTACGCTTTTGCCGCTTCTTTTTTTCAATCAGTTTTAAAAGAACTCGACCCCTTAAAGGGAGCTGTTACAAACAAAACAAAACCAAGTACTACAACCTTCTAGATAGCATTTAATAGTACATCAGAACAAAAACATGACTACATCATATGAATCACAAATATATATCACCCACATTCAAACAAAATATTTCCCTATCAGCATTGCCATAAAAAAATAAGTTGTTTCAATTATTATACCCCCAAGACCCATGTTCTGTCCTATATTCTTGACATCCTACTTACACTATATTACTTGAAAGTCATCCTTAGTTGTGGCTACTTGTCTCCATCTATGAATGTGAAGTCCTTAGTTTTGGCCATGATAAATTCTAGATTTCTCACCTCTTGTATGAAGTTTCTTAACCTGTTCCGTACAAAGTTTTGAGCTCATTGTGTCCAATTATTTCCTTTTGCCAAGCCATTATGCTTTTCTCTATAGTTCTGAATACAAAGTCTCCCAAGTGACCTATATACGTTTTTAGGATGAATTGGGTTGCCACTTCAATGCGCACTGATGTGTGAATATCTTGTACCATTTTTCTTAGCATTTGCTAGTTGTTTTTAGTTAGATTTTATTTAGTTTTACTTGATTTTAGTGCAAAATCTCCTTCGAATGCTACTTTGAGTTGTTTTAATATTTTTATGATTTCAGGTGAAAATTCGGAACAATTTGGCAGAGTTTGGAGCAAAAAAAAGAACAAAGTTGGCAGCACCCCCGGTCGTTTAGCGCCAGCAAGGGACATCAGCGTGCATAAGGCTACTCCCTATGGGGCGTTAAACTGGCGTTTAACGTCAACAGTAGTCCGAATTCACGCTCTTTGAGCTTCTCAAATGGATTTAGCATTTATTACTTTTATTTTAATTTCTTTGTATAATTTTTATTTACAAATAATATCTTTTAGTTTTAGAATTTATTATTTTATTTTATTTCTGTTTCAAATTAGGTTAATATAAAAGGAAAAAATTGCTTGTGATTTGGATCTTCTTCCTTCCGCATGTTTTCAGAACCCTAGTTTTTCTATAAGTCATGAGCAACTAAACCTCTTTGGTTAAGGTTAGGAGCTCTGTTTTTTTCTATGGATTAGAATTATTATTTTTCTATTTTAATTATTGTATTGATTCAATTCTAAGGATTATTTTCGTTCTTAATCTTATGAATTTGAATAGAACGAGAGTATGACCCCTTATTCTACTTGTGTTCTTGTAATTCTCGAGAGAGTTATCTCGCTTGAATTACATCTTGAAAATAAATTCTTCCTAAATTGCTAATTACATGAACTAATTGGGATATGTGACATATAATTCTGTTAGCTTTGGATAATTAGGGTTTTTGTGGCCATAAACTAGTTTTTAAACTTAACCTTCTAATCGGAATTAAGTGACCACGAGAGTGGCGGTTAATGAATGTTAGAGAAGGCTAAATCACTAAGAGATTAGGGTTTAGATATTTACATTTTGCCATGGAATGAATCATACATTGTAAAATAGTTAGTAAGAACTTTTAATCCGGAAAGATAAACATCTCTAAAATCTTAACTGTTTTCTCATATTGTTTTTTACACCAAACCATTTACTTGTTTTCTTTACTTGCTTATTTACTGTTTTATGCGAATTGACTCACCAAACTCCTTTTTGAATCGCTTAACTAAGTCCAACTGGATAGCCATTGTTGCTCAATCTAGCAATCCTCGTGGGATCGACCCTCACTTACCTAAGGTATTACTTGGATGACCCGGTGCACTTACCGGTTAAGCTATGCGAAATCTCAATTCGCGCACTACACACCACAGTCGTTAACCTTTCACCTACAAAAAGCATTTGTCTTCAAGTACTAAGAGATCATTATACGTATCAATCAAATAGCCTCTAACCGCATATTTTTGTTGTTTTGGCATGAATTCCATGCATAACCACTGTTGTTGCTGCTTCTTCTCCTCTTTCTCATTTTTTCTCTACTTTTTCTTTTTGTCATTATCATCATCACCACCACCACCACTGATGAGTGGATAATTTATACGCTTTTTGGCATTGTTTTTAGTGTGTTTTTAGTAGTTTTAGTTAGTTTTTAGTATATTTTTATTATTTTTTAATTAAAATTCACTTTTTTGGACTTTACTATGAGTTTGTATGTTTTTCTGTGATTTCAGGTATTTTCTGGCTGAAATTGAGGGACCTGAGCAAAAATCTAATTCAGAGACTGAAAAGGACTGTAGATGCTGTTGGATTCTGACCTCCCTGCACTCGAAGTAAATTTTCTGGAGCTACAGAAGCCCAATTGGCGCGCTCTCAACGGCGTTGAAAAGTAGACATCCTGGGCTTTCCAGCAATATATGATAGTCCATACTTTGCCCAAGATTTGATGGCCCAAACCGGCGTTCAAAGTCACCTTCAGATTTCCCAGCGTTAAACGCCGGAACTGGCACCAAAGTGGGAGTTAAACGCCCAAACTGGCACAAAAGCTGGCGTTTAACTCCAAGAAGAGTCTCTACACGAAAATGCTTCAATGCTCAGCCCAAGCACACATCAAGTGGGCCCGGAAGTGGATTTTTATGTCATTTACTCATCTCTGTACACCCTAGGCTACTAGTTCTCTATATATAGGACCTTTTACTATTGTATTTTCATCTTCTGATCTTTGGAATCGTTTGATCTTTAGATCTTTTGATCACTTTGGGAGGCTGGCCATTCGGCCATGCCTAGACCTTGTTCTTATGTATTTTCAACGGTGGAGTTTCTACACACCATAGATTAAGGTGTGGAGCTCTGCTGTACCTCCAGTATTAATGCAATTACTATTGTTCTTCTATTCAATTCCGCTTGTTCTTGTTCCAAGATATCACTTGTTCTTCAACTTGATGAATGTGATGATCCGTGACACTCATCATCATTCTCACCTATGAACGTGTGACTGACAACCACCTCCGTTCTACCTTCGATTGGGTGAATATCTCTTGGATTCCTGATACACGATGCATGGTTGATCGCCTGACAACCGAGCGCTCGCCTGACAAACGAGCCAGCCATTCCGTGAGATCAGAGTCTTCGTGGTATAGGCTAGAACTGATGGCAGCATTCAAGAGAATCCGGAAGGTCTAACCTTGTCTGTGGTATTCTGAGTAGGATTCAATGATTGAATGACTGTGACGTGCTTCAAACTCCTGAGGGCGGGGCGTTAGTGACAGACGCAAAAGAATCACTGGATTCTATTTCGGCCTGATTGAGAACCGAAAGATGGATAGCCGTGCCGTGACAGGGTGCGTTGAACATTTCCACTGAGAGGATGGGAGGTAGCCACTGACAACGGTGAAACCCTTGCATAAGTTTGCCATGGAAAGGAGTAAGAAGGATTGGATGAAGACAGTAGGAAAGCAGAGAGACGGAAGGGACAAAGCATCTTCATACGCTTATCTGAAGCTCTCACCAATGATATACATAAGTATCTCTATCTTTATTCTTATGTTTTATTCATATATCACCCATACCCATTTGAGTCTGCCTGACTAAGATTTACAAGGTGACCATAGCTTGCTTCATACCAACAATCTCTGTGGGATCGACCTTTACTCGCGTAAGGTTTATTACTTGGACGACCCAGTACACTTGCTGGTTAGTTGTGCGAAGTTGTAGTGATCACAATTTCGTGCACCAAGTTTTTGGCGCCGTTGTCGGGGATTGTTTCGTGTATGGACAACTGACGGTTCATCTTGTTGCTTAGATTAGGTAATTTTTTTTCAGAATTTCTTTAAAAATGAATTCTAGAGTTTCGTAATGATCTGTTGAAATCTGGCTGGCTGAGAAGCCATGTCTAATCTTATTGGACCGAGGTTTCAACTTATCATCACAAGAGCTTGTTGATTTCTATCAAACTTGCTATTGGAGCAATGATCTGCTGAGGCTTGGCTGGCCATTGGCCATGTCTAGTGTTTTGGACCGAAGCTTTCTTTGAAAGCTTGGCTGGCTGTGAAGCCATGTCTAATTCCTGGACCGGAGTCTTAGACTAGCATTGCAATGATTCCTGGAATCCAAATTAAGAATTCTGAAACCTTTATTTTCTATTTTCATATAATTTTCGAAAAAGCACAAAAAAATCACAAAATCATAAAAAACCAAAAAAAAGATTTTATGTTTCTTGTTTGAGTCTAGTGTCTAATTTTAAGTTTGGTGTCTTGCATGCATTGTTTATTTGATCTTGGTTCTATTTTCAAGTCAATAGTACAGGGAACTGAAGATTCAGAACATGCAGCAGAGGAATTACACAGAAAAAGCTGGGCGTTCAAAACGCCCAGTGAAGAAGGACAGACTGGCGTTTAAACGCCAGCCAGGGTGCCTGGTTGTGCGTTTAACGCCCAAAAAGGTAGTGCATTGGGCGTTAAACGCCAGAATGTGCACCATTCTGGGCGTTTAACGCCAGGATGGCACAAGAGGGAAGATTCTGTTTTTAATTCAGATTTTTTTTTTCAAGTTTTCAAAGTTTTTCAAAATCAAATCTTTTTCAAATCATATCTTTTCAATCAAATCTTTTTCAAAATCAATTTCTTTCCTTTTTCAAAGATACTTGCTAACAATTAATGATTTGATTCAACATTTCAAGTATGTTACCTTTTCTGTTGAGAAAGGTTTAATGTTTGAATCATATCTTTTCTTGTTAGCCAAGTCATTAATTTTTAAAATCAAATCCTTTTTAAAATTGTTTTCAAATCATATCTTTTCAATCATATCTTTTTTCAAACTAGTTTTCAATCATATCTTTTTGGTTTCTTTTTTTCAAAAATTACTTGATTTCTTTCCCACTCTTGGTTTTCGAAAATTAATTAAAGTTTTTCAAAATGTTTTTAAAATCTTTTTAATTTAATTTTCGAAAAATCTCTTCCCCTCTTCTCACATTCTTCTATTTATGGAGTATCACTCCTCCTCAATGCACAATTCGAACTCTATCTCACTAAGTTCGAATTCTTCTACCTCTTTCTTCTATTTTTCAGTTCCTCTGACACCTCAAGGAATCTCTATACTGTGACATAGAGGATTTCACATTTTCTTGTTCTCTTCTCTTTCATATGAGTAGGAACAAAGACAAAAGCATTCTTGTTGAAGCTGACCCTGAACCTGAAAGGACCTTGAAGCGAAAGCTAAGAGAAGCTAAGGCACAACTCTCTGTAGAGGACCTAACAGAAATCTTCAAAGAAGAAGAACCCATGGCAGCCGAAAACAACAACAATGCAAGGAAGGTGCTGGGTGACTTTACTGCACCTACTCCCGACTTCTATGGGAGAAGCATCTCTATCCCTGCCATTGGAGCAAACAACTTTGAGCTTAAGCCTCAATTAGTTTCTCTAATGCAACAGAATTGCAAGTTCCATGGACTTCCATTGGAAGATCCTCATCAGTTTTTAGCTGAATTCTTGCAAATCTGTGACATGGTCAAGACTAATGGGGTTGACCCTGAGGTCTACAGACTTATGCTATTCCCTTTTGCTGTAAGAGACAGAGCTAGAATATGGTTGGACTTACAACCTAAAGACAGCCTGAACTCTTGGGAAAAGCTAGTCAATGCCTTATTGGCAAAGTTCTTTCCACCTCAAAAATTGAGTAAGCTTAGAGTGGAAGTCCAAACCTTCAGACAAAAGGAAGGTGAATCCCTCTATGAAGCTTGGGAAAGATACAAACAATTGATCAGAAAATGTCCTTCAGACATGCTTTCTGAATGGAGCATCATAGGTATTTTCTATGATGGTCTCTCTGAACTATCCAAGATGTCTTTGGATAGCTCTGCTGGAGGATCTCTTCATCTGAAGAAGACGCCTGCAGAAGCTCAAGAACTAATTGAAATGGTTGCAAATAACCAATTCATGTACACTTCTGAAAGGAATCCTGTGAACAATGGGACTAATCAGAAGAAAGGAGTTCTTGAGATTGATACTCTGAATGCCATTCTGGCTCAGAACAAAATATTGACTCAGCAAGTCAATTTGATTTCTCAAAGTCTGTCTGGAATGCAAAATGCACCAGGCAGTACTAAGGATGCTTCATCTGAAGAAGAAGCTTATGATCCTGAGAACCCTTCAATGGAAGAGGTGAATTACATGGGAGAACCCTATGGAAACACCTATAATTCTTCATGGAGAAATCATCCAAATTTCTCATGGAAGGATCAACAGAGACCTCAATAAGGTTTCAACAACAATAATGGTGGAAGAAACAGGTTTAGCAATGGCAAGCCTTTTCCATCATCTTCTCAGCAACAGACAGAGAATTCTAAGCAGAACCACTCTGACTTAGCAACCATGGTCTCTGATCTAATCAAAACCACTCAAAGTTTCATGACTGAAACAAGGTCCTCCATTAGGAATTTGGAGGCACAAGTGGGACAGCTGAGCAAGAAAATTACTGAACTCCCTCCTAGTACTCTTCCAAGCAATACAGAAGAAAATCCAAAAGGAGAGTGCAAGGCCATCAACATGGCCGAATGTGGAGAGGAGGAAGAGGCAGTGAACGCCACTGAGGAAGACCTCAATGGGCGTGCACTGACCTCCAATGAGTTCCCCAATGAGGAACCATGGGAATCTGAGGCTCAAAATGAGACCATAAAGATTCCATTGGACTTACTTCTGCCTTTCATGAGCTCTGATGAATATTCCTCCTCTGAAGAGGATGAGTATGTCACTGAAGAGCAAGTTGCTAAATACCTTGGAGCAATCATGAAGCTAAATGACAAGTTATTTGGAAATGAGACTTGGGAGAAAGAACCTCCTTTGCTCACCAAAGAACTGGATGACTTGTCTAGGCAGAAATTACCTAAAAAGAGACAAGACCCTGGAAAGTTTTCACTACCTTGTACCATAGGCACCATGACCTTCAAGAAGGCTCTGTGTGACTTAGGGTCAAGTGTAAACCTCATGCCTCTCTCTGTAATGGAGAAGCTAGGGATCTCTGAGGTACAAGCTGCAAGAATCTCACTAGAGATGGCAGACAATTCAAAGAAACAAGCCTATGGACTTGTAGAGAATGTTCTGGTAAAAGTTGAAGACCATTACATCCCTACTGATTTCATAGTCCTAGAGACTGGAAAGTGCATGGATGAATCCATCATCCTTGGCAGACCCTTCCTAGCCACAGCAAAGGCTATGATTGATGTTGATAGAGGTGAACTGATCATTCAAGTGAATGAGGAATCCTTTGTGTTTAAGGCTCAAGGATACCCCTCTGTCACCATGGAGAGGAAGCATGAAGAGCTTCTCTCAAAACAGAGTCAAACAGAGCCCCCACAGTCAAACTCTAAGTTTGGTGTTGGGAGGCCACAACCAAACTCTAAGTTTGGTGTTGAACCCCCACATTCAAACTCTAAGTTTGGTGTTGGGAGGTTCCAACATTGCTCTGAGCATTTGTGAGGCTCCATGTGAGCCCTCTGTCAAGCTACTGACATTAAAGAAGCGCTTGTTGGGAGGCAACCCAATGTTATATTTTATCCATTTTCCTTTGTTATTTTATGTTTTCTGTAGGTTGATGATCATGAGAAGTCACAAAATCAATTGAAAAAGCAAAAACAGAATGAAAAACAGGAAGAAAAATAGCACACCCTGGAGGAAGAACCTACTGGCGTTTAAACGCCAGTAAGGCTAGCAGATGGGCGTTTAACGCCCAGTCTGGCACCATTCTGGGCGTTTAACGCCAGAAAGGGGCACCAGACTGGCATTAAACGCCAGAAAAGGGCAAGAACCTGGCGTTAAACGCCAGAAATGGGCACCAGCCCGGCGTTTAACGCCAGAATTGGCTCAAAACGCATTTTTGCATGCCATTTGGTGCAGGGATGACTTTTCCTTGACACCTCAGGATCTGTGGACCCCACAGGATCCCCACCTACCCCACCACCCTCTCTCTTCTTCTTCACCCATTCACCAATCACCTCAACACCTCTTCCCCAAAAACCCTTCACCTATCAAATCCCATCTTTCTCTTCACCACTCACATCCATCCTTCATAAAACCCCACCTACCTCACCATTCAAATTCAAACCACTTTCCCTCCCAAACCCACCCATAATGGCCGAACCCTACCCCTCTCTTCACCCCTATATAAACCCATCTTCACTCCTTCATTTTCACACACACTAAACACTAATTCTTCCCCTTTTGGCCGAACCACAAAGCCATCTCCCTCTCCCCTATTTCTTCTTCTTCTACTCTCTTCTTTCTTCTTTTGCTCGAGGACGAGCAAACCTTTTAAGTTTGGTGTGGTAAAAGCATTGCTTTTTGTTTTTCCATAACCATTTATGGCATCCAAGGCCGGAGAAACCTCTAGAAAGAGGAAAGGGAAGGCAAAAGCTTCCACCTCCGAGTCATGGGAGATGGAGAGATTTATCTCAAGGGTGCATCAAGACCACTTCTATGAAGTTGTGGCCTTGAAGAAGGTGATCCCCGAGGTCCCTTTCAAACTCAAAAAGAGTGAATATCCGGAGATCCAACATGAGATCCGAAGGAGAGGTTGGGAAGTTCTTACCAACCCCATTCAACAAGTTGGAAACTTAATGGTTCAAGAGTTCTATGCCAATGCATGGGTCACCAAGTGCCATGATCAAAGTGTGAACCCGAACCCAAAGAATTGGCTTACAATGGTTCGGGGAAAATACTTAGATTTTAGTTCGGAAAATGTGAGGTTGGCATTCAACTTGCCCATGATGCAAGGAGATGAACACCCTTACACTAGAAGGGTCAACTTTGATCAAAGGTTGGACCAAGTCCTCACTGACATTTGTGAAGAGGGCGCCCAATGGAAGAGAGATTCAAGAGGGAAGCCGGTTCAATTAAGAAGGCATGACCTCAAGCCCATGGCTAGGGGATGGTTGGAGTTTATCCAACGCTCAATTATTCCCACTAGCAACCGGTCCGAAGTTACTCTAGACCGGGCCATCATGATTCATAGCATCATGGTTGGAGAAGAAGTAGAAGTTCATGAGGTTATAGCCCAAGAAATCTATAAGGTGGCGGACAAGTCCTCTACCTTAGCAAGGTTAGCCTTTCCTCATCTCATTTGTCACCTCTGTTATTCAGTAGGAGTTGACATAGAAGGAGACATCCTCATTGATGAGGACAAGCCCATCACTAAGAAAAGGATGGAGCAAACAAGAGACCCCTCTCATCATGAGATCCCTGAGATACCTCAAGGGATGCACCTTCCTCCACAAAACTATTGGGAGCAAATTAACACCTCCCTAGGAGAATTGAGTTCCAACATGGGACAACTAAGGGTGGAGTGATGACAAGTCATCTTAGCCTAGTTTCACTAGTCTTTTTCTTTTGTTTTCACTTGAATTATGCACTTTCTTGAGGCTTAAGCAAGCCAATTTAGGTAGATTTTCATGCTTCCTTTGATTGAATCAACCATAGATAAATTAATGCAATTTCATGAGGTTTGATGCCATAATTGGTGCATATTAGGATAGAATGATCATCTCATGATTTCAAGCATAGCTTTGATGTGTTTGGTTGATTTATGATAGGTGAAGAAAGCTTGGAAAAGGATTGAAGTGAGAAGGAATGGCTAGAAGCTAAGAGAAGACAATGAAACAAGTGAAATTGAACCAGGAAGAATGAAGTTGGAGTTGAAGTTAGCTCTCAAACGTTGGCACAAACTTTTGGACTTGAAGTTAGCCTCAACGTTAGCCCCCTAACTTGGAGGCTAACGTTGGAAATTGAAAATGCTTCCCAGGGTGTTCCACGTTTGCGCCAACGTTAGCCCCCTAACTTGGAGGCTAACGTTGGCATGAAGATTTGCTCCCAGGGTGTGCCAACGTTTGCGCCAACGTTAGCCCCCTAACTTGGAGGCTAACGTTGGCATGAGAACTCTCCTCCAGGGCTGCCAACGTTTGCGCCAACGTTAGCCCCCTAACTTGGAGGCTAACGTTGGCGCCACAAGCATACAAAGCAAGGCCAACGTTAGGGTCAAAGTTAGCCCCCTAACATTGGCACCAACGTGAGTGGCAGGAAGTGATGTTTGCTGATATGAAAAGTTAGCTTCAAAGTTAGCCCCCTAACTTTGAGGCTAACTTTGAATCCAACTTTGCAAAACCCAAATCCGGTTCAATTGGTTCACTTGGGTTTCTCTCCAAACTTCAAGAGCAATCAACCAAGGCCTCTTTCAACCCAATTCCACCAAGAGCAAAGGCCCAACTCAAGGCTTGAAGATCAATTGAAGAAGTGTATAAATAGGCTAGAATTCAAGTTAGTCAGGGAGCTCCCTTTTCTGATTTTTCATAGAGCTTTCCTTTTAAATTTTAGTTACAGAGAGTGATCTTGAGTTTCTTAGTTTGGGGAAGGAGAATTCCATTCTCTTCCTCTTAGTTTTATTGCTTTTAATTTGAATTACTCTTGTCTTGGATCTTGGGTTGGAGAATTGAAGGAATTCTGTTTCAATCTCACCTTAGATCTCTCTTTTGATTTTCACTGCAATTTAATTTTCAGTTCGGTTAATTGCTTCTTCATCTATTCTCTTTGCAATTTAAAATTCCTTTGCCATTGTTCTTGTTGGATCTAGGAAGGCATTGAGATCTAGACTCGGTTTTCTAGTCTCTGGGACCTGAGATCTAAATTTACCATTTCAATTTTCTGTTTCTTGCACTAATTGTTCAATTTACTTGTCTGCTTGAATTTAATTCAATCCCAATTCCCATTTACTCTTCTGATTGATGCAATTTAACCTTTCTTTGTTTAATTCCTGCAATTCCAAGTCCCAATCCCCTTTACATTTCAAGCCATTTACATTTCTTGTCATTTAAGATTCTTGCAATTTACATTTCTTGCTCTTTAAGTTTCTGCCATTTAATTTCTTGTTTCTTAAGATTAAGCACTTTAAATTTTGTTATCTTTAAATTCATGCCAATTTCCCATTCCCTGTACTTTCAATGCAATTTAAATTCTGCAATTCATCAATCAATCAACCAAATCTTGATTCGCTTGACTAATTCAACCACTAAACTAAAATTGCTCAATCCTTCAATCCCTGTGGGATCGACCTCACTCCCGTGAGTTTTTATTACTTGATGCGACCCGGTGCACTTGCCGGTTAGATTGGTGTTGTTTTGGGAGAGATTCTTGTCTCCACCAAAATAATCCCATCAAGTTTTTGGCGCCGTTGCCGGGGATTGATTAGATTGACAATGATTAAGTGAGGTGGTAATTTAGATCAAGCACTTTTTCTTTAAGTTTGACTAACCCATTAACTGTTTAAATTTTTGCTTAAACTAACTAAAACTTCAATTTAGCAGTAGATTGAAGTATCATTGGTGCGTACATTTCTTATGATATCCTTGTATGTCAGGTACACGAAGAACCACACTAAATCTTCATGAACAAGATGAGAGGACCCTCAGGAGGTTAAGGAGAGCTGAAAGAGGAAAAAATATTGTTGGAGAAGAGGAATCAGAAGAAGAATTTCATGAGATGGAGGAACATTCAACTAATCCACCAGGTGGAGCAGACAACAACAATGGCAACCCACCTCAGAGGAGAGTTTTGGCTTCCTATACCTTTGCCAATCCTAGACATTGTGGAAGCAGCATCTTGGCTCCAAATGTCAATGCAAACAATTTTGAACTTAAGCCACAACTCATCACTTTGGTTCAGAATAATTGCTCTTTTGGTGGAGGATCACTTGAGGACCCGCACCAACACCTATCCACCTTCTTGAGGATATGCAACACTGTCAAAACTAATGGAGTACCTCCTGACAGCTACAAATTGATGCTATTCCCATTCTCTCTCAGGGACAAGGCCACACAATGGTTGGAATCATTTCCAAGAGACAGCATCAACAACTGGGATGACTTGGTAACCAAGTTCCTTGCCAAGTTTTATCCACCACAGAGGGTTATAAGGTTGAAGGCCGAGGTACAAACATTCACACAAATGGAGAATGAACCCATCTATGAGGCATGGGAGAGGTACAAAGCTCTAGTCAGAAAATGCCCTTCTAACATGTTTAATGAATGGGAGAAGCTGCAAAACTTCTATGAAGGCTTAACACTGAAGTCTCAGGAATCCTTGGATCACTCAGCTGGAGGTTCCTTGCAACTCATGAAAACTGCAGAGGAGGCTCAAGAACTTATTGATATGGTGGCCAACAACCAATACTTCTTTGCTCATCAAAGAAGTCGCCAACCATCACAGAGAAGAGGAGTAATGGAGCTAGAAGGAGTGGATTCAATTCTGGCTCAAAACAAATTAATGCAGCAGCAAATTCAACAACAATTTGAGCAAATGACCAAGAGGATTGACAACCTCCAAGTTGCAGCAGTCAACACTAGCCAACCATCAGCCGCATGGGGACAAAATGAAGAAGTTCAAGAAGAGCAACAGCAAGAACAAGTTCAGTACATGCACTCTAATCCAAATGAAGTCTATGGTGATACATACAACCCCTCATGGAAGAATCACCCCAACCTCAGATGGGGAGATACTCACAACCAAAACCAACAACCATGGCAGAGAAACTCAAACCAAAACAACCCAAGACACAATCAAAATTTCAACCAGCAGCAAACCAACCAAAATACCTATAGAAAACCTCAACACAATTACCCCAATCTCAACCAGTACCAATCCACTAATCAAAATTCCTATCATCCACCAACCACAGCTCATAACCCACCACAAGCACCACCTGAACCCCAAAGAATCACCAACTTGGAAACCATGATAGAAAAAATGATGAAACTCCAGGAAATGACAAACAAAAACCATGAGGCCTCCATAAAGAACCTAGAAAGGCAGATCGGGCAGATTTCCAAGCAAATGTCTGTTGAGACCTTCAAGCTCACTGCCTAGTGACACAATCCCAAATCCCAAGGAGGAGTGTAAGGCAATACAATTGAGAAGTGGGAGAATATTGATGAGCAACAATGACACTACAAAGAAACAAAAAGAGAGCATCAAAGAACCAACAGAGGATGAGAAGCAAACAAAAGCAGATCAAGCTAAGGAGCAAGTTGTGGTGCCAACCAAAAGCAATGAGAAACTCAAAGAAAAGGAGAACCAGCCACATAGCTCAAAGGAAAACACTCAAGGACAGCAGCAAATCGAAAAGAGCATCACACCTCCACTGCCATATCCTCAGAGATTCAACAAAGAGGTTAAGGACCAACATTTCCACAAATTCCTTGAGACCTTCAAGAAGCTGGAAATCAATATCCCTCTAGCTGAAGCACTTGAGCAAATGCCTTTGTATGCCAAGTTCATGAAGGAGCTTATCAATAAGAAAAGAAGTTGGGATGATAAGGAAATCGTATCACTCACTGAGGAATGCAGAGTCTTGATTCAAAAAGGGCTGCCTCCTAAGCTTGAGGACCCAGGGAGTTTCTTGTTACCTTGCACCATTGGGGAAGTGACCATCACTAAAGCAATGTGCGATCTCGGAGCAAGTATTAATTTAATACCATCCTCCCTGGTGAAAAAGCTGCATATAAAAGAAGTCAAACCAGTACAAATGTCACTGGAGCTGGTAGATAAGTCAATGGTGCACCCTAGGGGTGTAGTTGAAAATCTGTTGGTCAAGGTGGACAGCTTTATATACCCTGCTGACTTTGTGGTTCTAGAGTCAGACGAGGATGATAGTGACTCTGTTATACTAGGAAGGCCATTCTTGGCCACGGCTAGAGCCATCATAGACATAGAGAAAGGGGAGTTAACTATCAGGATGCATGATCAGAGTGTCATTCTGAAGGTCTTACTAGAAGCACAGTTTAGTGAAAAGAGGAAAGACTCTATGGAAATTGATAAGGGAGGATCACAGCTGAAGGGAGAAAATGACAAGGAAAGTCACAGCAACACCCCAAGGACAAGGATTGTGCAAATTAATGAAGGAGCTCAAGAAGATATTGGAATATTAGCCACAAAGAAGAGAGGTCCCCAAGAGAAGTACATGGCCAGAAAAGAAAGATCAACAAAAAGAAGGATGAAAAGCAGGAACAAGACAAAAAGGGGTTGGAAGAATAGGAAGATTCCAACAGAGGGGCTTTCCAAAGGTGACAAAGTACAGCTGATATATCAACAGCTGGGGTCAAATCAACAAAATGAGGACTACTACATTGTCAGCAACATACTCTCATTAGAGCATGCTGAGATTGAACACCAGAAAACAAAGAAGAGAATCACAGTCAGGGGAGACAAATTGAGGCCCTACAAGCACCAACCACCATAAAAGAGGGCCTCAATGTCAAGCTAATGACAATAAAAGAGCGCTTCATGGGAGGCAACCCATGCTTTAAAATTCATGTCATTTTAAATTCAATAAGTTATGATCATTTGAGCATGAACCCCCTTTCCTTTCATGAACAGGATCATTAACTGCATGCATTGTCTGAAGTTGGTATGCTTTCAAGCAATAATTCCGTTTTACATGCTTAAAGTATCTTGATAAAGCATATAGCCAAACACTAAGTTTGGTGTTCACATAACTTCATGAAAGTTAGGAATTCATGCATCAATAATCATACAATTGTTATTTTCCAAAATCTCATAAATAGAAAAATCCTTTTCGGTAATGAAGGCATCAATTGTGAGGCACCTTTTGTCAAGAAACAAGTTTGGTGTCCACCAAACTTTGATGCACCAATTTAGAGACACAATTGATCCTTCATGAAAAAAAGAGAGAAAAAGAAAGTGTAACAAAAACAATTCTTATGAACATTTGACATTGGAATTGCACTAATTGGAGGAGGAGACTTATTTTCTTTATACATGACCAAACACTAAGTTTGGTGTCCTCCTAAGAGAGTGTCACGGTTTAATTAATTGTTTTGTTATAAAAAGAACAACTCTAGCCACGGTTGGATAAGCCAATGTGTGTTGTCTTGTTGTGATGATTAGGTAGTCAAAGAATCTTCAATGAAAGAGACAAGACAAAGGAAAGCATAGCATGAGGACAAAATATCATCACATCAAAAAGAGAATCTGCCATTCCTCAGAAGATGGTCACGGCAAAGGCAAGGCAATGAGCATATTTTGTCTTCATTCGTCCTTACATACATACCTTTGATTCCCTTAAGTCCAATTGCATCCTAGCCTTTCATTGCTCATTTAAAAAGCTCACCACCTTTTAGCCATGCACATAACCGAATCCTTGTGGCTTTGAAACCTCAATTCTTTCATCCTTCATCATAAGCTACACTTCTTTCCAACAATCTAAACCTCTCTTCAATTCTTACCCCAACCAATTCGGTCTCACCTCTTTGTGCTCCAAACTCACATCAAACTCTCCAACACTCTTCACACCCCCTCTAACCTTACAAAACTCCACCAACTAAGTGATCATGGCCTCCTCATCAAGAACCAAACGAAGAAAAGGAAAAGAACCTATGGTGGAGGAGAGCACCCCTGAATATGACCGATGGAGGTTCAAGTCTTCATACCATCAATTTCAAATGGAGTGGATGAGGATCTATCCAGAAATTCATCTTATTTCCAGATGGATTCAAGAAATGAAGAACCGAGGATGGGAGGAGCAATGATACCCGAATCAATTGTAAGAGAGTTCTATGCCAACATCCCGAGGCTTGACATGCGTGAGCCACCAACATACAAGAGCTATGTGCGGGGAGTGGAAGTAGATTTTAGCTCGAATGCAATCAAGAAAGTCTTGGGGCTAAAGTCAGTCCGCTTTAATGAACCAGGATACCAACAAAGGTTGAATGAGGAACAGGATTATGATGAGATTGCTAGAGATATTTGTTTAGAGAACTCCGAATGGGAAGGAGATGGCAAGAACCGATATAAGTATTTGAAGAGATGTGACCTCACCCCGGAAGCCAAAGGATGGTATGAGCTGATGAAAAGATCAATTCTGGGCACAGTAAACACATCAGAAGTTAACAAGGAGAGAGCTGTGATGTTGCATTGCATCATGGTAGGAGGAGAGATCAAAGTCCATGAGATTCTTGCAAAAGATATCCAACGGATTGCTGAGAAGAATGCGGCCGGATCTTGGTTGTACTATCCAAGTACCATTTGGAGGTTATGTGTGAAGGCTAAAGTACCACTGGAAGATGAGAATCCAAAGTGGATAGGCCAAGGCTTGCCCATAACCATTGAAAGAATGACAATAACTCCCGAAGCACATCATGGCCGAAGACCAAGAAGGCAAAGAGAAGAACCAATGGAAGAAGATGAGTTACACCAAGAAGAAGAACCACAAGAAGAGGAGGAACAGCCGCACTTTTTCCCACATGGCAATATGGATATGACCCAAATGCAAGAAGCAATTGGAAGACTGTCACACCAATACACAAGAATTCAAGAAAGGCAACAAGAGTACCATTCACAATACTTGAAGCATCACCAAGAACAACAAGAATGGCAGCTGAAAATGATGAACCAACAAAATGAGTTTGAGTCAAAATTCATTGCAATGCAAGAGGAGCATGCCTTTCAATCTCATGAGGCATTTGGGAAGTTAGCACAAATGCAGGCCGAAACTATGAGGACTCTCAATGAGTTTACAACTCTCCAAGATGCAAGATATGAAGTCCAAGCCGATTACAACATTAATAGTCAAATCAAACTGAACTATATTGGAGAACATCTGCACAACATGGATCCAACATTTCCAACATATGAAGAGTTCTTCAAAAAGAAAAGTGAAATAGAAGCAAACAAAGCCATGATGCTTGAAGATAGAGTAGAGGAGACGATGAACAAAGCTGGGTTTTGGAGGGGTCAACAGACAACAAACATGGACACAGGGAACTCCAACAACCAAGTATATGAAAGAAGAAAGAAGAAGCATGACAAATAAAAGGTGGACTTGCTCCTTATTCATCACTACAAAGAAAAAGCATGCATTCTATCTGTTTGAAGTGTCCTTGCATCTTTAAGTTGTCATTTTAATAGTCTTTGCATTATCTTAAAATAAGTAAGCTAGTTTAAGTTTGTGCTTGTGTGTTTACTTTCATTTGACTAAGAGCATGCTCTGTCCCCTGCATCTTTAAATCAATAAAAGAAATGTTTGATTGTGAAATGAGATAGTTCTCTGTTAGAAAGAAGTAGAATAATAGTAAGTGGTGGTATGTGTGTGATTGTATAAAAACTCACTTTTAGTGAATAAAGGGCTAGGATGTCTTTTTCTAAGCATAGAGTGACTTACTGTCTATGAATCTCAATAAGAAAATCCTTGGTTCAAAAGAAAAAATAAAAAGAAAGAAAGAAAAAAGATAGCCAAAAGATGGCAGAATCAAAGAAAACAAAAAAAGGAAACAAAGCTGGACACCAATAGCTTGAACTTTAAAAATATATGCCTGTGGTGTCTATGTATTAGGATCTGCTTGGACTACTAAGCTCTTTGGAGTGCTTCAACACTCGGTGACTTGGATTAACTAATCCGGGATCATCAGCTAAAAATCCACTATCAAGAGCAACCTAACTACAAGGCATTTAGTAACCAAAAAGGTGCTGGGCATCAATGTTTAAAGGGAAAGGTGAGCCAAGTGTCCATGGTGAATAATGTGTCAAGTATAAAGAAAAGAAAATGAACTTGCTACACATGACACTCAAATAAAGCTTTGAACGAAGTAATAGCCAAGGATAAAGGAATAATGAGAGGTCATAGCAGTATGATACTTGAAGCTTGAAGGAGACTTTCTAAAGCCTAAGAATCAATAAGAAGTGAGTATGTGCATATCAACATAAAATCCCATGAACTATCAATAACATTCTGCTAGCATGAACATCTTTTTCCAATTCATTCTTTCTTCCTAATAATTCATTTCTTGCTTGGGGACAAGCAAGCTTTAAGTTTGGTGTTGTGATGACAAGTCATCTTAGCCTAGTTTCACTAGTCTTTTTCTTTTGTTTTCACTTGAATTATGCACTTTCTTGAGGCTTAAGCAAGCCAATTTAGGTAGATTTCATGCTTCCTTTGATTGAATCAACCATAGATAAATTAATGCAATTTCATGAGGTTTGATGCCATAATTGGTGCATATTAGGATAGAATGATCATCTCATGATTTCAAGCATAGCTTTGATGTGTTTGGTTGATTTATGATAGGTGAAGAAAGCTTGGAAAAGGATTGAAGTGAGAAGGAATGGCTAGAAGCTAAGAGAAGACAATGAAACAAGTGAAATTGAACCAGGAAGAATGAAGTTGGAGTTGAAGTTAGCTCTCAAACGTTGGCACAAACTTTTGGACTTGAAGTTAGCCTCAACGTTAGCCCCCTAACTTGGAGGCTAACGTTGGAATTGAAAATGCTTCCCAGGGTGTTCCACGTTTGCGCCAACGTTAGCCCCCTAACTTGGAGGCTAACGTTGGCATGAAGATTTGCTCCCAGGGTGTGCCAACGTTTGCGCCAACGTTAGCCCCCTAACTTGGAGGCTAACGTTGGCATGAGAACTCTCCTCCAGGGCTGCCAACGTTTGCGCCAACGTTAGCCCCCTAACTTGGAGGCTAACGTTGGCGCCACAAGCATACAAAGCAAGGCCAACGTTAGGGTCAAGTTAGCCCCTAACGTTGGCACCAACGTGAGTGGCAGGAAGTGATGTTTGCTGATATGAAAAGTTAGCTTCAAAGTTAGCCCCCTAACTTTGAGGCTAACTTTGAATCCAACTTTGCAAAACCCAAATCCGGTTCAATTGGTTCACTTGGGTTTCTCTCCAAACTTCAAGAGCAATCAACCAAGGCCTCTTTCAACCCAATTCCACCAAGAGCAAAGGCCCAACTCAAGGCTTGAAGATCAATTGAAGAAGTGTATAAATAGGCTAGAATTCAAGTTAGTCAGGGAGCTCCCTTTTCTGATTTTTCATAGAGCTTTCCTTTTAAATTTTAGTTACAGAGAGTGATCTTGAGTTTCTTAGTTTGGGGAAGGAGAATTCCATTCTCTTCCTCTTAGTTTTATTGCTTTTAATTTGAATTACTCTTGTCTTGGATCTTGGGTTGGAGAATTGAAGGAATTCTGTTTCAATCTCACCTTAGATCTCTCTTTTGATTTTCACTGCAATTTAATTTTCAGTTCGGTTAATTGCTTCTTCATCTATTCTCTTTGCAATTTAAAATTCCTTTGCCATTGTTCTTGTTGAATCTAGGAAGGCATTGAGATCTAGACTCGGTTTTCTAGTCTCTGGGACCTGAGATCTAAATTTACCATTTCAATTTTCTGTTTCTTGCACTAATTGTTCAATTTACTTGTCTGCTTGAATTTAATTCAATCCCAATTCCCATTTACTCTTCTGATTGATGCAATTTAACCTTTCTTTGTTTAATTCCTGCAATTCCAAGTCCCAATCCCCTTTACATTTCAAGCCATTTACATTTCTTGTCATTTAAGATTCTTGCAATTTACATTTCTTGCTCTTTAAGTTTCTGCCATTTAATTTCTTGTTTCTTAAGATTAAGCACTTTAAATTTTGTTATCTTTAAATTCATGCCAATTTCCCATTCCCTGTACTTTCAATGCAATTTAAATTCTGCAATTCATCAATCAATCAACCAAATCTTGATTCGCTTGATTAATTCAACCACTAAACTAAAATTGCTCAATCCTTCAATCCCTGTGGGATCGACCTCACTCCCGTGAGTTTTTATTACTTGATGCGACCCGGTGCACTTGCCGGTTAGATTGGTGTTGTTTTGGGAGAGATTCTTGTCTCCACCAAAATAATCCCATCATGGAGCACCAAGAACATTCCATCCTCCTCCATGAAATTAAAGAAGATCAAAGAATCATGAGAGAGGAACAACAAAGACAAGGAAGAGATATTGAGGAGCTCAAGCACTCCATAAGACCTTCAAGAGGAAGAACAAGCCGCCATCACTAAGGTGGACCCGTTCTTTAATCTCCTTGTTCTTTATTTTTCTGTTTTTTTTTCGAAAATTATGCTTTATGTTTATCTATGTTTGTGTCTCATGATCATTAGTGTCATAGTGTCTATGCCTTAAAGTTATGAATGTCCTATGAATCCATCACCTTTCTTAAATAAACAATGTTCTTAATTGAAAAAGAAAAGAATTGCATGAATTTTGAATTTTATAACAGTTTAATTATTTTGATGTGGTGGCAATACTTTTTGTTTTCTGAATGTATGCTTAAACAGTGCATATGTCTTTTGAATTTGTGGTTCATGAATGTTGGCTCTTGAAAGAATGATGAAAAAGGAGACATGTTACTGAGGATCTGAAAAATCATAAAAATGATTCTTGAAGCAAGAAAAAGCAGTGAATCCAAAAAAGGAAGCAAGCGAAAAAAAAAGGGGGGGAAAGAGAAAAAGAAAGAAAAAAGAAAGAAATAAAGTTGTGATCCAAGGCAAAAAGAGTGTGCTTAAGAACCCTGGACACCTCTAATTGGGGACTCTAGCAAAGCTGAGTCACAATCTGAAAAAGGTTCACCCAGTTATGTGTCTGTGGCATGTATGTATCCGGTGGTAATACTGGAAGACAGAGTGCTTTGGGCCACGGCCAAGACTCAATAAGTAAGCTGTGTTCAAGAATCATCATACTTAACTAGGAGAATCAATGACACTATCTGGATTCTAAGTTCCTAAAGAAGCCAATCATTCTGAATTTCAAAGGATAGAGTGAGATGCCAAAACTGTTCAGAGGGAAAAAGCTAAAAGCCCCGCTCATCTAATTAATACTGATCTTCATAGATGTTTTTGGAATTCATTGCATATTCTCTTCTTTTTATCTTGTTTGATTTTCAGTTGCTTGAGGACAAGCAACAATTTAAGTTTGGTGTTGTGATGAACGGATAATTTATACGCTTTTTGGCATTGTTTTTAGTGTGTTTTTAGTAGTTTTAGTTAGTTTTTAGTATATTTTTATTAGTTTTTAATTAAAATTCACTTTTCTGGACTTTACTATGAGTTTGTGTATTTTTCTGTGATTTTAGGTATTTTCTGGCTGAAATTGAGGGACCTGAGCAAAAATCTGATTCAGAGACTGAAAAGGACTGCAGATGCTGTTGGATTCTGACCTCCCTGCACTCGAAGTGGATTTTCTGGAGCTACAGAAGCCCAATTGGCGCGCTCTCAACGGCGTTGGAAAGTAGACATCCTGGGCTTTCCAGCAATATATGATAGTCCATACTTTGCCCAAGATTTGATGGCCCAAACCGGCGTTCAAAGTCACCTTCAGATTTTCCAGCGTTAAACGCCGGAACTGGCACCAAAGTGGGAGTTAAACGCCCAAACTGGCACAAAAGCTGGCGTTTAACTCCAAGAAGAGTCTCTACACGAAAATGCTTCAATGCTCAGCCCAAGCACACATCAAGTGGGCCCGGAAGTGGATTTTTATGTCATTTACTCATCTCTGTACACCCTAGGCTACTAGTTCTCTATATATAGGACCTTTTACTATTGTATTTTCATCTTCTGATCTTTGGAATCGTTTGATCTTTAGATCTTTTGATCACTTTGGGAGGCTGGCCATTCGGCCATGCCTAGACCTTGTTCTTATGTATTTTCAACGGTGGAGTTTCTACACACCATAGATTAAGGTGTGGAGCTCTGCTGTACCTCCAGTATTAATGCAATTACTATTGTTCTTCTATTCAATTCCGCTTGTTCTTGTTCCAAGATATCACTTGTTCTTCAACTTGATGAATGTGATGATCCGTGACACTCATCATCATTCTCACCTATGAACGTGTGACTGACAACCACCTCCGTTCTACCTTCGATTGGGTGAATATCTCTTGGATTCCTGATACACGATGCATGGTTGATCGCCTGACAACCGAGCGCTCGCCTGACAAACGATCCAGCCATTCCGTGAGATCAGAGTCTTCGTGGTATAGGCTAAAACTGATGGCAGCATTCAAGAGAATCCGGAAGGTCTAACCTTGTCTGTGGTATTCTGAGTAGGATTCAATGATTGAATGACTGTGACGTGCTTCAAACTCCTGAGGGCGGGGCGTTAGTGACAGATGCAAAAGAATCACTGGATTCTATTCCGGCCTGATTGAGAACCGAAAGATGGATAGCCGTGCCGTGACAGGGTGCGTTGAACATTTCCACTGAGAGGATGGGAGGTAGCCACTGACAACGGTGAAACCCTTGCATAAGCTTGCCATGGAAAGGAGTAAGAAGGATTGGATGAAGACAGTAGGAAAGCAGAGAGACGGAAGGGACAAAGCATCTTCATACGCTTATCTGAAGCTCTCACCAATGATATACATAAGTATCTCTATCTTTATTCTTATGTTTTATTCATATATCACCCATACCCATTTGAGTCTGCCTGACTAAGATTTACAAGGTGACCATAGCTTGCTTCATACCAACAATCTCTGTGGGATCGACCCTTACTCGCGTAAGGTTTATTACTTGGACGACCCAGTACACTTGCTGGTTAGTTGTGCGAAGTTGTAGTGATCACAATTTCATGCACCAACCACCTCCATTTATTTCTCTTCCTACTCCTTTTTTTATTTGAATTTTTTCTTCTACTTCCTTTTTCTCCTGCTCCATCATCATCATCATCGTCGTCATCGTTGTTTTCTTTTTATACATATAGCAGTTTCATTTTTGAAAACAATGTATAATGCAAGTCCAAATCAATTGAATAAGGATGAGTTAGATCATTGTTATGAATCGAATCAAATCAACAAGATTTGATTCGTTTCTTTGATTAATTTAGTTTGTGAGTAGTTGATTCTCGTGTAGTAATTTTGTATGAGTTGAATAATTTTATTTTTTTGTGAAAATAAGTATTGATGATTAAAAATTTTAAATTGAATGAAATCTAGGAATTTTGAATTGTTTTTATGATCAATTTATTTTTGTTACGCCTAATGATAGTTTCTGTGTTGTTTAAAACATAATTTGGTGTAAGGTAGAATTAATTTCGGTGCTATATATTTTGTTGTGGTTACTTTGATATATAATTTTATGGTTGATGTTGGTTCTTATGCTACACATTCGGTGTTAAATGGAATTAGTTATTGTGTTTTTTATTTTTATGTAATTTTCATTTAGTAATGAGATGATAAAATTCTTTATTTGATTACGAATATGAAAAATTTTGTGTTGTCTGTTTACAATGGTGTACACTAGTAACTTTTTTGTGTTTTTTGTGATGTTGATGAGCAATTTGTGCTTAAACTTAGGATGATTTTTAACACATTTGAAAAAATTGAAAATTTTATAAAGATTATTTTAAAAGTGCAAGTTTTTTCACTAAAATAAGAAATACAAATAGGAAGAGAAGTTAAATTAAGAAAAAGTCATGAATATGACTTAAACGACACTAGAACCACTACGATTCTCTTGTGTGACCTAATTAAATTAAATCCAAGTTAATGGGATTGAGTGTACCTCATTTAAATTAGAGTGACACCGAAATTACTTAATGATGATGACACATAAACTCAATTTAGAATAAGCACACAAACAATACTCAATCAACCATAAAAACACATCCAAATTAATTTCGGATAAGAAAAAGTCATGAATATAGCTTAAATGACAACAGAAACTACTACAACTCTCTTGTATGACCTAATTACATCAAATACAAGTCAATAGGATTAGGTACATCTTATTTAACTCAGAATGACACTGAAATTATTTAATGATAACGGCACATAAACTTAGTTAAGAACAAGCCCACAAACAAGATTCAATCAACAACAAAACACATACAAATCAATTTTGAATTAGAAAAAATCATGAATATGACTTAAATGACACTAAAATCACTACAACTACCTTATATGATCTAATTATAACAAACCCAAGTTAACTACAACAAGCATAACACATTTAACTCATAATGACACTAAAAGAAATTAATAATGACGACACGAATTCAATTTAGAACAAGCACACAAATAAGACTCAATCAACTATAAAAAAAGATGCATGTAAATTTTAAATCCAGAAAAGTCAATATGTTGTTCATAATTTTTGTTTCACCTTTTTAATAAGAATTTGTATCACGGTTATAAAATTTTTGTGTCAAAATTAAAAAACTTTTGTGTCACAATTAAAACATTTCGATGTTATTTCCTGATAAATTTTGCATAATTTAAAACAACTCATCATCATCATCAAAAACAAGAAAATATCAAATAAAGAAGAAGAGAAAATACATAACGTTGAAAAATTACTAAAAAGAGAAAGAGAAAAAAAAAAGCCACAAAAATAGAAACAATAAAAGAATGATGATAAAGAAAAAAAAAACGTGAGATATGAAAGTTTACGTTAATAGGGATAATTAAAACATATATTCATGCTCTCACTAATAAAATTAATTTTTATTGAATTTAAATCAACTTAACTGAAATTAATTATTAAAAAAATTTAAATGTATAATAATACTACATAAAATATATGAAATTTCAAATTCAAAGTACCATCGTCGGCACGCGCTTCCAAAAACAATGTGATTTGGGAATTAAGGAAAGTGCCAACAAATGTACGGCATGGAATGAGAATTAACTACTACATCTTAAATATTATAGTACTACCGATTTTTCAAACGTTGTTTCGATTGAATGTGCCTCCTTTTGTTGGTGATTTACACTTGCCCCCTTGCTATATATGCAACTACCCCAGCAACTTAATCACTCTCTCAACTATAATAATTACTATTATATAGTGAGAATACAGTTGTATATTGTCTATGTTCATATAATATGATCTTTTTAAGTACTATTATAATGAAAAAAAAAAAAGAAACGCTGCCAAGCCTAGATGATATCGAATAATAAGGTGACCATTATAAAGTAATCTAATAATGCAATACGGTTATAGATACTAGGGGTACTAGCGGAGACAAACAGGCATACCAGTCCAATTTCATCAAAATCCGCCAATAAAATGAAACAAACGCAGTTGAGTTTGGACGAATAGCAATATAAAGCCTTTTAATATATTGTAATCGGATTTAAATCTTGACAATAGCCAAATAATGGATAAAATTTTTAAATATGCAAATAAGTGCATAATGTACGTAAATTTGTAATACCTAATATCTAATTCATTTTAAAAAAATAAAACATGCAAAAAAGCGGTCTAAAAATTCTACTTCACTCTGATTTTCGACAAGTTGGTGGATTGGTGAGCCATGCAAATTTTTTTCTTATCCAAAACGTTTTGAAAAAAAAAATCAAGTTAATTAAAATAAAAAATAAAAACTATAATTTCATAATTAATATCAGTAAAAAGTACTTGATAAAAATAATACAAAAAAAATTGATTTAAAAGTCATAAAAAATACTAATTTAATTTTTTGCTTTTACATATAAGTTAAAGAAATAATAAATAAATACATTAGAGGTCATCTATTATCCTACTTTGTCAATCTTTTCTTTGGCAGTTTTAAATTTCAAGTTCGGTTCACTCCGATGAATTAAAAAGTTTGGACTGATAAGTTTCGATATTTTTCTTACTGTTTTGTCGATTTTTAACAAATTGATTGTGGTTCGATTTTAATAGTCTAGGAGTGAAACCTACTCCTCTTTTGTAGGTACCAATTTTTTTATAAGTGCATCAAATGTCCTCGAACTAGATGAGCATTATAAAAGAAATGAGTTCAAAAGGTGCAAAAGACTGAAAAGTGTAAAATAAAGATTTTGAAAAGTAGAACTGACTAAAATCGAAATAATTTACATTAATTTTAAATAAAGCAATTAAAATGCCTCCGGTTGGGTCAAAGGACTTTTGACATGAGAAGTAAAAATACTGAAATGTAAATTTGACAATGAAATTAAAATATGTTCTGAAGATAAATTGGACGGGAAAAGATAAAGTTTGCAGAAATTGTAAAATTGAAAAGTAAAGACAATGGAAGGAACCCTACAGAAATCGAACTCGAATGTAGACTCAGAAATTCGCTGGGGATGTGAGTGTGCTTGAGTGTATTTCTGGAGAAAAGTTCCAACCTTTGTGCCGTACTGCTTCTTGTTATTTATAGCCCTTTTTCCATAACTGATCATTAAAGAATTTGTGCCCCTTTGCGTGCGGAGATTAAGGTAACCGCTTCCGCTCTTTTGGCCAAGAGCGTTACCAACAAATCCTTAATTCAAAGAAGGCCCTCGATCCCCTTCATTCGTGTAACTGCTCGATTTACCAAAGTATCAAAATTAAATCTGTGCCAAGTAATCTCCACTTAATGCTTGCACGTGTATCTCTTTTAGTCCATGCGTCCATCTCGACACTTTACTAACTTTTCGAATCGGCTTAACCTTTCGAAAATAATTATTTCGACAAACAAATTGCCCCTAAGATTAATGTGTTTGCTTTCGAAGCCACTCCTTAGAAGATGAAACACTTAATCTTAATTCAGTCTTTAATTACTTTAACCAGTCATAATTACCATTTACCTTTTTCCATCAATTCTGACCCATTTGACACGTCTCCAATGATTCAGTCTCTCTCTCCACCACTTTGCCTTCTCTGCAAAGTTACCTCCTTTCTCTTTGAATTCTTTCTGCAATAACGGTTAAGCAAGAAAAAACCCCCTTTAAATTCAAACCTCTCATCTTTGCTTAACTTTCTCGTAATTCTTATTCTCTCAACATCTCTTGCATTTCCTCTTCCTGTGCAGCCTCTACTTTTCATCCTTTGTTTTCTTTTGCTCATCAATGGCCTCTTCTTCATCTCACGTTGCTACTTAGAACAAAGGTAAACGTCCTATGATGCCACCACTGGCTCCTCCGGCCTTAAACGTACTGAACCATGTCAATGATGAAGTCATTAATGACCCACATTTCCAACTCGATGATCCCAAAATCCTTATCCCTTTCACTATAGGTGATGACACCCATTGTTTTGTTAGTCCCATTGAGAGTTTAGAAAGGGCGAAAAAGCGACTCCTTTACTTCCCAAATACTTAAGGGGAAGACTTGTTGATTAATCAGGACCTTGATATCTCCTTTTTTACCAATCAAATACCCTTCAGGAATAATCCTAAAATCACTCTCATGAAATTGACTTTATGGCCTGGCATGAGCGTCTTGCACCAGTGAAGAACGTTGCCTGGTGGCTCTTGGGATTCAAGATCTTCTATGAATTTCTCACTTTACTCCTTCAACACATCCTTGGATTATTGGGGCCGTAACTCATTTCTGAAACAGGACTACCAACAATTTCCACCTTTTTTGTGGGATGATTGATATGTCACTCCTCGATGTAGCTGCCATCACAGGGCTCCCAATTAGCCCTCCAGATTTTACTTCTGATATGCAACCTAAGTGGCAGTACAACATTGCTTCTATGACTTCCTACAGTGACTTCATTGCTCACCATATGGGTGCCGAGAATGACCCTGTTGCAGATGATGAACATGTGACCTTTTTATTCTATTGGTTAAATGCAATAATCTTCTACTCTCAAAGTATTCAAATGCAGAAGCTTTTCCTCCCACTTGCTGCCCTCCTTCATGAAGGGAACAACCTCAATTTGGCCATGTTACTTATAGGGCATATTTTCGAAGACCTTGGCCAGTTTGTCAACTGTCTTCGAAACAATTACTTGATTAGTACGGGAGGTCCTCTCTGGCTTTTCTAACTCTAGCTTAATGCCATTTTTGAAAAACATATGATAAAGCTTAGAGGTGACGTTTCAAACAAACAGCATATCGAGGACTTTCGATTGGCTAATTTCAAATCAAATTTTCCAGAAGCTCAATCAGATGAAAATCGATTTTGGGCTGTTTTATCCCTTTTTTACTCTTGTAAAAATTTCCATAACGAGGACCTCAATTTCACCTCTTTTCTGCGTCGAAATTGTGGTCCTGCCTAGCTCGAACGTCTCCTCTTCCCTAATGACACCGAAGAGACTGAACTTGCCAACAGGAGTTGGGCAAGCCTACTAGCTGTGCAAGTGACCCCAACAGGGCTACCTTAATACAAAAAGGAATATTTTAAAGCCACTCTGTATGCCCCTCACTATACAGCCATACAACTAGGTTTCTCCCAAGCTATCCCAACTCCACTCCCTAAGAACAGCAAACTCTTTTGTTATGTCACTTTGGCTTCAAAGAAAGAGCTTGATGTTTGTCTCTTGGAGAATCACCAACAAAGAGAGGGATATAATCATCTTGTTTATGATTGTAGCTCCTTCATTACAAAATCTTGCTTTGACTGGTGGGCTACTTATTATTGTAAGTATAGTTGTACCTTAGAAGAAATCAAGAGTTCTATTATCCGAGTGGTTCCTACTGCTGAGGGCTCTCCCAAGAGGCCTTTGAAAAGAAAAGTCGAAGCCACAGCTTCTTCACGACAACCACCAAAGAAAGGTTGACGTACTCCTTTGAAGACTTCCAGAAGGGTAACTATACTTTATTTATATATATACATTTCAACCAAAATTCTTTGAAAACCACATTTGCCTGCAATCCTCTTGATTTCAATCTTTCTTTAGTTATAGTTGCAACCATCAAGCAAGAGCACTTCTGATGATAGTGAACCTTCCATCCAAAATCTCCTTGCTGCATCCTCGAAGTCAGATGATACAATTGATTTGGATTCGGGCTCTCAGTTGATTCAAAGAACAAGACCCGTTCCGGTAACATTATATTGTCTTCGAATATATTAATTCAATCAGAGTAAACCTCGACTAATGTATGTTGTATTTCAGCCTGTTACTGCTGCTCAATCGATCACTTCATCGCTTGCACCTGACCAACCATTTCAATAACATCATCAAGATTTAGGGCAGCAAGCATCTCATTCATCAATTCAAACTATTGCATCTGCTGAACCTCTCCAGGTAGCTCCTCCAATTTCAATTGAGACCCAAATAGTTGATTTAACACGAGAACATGCTCACCATTCTCCAACACATATCTTAAGTATCGAACATTCTTCTCCACTAAACCAAGTTGAAACCTCTACTAGATTCCAGGTGGCTCCTGATTCTGACTCTCCTTCTCGAGTCCCTGAAACTATTGCCCCTGATTCAGATTCTCCATCTCGAGTTCTGGAAACCATCCTTTCACCACAAAGAATTTTTAGTCCACCCGTGTATGCTGAACTTCTAACTCCTCCTGGTTTAGTATTTGGAGATCTGGGCATAGTCTCTGAATCCACAGATGCTGACCTGATTACACTAGTTACTATCCTGAATCAAGTTGTTCAGGAAGATAAGGTACCCATTTCTACCACTGCACTTACAGATCCTTCTACATCCAATTTCCCACCTGAGCCAAGTATTGGTGCTCGGAACAACTTTTGGCCCTTTTCAAGCTTCTGGATCATCCACCCACTGAATAGACAAATAATACAACCTTAAACTCAATTCTGTCTGATGTCATAAGTTCATCTCTTGAACTTCAGGTTCCATCCCAACACTCTGCTATAATCAGCCAATTCATAAAAGTTGATAAAAGGTGTGTATTTGCTCAAGATAAGCTACAAGAGGTCAAAGATAAGGTAGCTGAAATTCGGTCTAAATCAAATAGCTACACTGTAGCTCTCTAGCCTATAAAAGCTTCCCATGAAAAGTTTGACTTAAGAATCTCTCAAGTCTTTTCTGCTCAAGCCTTTTTCACTCAAGCTTATTATGACAAGGAAGAAAGAGAACTTGAAACGAAATTGGCTCAAATCAATGAGAAACTTGCCAAAATTCGACAGAGGAAGGCTGATATAGCAACACCTCTAGCCACTATCCAACACAAGAACCAAAAACTTGTACAAAAAATCCGTTCCATTGAGGCCAAACAAGAAGAATGTGAAAAACAACTTGGCAAGGCCCAATATGAAGAATATGAGCAAATCGAAGCACTTTCAGCTCTGGATAGTGAAAGGGTTTAGTTACGTTCAGACTTATAAAGCTTATGGCGCCTTACCTTTCTCCTCCTTAGTGGTCAATGCTTGTAATGATTTCCTTTTGTTTTTTATCCTCAGACTTATGAATTTCAATTTTGAGTTAACAAACAATGATATGGATTTAAATACTTTTCGTTTATTGAATTAATTACATTTTCAGATTCGATATCTTTGACTCGATATGCATTTCCAGAATATAATCCAATTACTTGGAAAGGACCTTCCCAAATATGGGACCATTTGCCGAGAATTCTCAACTTCTTTTTCATTGGCAAAATAACTTTCAAAACCAACTCACCTATACTAAAGCATTTTTCTTTTACTCGACGGTTGTAATTTCGGGCAACATTTTCTTTTTACCGAATCACGTTTTTAAGCGCCAAAATGCGCTCCGAGTCTAACTCATTCAACTCATCAAATATTGCATTCCAATAATCATCGACTGGCAAATCGTCTTGCTTTGACACTCTTAAAGTATTAAGATTGATTTCTAATGGTAGCACTGCATCATGGCCATATACTAATTTATAAGGTGAAGTACCTGTTGATCCCCTTGGTGAATTTCTATAAGCCCGTAGTACTTGGCTTAAAGTTTCATGCCAAGTTCGAGGTCTACTTCCAATTTATTTTTTGATCAAACTAATCAGAATTTTTTTTGCTGCCTCAACTTGGACATTGGCTTGTGCATAATAAGGGGTTGAAGTAACCATATTAATATTTCTCGAAGTTGCAAAATTCTTGATTCACTGACCAGTAAACAGAGTCCCTTGGTTAGTACTCAATGTTTGAGGAATTCCAAATCGATGGATTATATGTTCCTCAATAAAATCTATTATTTCATTTTGCCCAGCTTCTATTAAAGGAACTGCTTTGACCCACTTTGTAAAATAATCTATTGCTGCCAGAATAAATTTATGATGTTTCGATGAAAGAGGGGTGAATCAATCCAATTAAATCCAGAGTCCAACCTCTAAACGTCCATGGCTTAATAATCAAATGCAACTCAGAAGCTGGGATCTATTGTATCGACCCATGCCTTTGACATTCTTGACTCGCCTTTGCGTATTCGATACAATCTTTGATCATTGAGGGCCAATGGAAATGATTTCGATATAGTACCCATTTCATTTTCATCCCAGCATGATGAGCACCACATATGCCTTTATGGACTTCTCTTAAAGCAATGTCTTTATCAGCTTTACTTGGACATCTCGAAAGACTCCCGTCGATTCCTTTCTGATACAGCTCATCAGCCATTAAGACAAAATTCATTGCTCGCAATTTTATCTTTCTATCAACTTGAGTGCTAGGATTCTTTAAATACTCAGCAATAGGTTTTCTCCAATCATTATCTTCCCAATCATCCACACATAGAACATCTCTTTCATCCGGAGGCACCAATATTTGGTGGATATTTGCCAACTTTTTTAATGTTTCTGGGCCTATCCTATACCTTGAAGAAATTTGGGCGGCCAACTCGTTAGCAATTTCATTCTAGATCCTTGGGATATGGACTAGTGAAACTTTTTGAAAAGAAGTTAACAATTTCCAAGCCATTGCCAAATATTTTTGCAACCTCTCATTGTTACACTTGAACTCTTTGATAATTGTTTCAAGACCAATTGAGAATCCCCTAGGATATGGACTTCCAAAGCACCTTTCCCAATTAAAATTTCTAAGCCTAAAATCAGCCTTATATTCTGCCATATTATTCGAGCAAGGATACTTTAGCTCAAACAGAAATTCTAATTGGATTCCTTCTGGTAACACAGTGAGAATTCCTACCCTTGCACCATCTTTATGCTTCGATCCATCAAAATATAACTTTCAATAATCAACTTTAACGTCGAGAACATTTGCCTTCTGGTCATTCAGATTGTTCAAGTTATCAACTAGAAAATCTGCAATAAACTGGCTTTTCACAGCTTTTGCTGGGACATACCGCAAATCAAACTCTGTCAAAGCTAGCATCCATTTCCCCAAACGACTTCATAACATTGGAAAATGATAGGCAAAGTTGTGATTTACACTTTTCATAACTCAAACAATTCTTAGCAATGGCTCCAAAAACTTGGTGCACACTACTATGGTTCACTCACATTCTTCACAACTTCGCACAACTAACCAGCAAGTGCACTGGGTCATCCAAGTAATAAACCTTACGTGAGTAAAGGTCGATCCCACGGAGATTGTTGGTATGAAGCAAGCTATGGTCATCTTGTAAATCTCAGTTAGGCGGATTCAAATGGTTATAATGGTTTTCGAAAATATAAAGATAAATAAAGCATAAAATAAAGATAGAGATACTTATGTAATTCATTGGTGAGAATTTCAGATAAGTGTATGGAGATGCTTATCCCTTCTGAATCTCTGCTTTCATACTGCTTTCATCCAATCCTTCATACTCCTTTCCATGGCAAGCTGTATGTAGGGCATCACCATTGTCAATGGCTACTTCCCATCCTCTCAGTGAAAATGGTCCAAATGCTCTTGTCACAGCACGGCTAATCATCTGTCGGTTCTCAATCATGTCGGAATAGAATCTATTGATTCTTTTGCGTCTGTCACTACGCCCAATAATCGCGAGTTTGAAGTTCATCACAGTCATTCAATCCCTAAATCCTACTTGGAATACGCTTGCACCATCTTTGTGCTTCGATCCATCAAAATATAACTTCCAATAATCAACTTTAACGTCGAGAACATTTGCCTCCTGGTCATTCAGATTGTTCAAGTTATCAACTAGAAAATCTGCAATAAACTGGCCTTTCACAGCTTTTGCTGGGACATACCACAAATCAAACTCTGTCAAAGCTAGCATCCATTTCCCCAAACGACTTCGTAACATTGGAAAACTTAACATGTATTTGACAAGATCAATTTGTGCAATAACTTTCACAGGTTTAGCTACCATGTAACACTTTAATTTCATGTACGCATAGTATAGGGATAAACACAATCTTTCTATTGGGGAATACCTTGCCTTGATATCAGTCAAAACTCGATTAAGGTAATAAATTATTAGTTCATGTCCATTCTCATCATCTTGGGCTAACATACACCCAATTGTGTTTGTAGATGCTGCAATGTACAGTTTCAAGGGCTCATGTGGGCGAACATTTGCCATTATGGGAGCCTTAGACAAATAAGCCTTTATTAACTCGAATGTCTGTTGATGCTTGTGTGTCCATTCAAATTGCGAATCATTCTTTAGTTTTACTAAAGGTGCAAATACTTGAGTTTGACCAGAAATATTCGAAATGAACCTTCGAAGATAATTTACATTCCCCAGGAACGATTGCACTTCCTTTTTCGATTTAGGAGAAGATAGTGCTAATGTTGCATCAGCCTTACTCTTATCGATTGCAATCCCTTTTTTGTGAACAACAAAACCTAGGAAGCTTCCTGCTGACACACCAAAAGCACATTTTAAAGGATTCATTTTCAATCCCTTTTTTGTATAGTAGCAAATGCCATTCTTAAGTGATCAATGTGTTGATTTATTGAATTTGACTTGACCATGACATCATCAATATATACCTCCATAAATCTCCCGATATACTCATGAAATATGGCATTCATTGCAAGTTGGTAAGTTGCACCTATATTTTTCAAACTGAAAGGCATAACCACCCACTCATAAATGCCTAATGCCCCGGGACAACGAAAAGCAGTTTTGGACACGTCATCTTCTGCAAATGAAGATTTAGTTATATACTGAATAACCGTTCATAAAACTTAAAATTTCATTTTCTACTGCGGAATCGATCAACATATCTGCTATTGGCATGAAATACTCATCCTTCGGGGTGGCATTATTCAGATCTCTAAAATCAGTACACACCCTTAATTTTCCATTTTTCTTCTTTACAGGAACAATATTCGAAACCCATTGAACACAATGTACTGTTCAAATAAATTTTGCTTTAATCAACCGTTCTATTTCTTCCTTAATCTTTTGATTGATTTCTGGAGCAAAACGTCACAGAGTTTGCTTCACAGGTTGAGCATTTGGTTTCAATGCTAATCGATGCTCTATGAGAGAATGATCGAGACCAGGAATCTCATGATAATCCCAAGCAAAACAATCTTTAAATTCATATAAAAGATAGAAAAGTTTAGATCAAAAAGGATATGCAAGATCTTTACAGATATAAGTGATTCAAACATCATCAACAGATCCCAAATTAATTTCTTTTAAGGGATCTTGAGATTCAAACCATTTTAAGTGATTCTCATCTTTTACTGAATATTTTTCAAAATCCAAAGGTTCTAAATCATAGATGCAATCAAAAGAGAAATCAACAGATTCATCAAGAATAGAATGAACTTGATCATTTGCTGGATTAACAACAGCTTCATTTTCAATACAATGAACTTTTGCTATTTTATCAGCAGTGTAACTAATAATATCATTTGAATTACATAATGAAGAAAAACTTAAACCATGACTAAATTCGATTAAAGACATCGAATTCTTGCTACTAAAAGAAGAAGTTACGTTCCTAAATGATTCAACTTCATCAGAAGAACTAAATTTATTCTCTACTGAAGGGAATTTACTTATATAATTATTTAAAATTACCAGGTAATCCTAGACATCATGACCATGTTCCTCGAACAACGTCTCGAATCCATTCTAAGACAAACAATTCCAACCAATTGGGGGCATAGCAAGGTGTGGATGGCGCAGTTTCACCGTTAGGCCTTATGAAGACAAATAGCAGCCCCCACAGTTGTAAGAATTTAACACCCTATCAACATTTAAAGGCTTCAATTCCGAACTATATACCCTAAAATCGACATGTAGCTGTTCGACATACAAATTCGAATCAGCCTTAATAAATTCAGGCTTTCCATCTTTTGTCCAAAGGAGGACACTCTGATGCACAGTAGATGGTACAACTCCAACTCCGTGAATCCAGTCCTGGCCCAGTAAAGCATTATAGCTTGCCCTTGAAGGCACCATCACAAAAGCAGTGTTTGCTTAGAAGACCTGATAGATGAGAATTTATGCCAATTCGGAAAGCTAGATAAAGTAATTCCGTTGTGAGTATAGTCCAAACCGGCAATGGATCCTCTCAATCAAAATTAAATTCAAGATAATGTCATAATTCAAAGCAAATATAAACCGAGAGTATTTAGACTCCCGGGTCATTCTCCCTAGGAACTAATGCCAATGAGCGCACACAATTTCGGTTGTGAGAACCAAAAGGGTGTTTTTAATGAAGAAGTAAGCAATAAAGGAATTAAAGAACAAGGCAAAATTACAATTAACAAACTAATAAAGGAATAAAAAAACTATGTATGCAATATAAACAAGTAAAACTATAAAGTGATGAAAATGTGATTTAAAACATAAATGAAACCTTGACTTGGGATGAGTTATGGAATCCCTTTATAGCCATAACCACAACTATGATAATTACCATGAGTTAATCTCGCTTAGTTAACCCTTAACATCGAGGAGTAAGTCAAGCAAGCATAATTGACCTTAATCCATAAGTTCTAACCAACTTACCAAACTAGTTGGTAAAAGGCTAGCTTTAATGGAAACAAGAATCAACTAACTTCCCAAGAATTACCACTACATGTTGGACATTAAGGTTCTAGTAATCCATAGACTCATTTTCCCCAAGTCAAGGGGTGGAAATTTACCCCATAGCTAGGGTTGACATTTCATCAAACACCTAGTATGCATATTCACAAAACAAGGAAAAATTGGTAAATTGATGAAAGCTATAAATCATAAATGATCAAAATCAATAAAAGCAATTCAAACAAACATATAAGAGCCATCAAACATCAAATTAAACAACTAGAAATCCAAAATTCCAAGACTATGTAAATTGACAAGAGGAATGAAAATAAGAGAAAATGTAAAACAAGCAATGTATTAAAAGAGACAATTAAAGGAATCCTTACAATAAAAGTTGCTAGAATCTAAAATCAAACTTGAAGTATAAAATGCTACAAACCCTAATTAAGAACCCTAAGAGAGAATTTCCTAATCTACACTACTCCTACTCCTACTATGTGTTTTTCCTATTCTAAGATGGCTCTCCTGTCAAGTGTTGAATTCCTCTTGATATAGCACTCCAATTCAACCTTCAAGCCTTCCAAAATGGGCCAATAGGCCTCAGAAATCGCGAAGCATGTGTTTCATTAATGAAATCACGTGTTGGGTCCTGTGCGGACGCACAGATGTGTGCGTCCGCACACTTGGCTGAAAATTGACCTGTGCGTACGCACAGGTGCTTGTGCGCACGCACACATGAAAATCCTCGCTTGTGCGTGCGAACACAGGGCTGTGCACCCGCACACTTCGCTCTGTGTGTTTTCTCTTGTTTTCTTTATGTTTTCCCCCTTGTATATGCTTTCTTCCACTTTTGGCCATCTATTCTTGCCTTCAAGGCCTGAAATCACTCACAAACTATATCATGTCATCGAATGACATAAAAGTGGAATTAATTTGCTATATTAAAGCACAAAATTGCATGTTTTCACATTTAAGATCAAATTAGGGATCAAACACAAAAGTATGCTATTTGGTGCTTAAATGTGAGTTCATATGCTAGAATCCATCCAAATTGAGTCAAAATATACTATCAAATATGGATTCATCAATTCCTCCACACTTAAACGATAGCATGTCCTCATGCTAAACTAACAAGGAGAATGATCAAAAGGGGTAATCAATTTATTGAATGCAACTATCTATATGCATGTAAGTATGTAAATACTATCTATACCTATATATCTATCTATAGTATCTATATGAAATTTGTGAAAATAACAATCAAGTTTTCAAGCAAGTATAGACAATTAGGGCAAAGTAAGGGAATAATCCAATGCAACCAAAATCTAAAGAATTGATCCAACTCATTAAAGCGAAGCAACTTGCAAGAATGCATGATAAGAAGCGCAGAAACATAGAGTTGAGTAATTGAACCCTCACTAGGTGTGTATACAGTCTGATCACTCGGTGTTTAGGGTTTCAATCACTCAAGTCTCTTTTAATCATGCTTTCAAGGAATTGCTTTTCATCTAACAATCAACAATAAGTGATGCATGAATGCAATTATCATGAGGACTTCATACGGTTGTAATGGGATTAGGGTGAAGGTGGGATAAATATGGCTGAGTGGACTAAAATGGTTGAATCCTTGATTAGTTTAAGTCTCCACATCAACCTATCTCAACCAAATCAAAATAAAAGGCAATCCTAACCTTCCATCAATTCTTTTTCACAATCACTCATGTATGGCTCATCATTCATATCACATATGCATTTCTTATTCACTTTTCTTTTCTTCGGGATAACTTTCATCCCTTTTTATGGTGATAATGTTTTTTTATTATATGAAAGTGAAAATGCATATGGTTTTAGTAGCTCATACATTAATGCACCCATTTTCCAAGGTTCTCAATAAATACCCAAAAGTAATATTTTCAATCACTACCAATATTTTCCAATATTCCCCCACAATTAAATGAAACACACTTCTCCAACCTAAGCTAATCAAGGATACAATCCAAGGTAATTCATAGTTTTTCGCTTAGGGTTGTGATGTGCTAAAATAAAAAACAATGGGGTAAATAAAGTTCAAAGGGATTTAACAATGGTAAATGCGAAGAGTAGGCTATATGGGAAAAGTAAACTTTTAAACAAAGATGGCCTCAATCATGCTCAATGCAATTCAAATCATCAATCATTGGAAATAAAGAATTAAGCAAAACCAAGATCACAATCATAGAAGAGATATAACACACAATGAACAAAATTAGTGGTTAAAATGTGTAACCACTCAATATAGCTCAAAACTCACATGGCAATTGTTCTTTAATCTTCTATGTTCCATAGAAATCCATTCAAGCAAGTTTGAGAAATAGTTTTCCAATCAATTCAATAGAAAGCCCAAAATTGTTGGAAAGTCATGTTATTTTTCACCAAAATTATTTCCTATATATGTATGTATGTACGTTGTGATGGATTCAAAATTTTTCAAGATTTCTCTAGTTCTCCTAATTTTCAACAAACGAAAAAGTAGCATGAACAATTAGGATCAAAATTGAACTAGGTGTTATACTATTCACATCATCCAATCACAACCAATATCTATACTATATATATCATGAAATGCAATATATATATTAATTAGAGTAAAGATGCAATAATAAAAAATATTAACAAATATCTATAAGAAACATAATAAAAGAAAATAAAAATAAAGGTGCAAAGTATTTGGGAAAAGAAAGTTTACACCCCAAAATTGGCGAATTCTCCCCCACACTTAAGCTTTGCACGGTTCTCCGTGCACGAACACAATCTAGGGGGAATGACGCTAAAGCGATCCACCTTCAGTTGGCGGATGCAGGGCTCGGGTTGTGGTAAAATCTCCAAGTCCAATGCGGGCTTGGCCTTTCCATCCTTGGTGTCCTCTTCCTCTCCCAGCTCCTTGCTGTTATGTCTTATTCTCAAAAAGAGTGAATAAGGCATAATTAGGAATCATAGGGCAAGTAGCTCAAAAGGGTAAAGGGATAAATAATTAAGCATCTAATTGAGGAAGCTTTCATATAAGTGTGGTATGATAAAAAAAAATGAGCCATGTGTGTATTCCAAGTGTGCACGCGGTTAGAATACACACAACGGCCAGTTAAAATGGCATCCACACGATCAAAAAGGTAAACATGAGTTTCTCAATTAAATGGCCTAAGTTGCAAGCAATAGATGAACATCAATTAAGGACGAGCATACTTAGGCAACAACGACAAGAGTGAATTGAGTTTAGGAATTATTGGATATTGAAGTTGTGCATGTGAAAGTGCGAAATTGATAGAAGATAGCACAATTAACAATAACCAATTCAATAATGAACCAAAAACTCGTTATTTATCATGAAACAGAAAGAAAAAGTCACATGGGAAGATACTTGTTACAAAAAGTGCCAAGCTTGATAAGAATCAAGTTGAGTCACTCAAACAAATGTAAAGCATTAACAAGGAACAAGTATCAGTCATGTGATGAATTTAATATGAAAAATCATGATGAATAAGTAATTTCAACTCAATTCACTAATTCAATGCACTTACATAATTTGTTCTAGTGGTACAATCAAAACATGAGCATTCAAACCCACTAAGCACTCGTAACTTAAAGCATAGTAAAAGTGCATTAGTGTAATCCAATCAAGAAATAACCCAATCAATCATCAAACACTTGCAATTTATTCAACTAACAGATAACTAAAGTAAAACTAATATTATTACCAAAATGAAAATGAGATACAATAAAGACTAAGTAAAACAAGTAGAAAGATAGGGGAAAGGAAGACAAGAGAGGGATGGAGGGGGTGGAAGTTCCTTAGGGCTTAATTCAAAGTGCAATGAAAATGTTGTCTAAAACAGCACTTGTGCGTACGTGCAGACATGTGTGCGTACGTGCAGACATGTGTGCATACGCACACAAGGTGAAACAAGGGAGGTGAGAGGCCGCACAAGGGTATGCAAACGCTCTGAACAGAAGGGGGGATAAGACGTGTGCGTACGCACAAAACTCTTTTTTTTTAAACAAGGATCATGTGTGCGTGCGCACATACATACATGCGCACGCACAGGAACAAAAACGGTTGGGGTTCACGCGCACAGGCTGTGCCAACGCTCCCACCAGAAGGGCTGCAATTTGGTGTGCGGACGCACAAGCTTGTTCAGCGGCACAGAGGGCGCGATAAAAAACATGCGTGCGTACGCACATGGTGGTGCGCACGCATAGACCAAGAAAAACAAGGGCGTGCCCATGCACAGTGTAACACCCCAATTACCCTAAGCCTTACCTCTAGCCGTCAAGCAAAGGTTAATCAGAGATTACGACAGTCCTAATACTTTTACATATTTATATATAGAAGAAAATAATATATTCTAGAAGCCTGATAAAAGTTAAACTCAAAAACGGGAATTTCAGAAGCGTGAAACATTCACACGAAACTAACGCACAAGACTCAAGGTATAGATGCAAGAGAATAGAACAAATGTATAGATATAGTAATATAAACATAGGGAACTAGCCGCAGCTTATGGAGTTTAAGCCAACTAGTTATAAATAGAAAGATACAGAGTTTTAGAATTAAAACAGCTTATATAACCTACCTCTCAACATAGCATCTAAGGCCATAAAGATAAAATACAAAAAGATGTGAGAGTAACTATAACAAGGTAAAATAAATTAAACCAAGGAGGAACCATACTCCGCTCTGTCACCATATTTGCAATCTCAACGAAGTAGATTATGACCTGCGTCAGAAAAATAACAACAAAATACGGAATAAGAACCGGAGGTTCTCAGCATGGTAATAGTGCCCAATGATGTAAGATGTAAGGCCCCAAGACGCCGAAGGCAATCTTAGAACTTCACATTGCATACGAGTATTCAAGCTTAGAACAAAATAAATAAATATATAAGGAACTTAAACCATAAACTGGATTATCTAAACTTAGGGGAATTCTAACTAATACTAATCACACCGCTGTGTCCCACAGCCTTCGCCAACCTAAACTCCGTGCGATCCCATCGCCACCGCCTACCTAACCTCCTCAGTACCAGACAAGCACAAATTAATGCAAGCAAGTAATACACAGATAATAAGCATATATAGCAAGTAATTTCGGAAAGCAAGTAGGCATATTATACAAGTAGGCAAGCCCAAGTAGTCAAAGCAAGCAAGCACATAAGAGATTCATATGATGAATGCCTATCCTATTGGCTCGTGATATCACTTGTCGGTCTATGAATGCCGATCCGACACATCCTTTCAGATGTCGCCTTTCTGCCACTTCCGAGGATATAGCACCTGGCCCGCTCTTGTTCCGAGGATATAGTGCCTGGCACACTCTTGTGGCAGAGAAGAGAAAATAACAACACACAAAACTCATCACATATCATTCCAAGGATATAGTGCCTGGCTCACTATCCACATCCACAATTCCATCAACCTCAATTCATGATCATTTCTCATCTCAAATTACTTCCAATTATCAACTCTTAACATTCCAAGGATATAGTGCCTGACACACTCTCTTTCAATCATTATCATCATTCCATTAACATCCTTAAATATTCATGTTTCTCAAACTCATCATAGGCAATTCCATTCCAAACTCATCAGTTCACCAATTTCTCAATTCACTGTCAACAATCACCCTATGCACCACTCTTCCTTCTCTCTCAACTAACTCATCCGCAAATATACTAGAAACCTACGTCTCCGTCCTCTACCTTTTCATAATAAACATCAACTAAAGCCCTTATCTTACTTCCCATCTTCTCATACTCGAAAGTAGGCCCAAAAGCTTTAAAATGGAGTTATAGAAGCTTACAACCTTGTTGGGAAGGTGAACTAGTTGAAAACAAAGTTTAAAATTTTGAAACAGGGCGTGTGCGTTCGCACAGGGGTGTGCGTGCGCACGCCCAGGAAGATTTTGAAAGTGTGCGTACGCACAGGGGTGTGCGTACGCACAGGTACTAAAATTTATAAAGTCTGTTCACTCGCACAAGCTATGCGAGTGCCCCTAACAGGCGTTCCTTCTCGACTTGTGCGTGCGCACAAGGCTGTGCATCCGCACAGGTCGTAATGCTTCGTTGATGTCCGTGCGCACAACCTATGCTAGCGCTGCCACTAGAGCCTTTTTTCCTGCCTGTGCGTACGCACAAGTTTGTGCGTCCGCATAGAATAACATTTTTGCAGGGTTGTACGTGCACACCAGGCGGTGCATCCGCACATATCAAAAAATTCTGAAATTCTGCAACTCTGCAGAATTTCAGATTTTAACACCAATCTTTGAATGATCATAACTTCCTCTACAAAAATCCAAATTTTACAAACTTTATGCCGTTTTAAAAGGTTTTCAAAGATCTTTAATTCTAAATCAATTTCAACCAATTTTGAAAACTGAGACAAAAGTTATGATCAGACAAAGTTCACTAAAAATCCATTTTTACACGAAATCTCAAAAACTTAATCTTAACCAAAACTCATTCCAATACCACTTCATTCACATTTCAACCATACCAAAACAGCCCAAATTCATACCAAACACTACTTCAACCATTTCCTCAATCACACAACCTTCTAAACCATTCAACAATCTTATATCCAACCTAATTCACATCCAATTTTCTTAATACCACCATTTCAAATTCTCAATAAACATAACAAATCTCAATAATCATCAATCCCTTATCAACACATAAATCACACATTCCTCATCAACTTTCATAATCATTATCAATCAACAACAAACATCAACCGCTACAATTCCTCATATTAATCTCATACAATCCACATCTTTAAACAATAGTTATCAAGATCAATATTCATATTACCATTATCAACATACACACTTACCCACATCAATCAACATCATAATTCATTATTAACACCAATACTTCTACACAATCACCCTCAATTATTCATCATCACATTTCTTATCACCAATAACCATCAACAATTAACATCAAACCACATATAATTATTCATACACCAGCCATATCCAATCCTATCTTAGGGTCAACTAGCCTAAGTGTCCAAGAACATTACATATTACATAAAAAAAACCGAAACCATACCTTGGCCGATTCCCAAATGCACCAAACACCAAAACGAAACCACCAAGCTTGATCCAAAGCCTCAACCAACTCCAACAAACACCAAAGCTCAAGCTAACAACACATATATATACCAACATCAAAACCTAATATACACAAAATAACTAAACACAAGGGTTTAGTGAAACCTTATCTTACCCTATGTGATTAGGGGTAAAATCCAATATTTATCCGCTACTAGAGATTACCTAAACAAGCAAAACCACAAAACTTGTTCAAAATCTAAACCCAAAACGCACAGATTTATAGGGCTGAAAACTGGGATGTGAAGAGAGAGATCTTACCAGATTTTCTTAGATAGAAATGTAGAGCTTGATGAGAGCTTCGGGTGGCCGCAAACGGCTCGTCAATCGGAGCTCCGGATCAAAAGTTATGACTCCCGGAAGAGGAGAGTGAATAGTGCTCTTTCTCTCTTCTCCTCTCTTCACTCTAACCGAACTCTCTCTTCCTCTCTCTTTTTATGAAGAAATGAGCTGAAATGTTCATTAAAGAAGCATTTATATGTTGGGTCTTGGGCCTGGTTTGGGTCCGATCCAACCCGTTAGCGTTTTTAGCCCGTTTGACCCACTTTGGGCTAAAACCTTTAAGATTAGTGTCCGGTTTTCGATTCTAAATTATTTTTTATCTTTTCAAAACAATAAACCAATTTTCCAAAATCATATTTTTCTAAAAACACAGCACCAGACAGACTTAAATCGGTTCAACCGGTTCAGCTGCCTGTTCGCGACTTCTCTTCAGAAAATACATTTTCCGACTCAGAAAAATTCACTGAAACCAAATTTCTCATTTATATTTTTAAATTAAAACTTCTAAATTTTAAATATATTCCTGGCACTAAAATTATTTTATTAAAATAGTTTTACGTGAAAACACGGGTTCTTACACACAGATCGTGCTGGCGCTGCGAACAGAGGGCAATACAAAGAGAGTGCGGGCGCATAGGCTTGTGCGCTTGCACAGGTCGCGAAACTCACAGGTGTGTGTGCACACATAACAGCGTGCGTACGCACAGATGCCCTATTTTGCAAAAATTTTTCTTTCATTTCTAAGGTGTTATGCCCTAGCTCAATCAATATTTCTACCCCAAAACATTCAAAACATCACAAAATCATGATGCATATGAAAAGTAACCTACCAAACCCAAAATTAAACTAATCCTAGGCTAACTAAGACATGCAGGCAAGCAATAAAACAAAGATTATAAACAAGAAAAGGGTAAGAACAATGTTACCATGGTGGGGTGTCTCCCACCTAGCACTTTGGTTTATAGTCCTTAAGTTGGTCTTGTTGGAGAGACTTGCTAGGGTGGCTTGTGTTTCCACTCTTCCTTGAATCTCCATCCATGCTTGGCTCTTAAAGCTCCTCCGGGATCCCACATTCTAGTTTCCCGTTCTCCTTCTTGCGAATTTTTATGCTCCAAGCTGGATGGACAAGTTCCCAATTGACCCTTGTAGCAACCCAACATTTTCCAAAAATCACCCAATTATGCTCTACACCCCACTTGAACAGCAATTCTTGAATTGGTTTTCTTGAAGAACCTTGGATTCTCTTTGCAATCCACGCTCCTTTCTCCATCATGTACCAGCCCAAGAAGGACCTTGAGTTGGTAGTCCATCTCCAAGATACCATATTGGTGGGAGCCAATAAAGCTCATAGATGAAATTGCCACCCACTTAATATGTTCTTGGTTGTCAACTACTTCCTCACCAACTTCCTCTTCCTCCTCTTCCCCATCACTCACATTATAACATAGAGGTTGTGAGAAGTCTACCTCCATGTCGCTCTCAAACTTAATGGGAAGAGGCTCATTAGAGTCATTGAGGGGATTAATCAAGGAGGACAAAAAATCATCAATGATGGAATCCTCATCTTGATCAATCTCTCTCAACTCCTCCTTTCTCTCCTCCGGTTCACATACTTTCCCTTCTCCCTCTAGTCGCACTTCAAGCTCCAACCTTTCTTCTTTCCCTTGTGGCTCCATGCTCTTCTTTTCACTATAAGCCTTAGTTGATCCCTCACATTTCTCAAGAGGAATGCCTTGATCGGATGAACGTAGGAGGATTAAGCGGTTTACCGCTTCGGTTATGGTTGCCATGAATTGCCTTTGTGTCCTTCGAAATCCTTCTTGCTCTTGGAGAAAGGCTTCAAGGTCTTGATGGTCTTGGGTCAAGGGTGAAAAAGCTTCACAATTAGGTAAGAAGGAAGGTTCATTGGTTGGAAAGAAGGTTGGATATGTGGGAGGTAGTTCATGTTGACGAGTATCTTGAGATGGTGTGTAAGAAGGTGTATGATGGTGGTGGTGTGGTGATTGAGAATACGGTGATTGAGGGTTGTGTTGAGGGTAGAGGTCATCGGTATATGGTGGTGGAAGTGTATAGTCATAGTGAAATCCACCATATCCTTGGTTTGGGTATGCATATTGGAGAGGGTATGGTTCATTGTAATATGGAGGAGGTTGCTCCTCCCAAAATTGATGCTCCAATCCCATGATGCAATCCAAAATTGAAGTTATCAAACCCTACAAAATGATCACAACCAAACTCCAAACCAATAGGGTGATAACTCATAGAGAAAATAGGAAATAAAAATTAAAGACATCAAGTGACAAAAGAAACAAAATCCTAATTTAATAGCAAAAACAAGCAAACAACCTAAAAAGTATCTATTCACACTATGGACATATTTACAACAACCAAAATATAGCACTCATGACGCTAGCTCTCCAGCAACGGCACCAAAATTTTGATAGATGAGAATTTATGCCAATTCGGAAAACTAGATAAAGTAATTCCATTGTGAGTATAGTCCAAACTGGCAATGGATCCTCTCAATCAAAATTTAATTCAAGATAATGTCACAATTCAAAGTAAATATAAACCGAGAGTATTTAGACTCCCGGGTCATTCTCCCTAGGAACTAATACCAATGAGCGCACACAATTTCGGTTGTGAGAGATCAACAGGGATTTTTTGATGATGGAAGCAAACAAAATAAAGAATTAAAGAACAAGACAAAATTGCAATTAATAAAGCAATAAAGGAATAAAAGAACTATGTATGTAATAATAACAAGTAATGCTATAAAGTGATGGAAAAGTGGTTTAAAACATAAATGATAATTATGGAATCCCTTCCTTGCCATAACTACAACTATGATAATTATGATAGATTAATCTCACTAAGTCCACCCTCACATCGGAGAGTAAATCAAGTGAGCATAATTGTTATCAATCCACAAGTCCTAGCTAACTTACTAATTACCTTAGTAAAAAGCTAGCATTAGTGGAAACAATAACAACTAACAACCCAAGAATTACCACTAAATGTTGGATATTAAGGCTCTAGTAATCCATAGACTCATTTTTTCCAAGCCAAGGGGTGGAAATTTACCCATAGCTAGGGTTGACATTTCATCAAACACCTAGTATGCATATTCATAAAACATGGCAAAATTAGTAAATTGATAAAAGCTATAAACCATAAATGATCAAAATCAATAAAAGTAATTCAAACAAACATATAAGAGTCATCAAACATCAAATTAAACAACTAGGAATCCAAAATTGCAAGACTATGTAAATTGGCAAGAGGAATGAAAATAAGAGAAAATATAAAACAAGCAATGTATTAAAAGAGACAATTAAAGAAATACTTACAATAAAAGTTGCTAGAATCCAAAATCAAACTTGACGTATAAAATGCTGCAAACCCTAATTAAGAACCCTAAGAGAGAATTTCCTAATCTACACTACTCCTACTCCTACTATTTGTTTTTCCTATTCTAAGATAGCTCTCTTGTCAAGTGTTGAATTCCCCTTGATATAGCACTCCATTTCAGCCTTCAAGCCTTCCAAAATGGGCCAAGAGGCCTTAGAAATCGTGAAGCACGTGTTTCATTAATGAAATCACATATTGGGTCTTGTGCGGACGCACAGAAGTGTGCGTCCGCACACTTGGCTGAAAATCGACCTGTACGTATGCACAGGTGCTTGTGCGTAAGCACACATGGAAATCCTCGCTTGTGCGCATGCATGTCGGGCTGTGCGTACGCACACTTCGTTGTGTGTGCTTTTCCTTGTTTTCTTCATGTTTTCTCTCTTGTACATGCTATCTTCCACTTTTGGCCATCCATTCTTGCCTTCAAGTCCTGAAATCACTCATAAACCATATCACGGCATCGAATGACATAAAAGTGGAATTAATTTGCTCTATTAAAGCACAAAATTGCATATTTTCACCTTTAAGATCAAATTAGGGATCAAACACAAAAGTATGCTATTTTGGTGTTTAAGTATGAGTTCATATGCTAGAATCCATCCAAATTGAGTCAAAATATACCATCAAATATGGACTCATCAAGACCCCACCTTCACCCCCAGGGTAACCAAACCTTTAGTAGGAGTAGAAGCACCACTAAAGTCTGTTATAGCAAAGTTGGTGGGAACCAAATCATTAGGATGCTTACCAACTTTCATTAGCATCCTCTCCGATAAGAGACTTATTACTGCTCCACCATCAATTAAAACTTTATTTACTTTAATTCCACTCATAGTGGTAGTAATATGAATTGAGCAAAGATGCAATTTTTATTTTTCAGGAGGCCTCAGGAAATACCCTGGTTCATTGGTGCACGAATCCCCACGCTTCGTACTACTGAACCAGCAAGTGCACTGGGTCGTCCAAGTAATACCTGAGCGAGTCAGGGTCGATCCCATGAGAATTGTGGTTTGAAGCAAGCTTGGTTATCTTGCAGATCTTAGTCAGGTGAATAGAAGAGTTATTGGTTTGAATTTGGTTAAAAGCATAAAAGGAATGAAAAAGGGTATTCAGAACTCAGAAGTCGTGTAAACTATGATAAGAAGGTGGTTAAGGCTTGGAGATGGTTTGTCCTTCTAGATTAACTCTGGTATTACTATTTTCTTCAATTGTTAATGATTTCTTCTATGGTAGGCTATATGTGATCAATGCCATACAGCCGCGGTCACAAATCTACTCCAGATCTGAACCCCATGAATAATGTGGATCCATTCTGATTGAGGGTGAAGCTCCTGCAGTCCATTCTCCTTAATGATCCTACTCAAAATACCACAGACAAGGTCGAATCTTCCAGATCAGAAAATGCTGCACCTTTGGGTTCTAGCCTCTACCGTAGAGACCCTAATCTGCCCATACCTCGGCTGAACTGGTATCTCGAGAAGTCGCCAACGAAATCGTGGATTAGCCATCTAAGAAATGTATAATCAAGCTGGCAGTTCGATGATTTCCACTCACGTATTCACACGAACCCAAGAAGAACATGGGTGGTTGTCAGGTACATGGTCTTAGTATGAAGAACGGAGCTGATTGTCACGGATCATCCCATTCATCAAGTTGAAAAATGAATATACATCTTAGAATTGAATCAAACACGGATTGAAGAGAAACGGTAATACTTTTATAATTCATAGAATCAGCAGGGCTCCTTCCCTCAACCTAGGAGGTTTAAAAACTCATACTGATAGAAAACACCATGTGAAAAACAAAATATGGCCAAAAGGTCCTGTATGATTATGTAAAATATCCCTTAAATACTAAACTAATGACTAAGGATTACACAAGAGGGGTAAAACAGTCTTTTTAGTGCTATACTCTACTTCTGGGGCCCACTTGGTGAGTCTTTGGGCTAAGCTTTGATGAGATCCACATGCTAGGAGGCCTCTAGGGCGTTGAATGCTGACTAGGGGATCCTCTTTGGGTATTTGAACGCTGGTCTCCTCCTTTGGGCACTGGACACCTGGACTGGGGCAAGAGGCTTGTAAGAACCGAGACTAATTAACCGTCTAAATAAATAATTAATATTGCCCAAAATAGGATCCAAAAATTTAGAATAAGAATTGGAGGATTTAAATATGATTTTTAGACTCAGTAGATTTTTCTGAGTCAGAAAATGTAGAAACAGTAGAAAACCTTAGGAAAATATTAGAAATTGAAAACCGGGCATTAATTTTAAAGGTTTGGCCCAAAGTTGGGCCAAACAGGCTAAAAATGCTAACAGGTTACACCGAACCCAAGTTGGACCCAAGCCCAACATATATATACTCTCATTAAAGGCCAATTCAGCACACAACACACACACCAGCTGAAGGAGAAAGAGGGAGAAGAGAGAAGAAGCACTATTCATCATCATCTTCTCAAGCTCATAACTTGAGCTACGGAGCTCCGATCGCCGCACCGTTTGTGGCCACGCAATCCTCGCAAAGAGCTCTACAAAACCTACTTAAGAAACTGGTAAGGAAATCACAAAATTTCTCTCTGTTCTTCCTTCCAAAATTTCGGATTTCTAGGGTTTTGGATTAAGTAAAATTTTGTGATTTTGAGTGTTTAGGCACACTCTAGCCCTTGATTGACATTGGATTTGGCTTCCAAAACTGTTGGGTAAGGTGAGTTGTTCTTGAACCCTTGTAAATTGATTAATTGTGAGTATTAGGTTTTGATTTATATGAAATATGTGATATTAGCTTGAATATTAGAGGTTGTTGGTGATTGTTGATGCTTGTTGGAGTTGGTTGGTGACTTGGTTATGGTTGGGAGCTTGATTTTGCACTCAATTTGAGTTTTGGTACATATTGGGAATCAGCCAAGATATGGTTTCGGTTTTTTCTATGTAATATATAATATTTTTGGACACTTAGGCTAGTGACCCATAGGATAGGTTTGAATTGAATTAGTTGTTGAATTGTTGAATGATGAATTATGATGAATTGATGATTTTTGAATATGTTGATGAATTATGATCTTGAAATTGATAAAGATGGTGTGAAATATTTTGATTGACATGAAATGAGATTGATTATGATGCTTGGTATTGATAGATTTAAGATTGATTAATGTGTTGGTAGAGGATTGATTATAGTGTTATATATTTGATGTTTGAGGTTGAGAATAATGAATTGTGAAGGAAAATTTGGTATGAATGGTGGAATTTGATACATAAGGTGAGTTATGCGTGAGTTATGAGGTAAATTAGAGTTTGGTATAGTTTTGGTTTGGTCTTGGTGGTGAAATTGGAAAATTGAGAATTTGTGATCTTTTGGTAAAACTGAAATTTTGATGAACTTCAATAAATCATATCTTAAGATACCGTGCTTGAAATTCAATGAATTTTATATCAAATGAAAGAAAATTGAACAAGCTTTAAAATGGTTTAAATTGTGTGGAAATTCAAATTTGGTAGAAAAAGATATGATTGTTGAAATTTTAGTGTTAAAATATGAATTCTGCAATATTGCAGAATTTTGTGATTTCTGGTTTGTGTGCGCACGCAAACCCCGTGAATTTTTGAACCTGTGCATACGCACAGCCTTGTGCGTATGCACACATGGGGACATGGCTACTGATGGGAGCGCTAGCACGCCCTGTGCGCGCACATAACCAACGAAGTTCTACAAGCTGTGCGCATGCACAGACTTGTGCGCACGCACACGTTGGAAGGGGCATTCTGTTGAGGGCGTTCGCACGCCTTGTGCGAGTGAACAGAATTGTAAAATTTTGCACTTGTGCGTACGCACACATTTTTAAAATCTTCTTGGGCGTGCGCACGCACACCCCTGTGCTTACGCACATGCCCTGTTTTTCAATTTAAACTTTGTTTTCAACTATTTCACCTTCTCAACGAGCTTGTAAACTTCTGGGACACCTATTTAAGACTTTTGGCTTAAATTTTGGGCATCAAAACATGGGAAAAGGTCCTATGGGAATTAATTGGTATTTTCCTTGAAAGGTTAGAGAATGGAGGGTTAGGTTTCTGGTGTACTAAGGATCGGTTTGGTAGAGTGAGAAGGAAGAATAGTATATGAGTTGAGAAACTGATGGACTAATGAGTTCAGAATAGAAATGTTGAATTGACAGTGGTTGAGATGAGTCGAGGACTCGGAATAAAATGATGGATTCATGATATAATGAAAAATGTTTTCTGAAAACCATTGAATTATTGTTTTATACTGAGATTGTTAAGGCGCTATGCGCCTGGCAGGGACGGTGGCTAATCCTGCCTGTCGAGGTAGTGGCAGCGGCAAAAGGACGGTGGTTAATCCCACTTACGTTGAGATGTGAGGTCTGTGGCAAGAGTATACCGCTCACATCCCTTCGGATCACTAGAGTGTGCAGGCACAAAATCCTGGACGGTGTTCCGAGCAACTTATCTTGGGGGTTCCCAATCATGATTCCGAAGGGCAACATCTCCATGGAAATGTGTCGGGTTGGCAGTTGAACCGACAATGTGATATCACAGCCAATAGGACATGCATTCATCACGTGCATTTTCTATTTGTTTGTTTGCTTTGCCGACTTGTAATTGCTTGCTTAAGTGTACAACATGTCTAATTTCCTACTTGAATTACTTGCCATATATGCCTATACTTATGTTTTACTTGCATTGATATTATCTGTGTTTTCTTCTAAGATTGAGGAGGTTCAGAAGGCGATGGTGATGGGATCGCGTGGAGGATAGGTTGGTAAAAGCTGTGGGACAACGGAGAACTTTTAGACTCGAAAATCTTTTAAGTTAGATTACCCCTTTTTATGTTATGGTTTTAAGTTAAGCTTTACTGTTTTAGTTATGCTTTAAGTTGAATCTTGTAATGGATATGAAGTTCTATGATTGCCTCTGGCATCCCGGGGTCTTATATCTTACATCATTGGGCACTGTTACCATACTGCCTCTGATTCTCATACCATATCCAGTTGTTGTTTTTCAGATGCAAGTCGCAACCCACCTCGGTGAGTTGCTCGATGGTTATAGAGCGGAGGATCCTAGATATATTTTGGATGTCTTTTTGCTTATTTTGTTTAGACCTCTCATCTTTTGTAATTACTTTTGCCTAGAAGCTTACTTTGAGAGAAAAACTTGTATAAGCCATTTTAACGTTCAGATTTCTGTATTGTTTGTATATAGCTAGCCAGCTTGAACTCCGTGAGCCGTGGCTAGATATTTATATTATTACACTCTGATATTTTGTCATATTATATCTTTTTCTTGTGCGTTGAGTTAGTAACTTCATGTGTACGTTTTGCGCTTTTCCAAATTCTATTTTTGGGCTGTATCCTTCATTGGGCTTCTAGAATATATTATTTCCTTCTATATTAAATGTTACAGGGTTGGCGTTGAACACTAGTTTTGGACCTTCAATTCTGAAGAAAAGTATAAACTATTATACATCACTGGAAAGTTCTGAAAGTCAGCTTTCCATAGCCATTGAAAACGCTCTATTTAGACTTCTGTAGCTCCAGAAAAACTTGAGTGCAAGGAGGTTAGATCCAGATAGCATCTGCAGTGCTTTCTCTGTCTCTGAATCAGACTTTTGCTCTAGCTCCTCATTTTTAGCCAGAAAATACCTGAAATTGCATAAAAACACACAAACTCAAAGTAGAATCCAAAAATGTGAATTTTACTCTAAAACCTATGAAAAATTAGTAAAACTTAGACAAAACATACTAAAAACTATATGAAAATGATGCCAAAAAGCGTAAAAAATATCCGCTCATCACAACACTAAACTTAAACTGTTTCTTGTCCCCAAGCAACTAAAAACACAGTAGGATAAAAAGAAGAGTAAGATACAATAAATCTCAGAGTTTCCTATGAAGCTCAATTTCAAATAGATGAGCGGGACTTAGTAGCTTTTTACTTCTGAATAATTTTGGCATCTCACTATCCATTGAAACTCAGAAGTGTTGGTTTCTTTAGGAACTTAGAATTCAGATGATATTATTGACTCTTCTAGTTCAGTTCTTTTTTATTCTTGAACACAGCTTTCAGAGTCTTGGTCGTGACCCTAAGCATTTTATTTTCCAGTATTACCACCGGATACATAAATGCCACAAACACTTTAACTGGGTGAACACCTTAGGGTTGTGATTCAGCTTTGCTAGAATCCCCAGATAGAGGTGTCCAGAGTTCTTAAGCACACTCTTTTGCTTTGGACCATGACTTTAACTACTCAGTCTCAAGCTTTTCAGTTGACACCTCCACACCACAAGCATATGGTTAAGGACAGCTTGGTTGAGCCACTTAGGCTAGGATTTTATTCCTTGTAGGCCCTCCTAACCATTGTTGCTCAAAGCCTTGGATCCTTTTACCCTTGCCTTTTGGTTTAAAGGGTTATTGGATTTTTGCTCTTGCCTTTTGGTTTAAAGAGCTATTGGCTTTTTCTTCTTTTTTTTATTATTATTATTATTTTTTTTCGCATGCATATTTTTTTCTTTTATTGCAACATGCTTTTTCTATTTCTTTTTTTGCTGCTTTATCTTTCTTCAAGAATTAATTTTTGGATTTTTAAGATTACTGGTGCACAAAATTGTGATCTCAATGGCATCAACAACTTAGTACGCACAATTGTAATCTCAACTCTTTTTCACAACTTCGCACAACTAACCAGCAAGTGCACAGGGTCGTCCAAGTAATAAGTCTTACGTAAGTAAGGGTCGATCCAACGGAGATTGTCGGCTTGAAGCAAGCTATGGTCATCTTGTAAATCTCAGTCAAGCGAATTCAAATGGTTATAGAGTTTTGATAATTAAAAGATAAATAAGCATAAAATAAAGATAGAGATACTTATGTAATTTATTGGTGGGAATTTCAGATAAGCGTATGGAGATGCGTTATTCCTTCTGAATCTATGCTTTCCTACTGTCTTCATTCAATCCTTCATACTCCTTTCCATGGCAAGCTGTATGTTGGGAGATCACCGTTGTCAATGGCTATCGTCCGTCCTTTCAGTGAAAATGGTCCAAATGCGCTGTCATCACACGGCTAATCATCTGTCAGTTCTCACTCATGTTGGAATAGGATCTATTGATCCTTTTGCGTCTGTCACTACGCCCAACACTTACGAGTTTGAAGCTCTTCGCAGTAATCCCATCCCAGATCCTACTCGGAATACCACAGACAAGGTTTAGACTTTTCGGATCTCAAGAATGCTGCCAATTGATTCTAGCTTATACCACGAAGACTCTGATCGTGAACCAGAAGGCTAAGAGATATGCATTCAAGCTCGTTTGCATGTAGAACGGGAGTGTTTGTCAGGCACGCGTTCATAAGTTGAGAATGATGATAAGCGTCACATAATCATCACATTCATCATGTTCTTGTGTGTGAATGGATATCTTAGAACAAGAATAAGCATGAATTGAATAGAAAACAGTAGTAATTGCATTAATACTCGAGGAACAGCAGAGCTTCACACCTTAATCTATAGTGTGTAGAAACTCCACCGTTGGAAATACATAAGTGATAATAGTGTTCATTGACTTCGGCCCCAGAGAGGGAACCAGAATAACCAAGACCGATCCTCAGATCAAAGATGATCCAAAAGATGTGAGTACAATAGTAAAAAGTTCTATTTATACTAAACTAGTTACTAGGGTTATAGAAATAAGTAATTGATGCAGAAATCCACTTCTGGGGCCCACTTGGTGTGTGCTTGGGCTAAGCATTGAAGCTTTCACGTGTAGAGACTTCTCTTGGAGTTAAACGCCAGTTTGCAGTCTGTTTTGGGCGTTTAACTCTAGCTTGTAACTTGTTTTTGGCGTTTAACGCCAGAATAGGGCAGGAAGTTGGCGTTTGAATGCCAGTTTGCATCGTCAAAACTCGAGCAAAGTATGGACTATTATATATTTCTGGAAAGCCCTGGATGTTTACTTTCCAACGCAGTTGAGAGCACACCATTTAAGTTTCTGTAGCTCCAAAAAATCCATTTCGAGTGCAGAGAGGTCAGAATCCAACAGCACCAGTAGTCCTTTTTTAGCCCTCTGAATCAGATTTTTGCTCAGGTCCCTCAATTTCAGCCAGAAAATATCTGAAATCACAAAAAAACACACAAACTCATAGTAAAGTCCAGAAATGTGAATTTTGCTTAAAAACTAATAAAAATATACTAAAAACTAACTAAATCATACTAAAAATAATGCCAAAAGCGTATAAATTATTCGCTCATCACAACACCAAACTTAAATTGTTGCTTGTCCCCAAGCAACTGAAAACAAAATAGGATAAAAAGAGGAGAACATACAATGAATCTCATAATATCAATGAAACTTAGTCCCAATTAGATGAGCGGGGCTAGTAGCTTTTTGCTTCTGAACAGTTTTGGCATCTCACTTTATCCTTTGAAATTCAGAATGATTGGTATCTATAGGAATTTAGAATTAAGATAGTATTATTAATTCTCCTAGTTCAGTATGTTGATTCTTGAACACAGCTATTTTATGAGTCTTGGCCGTGGCCCTAAGCACATTGTTTTCCAATATTACCACCAGATACATAAATGCCATAGACACATAACTGGGTGAACCTTTTCAGATTATGACTCAGCTTTGCTAAAGTTCCCAGTTAGAGGTATCCAGGGTTCTTAAGCACACTCTTTAACTTTGGATTACGACTTTAACCACTCAATCTCAAGCTTTTCACTTGGACCTTCATGACACAAGCACATGGTTAGGGACAACTTAATTTAGCCGCTTAGGCCTGGATTTTATATCCTTGGGCTCTCCTATCCATTAATGCTCAAAGCCTTGGATCCTTTTTACCCTTGTCTTTTGGTTTAAAGGGCTATTGGCTTTTTCTGCTTGCTTTTTCTTTTTTTCTTTTTTTTCGCCACTTTTTTTCTTTTTCACTGCTTTTTCTTGCTTCAAGAATCAATTTCATAATTTTTCAGATCATCAATAACATTTCTCTTCGTTCATCATTCTTTCAAGAGCCAACAATTTTAACATTTATAAAATTCACTATAAAAAATATGCAATGTTCAAGCATTCATTCAGAAAACAAAAAGTATTGCCACCACATCAAAATAATTAAACTAATTTCAAGATAAAATTTGAAATCCAAGTACTTCTTGTTCTTTTGTAATTAGGCACATTTTTTTCATTTAAGAGAGGTGAAGAATTCATGGAATTATTCATAGCTTTAAGGCATAGACAATAGACACTAATGATCATGTAGTAAAGATACAAACATAGACAAACATAAAGCATCAAATTTGAAAAACAGAAAAATAAGAACAAGAAAATCAAAGAATGGGTCCACCTTAGTGATGGTGGCTAGTTCTTCCTCTTGAAGATCCAATGGAATGCCTGAGCTCCTCTATGTCTCTTCCTTGCCTTTGTTGCTCCATCCTTAGTGCTTTTGGTGCTCCTATCCTTAGTTTCTCCCAATAGTTGTGTGGAGAAAAATGTATCCCTTGAGGCATCTCAAGGATTTCTTGATGAAGAACTTCCTCATGCTCTTGTTGAGGTCCATGAGTGGGCTCTCTTATTTGCTCCATTTTATTCTTAGTGATGGGCTTTTGAGATAAATCTTTCCATCTCCCATGACTCGGAGGTGGAAGCAATTGCCTTCTCTTTCCTCTTTCTAGAGGTTTCTCCGGCCTTAGGTGCCATAAAGGGTTATGGAAAAACAAAAAGTAATGCTTTTATCACACCAAACTTAAAAGGTTTGCTCGTCCTCGAGCAAAAAAAGAAAGAAAGAAGGGAAAGAAGAAGAAAATGGAGGAGATGGAGGGTGGTATGTGGTTCGGCCAAGGGGTAGAAGTAGTGTTGGTAATGTGTGAAAATGAAGCAATGTGGAGGGGTTTATATAGGAGTGGGGGGAGAGGTAGGTTCGTGTATTTGGATAGAGTGTTATAGAGATGTATGAGGGGGTAGAGAGAGAGGTGGGGTAGCTGGGGATCCTGTGGGGTCCATAGATCTTGACGGGTCAAGGACTTCTCATCCTTGCTCTAATTAGACGTGTAAAACGTCCTTATTGTGCAATCCTGGCATTTAATGCCAGACTGCTACTTGTTTCTGGTATTAAACACCAGATTTTATACCTTTTCTAGCATTTAACGCCAAGATGTTGCTTGTTTCTACCGTTAAACGCCAGCTTTATGCCCTTTTCTGGTGTTAAACGCCAGTCTGGTGCCCATTTCTGGCGTTAATCGCCCAAAATGGTGCCAGACTGGGCGTTTAACGCCCATTCTGCTACTCTTACTAGCGTTTAAACACCAGTAAGTTCCTCCTCCAAGGTGTGCTATTTTTTATGCTATTTTTGAATTTATTTTTATTTTTGTAGTTGTTTTTGTGACTCCACATGATCATCAACCTAAAGAAAACATGAAATAACATAGATAAATAAAAATTGGGTTGCCTCCCAATAAGCGCTTCTTTAATGTCAATAGCTTGATAGTGGACTCTCATGGAGCCTCACAGATATTCAGAGCATGGTTGGGGCCTCCCAACACCAAACTTAGAGTTTAGTTGTGGCTTCCCAACACCAAACTTAGAGTTTGAATGTGGGGGCTTTGTTTGACTTTGTATTGAGAGAAGCTTTTCATGCTTCCTCTCCATGGTTGCATAGGGAGATCCTTGAGTCTTGAATACAAGGTAGTCCTCATTCAATTGAAAGACCAACTCTCCTCTGTCAACATTAATCACACTTTTGCTGTGGCTAGGAAAGGTCTACCAAGGATGATGGATTCATCCTTATCCTTTCCAGTGTCTAGGATTATGAAATCAGCAGGGATGTAAAGGCCTTCAACCTTCACTAGCACGTCCTCTACTAGTCCATAAGCCTTTTTCATGGATTTATCTGCCATCTCTAATGAGATTCTTGTAGCTTGAACCTCAAAGATTCTCAGTTTCTCCATTACAGAGAGTGGTATGAGGTTTATGCCTGACCCCAGGTCACACAGAACCTTCTCAAAAGTCATGGTGCCTATGGTACATGGTATTAAGAACCTTCTGAGATCCTCTTTCTTTTGAGGTAATGTCTGCCTAATCAAGTTATTCAGTTCATTGGTGAGAAAGGGGGGTTCATCCACCTAAGTCTCATTACCAAATAACTTGGCATTCAGCTTCATGATTGCTCCAAGGTACTTAGCAACTTGCTCTTCAGTAATATCTTCATCCTCTTTGGAGGAGGAATAGTCATCAGAGCTTATAAATGATAGAAGTAGGTTCAATGGAATCTCTATGGTATATAGATGAGCCTCAGATTCCTTAGGTTTCTCAATTTGGAACTCCTTTTTGTCCAGAGGACATCCCATGAGGTCTCTCTCACTGGGATTCACGTCCTTCTTCTTCTCTCTAGGTTTGGCCACACCAAGTAAGGTTATGGCCTTGCACTCTCTTTTTGGATTCTCTTCTGTATTGCTTGGGAGAGTACTAGGACGATGAGTTTCAGTGACTCTTTTACTCAGCTAGCCCACTTGTGCCTCCAAATTTCTAATGGAGGACCTTGTTTCATTCATGAAACTTAGAGTGGCCTTAGATAGATCAGAGACTATGTTTGCTAAGCTAGAGGGGCTCTGCTCAGAATTCTCTGTCTGTTGCTGAGAGGATGATGGAAAAGGCTTGCTATTGCTAAACCTATTTCTTCCACCATTATTAAAGCCTTGTTGAGGCTTTTGTTGATCCTTCCATGAGATATTTGGATGATTTCTCCATGAGGAATTATAGGTGTTTCCATAGGCTTCACCCATGTAATTCACCTCTGCCATTACAGGGTTTTCAGGATCATAAGCTTCTTCTTTAGAAGATGCTTCTTTAGTACTGTTGGATGCATTTTGCAAACCATTCAGACTCTGAGAAATCATATTGACTTGCTGAGTCAATAATTTGTTCTAAGCCAATATGGCATTCAGAGCATCAATTTCAAGAACTTTCTTCCTCTGAGGCGTCCCATTACTCACAGGATTCCTTTCAGAGGTGTACATGAACTGGTTATTTGCAACCATTTCAATGAGTTCCTGAGCTTCTGCAGGTTTCTTCAGGTGAATAGATCCACCTGCAGAATGGTCCAAAGACATGTTAGACAATTCAGACAGACCATCATAAAATATATCCAGGATGGTCCATTCTGAGAGCATGTCAGAAGGACACTTTTTGGTCAGTTGCTTGTATCTTTCCCAAGCTTCATAGAGGGATTCACCTTCTTTCTGCCTGAAGGTTTGAACATCCACTCTAAGCTTGCTCAGCTTTTGAGGAGGAAAGAATTTGGCTAAGAAAGCCGTGACCAGCTTATCCCAAGAGTTCAGGCTATCTCTAGGTTGAGAGTCCAACCATATTCTAGTTCTGTCTCTTATAGCAAAAGGGAAAAGCATAAGCTTATAGACCTCGGGATCAACTCCATTGGTCTTAACAGTATCACAGATCTACAAGAATTTAGTTAAGAACTGAAAAGGATCTTCTGATGGAAGTCCATGAAACTTGCAATTCTGTTGCATCAGAGAAACTAATTGAGGCTTTAGCTTAAAGTTGTTTGCTCCAATAGCAGGGATTGAGATGTTTCTTCCATAGAAGTTAGAATTTGGTGCAGTAAAGTCACCAAGCACCTTCCTTGCATTGTTGTTGTTGGGTTCGGATGCCATATCCTTTTCCTGTTCGAAAATTTCAGTTAGGTCCTCTTCAGAGTACTGTGCTTTAGCTGCTCTTAGCTTCCTCTTCAAGGTCCTTTCAGGTTCAGGATCAGCTTCAACAAGAATGCCTTTTTCATATGAGAGAGAGAAAAAAACAAAAAAAAGTATGGAATCCTCTATGTCACAATATAGAGATTCCTTTATGTGAGTAGAAGAGCAGAAGAATAAGAATGAGGAAAGAAAGAGAAAAATTCGAACTCAGAGAGAGGGATAGGGTTCGAATTTTTTTATGAGTAGAGGAGAAGTGTTAGTAAATAAATAAAATAAATAAAAGGAGAGAGGGGGGTGAAAATAATTAAAAGGAAAAGGAAAATATTTTTGTTTTTATTTTAAAATTTAGTTAGAATTCGAAAATTAAGAGAAGAAATAGAATAAAATTAAAATTTAAAACAATTAGTTAATTAAAAAGATTTTTGAAAAAGAGGATGGTGATTTTCGAAAATTAGAAAGAGAAAAGTAGTTAGGTGGTTTTGAAAAAGATACAAAATAGTAAAACAAACAAAAAGTCAATTAGTTAGTTGAGAAAGATTTGAAAATCAATTTTGAAAAGATAAGAAGTTAGAAAAGATTTTGAAATTAATTTTGAAAAAGATATTATTTGAAAAAGATATGTTTGAAAAGATATGATTGACAAGATATGACTGAAATTTATTTTGAAAAAGATTTGAAAAAGAAATTTAAAAAGATTTGATTTTGAAATTAAAGTTAATGACATGACTAACAAAAAACTAAAAGATATGATTCTAAAATTTAAAGGTTGAACCTTTCTTAACAAGAAAGTAACAAACTTGAAATTGTTTGAATCAAAACATTAATTGTTAGTGTTAATTTCGAAAATTATGAAATAAAGATAAGAAAAAGATTTTGAAAATCAATTTAAAAAAATTTCGAACATATAAAAGAAAAATAAAAAAGATTTGATTTTTGAAAAAGTTTTGAAAAGATAAGATTTTTAAAATTGAAATCTTGACTTGACTAACAAGAAACAACTTATTTTAAAAATTTTTGACTAAGTCAACCCAAAGATTTCAAAATTTATGAGTGAAATAAGGAAAAGATATTTTTATTTTTGAATTTTTACTGAGGAGAGAGAAAAACACAAAAATGACTCAAGACATGAAAATGTTGGATTAAAATAAATGATGCATGCAAGAACACTATGAATGTCAATATGAACACCAAGAACACTTTGAAGATTATGATGAACATCAAGAGCTTATTTTTTAAAAATTTTCAAGAAAAGAAAAACATGCCAGACACCAAACTTAGAGATTTTTCATGTTTAGACACTATGAATTCAAAAATGCATATGAAAAACAACAAAAGACTCAAAACATGAAAATGCAAAGATCAAACAAAGAAAATCATCAAGAACAACTTGAAGATCATGAAGAACACATGCATGAATTTTCGAAAAATTTTTTTGAGAAAAATAAAAATAAAAATATGCAATTAACACCAAACTTGAAAATTGACTCTAGACTCAAACACGAAACACAAATTTTTTTTTGATTTTATGATTTTATGATTTTTTTGTATTTTTTTCGAAAATTATTTTGAAAAAGAAAATAAGAAACTCAAATTTTTTAATAAGAATTCCAGAAATCATGCAATGTTAGTCTAAAGCTCCGGTCCAGGAATTAGACATGGCTTACTAGCCAGCCAAGCTTCAAGTGAAAGCTTCGGTCCAAAATACTAGACATGGCCAATGGCCAGCCAAGCTTTAGCAGAACATTGTATACAATAGCTATGTGTGTAACAACCAAATTGATGAGAATCAACTAACACGCTTTGCATTGATAAGTGGAAGCCTCAGTCCAACAGAATTAGACATGGCTTCACAGTCAGCCAGGCTTCAACATATCATCATGAAACTCTAGAATTCATTCTCAAAAATTCTGAAGAACAAAATAAATTCTTTTTATTTTTTTTCAAAAATAAAAAATAAAAAGCTTAAACATAAAATAAAATTACCCAATCTAAGCAACAAGATGAACCCTCAGTTGTCCAAACTCGAACAATCCCCCGCAACGGCGCCAAAAACATGGTGCACGAAATTGTGATCTCAATGGCGCCAATAACTTGATACGCACAATTGTAATCTCAACTCTTTTTCACAACTTCGCACAACTAACCAGCAAGTGCACTGGGTCGTCCAAGTAATAAACCTTATGTAAGTAAGGGTCGATCCCATGGAGATTGTTGGCTTAAAGCAAGCTATGGTCATCTTGTAAATCTCAGTCAGGCGGATTCAAATGGTTATGGAGTTTTGATAATTAAAAGATAAATAAACATAAAATAAAGATAAAGATACTTATGTAATTCATTGGTGGGAATTTCAGATAAGCATATGGAGATGCGTTATTCCTTCTGAATCTCCGCTTTCCTACTGTCTTCATTCAATCCTTCATACTCCTTTTGCATGGCAAGCTGTATGTTGGGGGATCACCGTTGTCAATAGCTACCGTCCGTCCTCTCAGTGAAAATGGTCTAAATGCACTGTCATCGCACGGCTAATCATCTGTCAGTTCTCACTCATGTTGGAATAGGATCCATTGATCCTTTTGTGTCTGTTACTACACCCAACACTTGCGAGTTTGAAGCTCGTCACAATCATCCCATCCCAGATCCTACTCAGAATACCACAGACAAGGTTTAGACTTTCCGGATCTCAAGAATGCTGCCAATTGATTCTAGCTTATACCACGAAGACTCTGATCGTGAACCAGAAGGCTAAGAGATATGCATTCAAGCTCGTTTGCATGTAGAACGGGAGTGTTTGTCAGGCACGCGTTCATAAGTTGAGAATGATGATGAGCGTCACATAATCATCACATTCATCATGTTCTTGTGTGCGAATGGATATCTTAGAACAAGAATAAGCATGAATTGAATAGAAAACAGTAGTAATTGCATTAATACTCGAGGAACAGCAAAGCTCCACATCTTAATCTATGGTGTGTAGAAACTCCACCGTTGGAAATACATAAGTGATAATAGTGTTCATTGGCTTCGGTCCCAGAGAGGGAACCAGAATAACCAAGACCGATCCTCAGATCAAATATGATCCAAAAGATGTGAGTACAATAGTAAAAAGTTCTATTTATACTAAACTAGTTACTAGGGTTACAGAAATAAGTAATTGATGCAGAAATCCACTTCCGGGGCCCACTTGGTGTGTGCTTGGGCTGAGCATTGAAACTTTCACGTGTAGAGACTTCTCTTGGAGTTAAACGCCAGTTTGCAGTCTGTTTTGGGTGTTTAACTCTAGCTTGTAACTTATTTCTGGCGTTTAATACCAGAATAGGGCAGGAAGTTGGCATTTGAACGCCAGTTTGCATCGTCAAAACCCGAGCAAAGTATGGACTATTATATGTTGCTGAAAAGCGCTGGATGTGTACTTTCCAACGCAGTTGAGAGCCTACCATTTAGGGTTCTGTAGCTCCAAAAAATCCATTTCAAGTGCAGGGAGGTCAGAATCCAACAATATCAGCAGTCCTTTTTCAGCCTCTGAATCAGATTTTTGCTCAGGTCCCTCAATTTCAGCCAGAAAATACCTGAAATCACAAAAAACACACAAACTCATAGTAAAATCCAGAAATGTAAATTTTTCTTAAAAACTAATAAAAATATACTAAAAACTAACTAAATCATACTAAAAACTACTTAAAAACAATGCCAAAAAGCGTATAAATTATCCGCTCATCAATTACCAATAATACTTTTCCTTTTTCTTCATTCTTTCAAGGACCAACATTTTAAAATTCTAATTTCCAATATGCACTGTTTATTCATACATTCAGAAAACAAAAGCAATGCCACCACATCAAGATAATTAAACTATTCTTATTATAAACTCGAAATTCATGTATCTCTCAATTCTTTTCAAATTAAAATTTATTTTAAGCAAGGTGAGAGATATATGGAACATTTTATAGCTTAAAGACATAGATGGGAATGATCATGGAATAAGAACAAGAGAACAAACAATACAACATAACAGAAAATAGAAAAATAACATAGGAAAAAGGAGATAAAGTGAACAAATCCACCTTTAATGGTGGCGGCTAGTACTCCTTCTTGAGGATCCAATGTGGTGCTTAATCTCTTCAATTTCACTCCTTTGTCTCTGTTGTTCTTCCCTCATAGCCCTTTGGTCTTCCCTCAAAGCTTTTTGATCTTCTCTTATTTGATGGAGGGTGGTAGAATATTCCTGATGTTCCATCCTTAACTGATTCATGTTAGTGTTTAGTTCTCCAAGAGAAGTGTGCCGTTGATCCTAATAGCTTTGAGGAGGAAAATACATCTCTTGAGGCATCTCAGGGATCTCATGCTGAGGAAGTTGCACAGGTTCATGTGCATGCTCTCTAGTTTGCTCCATCCTCTTCTTAGTGATGGGCTTGTCCTCCTCAATGAAGATGTCTCCTTCTATGACAATTCCAGCTGGATTGCATAGATAACAAAAGAGGTGTGGAAATGCCAACCTTGCTTGGGTGGGAGGCTTCTCAGCTATCTTGTATAATTCTTGAGGAATCACCTCATGTACCTCCACCTCACTTCCAATCATGATACAATGGATCATGAAGGCTCTTTCAAGCGTCACTTCTGACCGGTTGCTACTGGGGATGTTAGAGCGTTGGATGAATTCCAACCATCCTCTAGTTTTGGGCTTGAGGTCAAGCCTTCTTAGTTGAATGGACTTGCCTTAGGAATCACTTTTCCACTATGCTCCTTCCACACAAATGTCTGAGAGCACATGATCCAGTCTTTGATCAAAGTTGACTCTCCTAGTGTAAGGATGTGGGTCTCTTTGCATCAAGGGCAAGTTGAACGCCAACCTCACACTATCCGGGCTGAAATCTAAGATTCTCTCTCGGACCATGGTGCTCCAATTCTTTGGATTTGGGTTCACACTAGTGTCATGGATTTAGTAACCCATGCATTAACATAGAACTCTTGTACCATTAAAATCCAAACATCTTGAATGGGATTGGTTAGGACTTCCCAACCTCTTCTCCAGATCTCTCTTCGGATACTCATTCTTCTTGAGCTTGAAAGGGACCTCAGGGATCACTTTCTTCTCTGCCACTACTTCATAGAAGTTGTCTTGGTGGGATTTAGTGATAAATCTCTCCATCTCCCAAGATTCGAAGGTGGCGGCTATCTGCCTTTCCTTTCCTCTTTCTAGAGGATTCTCCAATCTTGGGTGCCGTAAGTGGTAATGGAAAGCAAAAAGCAACGCTTTTCCCTCACCAAACTTAAGAGCTTTGCTCGTCCTCGAGCAAAAATAAAGAAAAGAGAAGAATGGAGTAGAAGAGGAAGAAAATAGAAGGAGATAGAGGGAGAGAGAGGACTCGGCCGAATGGGGCTTATGAGTGTATGAAGCGTGTGTGCATGAAGGGTTAGAAGGAGGGGTATTTATAGGAGGGGTAGGGTTGGGTTCGGCCATGGGTGATAAAATAGCTCTCTTTTCTTGTAGTGGATTTATATAAAAATGTGTCTTAGGACATTCACGAAAAAAAAATTGTTTTGGAGGATCTGAGTAATTTTGGGCTGCACTTGGTTTATTTCAGTAATTTACCCTAAAATAATAAGTCTAGATGAAAATATCGAAGAAAAATAAAGAGCATTAAAGTCCAGTTTAGATAAATAATTTAATTAGACTCTTTTTGACAAAATAACTTAAACAATAAATGACTATATTAGAACTAGTTTATAAATAAGTTATTTTGTATTTAGATTTTTAGTTCTAAAAGTGTTTATTTTATAAAAATATGATAAAAAATGATAATATTATACGAAAAGTCAACTTTTTTTTAATTTTTCTATAAATTCTTAAATAATTTCTTAAAAAACTACTTTTTAATTTTAAAAATTACATTAGACATTAATATTACTACTTTTTATAAATTAAAAATACAAAAAAATTACTTTTAAAACTTCCCCAACGAACTCTAAATAAATCTCTAAATTACCATTCACTTTTGGTGAACATTTAATAATCTTGCGATTTTCGAACAATTTGGCGGTAGGAACAAATGAAGTACCTGAGGTTAGCATAATCTTCACCACCATTTAATACTTTTTATACAATTTAATATTTAAGGTGAATATTTATCCCGTTTTCTCATAATTTTTTTAAGAAGTATGAGACCTAAAAAAAATATCTATTTCGGCCTCTAATAATTAATTTTGTAAAATTAATTTGTCTTTTTGTTAATTATATTTTTTTAAAACATGTTTATGTAATTTATTAATTATTAATATATTTTTTATTTTTTTATAAATAAAAATAATTTAAGAATTATTAATCTTTTTAGTTTTACACAATAAATTTAATTTATATATTTAAAAAAAATAAATTTAATTCATATATTTAAAAGACAATAAAATTTTTAATAAAAAATTACTAATTTTAATTAATTTTTAACGAATAAATCAACAATTTAATATGTTAGATAAAAAATTAATTAATTTTACAAAAATAAAGCTTAAAAATAAAAAATATTTTTTATTAAAAATTTTATTACTTTTTAAAATAATTGTCAAAAGTTCGTTTAAATATTTTTTCTAAAAAATTTAATTAGAAAATTCCATTTGATCATCACCTAAACCATTAGCTCCAAGTAGTTCAGTTACAATTTGTCCACCTCGACTAAATAATGAATCTGATATTGCGCCACTACCAGACGTGGCTGCTGCTTGTTTAACTAGTGGGAGTGGATCTTCATAAACAATATTATTTTTTAGCATTTAAGATATGGCTAAGTAAGTGTTATAAAGTAATAATATTCAAAATCACCATTCTAAGGCTGTGTACTTCAATCTTCAAATTCTGGAGAGAGAGAAAAAAAAAGTTTCACCAGTGAATCTATACTATAGAAAACCTAATTTAAAATTAGCAAGTTTTACTTTTTTATCAAGAAAGTTAGTATGAAATATAATCATAAATATATTTGAATTATACTATGGTAGTTCTACGGAAAAATATGTTCAGTCGAGTCAAACTTTGATTTTGACGAATTTGACTCATATTATAAATTTGATGGTATAAGTTTATGTCGTTTTTTTTGAATTTTTTTCATGCTCGAACCTGATATGTTTAAAGTCTAACAAGTTAATGAATATATTAAAAGAACCTATTTCGTAAATTAAAGTTTAAAATAATACATTTAAAAGATCTAAATTAATATTACATACATTCTAAAATTTATAATTCATAATTTGTATAGCATAATTTATTTATACATTAATTTGTAGTCACATATCATAATCATATTTATAATTTATAAACTTTTTTTTTTAACAAAAAATGTTAACAAAAGTCCAAACCCTATGACCTATGACCCAATCTTTTTAACTAATAGGCTTTTCAAAAAACTCAAACCTAACATGTTTAATAAAACAAGTCGAGCTAAATTTAAAACGAGTCGGATCATGAACTCCCGTTAAGTAGTCAGGTCCACTTTCACCCCTAACTATGATGATTTTTATTCACACTTGTAACATATTCAGACAAAAATTACCTAATTAAATATTTTAAAAAAAAATAGAAACTGATAAATATATTTTCAAAATTGATCTGTATATTAAACTAAAAACTATGAACGTTAAAAAAAACTCAAAACTTTGTTAAGAAAAAAAATCAAAGAGTTAAAGATATGGAAAATTAGTGAGTTAATATTTAAAATGGGCCCTGAAATTTGATCTCGATGTAATTTAGCCCTTAATCTTTTAATTGACTCAAATTGTACCCTAAAATTTTGACTCGTGCCTCAATTTGACCCTTTCGACGTTTTTCATCACCGGAAAGCTGACATGACAATTTTAAATGACACATGGCACTGTAACGGTTAGATGACATGGTCAAATTGTTCAAGGCATCAATTTAACCCCTCACAATTGGAACATAAAGCCTAGCGCATCTCCAGTTTTCCCAAATCGTAGTAGTCTCACCAATCTTAAAGTATGATACTGGGTTCAAAGTGGCATCTCATGATAATTCTGATTGATGAATTAGTGCAGACTCCCCGTCAAACTATACGCATGCACAAACATCAAAAAAAAGATTAAACAAGGTACTTCTGCTTCTCGTTGCTTTAATAAGACAACGAATTAAGATTGTCAAAAATATATACAATTATAATGGTAATTTCATATACCTTTGCGGCTTTTTCTGTAGTGCAACTTGTACAGACAAGTCCACTTTACCTTTGTTGGCTTTTTCCAAATAGTTTTATTGACATTCCCTGCATTACTCTATTGTTGGCTCGGTTTCTTAATCTCTAATGGAACTTTGTTATCACTAGATTGGAAGGTTGTCCCTTTAGCCGGAATAGGCCGCACCAAACCTAAACCATCCAATTTACTCGATGGCTTACTTTCCTTAGAACCTTTAAATGGAACTTCCTCCACCTCAACGTGTTTTACCTTCTTATAATACGATTTTTCAATATAAAAAAAAGTAGCATCAGGATTAGCTTTTCTTCCCATTATCCGAAACAAGTACCACAATGAATATAATTCATCAACAAGCATATACACAGAGCAAAATTAATGAATATAATTTTTTATACAAATCATTTTTTTCACCCAACCACCATGCAAATGAGCTTTGCTAGAACTACCTAAGCCTTGACTACTACTCCCCAACTCTTGGAGAACTACTATGATTTAGGAGAATTGGAGCTGTGCTAGGTTTTATGATCAAATTGTGAGGGGGTTAAATTGATGCTTTAAAAATTTTGACCACATCATCTAATCGTTACAATGCTACGTGTTATTTAAAATTGTCATGTCAGCTTTCCGGTGACAAAAAAATGTCAGAAGGGCTAAATTGAGGCACGAGTTAAAATTTTAGAGTTCAATTTGAGTCAATTGAAAGTTTAAGGGCTAAATTATGTCGAGTGTCAAATTTCAGGGGTCATTTTGAGTATTAACTCAAAATTAGTTAATGAGTATCTTAAGAATATTGATTTCTTTTATTATGAAATAAACGGGACTAACACTCAAACTACGTCATCAAAATAAGGCAGGGTAGAAAAACCCTCTTAGATCATCTAGGACAATATTAATGAGTTCAATCTAAGGTGTATATGTAATGTTGGTTAAAGAGATAATAAAGTCAAAACGTTAACTTATGCTAGATATTCTGAATGTTTCCTTAGCTTTGGACTTCATTTTTTGTTGTTAATTTTTTTATCCTGCAGTATCTCTTAATTTGGCAAACTAAAGATGAATTAATTGTAAATTTAAATTGTATTTAGAAGTTTGTCATTAGTCAATAAATTACTACATGCACAAGGTTAAATTTGAATCCTTGACATTTAAATAGATCTTTGATGCTAACTCACTCGAATTCGAATCTTCTAAAGTTTGAATTTTACTTTAGAGAGTAAAGTGTGATCTTCTATCCTTGAATAGTTTTTCTTTCATATTTATTCTTTGTCCCACCTATAAAATAAATGATGAAAAATCACACTTTACTCTCTAAAGTAAAATTCAAAATTTAGAGGATCCAAATCCAAGTCACTCAACCCATGATGCTATTTAACACATGACCTAAACCACAAATATTTTTGAAGCCTTGAAAACATCCTTATCAGCTTTACATATTTAAACTCCACCATATTTCAATATTGCTTCATCTTTTCGAAACTCTCTAAAATTTTGGGAAATGGATCAAATTGGACGAATGAGTCCACAACTAATATGATTTAACGCCCCGTATGCTTCTACAATACCCATATTTCACATCTAAAAGTTTTTTAATTTGAGTGTTAGAATCTTTTTGTAGGTACTACTATTCCTTACTGATAAAATGAACTATCACCATAGCAATCGAGAAGTCTTTTTGAAATTTTTTCCAAACAAATCTATTGTTCATGTAATCTGTTGAACACCCAGTATTTAATGTTTTCATAAATTTACATTACTTTATTAAAAAGTTAGATAAAATTCACCTAATTATTATGTAAGATGTATATTTTATCAATTTAACTTTTGAATGACAATAATATATAATGAAAATTATTTATATCACATTTTATTGAAATTAAGGAGTCTACAATATTTCCATCATACTCTGGTTTAGGAGTATCTTCTTTCTTTAAGTTTTGGTCATCAATATCCTTAGATTTTGATAGGAGATTTTAATAAAATTTTGCATCTAGAAGAAGTAATAGGCAATTTTTTTTATGAAATCAATTCCAGTATCTTTGCTGATACGTTAGATGCTTGTGGTCTTCTTGACTTGCCTTGTACAGGTAGAAGTTTTACTTAGTATAGGAAAACTCATGGATGCTAAAATATTGCCAAAAAACTTGATAGGACAATTTCAGATGTTTCTTGGAGGTACTCCTTTCCAGAAGCTTATTTGAAAGTTCTATCTAAGCTTCATTCAGATCACTGTCACATTCTTCTTAGATGCTTTGCTTTGGTAGGTTAGCGATAGCTTTCAATCAGGATAGCTGAATTGAGATTTCGTAAGAGAAGGCCTTATCCCTACTAGGTGAATGAAAGGCTTTAAATAAATCGTGAGATAGGGGTATAGGATGGCTTCTTTCCGTATGAAAATTGTCTTTTTGACACTGAAGAGTAGGGACTATGGACGGGTCTTGACTAGTTAGAGAAGAGAAAGAGGAGTTTGGGCACAGCCCCGGGGAAGAATCAAATAAGGTTCTTCAAGACCAGTCGAGAATCCCCAAGTGTCTAAAGAAAGATGCGTGAAATCTCAGTTTTCAGACTCAGTTGAACCGGGGCCTTACTATTGAAATGAACTGGAATTTCCGATAGATGTGACCCCTATAACCTTTCAAATTTTAACAAGTTTGGAGTACTCATCCTAGCTACAAGACAGTAGTGCAATAGGCATGGAGTAGAAAAATGTCTCGAATAACTGATTATTTAGTTGATATGCAAAAGAGTTTGTTGGAGTTTAACACAGAGACCTTCGACAATATCTTTGTGAGGAAGCGAAACTTGGAAAAGAAGATAGATGACATTCAAAAACAGCTTGAATATTTAGATAGTCTATCTCTCAGAACAAAGAAGAAAGAGTGCCTTGATTAATATAATGTTATCCTGCTTCAAGAAGAGATGTTGTGGGCTCAGAAATCAAGAAAAAAGTAAATTCTTTTGGGTGATAAAAAGCACAAACTTTTTTCACACACATATTTGTGAGAAGAAAATACGACAAAATTCATGGTTTATTTATCAACGATGGAACTTGGATAACGGAGGCGGATATTCTTCAAAAAGAAGCAAGCGTTCTTTTAAAAATCTTTTGTTCCACAAAAAATGTAGTGTTGGACAACATAGGTAAGTACCCATTGCCTTTTCTCCTTCATAAAGCATGTGAAGCTTTGACAGCTCCTTAAAGGTTTGAAGAGGTGAAGTCAATTCTGTTTAGTATGAGTCCCCTTAAGGCTTTAGAACCTGATGGATTTCAAGCTATCTTCTTCAAGAAATATTGGAGTATAGTGGAAAAAGATGTTTGGGTTTTGGTTAATAGTAATTTTTTGGGTGCTATCATTGATTCTTCAATTTTTAAAACTTTAATTGTTTTAATTCTAAAAGTTAATGCTCCAACTAGTTTGAATGAGTTCAGACCTATCAGTTTATGTAACGTGGTTTATAAGATTATTACAAGGTCTTGATTAATAGACTGCGCCCTTTTCTAACTGATGTTGTTGGCTTGTTGCAAGGTGGATTTATTCCGGGTAGAGGTTTTACAACAACATTATAGTTGCTCAAGAAGTCTTGCATTTTATAAAACGTACCAAGTCCAAGAAAAGCACTCTAGCCTTCAAGATTGACCTTGAAAAGACTTATGACAGAATTGATTGGAAATTATTAGAGTAGACTTTACAGCTTTTTGATTTTCTTACTGCTACTATCCACCTTATTATGTTTTATGTTCGATCATTCTTTTTATTTATTATGTGAAATGGCTCCAAACTTGAAAGATTTTCTCCTTGTAGAGATCTTAGACAAGGAGACCCTATATCTCTTTATTAATTCATTCTTTGAATGGAGTGACTAGCTTGTCTTATTAGTAAAAAGGTGGAAAATGGTTTGTGAGAGTCGGTGCAGTGTCTAAAGGAGGGACTCGAATTTCTCACTTTATGTTTGTTGATGATCTGCTTTTTTTTTTTACAAAGCAACAAAATCCCAGGTTCAGCTTGCATTGTCATGAATGTGCTTCACCTCTTTAGCAAGGCCTCAGAATTGAAGGTGAATGTGGATAAATCAAAGGCTTTTTGCTCCAGAGGTATTTCAAACAGAAGAAGAGACCTATTTACTGCCATTTCATCTATTCGTTTTACTCAAAATTTGAAAAAATATTTAGGGGTAAACTTGAACCATGAGAGGGTTAATAAAGTTTCTTTTCAAGGATTTTTAGACAAGATTCGGTCTAGACTAGCCGGATGGAAAAATAAGCTTCTTAATAAGGCAGGCAAACTTTGTCTCTTTAATTCTGTTGTTGCATCTATTTCTGTTTATCATATGCAAATTGCTTTCTTTCCTGATTATGCCTGCAATAAGATAAAACCTATGATGCGTCAATTCTTGTGGAAGAAAAATACTGAGGAGAGAGGCTTTAACTTGGTTAACTGAAAAATTGTTGTTACTCTCAAGAGGTACCATGGTCTTGGGGTCAGGGATGCTCACTGTGTTAACATTGTTCTCTTGAAAAAACTGGTTTTACATCTTTTATATAGCAAAGAGAAGCTCTAAGTTCAAGTGATGATAGTTAAGTATTTATTTAATACTTCACTTTGGGAGCTTCCTTCTGTCCATAACCCATCTTATACTTGGCGTAGTATTTAGAAAGCTAGCAAATTGCTTAAAGAAGGGTATTCTTGGTGTATTGGACTATTGGAACAATCTTTCTAGTTCGACAAATGAAAACCAGAGAGTCCTTTGACAGTGAATGTTCTTTATGTTCATATTAGTGATTCAAATTTCAAGGTGCAAGATGTTTGGAGGGATGGTAAGTGGTGTTTAGAGAAGTGTTATTCTTCTATTCCTGATAATGTGCGAGTTGAGCTCAGCAGATACAATCTTATTGCTCAATGTGGACTACAAGCTGGTTGGATCTGGAAATATTCTAACTTTTATATAGCCAAGAATTTGTATGATTGGGTTGTGCATAAGATCTTTAATTGGTAGCATAACAATAATTGGCAGTGGGTATAGAGATTAAAAATTTCAGAGAATATCAAATTTCTTATATAGCTTGCTCTTCATGAGGCTTTGCCTACTGTATTTTTCTGAGCTAAAAGAGATCTTACTAATTTTGATATTTGTCCTTGTTACTACAATAGAATGGATTCTATTTTTTATTGTTTGCGTGACTGCAGTATGGCTAAAAATATTTGGCATATGATTGGTTTTTCCTCTCAATATTTTTTCTTGAATTATAACTTACAAGATTGGTTTGCTTTAAATGTTAAGAAGGATGATTTCTTTTTCTTATCTGCTGTGCGGTGGATTTGGCGAAGTCGCAATAAGGATATTTTTAATTCTGATCAACCTTGATCTCCAACTAAACTTCAAATCCTTATATATAATCCTTGTCAAGATTTTAATAAATCACTTTATACCCGAGAAGTTGGTGCCCCTCCTTCTTTGTTGATTGATTGAGTAGTTCCACTAGTGAATAAGCTCAAGATAAACTGTGATGTCAGTTTTATGAGAGATTTTGGTTCAGCAGATTTTAGTTGTATCTTGAGAAACTTAGCTGGCAGGTACGTAAAATGTTGTGTTGGTTCTCTTCCATCTAGTTCAGTTCTTAGAGAGGAGCTTTTGCTATTTGGCAGAATTTGACTCTGGTTTGAGAGATGGATCTTCGTGATGTCATTTGTGAAACGGATTGTCTCGAGACTGTTCTTTTTATAAAAACTACAAATGTCTCTGTTCATGTTTTGGATAAAGATATTGTAAAAAAAATTCAACATATATTAATTAGAGACTGACATACTTCTCTTAATTTAATATTGTGTTAAAATATATTAAAAGACACATAAAAGTCACAATAAAAACTAAAGTTAAAATACCATATCCCCCCCCCCCCTCCCTTTTTTTTTGACACACATAAGGTGGCTGTCAATATGCATGTTAATGGTGGTTGGTGTTCAGAAATGGATCAAAATAATCCCTCAAGATAATCATATCATATCATATCAACTTTGCTATAGTCTACATGCATATGTACGTGTCACGGTTCCAATCCCTTTCGAAAAGTGGACTAACACACTATAACACTACCCCTGGTTTTACATTGACCCAAAGCCACTATAAATATATGACCCTCCAATGTTTTGATTCATAACTCATTATTAACCCTTCTATCACTAATAGCTATTCGTTCTTGCTTCTCATATATACTTTATTTGCATTACCAAAAATGGAACTTAGTTTAAAGCACCAAGTTGGGCTTATGTGTGTTATATTACTCTTACCTTCGCTATGTAGCTCACAGGATTCTTTCACTGATTCCAGAGCAACCTATTATGGCAGCCCTGATTGCTATGGCAATCCAAGTACAATTAATTTATTTAGATACAAATGCATTCTAATATGTTAATTTAGTTGAAGCAACGTTTATTTTAAATAAGGAAGAGTACCATTTTCTCAGTAGCAAGAGAAAATTTAAGAATTCTATTTTTGTGGAAGTGAAATGTGTACTATGTAATGTCAGTGTTTGGCATAACATTATTATATTACTTTAGCAATCATTATATACATGTGATTACTCATTTGATTTATTTATAAATATAAATATATATTTATAGGGGGAGCTTGTGGCTTTGGAGAATATGGAAGGACGGTCAATGATGGCAGTGTTGCAGCGGTGTCTAGGCTATGGAGGAATGGAACTGGCTGTGGTGCATGCTACCAGGTACTCTTCTTTCTCTTTTTACTTAGAAAAAGTTGCTTTTTTCCATACATATTACAAATCTACTAGATATATAGAGAGAGAAATCAACATGTGTGAGTCTCTCTTTTTTATTTTTTTTCTTTTTCTTCTTTTTTTTTTTCTCTTGCAATGAATACACTCTGTATTTTATGCACAATTTGCTATTTGTGTATAAATATATTATTTCATTATTGAAGTTGTAAATGTTTGTACCTGTAATTTCACGGTTTGAAAATCAGCCCGGTTTTTAACCTTGATTCACACAATATTTGATGTCCTCAATTAGTTAGAATGATTCATGATATGCATATTTGTCCTTTAGCCACCAAGTATTGAATGATTCAGGCAAGGTGCAAATTAGAGCAATACTGCGACGAGGAGGGAACCTACGTGGTGGTAACAGACTACGGCGAAGGAGACAGAACAGACTTCGTTTTGAGCCCACGCGCCTACAAGAAGTTGGGACGAAACGATGAAGCTGCAGCAGAGCTATTCAAATATGGTGTGGTTGACATTGAATACCGAAGGGTCCCTTGCAGATATGAAGGCTACAACATTGTCTTTAAGGTCCATGAACGAAGCAAGAATCCTGAATACTTTGCTGTTGTCATTCTCTATGTTAATGGTGCTTATGATGTAACTGCTGTTCAGTTGTGGCAGGTACGTAATTACATATATGTTTTAATTTGCCTGCACCTATACTTGTTTTTCTTCACTAATGTAGCGATATCTCTATGTTGAGATATGAATTTTGTCATTCATAATATTAGTATTAGTTAGTTATGATCCGGCTTCACCTCAAATCAAACTTATTATATTTAAAGTTTTTAGGTTTTAAGTTTGAATCCATGTGTTTTGAAGCTAGATCTAAAATATATCTTTACTAGATATATACTGCAATCAGCTACTAGTATAAAATACATATAAAAACATATTTTTAGTAGCTGATTTTAGTGTATACATAGTATTGCTGTTTAAAATACTTTTGGTTGATCGAGCATTCTAACTAATTGATATTATATAATTATTATTTGAAGATTATATAATAAATTGTAAGAATTTTATATATAAATATGTTTTACATCACAAATCACATTTTTGCATTGAAATTATTCATTTTCATTGATTTATCGTAAATTATTCATTGAAATTAATTTCTAATTCTAAAATTTAGCTAAACTATATGTAATAGTGTAATACTTAAACTCATGTATGATCTAAATGCCGAGTTAACTTGGCTTGTCGTAATCATTTTTCAAATTATTATTGAATTGGAATTGATGTCTAAAAAATGGCCTAACAAAAAAAATCCTTACTTATGAGAATGCACCCATTAAACTACTAAACTTGTGTTCTTGCTATGATTTTAATTAATTTCTTGATTATGTGGTGGAATGGAGCAGGAAGATTGCCAAGAATGGACAGAAATGAGGAGGGTTTATGGGGCAGTGTTTGATTATGCCAATCCACCAAGTGGTGAAATCAATTTGAGGTTCCAAGTGAGTGGCAGTGCAGGTATCTATTGGGTGCAATCCCAGAATGCTATTCCTAGTGATTGGACTGCTGGAGCTGCTTATGATTCACAGGTTCAGCTTACTTAAAAAAATAAATAAATAAATAAATAAAATAAACAAAAGAGGAAAAACTTTTGGTATCTTATTGTTGAGATGCCAGGATCAAGATAACAAATCGATAGGCACTACTAGTATTCAATTGTTTACTCTTACGGATGTTGATGTTAATGTTAGTAGTGTGTCCTCTTTGTGTTTAGGGACTAGAATAAATGAGGATTCATGTACTTTTCTTATGAAAAATTCATGGAATATGAATAATATAAAAGCATTAGCCTTTCTCCTTTATTGCTGTTTTGCTGTAACAAATAAATAATTGCCTTGATGTTGTTTTAAGTTAATTTGATATTGACAGGTAGGAAAGCTGGTAAAATATTGGAGTTCATAAAGGGTAAATTTGTTCAACAGAAATGCTATTTGTGCAATCTTTGGAATAGTGACCAAGTCTTACAAACTACAAATAGATTGTAATTTCTGAAAAATGAAAATTTGTAAATTGTGGATTCATGACATCTGATGACAACAAATGGTAAAATCACAAAAATTGCTGCATCAGCCATATTGTCTAAGCTATTTGTTCAATCAGATATGTACATAAAAGAAAAAAAGATCACTATCAAAATCAACTTTCAACTGTAATAAAATTTCAATAAGAAAGCTACGGTCACTTCTCTAGTCTATACTTCATTGATTATCCTAACTAGGCCTTAAAATCAATACATCCTACCAGTGCATTCCATGGAACCACAATAGCAATTCTTCCTCTTGATGTTCCCATGAGAGTCAAAAACCTCATCTATCTTGTAATTGTAATCATAAGTCAACTCTTGCAATGGTGGAATATTTTCAGTCGCAAACAGCATTATGTGGGGAATCCTCTTATCATCATGATCATAAAGCACACTCTGTGCATACAGATTAGGTGAGCAACTATGGTTGATGAATCTTCCAACATTACCATAGTGTGCAGCATCAATGGTGAATCCACCATCCTCCACAACTTCACAAGAAGAATTTGAGTGTGCATCAGGCATAACCACTGAGAGTTCATCCCAAAGGGCATGGCTCTTTTGGTTATTATTGCCGATATCGAAAAGATACTCATCATTGTCAACTCTTTCTTCAGCTTCATCCTCTCCAAGAAGCTCCCCCAGATACTCACAGATAAAACTCCCTGAAGGGATTGAATTCAATGATCTCACACCCCAACCTCTTGAATCGGTTTTGAAGACTTCGAGTTGGAACTTCACGCCATGTTGGCTAACTCTATTGTGGCATGTTGAAGGGCACTTGCAAGAAAGTCCACACTCATAGATTAGAGGCTTTGCTTCTACAATGGCCCCATCATGGTTGAATGGGATATCACCACCATTTTTCGCAGCACAAGGACATTTCTCTGATTCTGAACATGTTCCAACACAATTACAGCCTTTCCGAGGAATAGGATTGCACCAATTTGGATATATCATTCTTGTAACATACACAAATGATGGAACATTTTGGTCATCTATGGTGTTGAGAGCATGAATTGGAATTAGCTCTTTCCCATTTGAAATGTCATGAACAAATACACCTTCTCTATCTCTCAAATTTTCAGATTTCTTTACTTCTTTCCAAGAAGGCTCCGGTTGATCTGGGATCCTTTGCAGCCGATATCTAAGAACCGGCGAACCGTGCAGCCCCTCATCCTGCCAACAATTCTCAACCACATATTGTCCATCATAGACATATTTCTTATCCTTTCCGTGCATTGATTCAGTGGCCCTTATCACCCTAACAGGATTCTTTTCCTCAATGCTGTTCCTTAAAGCACGGTTGCACTGCTCAAGCTTCTGATCTTTGACTTCTTTATCAGTATTATTTCCAACCAAACTTGTGTATATCAAGACATTTGAATCATCTAACTCGTCCTCATAGCCTCCCAATGTGATAACACTCATGGCGAGGGTCTTCCCATTATGCTTAACATAATCTATGTCGCTTTGAATCCGCTGATGTAGGCCAACCATGGCAAGCTCTACCCTATACTGAAATTCGTCGCCAACTTCGACCCCAGGGACAGATCCCAATATCCTGTTGGTGTTAAGATATTTCCCTTTGCCCATAAGGATCTCAGCTGCTCGTAAATCAACACTCCTAAAGCTACTTGCCTTACCTTCTAGCTTCGCTTCTTCTTCATGTACAAGCTTTCTATAAACCGCCTGAAAAAGGCGCAATGTTTCCCTTACCTTATTTCTAGTCACACTTGAATCATTGTCCAGATGACCATTGAAATCAATCAAATCATGTTGATCAAAGGCCGGATTCTTTACCTTGGAACCATGTGATTTGTTGACAACTTGAAATTCTTCAATGTTTTCAGAATTATCATTCCCCGTTTTCTTTTTTAAAGGCTTCTTTGACCGATTCAACGAGAATCTAGTCCTGGTATTCGCATTAGACATGTCAACATGCAACCGAAAACCGACTTTCTTTCCCTTTTTTCTTGCAGCATTCCTCCATGGACATTCAGATTCAGACATCAGTGCTAGCACCACCCTGCGAGATGAAACCTTCAAATTATAAGAATTCATTTCAACCTTATCCCGGTTGCCATCCTTAGGAATCGTAACACATGTTCGAATTACATCAAGCTCCTTCTCTTTTTCTACACCATTCCCACCAGAATCACCTTGAACTAGATCCAGTACCTTTCCACCATCACAATGAACATTCTTTTCCACCTGTTCTTCTGCATCAATTGCTGTTTCACCCTCTCCTTCACTAAGATGTGAAGAAGCATCTGGTCCACACAAAGGAGGAAAGTCTCTAAAAGCCGGAACCCGTTTATACTGGTTCCCAGGGACAACCTTTGCAGCATCACCGTGTGCGGTTCTTGAAGGGTTTGAGCCACACCCTTTCGGGAAATCACGGACGGCAGGAACTTTGTGCCGCTTATCCACCATCACTAGTTTCTAATCTTGACAACAAATCTTTTTTTTTTTTTTTTTTTTATCTCAATACAGGAACTTTGGTGTCACTCAATTCGGTACCCAAACTCCACCCTGTTCCTGATTATCAATACAAAAACGATCACGGATTATGAATTAATACAAGATTCTTTCTTCTCCTGGGAAAAAAAATAGTAAAGAAAATTTATGAAATATTCCAGTAGGTATCAATCAATTGTGCTTCCTAATTTCCCGTAATAACAACGTAAATAAAGAACATGATTTATTCATTTATTATAAGTAAAAATAACTCATGGAAGAGAAGGAAGAAAGGGAACCTTCCAAGTTGCAGTTGCCGTGTGCACAACAGAGATTGAAGTGAAGTGTTGTTTTGTGTGTTTTTTATATAGAAACAAAGGTACACAGATTTTATGCTAACAACGGAAACAACTTTGAAATGGAGTGTTAGGCATTACTTCGAGTTCGAGGCAATTAAGTTCTAGAATATTCCCTTACTTGCAACGACGGTGGTTACCGTGAATAATGGGGCCGCAACATGTATCCTGTCTGCGAGTCGGATGAAATTCAGTCCGATTCGTAACGAGTTAGATATAACAATCCAAATTTCAAAAATTAAATAAGGAGTTATTTATAATTTATTATATTTATTAATAATTTTATTTTAAAAAATTATTTTTTAAAAATAATTAAATTAAATTTTATGATTATTTGAGTTTAAAAATTATTAGGATTTCTAAAATTTTTTAAATAGTTGAGTATTTTTATATTAAGAATTTAAAATTTTAGTAATTAAAAATAATAAAAATTTTATATAATTTAAATTGAATAATTAAAATTTTTGATTAATTTTATGAATTAAAAAATTATTTTTTTATTTTTATTTTAAATTAGAGTACTTAATTAAAAATAATTTGTAAATAAAAGAATAAATAGTATTCTTAAAATTAATTATATTAGATTAAATTTGGCTTTAAATTAATAATCTACCCAAATTTTAAATTCTCAATACCTTACTTTTTTTTATCCAACACATGCACACAACATTAATTTCTTTCATATTCACACACACCTTTTACTTTAAACCACTCCCTCACATATAAAAACACGCTACACACGCGCATAAGGAAAATCAGAGAAGAGAGAAAGAGGCTGAGAACCTGCAAGGACCATGGTTCTGAAAACCGAACCGAACTGGCCGGTTCAACCGGAAAAATTGGGAACCGGTCACCTAGTCGGTCCGGATAAGGTCAGAAATCGCATGGCAAAAAACTAGTGAGAAAATTGGTCAAACCGGCAGTTAACCGGTGAACCGGAAGAACCGTCCGATTTTCTAGCGGTTTTTGATTTGGATAAACTTCAAAACGGCGTCGTTTTGAAGGTAAAAAAAAAAAAAGGAAAAAGAGAAGCTAAAGCCTAAATGCACGAAGCCACGAAGTCATGAACCCTAATCTCAGTCTCAACTCTCAACTCTCCCACAGGCCCTCTTCGCCGTCCCACAGCCCTCCAGCCAACACAGCCACTGCGCCCCGCAGCCCCCAGAGCCCCGCAACCACGCTTCATTGTCATCGACGAACTTGTCTCCTCTGGGTAGAGGCGTCGCATTCGGAAGCTCCGTCGCCATCGCAGGAGCTATGTCGCCGTTGTAGGAAGCTCCGTCGCCGTCCTAGGAAGTTGTGTCACCGTTGTAGGAAGCTTCCTCGCCGTCGTGTGGAAGCTCTATGGCCGTCGTCTCCTCTGTTCAAGCGCGCTCTCTTTCTCTTCCCCGGTGTCACTCCCTTTCCTCCTCGCCGCCGGTAAGCACTGTCGCTTGGATTTTGATAATACTGTGCTCGCCGGTGTCGCCTCCTCCTCCTCATCTCCTCTGTTTGCTGATTTTACTGTTACTAATTGAGTTGCTGATTTAGGGTTTGTCATTCTGAGTTACTGATTTTGTTGATTTTGTTAATTTGTGCTTATTTTGTTAAATTTTCTGGAAAGAATTTGTTGTTGATCCTTAGATATTGTGTTACTGATTTTGTGAATTTGTTATTTTATTCTGAGTTGCAAATGTTTATGAAACTTGTGCTTATTTTGTTAAATTTACTGGCAAGAATTTGTTGTTGATCCTCAGATATTTGTGTTACTGATTTTGTGAATTTGTTATTTTATTATGAATTGCCAATGTTTATGAAATTGGAGTTGATTATAATGATCCTCAGATTCTAAATTGCACTTCTGTTGAATTTGAAGTCTGATTTCTGGACAGAATTTTTGTTGCTGTTGCATTTTTTTTGTTGATTGTAACCATTGTGAGTTGCTGTTTTTGTTTTTGTTTTATTTTATTTTGTTGATTATAATTATTCTGAGTTGTTTATTAGAATGATTTTGGAATAATTTGATATTTTTTTTATTAAGTCTGAGTGGTTGTTAATTATGATTTGTGATGAAGAGTTTCTTTATTTTGTTTGTTAATTATGATGTTGGAATAATTTGATATTTTTCTGCTTCTGCTTTCTTACTTTCCTGATTTTGCTTCTTGTTTCTACTTTTTGCTTGCTTCTGCTTCATGCTTTTTGCTTCCGCTGCTTCTACTTCTTGTTTCTTGCTTCCCGATTTCTGATTCTGTTTTTGTTTCTGTTTTCTTACTTTTAATCAGAAATAAAATCAAGGAGCATTTTCATGAAGGTTTATGATATGAGCACGGGATCCTAACCAATGCTACGATTTCTTAATTTGTGGGAGAAGTTGCTTCCTCCTTAAGTCCTCACTGTCATATTGGACAATATAGTCTTGTCAAAATTGTGAGATGCTGTAGATACTTGGAAACCATATCGAGAGACCATTCCTATCCACACTTGGGTGCATCCATGGCTACCAAGGATAGAGCACAAGTTGGAAGGTATTTACCAGGTCATTCGTTTTAAATTGAGTTCTGTTCTTGGTGCCTGCCATCCAAGTGATTCCAATTAAATTGACATCATTTTTGAATGTTAAATCCATATTTCATTTTAAAAATTATAGGATGAATATATATGTTTAAAATTATATATAATTTTTAATATTTTTTTAATATTTAATTAAACCGGTTGAATCACGGTCGAACCAGTGAACCATTAAACCAGTGACCTCACCGGTTTATTGACCGATCCGGTTCTCGCAACCTTGGCAAGGACAATGTTCTCACCTTCTTACAGATTTTTTTTACGATAGGTTCAGGAATCTTTGGCGCAAAACTGTGACCAAATTACAGAGCTTTATGTACATTTGTATTTGTATTTTCTATATTTACTTTAGTCTTAAATTTATCCCCTCGTTGTTCACTGGTGCACGCAACTGACTCCACACGTTTCGCATAGATAGACCGGCAAGTATACCGGGTTGTCCAAGTAATACCTCAGGTGAGTGAGGATCGATTCCAAGGAGATTGTTGGTTTGAGCAAGCAGTGGTTACCTTGCAGATCTTAGTCAGGCGGATAAAAAATACAGTTGTCACGAGAAAATGCATAAAACAGATAAATAAATAAAATGTTACTAGATAGGTATGAAATCAATGGTATGAGAATGGTTGAGGCTTCAGAGATGCTTCTTTCTTCTGGATCAACTTTTCTCACCATCTATTCCAACTTCTGATTGATTCATTCCATGGCAGGCTGTATATGATTAACGCCGGGTCAGCGGTCATTAATCTCCTCTGCCTCAGATCAAACGCTGGATCAGCGGTCATCCAATCTGAATGGGGGTGAAGCTCGAGCAGTCCATTCCCTTGGTGATCCTACTTAAAGTACCACAGACAAGGTCGAATCTTCCGGATCAGAGAACGATGCTCCTTTGGTTCTAGCCTATACCACAAAGGCCCTAATCGCTCCGCACATCGACTGAACTGATGTCTCGAGAAGTCCCCAACGAAGCCGTGGATTAGCCATCTAAGAGATGTATAATCAAGTTTGTGGTTCAATACTATCCTGTCAAGGACTCACAAGAACCGATGTAGAATGAGGATGATTGTCACGGGTCATCCGATTCATAAGGTTGAAGAATAAAGATACATCTTAGAATAGAATCAAGCATAGATTGAAGTAGAATAGTGATATTATTAATACATAAGAATCAGCAGAGCTCCTAACCTTAACCTTATGAGGTTAGTGACTCATACTGTACAATATGATGTTCAAAAATAAAGTGGGGGAAGAAGAAGATCCTAAACAAGGATGATCTCCTCCTATATATACTAATCTGCTAACTAAAATTACAGAAATATGATAGACTAGACTTAGAGGTGCGAAAATCCACTTTCCGGGCCCACTTGTTGAGTGTTTGGGCTGAGTTTGGAGTGTCTCCATGAGCTAGTACCCCTTAGGGGTGTTGAACGCTGGCTTGGGACTCCCTTATGGGCGTTGGACGCTAGCTACCCTCTTTTGGGCGTTGGACGCCAGGAATGGGGCTGGTGGCTGGCGTTGAACGCCAGTTTTGGGCCTTCATTTCCAAAGCAAAGTATATAATATTATATATTTCTAGAAAGCCCTAGATTTTAGATTTTCATAGCCGTTGAGATCGCGCCATTTGGACTTCTGTAGCTCCAGAAATACTCATTCGAGTGCACGGAGGTCAGATCCTGACAGCATCTACAGTCCTTTCTTTGTCTCTGAATCAGACTTTGCCAAAACTCCTCAATTTTATCCAGAAAATACCTGAAATCAACATAAAATACAAAAACTCAAAGTAGAATCCAAAAATATGAATTTTGCTCTAAAACCTATGAAAGCATAATAAAACTTAAACAAAACATACTAAAAACTATATGAAAATGATGCTAAAAAGCGTATAAAATATCCATTCATCAGAACACCAAACTTAAACTATTGCTTGTCCTCAAGCAACCAAAAACAAGTAGGATTAAAAAGAAGAGAATGATATAATAAATCTCAGAGTTCTCAATAAAGCTCAGTTTCAATTAGATGAGCGGGACTAGTAGCTTTTTGCTTCTGAATAGTTTTGGCATCTCACTTTCTATTGAAGCTCAGAATAGTTGGCATCTTAGGAACTCAGAATTCAGATGATATTATTGACTCTCCTAATTTAGTTCTTTTTTATTCTTGAACACATATTCTTTTGAGTCTTGGCCGGGACCCTAAGCGCTTTGTTTTCCAATATTACCACCGGATACATAAATGCCACAGACATTTAACTAGGTGAACCCTTTAGGATTGTGATTCAGCATTGCTAGAATCCCCAGCCAGTGGTGTCTAGAGTTCTTAACTGCTCAGTCTCAAGCTTTTCACTTAACTGCTCAGTCTCAAACTTTTTACTTGACACCTTCACACCACAAGCATATTGTAATGTCCCAATTGTTTTTTTTTATTACTTCCTTACCCTCATATTTTATCAAAATTTCTAGACTACCTTTATCCCTCTTTTTCCCACCTTAACCCTAATCCAAAAATCCCTAATTTTACAACACATACACCCACAAATAAGAGAAAGAACGAGAGAAAGGGAGGAGAACAGAAATCAGAGGAGGAGCGATTGAAGAAGAAAAGAAGAAGAAGAAAAGGAAAAGAAGAGATGATGCCAGCAGGGGTGGGCGCTGCTGTTGCCATCGCAGAGAAAAGAATAGATGTGCGAGAGAGATGAGAGTGAGATCAAAGGCCTTCCACGGAGAAAGAGGAAAGTGCGTGACGTAGAAGAGGGAGGAGGGAGTCTTGTCATCGTCGCTGTGCTCGTCGCCGCCCACTGCCGTTGATTGAGACTGTCGCCGCCCTGGTTGAGGTCATTGTCATTGCCAACTAGGGCAGAGAAGGAGGACGCGAATGGGAGGGAGAAAGGGGAGCTCTGCTAGAGCTCGTCGCCAAAATGCTGCTGCCTTCCACCATCGTGACACAGAGCCAGCCTTCTGTTCCTCCACCGACATTGGGGTTGGCTCCGTTGCAGGTGGAGGAGGTCACCGGAGAAGGATTGTTCTGTTCTGCTTCTGGTTTTGGTTTTCCATTGGTTGCCGGAGTCTCTAGGGCCATGAAAGTTGCTGCCGGAGTCGTCGCCACCAAGAGCCACCACTGCTATACCTTTCCCTTGGTAAAACAAACCCCATTCTGCTTGTACTTGACATCTCTTCTTATTCCTGTTCCACTTTAATCTACCTTACTGTGTCGCTCTATTTTCGTGCCATCTTTCTTGATTGATTTGCTTTTGCTGCTGTTTGTTACGGGCTAGAAGTGGTAGCGATGCTGCTGTTGTTGTCGAGATGACATCCAAGACGTAGTCGTTGGTGCTGTTGAATTGAAGTTGCTGCCACCGGCTCGGTCCAAACTCTGTGTTCTGTCGTTCCATTCTATTCCAACCTTTCTCAGCTTTTAATTCGGCTTTTCGGGTTTGGTTTCTTCGGTCCCTTAGGACCAAGTTGTGAGTAGGCTTTACATTTATAATTATTTGGCTTTACATATATAATTATTTTGATATATGTTGCGTGAATTTATAACTATATTTATAAGTTATTAAAAAAGGATTTGAATCTGATTTTAATAGTGGATTTATTAGAACTAAATATTATTTTTGTGAAATTCGAATTTTTAATCTGCACATGAGACTATATACATGTTTGATGAAGTTTTTTATTATTTTAGAATATTCGATTTTATTGAATATGTGCTTTTGGAACATTAAAGTATTGTAAATACTCACTTATATACTATGAATTTGTAAAGTATATTTGACATTTCATATGATTGAAAATGATTTTTGATAAAAAAGTATTATTTGATTTGATTTGATACCGTATATATTTGAAAGATCAAAGATTGGTTGTATTTGAAATTATATGTTTTGAATTGGTTTGGAAGGCTCGTATTAGAAAACCGTAGTTAACGGCAGTTATGACGTTAACCTAGATGCATTTGGCTCAGACCTCAGCTAGCAGGGGCGTTGCTAGCCTAACGTGTAGGCCACACGTTGGATCTGTTATTCCGCACGGACACACTAGAGGAAAGGGCTACCCTTAGAGGTGGAGCCGCCCAAGTGTGGACTATTTGATTTGATTTCTGTATGAGAGCTCCCTTATTGATTCACTTATTCATATAAATTATTATTTTCTAACTAAAATTATTTTCATAATAATGTTTAGATGGTCTCATGTGAATTATAGATGTACTGTCTAGTCACTGAGTCGCAAAACTCACTCTTTTTTTTTAAAAATATTTTTCAGGAATAAGTATTTGATTATGTGAACCTTTTTATTCAAGAGTAATGATCTGCAATGGGCTCTGTTCCATGTTGAGTTCTTAGACGTCATCTGCTCCATATGTCACAGGCAGGATCCATCTATATTTATTTATTTTATTTTTGTTCATTTATGTAATTATTCATTGTAGAAAGTGTAAATTTATCAAAAATTATTTGTAACATTTTTTATTTATCTTATATTCGAATCTGTTAGACTTGCTAGGGAACTCTTTTTCCTGAGTGCCAGTTGTGGCTCATTTTGGGTTGTGACAGAGTGGTATCAGAGCTTAGGTTTATTCTGTGTAATATGGAGCTAGTGTCCTATGATAGGATCACAGTTGTATAAATAGAAGTGCGCCTATTTGTACAAATTGTGGCACTATCAGAGGCCTATAGGAATGTCATCCTTCTCTTTTTGTCATTCTTGTCTTCTGGTTCTTGTCATCATGAGTCATCTATCGATTCTTGCCACCTCTTTTCTCTTCTTTTTACCCAACCTTGAGTTATTATTTGGTAACTTTTCTTAAACTAGGTTTTGCAATGACTTTAGTTTCGGTTCTGGTTCGCGATTCCTGCCTTGTAGCTAGTTCCAATCTTCTTCATTTTTGTGAATATTTGCTTTAATATTCTGCATATTCATGTTATTTTCTATGGTTTTTATTTCAAGATTTCATCCATTATCTAGAAGATTCGATATGTTTTTGCTGTGAATTTTTTTTATCTTATTCTTGTTATAGAATTGTATTTAGATTTGTGGATTGTGGATTTACTTAGCTGCTGATTTAGATGCTTTGTTTTGAATTTCGATAAAACAAGTTTGTTCTTTTTATGTTGATGATCTTTGAAGTTAACAGAATTTTGAACCACTCATGATTCTTTCTTTCGAATCAATAAATTTAAAAACTGTTATTCGGTTGCTCAGGTAGAAGAACTACGTGACAAACATATGCATGGAGTGTTATTCTTGTTCGCTAGATTGGAATTATAATTTTCTCTGTTTAGGTGTGGTAAATTTTTTTTATGATGTGTTAGCTGATTTGAAGATCTTTTTCTATCTGAAAGTTTGATTGAGCTTTTTATTTGATAATTTGTTTTGCTATGGTTTTGTTTGTTGAACGTGACTTTTCTTTCAAGGGCACTATTTCTTTTGGGAACCTTCAAGTTCTTCCCTTTTCAATCTCAGGATTCCTTTAATTTTAAAATTTTTGGATTTCAACTTTGACTCATTTTGCTTCTGCTCTATACTGACAGCGCTTCATATTTTTCATGGTAAGAAAACTCAAAATAGCGTGCAAATTATGGGGAATGAATTTTGTGTATAGAAATTTCTGTGTAGTAATCACTTCTTTAAAACCTGTGCTTTCTTTTTCTTTTTCTTTTCGTTTTCCTACTAGTTGATGCTGCTTTGGATTAATACTCTTATCTTGTTGTGAAAAATAACTCAAACCTGTTTAGTTTATTGTGTATTGAATATTGTATTGAATATTGCATTGAATTTTGAAGAAGGTCTTTCTTTCCTCCTTCATTTGTTTTTCAATCATGTTCTAAAATCTAAAATTTTTTGTTGTTTTTCAACACCCGAATTGAACATTGTTTTCAATACCTTTCAAAAGTTTTAAACTTATACTTGTTGGTTAGTTCTTTCTTTTTATGCATTTTATTTGTTTGATTTTTGAATACTGTAACATTATTTATTTTATGGGAAAGTGCTTTGAATGTTCAAGATTTCTTCCTTTATAGATCTTTGTTTTAAACTTTTAATCAAGGCATGTTTTACCCTCTCACACTTCTGCAATGCTTTGCTTGTTTGGATTTTCATTGAAGACCCTTTACTTACAAGTTCCTAATCTGTTTACTAATTTTCATTTGTTTCTTGTTTTAAATTTATGATCCAAAAAAAAAACATTTTGCTTCAAGTTACTTTACCTTGTGCAAGTTAATCATATTCTAGTTTGAACCTTAAATTGTTGCATATGTTGGAAGTTTTATTGTTAAGTGTTATGTTAATGGAGTGCATGGGACAATACTACTTTTTATGATTTTTTTTATCACCATGAATTAATTGGTGTAATCTTTTCCAAAATAAAAAAAAAAGAAAATTTTCTTTTCTTCTTATTAATTCTTACAACAAAGACATTGACATGGACCACACTTGTCATTTCTCTTACCATTCATGTGATATATTTGGTTTTTGTATTTTGTGTATATACTTAAATGCTATTCTTGTGGCAAAGAATACGAAAATGTTTGACCTGAAATAGAGAGTTGCCAATAAATCTTTTATACTTTCTAATACACTGAAATTGTATCCTTTCCAGTTTGTCTTGCCAGATCTTGTATTTTGATTTTGATAATCTAACTGATATTTTACATCAATTTTATTATGGTATACTAAATATTAATTTTTCAATTTTGATTGATTTTTCTTATATTTTGATAATAAGATAATAAAATATAACATGAGTTAAATATTTTCTAGAAAGCTACAAGCCTACAATTTGTATACATGTGCACTCAAGACAATAATATATATGAAGAAAAGAGTGATAAATGGATTTCTACTATGATTGAATCCAAAATGTGGTTATATGACTAATATTAATAGAGATTATTGAGATTTTTTAAGTAACAAGCAAGTCAATTTCTTTGGTGATTGGACTGTTGAGTTTCTTGATTTGTATGTAATGGTTATTTTTGGGTTTCTTAGTCTCACTTATGGGTTGGAAATTTGTGAAAGGCTCCGTATATACAAAAAAATTTTTTATATATTTTCCAAGATACGACAAAGATTTGGGAGATATATTTTCAAATATTTAGATTTAATATATGTATTTGAGTTTGTCCTTAGTTTATGCGCTTTAAGTTCACTTGACTATTTATGAAGGTGAATTTTCTTTTTGGTGTTTTATCTTTATAAGAAATATGACCTCATACCAATTTTCTAAAATTTTTTTACTATGTGTTGGATTATATTTAAAAAAAATAGTTATTTTAACTGATTTTAGTATATTAATTGGCAGTACTTCAAAGTTTAGTTTTATTATTATCAGTATTTTATATGTGAATTTATTTAGAACTTCATACTAAGTTTAGCTGCATGATCATAAGAAATCACATGACTGTATTTTACCAACAGCGACCATAAGGAGTTAAATACCTAAATGTATATGTAAATTCTTGCTTAAGGGACAACAAGATCAATTACATTTCTTGTCATGTATTACATAACTTTCTACTATTTTGAGTTAGGAGATATCAAATTTTATATTGATGTAATTATTTAAGGTCCAAAGTTATGGTAATAATCTCAAAGGTACTTAGTCGAAGGTTTCTATAGAAAGGGAAATGAAGCATGCCGATTTTGTGATAGTTACTATTTTTTTTTTATTTTATGACTGTTAAGTTGTCTATTTCAGAATGTCTTGTCTTATTTTAATTTATGTTTTGCTTGCTTTCTCTGTTGTTGATTTTGTCTTTTTACTAATGCATATCCTCGCTTGATTGTGCATCTAGTATTTTCCAAGGTTCTTGAAAAAAAAATTTGCTCTTGACTGCTATTAATCTTAAATTCATAAACCTTGCATCTTCTTGTTTCAACTTGAATTTGTGTGACGTGATAACTTTATGCTTTTATTATTTCTTTTGAAATGTTTGTCTCGTATTTTTTCCTTGAGGATGTGAAATAATTCTTAGTTTTATTCATTGTTGATGGATGTCTTATTTGATTGTGTTTCTAATCTTTCTTTTAAATCCTTGTGAACATTGTCATCGACTTTAGTGGCCATCTCTTGTGAGCTTTGTACTTCTTTTATTCATTTTGAACTTGTTCCGACCTAATACTCCATCTTCTCTTTTATTACTTCCATCGGAGTCCCTCGATTCAAATTTCCTTGTTAATATGTGGTTTAACTCTCTTTTGGCACATTTCATTGTTTCTGTACATCCTTGTTTTGTTGCGATCTTACACATCTTTTCGAATTCTTGCGAACAACATCTGAGATGCTTGTTCTTCTCTTCTTAAGTTTTGTATTCCTTGAGTAAACTCGAGATTCTATTGGTTAACGTGTAATCTCTAGATACAGCGAGCAATACGTTAGTTTTAGGACATGGCAATGTCAAGAAGATTATGAATTAAGAGTATTTCGAGGAGAAAGTTAAGGAGATTTTGATATAAGTTGAAATGTTAGTCCTCATGTTTGACTTTCGGATATTCTTTGGGAGTGATGAACGAAGTGAAAAGCGCTATATGTGTTTGACTTATTAACGGAACAAGAGAGTGTGAATGTTAACCACATCTTTTTAACACAAACCTACCTTGTAACCATTTGTACCCGATTATATTTTTTTCTCATGTTCGGTAAAAGACTAAAACCATGTAACATTTTGCATATTGTATCAATTTTCGAGGACGAAAATTTTTGTAAGGAGGGTAGAATGTAATGTCCCAAGTGTTTTTTTTATTACTTCCTTACCCTCATATTTTATCAAAATTTCTAGACTACCCTTATCCCTCTTTTTCCCACCTTAACCCTAATCCAAAAATCCCTAATGTTACAACACATACACCCACAAATAAGAGAAAGAACGTGAGAAAGGGAGGAGAACAGAAATCAGAGGAGGAGCGATTGAAGAAGAAAGGAAGAAGAAGAAAAGGAAAAGAAGAGACGATGCCAGTAGGGGTGGGCGCTGCTGTTGCCATCGCAGAGAAAAGAAGAGATGTGCGAGAGAGATGAGAGTGAGATCACAGGCCTTCCACGGAGAAAGAGGAAAGTGCGTGACGTAGAAGAGGGAGGAGGGAGTCTTGTCATCGTCGCTGTGCCCGTCGCCGCCCACTGCCGTTGATTGAGACTGTCGCCGCCCTGGTTGAGGTCATTGTCGTTGCCAACTAGGGCAGAGAAGGAGGACGCGAATGGGAGGGCGAAAGGGGAGCTCTGCTAGAGCTCGTCGCCAAAATGCTGCTGCCTTCCACCATCGTGACACAGAGCCAGCCTTCTGTTCCTCCACCGACATTGGGGTTGCCTCCGTTGCAGGTGGAGGAGGTCACTGGAGAAGGATTGTTCTGTTCTGCTTCTGGTTTTGGTTTTCCATTGGTTGCCAGAGTCTCTAGGGCCATGAAAGTTGCTGCCGGAGTCGTCGCCACCAAGAGCCACCACTGCTATACCTTTCCCTTGGTAAAACAAACCCCATTCTGCTTGTACTTGACATCTCTTCTTATTCCTGTTCCACTTTAATCTACCATACTGTGTCGCTCTATTTTCGTGCCATCTTTCTTGATTGATTTGCTTTTGCTGCTGTTTGTTACGGGCTAGAAGTGGTAGCGATGCTGCTGTTGTTGTCGAGATGACATCCAAGACGTAGTCATTGGTGCTGTTGAATTGAAGTTGCTGCCACCGGCTCGGTCCAAACTCTGTGTTCTGTCGTTCCATTCTATTCCAACCTTTCTCAGCTTTTAATTCGGCTTTTCGGGTTTGGTTTCTTCGGTCCCTTAGGACCAAGTTGTGAGTAGGCTTTACATTTATAATTATTTGGCTTTACATCTATAATTATTTTGATATATGTTGCGTGAATTTATAACTATATTTATAAGTTATTAAAAAAGGATTTGAATCTGATTTTAATAGTGGATTTATTAGAACTAAATATTATTTTTGTGAAATTCGAATTTTTAATCTGCACATGAGACTATATACATGTTTGATGAAGTTTTGTATTATTTTAGAATATTCGATTTTATTGAATATGTGCTTTTGGAACATTAAAGTATTGTAAATACTCACTTATATACTATGAATTTGTAAAGTATATTTATCATTTCATATGATTGAAAATGATTTTTGATAAAAAAGTATTATTTGATTTGATTTGATACCGTATATATTTGAAAGATCAAAGATTGGTTGTATTTAAAATTATATATTTTGAATTGGTTTGGGAGGCTTGTATTAGAAAACCGTAGTTAACGGTGGTTATGACGTTAACCTAGATGCATTTGGCTCAGACCTCAACTAGCAGGGGCGTTGCTAGCCTAACGTGTAGGCCACACGTTGGATCTGTTATTCCGTATGAACACACTAGAGGAAAGGGCTACCCTTAGAGGTGGAGCCGCCCAAGTGTGGACTATTTGATTTGATTTCTGTATGAAAGCTCCCTTATTGATTCACTTATTCATATAAATTATTATTTTCTAACTAAAATTATTTTCATAATAATGTTTAGATGGTCTCATGTGAATTATAGATGTACTGTCTAGTCACTGAGTCGCAAAACTCACTCTTTTTTTTAAAAATATTTTTCAGGAATAAGTATTTGATTATGTGAACCTTTTTATTCAAGAGTAATGATCTGCAATGGGCTCTGTTCCTTGTTGAGTTCTTAGACGTCATCTGCTCCATATGTCACAGGCAGGATCCATCTATATTATTTATTTTATTTTTGTTCATTTATGTAATTATTCATTGTAGAAAGTGTAAATTTATCAAAAATTATTTGTAACATTTTTTATTTATCATATATTCGAATCTGTTAGGCTTGCTAGGGAACTCTTTTTCCTGAGCGCCAGTCGTGGCTCATTTTGGGTTGTGACACATATAGTTAGGGAAGCAGCTCAATTGAACTGTTTAGGCTAAGATTTTGTTTCTTTTAGGCCCCCTAACCATTGATGCTCAAAGCCTTGGATCCTTGCTCTTGCCTTTTGGTTTAAAGAGCTATTGGCTTTTTGCTCTTGCCTTTTGGTTTAAAGAGCTATTGGCTTTTTCTTTTCCTTTCTCTGCTTTTTTTTCCGCATATACATTTTTTTTGCTTTTGCTGTTTTTTCTTGCTTTAAGAATTAGTTTTTTGGATTTTTCAGATCACCAATAATACTTCACTTTTATCATCATTCTTTCAAGATCCAACATTCTGAACTCCAACATCAAATATGCACTGTTTATTCATGCATTCAGAAAGCAAAAGCAATGCCACCACATCAAATAATTGAACTATTCTTAATATATAACTCAAAATTCATGCATCTTACTTTTTTTTCAATTAAAATTTTCTTTTAAGTAAGGTGAGAGATGCATGGAATATTTCATAGCTTTAAGACATAAAGATGATCATGCACTAAAAACAGACAATGAAACAAAATAAATGGAAAACAGAAAAATAACATAGGCAACAGAGGTTTAAGGGAACGAATCCACCTTAGTGATGGCGGCTACTACTCCTTTTGGAGGATCCAATGGAGTGATTGATTTCTTCTATGTCATTCCCCTGCCTTTATTACTCTTCTTTCATAGCTCTTTGATCTTCTCTCATGGCCCTTTGGTCTTCTCTTATTTCATAGAGGATGGTAGAGTGCTCTTGATGTCCCATCCTTAGTTAGTCCATGTTGGAGCTTAATTCTTTTAGAGAAGTGTGCAATTGGTCCTAGTAGTCTTAGGTCCATATAATTTACCTCTTTCATAGTGGGTTGATCTGGATCAAAAGCATCTCCATCATAGGAGGTGTCTTGAGTGCTGCCAGCTGCAACTTGCATTTTAGTCAAATGCTGAGAGATCATATTGATCTGTTGGGTCAAGATCTTGTTCTGAGCCAATATGGCATTCAGAGTGTTAACTTCCAAGACTCCTTTCTTCTGAGCTACCCCATTGTTCGCAGGGTTTCTCTCAGAAGTATACATGAATTGGTTGTTTGTAACAATTTCAATGAGTTCCTGTGCGTCTTCAGGCATTTTCTTCAAGTGGAGTGATCCACCTGTAGAATGGTCCAAAGACATCTTGGACATCTCAGATAGACCATCATAGAAAATTCCTAGGATAGTCCATTCTGTGAGCATGTCAGGAGGGCATCTCTTGATCAATTTCTTGTATCTTTCCCAAGCTTCATAGAGGGATTCACCCTCTTTTTGTCTGAAAGTTTGAACTTTTCACCCTTAGCTTGCTCATCTTTTGAAGTGGAAAGAACTTGGCCAAGAAAGCATTGACCAACTTTTTCCAAGAGTCTATGCTTTCTTTAGGTTGAGAATCCAACCATATCCTAGCTCTGTCTCTAACAACAAAAGGGAAAAGCATAAGCTTGTAGACCTCAGGATCCACTCCGTTGGTTTTAATAGTATCACAGATTTGTGAGATTTCAGATAAGAATTAATGTGGATCTTCTAGTGAAAGTCTATGAAATTTGCAATTCTGTTGCATTAGAGAGACTAACTGAGGATTAATCTCAAAGTTATTTGCTCTAATGGTAGGTATGGAGATACTTCTTCCATAGAAGTTAGAAGTGAGTACAGTAAAGTCACCAAGAACCTTCCTTGCATCTCCTCCATTATTTTGTTCGGCTGCCATGTTTGTATTTTCAGCTTCTTGTTCGAAAAGTTCTGTGAGATCTCTTCTGGAGTGTTGTGCTTTAACTTGTTGCAAACGCTTCCTTAGGGTCCTCTCAAGTTCAGGATCAAGATCAACGAGAGGTTCTTTATCTCTGTTCCTGCTCATTAACAAGAAAAGAAAACAAGAAAGAAAGAGAATGGAAGTTTCTATGTCAAAAAATAGAGAACTCCCTGTGAGATGTGAAGAAGAAAGAAGAATGAGAGTAGAGGAATGAGAAAAAGAATTCGAATAAAGGGGGTAAAGATTTCGAAAATTAAGAAGTAAAAAGAGAAACAATAATTAAAATATTTTTGTTTTTTGTTTTTTATTTATTTAATTTCAAAAACAAGAAGAAAATTAAAATCTAATTAACTAAAAAGATTTGAAAAAATGAAAGATGATTTTCGAAAAAGAAGAGAGAGAAAGAAGTAGGAAATTTTCAAAAATAGGAGAGAGAGGAATTAGTTAGGAAGTTTTGAAAAAGATAGAAAGAGAAAACAAGTAACTAATTAAGAAAAATTTGAAAATAATATAAGATAGGAGATTTGAAAAAGATTTGATTTTAAAAGTTTTGAAATTTGATTTTTGAAAAAGATTTAAATTTTGAATTTTGAAGTTTGAAATTTGAAATTTGAAATTTGAAATTTTGAAATTGAGTTTTTAAAATTTGAATTTGAAATAAGATAAGATTGAGATTTGAAAATAAGTTAAAAAATATAAGATACGGTGAAGATTTGAATTTAAAATTTAAAATTAAGATAATGATTTGAAATTTAAAGAAAGATAAACCAAAGATAAGATAAAGATTTGAAAAAAATTTGAATTTTAAAATTTAAAAGAAAGATAAGATAAGAAGGAATCAAATTAAAAGAAAAAATTTGAAAAAATTTAAAAATATAAGATTTGAAATTTGACTATACTAACAAGAAAATACTAAACTTTAAAATTTTTAAATCAAATTTTCGAAAATTTGAATGAAGATAGAAAAGATATTTTTTATTTTTTCAAATTAATGAAGAAAGGGAAAAACAACCAAAAGACACCAAATTTAAGATTTTTAAATCAAAGACACCAATTTTTCGAAAATTAAAAAGAAAACACCAAAAGACACCAAACTTAAAATTTTTAAGATCAAAACAAGAAAAGAAACAAGAACAAGTTGAATACCAAGAAAGAACACTACGACTAATTCGAAAATTCAAAGAAAACAAAGCACACACAAAAGACACCAAACTTAAGGACTGACATTAAACTCAAATAAAAGACACACTTTTTTTTTGAAAATTTTTGGAAATGGACACCAAGAAAGTTCAAAACTTTAACAAGAACAAGAATAAAAGACTCAAACAAAAGATAAAGATTAATAAAGAAAAGAAAAGGTTTTGAAAATTTTTTGAAAAGAAAACAAAGGACTCAAACAAAATAGTAAAAAGTACCTAATCTAAGCAACAAGATAATTCGATAGTTTGTCAAATCTGAACAATCCCCGGCAACAGCGCCAAAAACTTGGTGCACGAAACTGACTCCGCACGTTTCGCACAGATAGACCGGCAAGTATACTAGGTCGTCCAAGTAATACCTCAGGTGAGTGAGGGTCGATCCCACGAAGATTGTTGGTTTGAGCAAGCAGTGGTTACCTTGCAGATCTTAGTCAGGCGGATAGAAAACATAGTTGTCACGAGAAAATGCATAAAACAGATAAATAAATAAAACGTTACTAGATAGGTATGAAATCAATGGTATGAGAAATGAGAACGGTTGAGGCTTCGGAGATGCTTCTTCTTTCAGGATCAACTTTTCTCACCATCTACTCAAACTTCTGATTGATTCATTATATGGCAGGCTGTATATGATTAACGCCGGGTCAGCGGTCATTAATCTTCTTTGCTTCAGACCAAACACGGGGTCAGCAGTCATCCAATTTGAACGGGGGTGAAGCTTTAGCAGTCCATTCCCTTGGTGATCCTACTCAAAGCGCCATATACAAGGTCGGATCTTCTGGATCAGAGAATGCTACTCTTGGTTCTAGTCTATACCACAATGGCCCTAATCGGCCTGCACCTTTGCTGAACTGATGTCTCGAGAAGTCCCCTTAGTCGTCTAAGAGATATATAATGAAGCTTGTGGTTCAATACTATCCCGTCAAGGACTCGCAAAAACCCATGTAGAATGAAGATGACTGTCACGGGTCATCCGATTCATAAGGTTGAAGAACGAATATACATCTTAGAATAGAATCAAGCATAGATTGAAGTAGAATAGTGATATTGTTAATTCATAAGAATCAGCAAAGCTCCTAACCTTATCCTTAGGAGGTTAGTGACTCATACTGTACAATATGATGTTTGAAAATAAAGTGGGGGAAGAAGAAGATCTTAAACAAGGGTGATCTCCTCCTATATATACTAATCTGCTAACTAAAAATTACAAAAATATGACAGACTAGACTTAGAGGTGCAAAAATCTACTTTCCGGGCCCACTTGGTGAGTGTTTGGGTTGAGTTTGGAGTGTCTTCATGAGCTAGTACCCCTTAGGGGCGTTGAACGCTGGCTTGGGACTCCCTTTTGGGCGTTGGACGCCAGCTACCCCGTTTGGGCGTTGGACGCCAGGAATGGGGCTGGTGGCTAGCATTGAACACCGATTTTGGGCCTTCATTTCCAAAGTAAAGTATAGACTATTATATATTTTTGGAAAGCCCTAGATGTTAGCTTTTCATAGCTTTTGGGAGCATGCCATTTGGACTTTTGTAGCTCCAGAAATGCTCCTTCAAGTGCACGAAGGTCAGATCCTAACAGCATCTGCAGTCCTTTCTCTGTCTCTGAATTAGACTTTGCCAAAACTCTTCAATTTCTGCCAGAAAATACCTAAAATCATCATAAAACACACAAAATCAAAGTAGAATCCAAAAATATGAATTTTGCACTAAAACATATGAAAACATAATAAAACTTAAAAAAAATACTGAAAACTATATGAAAATGATGCCAAAAAGCATATAAAATATCCGCTCATCATTTACTATTTTGGATTTTAGAAGGATAGATGATGTTGGAAATTTACTGTATAACTACAATAACTCTTTCGGCAAGTATATTGAATTATCGCCAAGTAAAAACTCATTGAGAGTGAGGTCAATCCCACGAGGATTGATCGATTAAACAACTTTAGTTAGCAGAGTAAATTAGTTAAGCTAATCAAGAATAAGTGTTGAGAAGGGATTTCCAGAATGGCTTCTGATGTGTGGAAAACGATCCAACACAAAACTCACCGGCAAGTGTACCGGGTCACATCAAGTAATAATAACTCACATGAGTGAGGTCGATCCCACAGGGATTGAAGGATTGAGCAATTTTAGTTTAGTGGGTGGTTTAGTCAAGCGAATCAAGTTTTGGTTGAGTGATTTGTGTTTAACAAGAAGTAAATGACAATAAATGTAGAGGGAGAAGGGAGAAGTGCAGTAAATTAAAGAGCAGGAAAGTAAATTTGCAGAAACTTAAAGAACAAGGAATTAAATGACTGAAACTTAAAGTGCAAGAAACTTAAATTGCAGTAACTTAAATGGCAAGAAAGATAAATTGCTTGAATGTAAAAGGGAATTGAGGAATGGGATTGCAGGATCTAGGCAAAGAAAAAGTAAATTGCAACAATTGATTGAGCAGAAATTGAATTAGAAGCAATAAGCATTCAAACAGAAAGAATATAAAGTGCAGAAGAGGTTCACAGAAGAACCCAAAGTGAATTATGATCTCAGGACTCAAGAGCTTAGGTAGCAGAGCCTAAAACTCAATTTCCTTCCCAGATCTGAAGTATAAAAGCAATTGACAGAAGATTTAAAGAAGAAGCAATAGAAGAACAGAATTGAAATTGAATTATGCAGAAAACAATTTGAAAAGAGTTTGAATGGGAATTGGGACAGAATTTCCCCAATTTCACACACCCAAAACTCAGAAACACAAGAGTAGAATTGCCCAAGTAAGAATGAGGAAGGAGATCAGTCAATTCTCCCTTAATCCTCTTAGTGCTCGGCCAATTCTCTCAAGGACAATTGCAAGAGAGTCAAAGCTCCAAAGGAAGGTGAAAGTAAAAATTCAAAAGCCAAGGTAAAAGTAAAAATTCAAAAGTGAGCATAAAGGTTTTGATTACATCAAACTAACTCCTATTTATACACTTTCTATTCTTGGATTTTGGGATTTGGATGGGCTTTTGATTTGGTGAAGAAATGAATTAAAATGGGATTTTAGTTTGAATTTTCGGCCCATGAAAATTCACTCCCAGGAGGCTGCCCTGCCCTTGTGGAGGGCAGGGCAGAAAATTGAAGCTTGGTGCGTGTTGGTGCAGCCTTGTGCGAGCCTGGTGCGGCCATGGTTGCGCGCGATGCGCGTTGGTGCGTGGGACGCTGCCCTGCCCGCGCCAAGGGCAGGGCAGGAAAGGTTTGATGCGCCAGGGACGTTGGTGCGCGCGGTTGGTGCTGCCAGGAACAAAACTTGGTGCGCGCGTTTTGCTTCTTGGTGCGCCACTTCAAATGCTGCCCTGCCCGCGCCAAGGGCAGGGCAATGTTCCTTTGTTCACGTCTCGAGTTCGAACCTGGGCGGATACACACGCTTCATTAATTTTCTTGATTTCTTGGCACGGCAATGGGTCTTAGAGCTTGGCTTCCTCATGGTTCTTTGTTCGAACCTTGTGGCATGCATGGGTGATGTTTTTTTTGTTGAATTTCTTCCTTGTAGAGCCCGATTCTGCCCTCCACAAGGGCAGGGCAAGGTTTTCTTTCTCTTGGTTCCAAGGCACATTTTGTGCTCTGCCCTTGGAGTGGGCAGGGCAGAATTGCCTTCCTTTGCTTGGTCACCTAATGTTGCTCTCCTAGAGGGCATTCTGCCCTTGTGGAGGGCAATGTTGCTTCCCCTTGCAATGCGGCACGCTTCATCTTGATTCGGCCACGCTTTTCCTTCTTTGGCTACACTTCTTAGGCCACGCTTTTCCTTTTCTTTTCTTTTCTTCACCTATAATAAACCAAAACAACCACTCAAAGTATCACTAAATTCAAGAGGCTTATAAATCAATTAAAATTCAATTAAAATGAGCTCAAACCTCATGGATTAACATTAATTTCATGGTGGTTGCTTGATTTAGAGAAGTTATGCATTTTCACTCCAAATCACTTACTTAGGATGCAAGAAAGTGCATAAATGCTAACAAAACAAGTGAAATTAGCTTGAAAAATGGGTATATGATGACTTGTCATCAGCTTCAACTTTAATGTCACCATATCCAATCCCAAAACCCAGATCTACTCAATATGAAAAGGGATTTCTAGCATGATTTCATGTTTCCTCTTCCAAGGTTCCCATGAAATCCAAGTTGCATTCAATCCCTTTTCCAAGATAATTGGATGCTAAGCATGAAGAACGAAATCCCTTCAGCAAATCAAAGAGAGATGAAGAGAAGAAGGAATTCACTATCATTAATCCATCAAGTACAACAGAGGTCTCTCCCCCAATGAGAGGGAGTTTAGCTACTCATAGCTTAGAGAGAGAATACAAGAGATGGAAGAAGATGAAAGTAAAGTAAAAAGTGAAGTAAAAGTTCCAAGCCCCCTTTCAGTACTCTTCAAGGGGTATTTATACTACTCATATTACTAGAAATGAGAAATTACGAAAAGAAAAGAAAATTACAATTGAAACTAAAGGAAATAACCATTCATTGATGACATGTGAGTGGCGTGTGAGTGGCGTGCCACGCCCAGAGTGAAGGTTGGCTTGGCGTGCCATACCCAAGTCTCAAGTGGCCCACCCATGATGGTGAAGTTGGCTTGGCGTGCCACGCCCAAGTCTCAAGTGGCACGCCCCATGGTGCAGTCTTCCATCTTCTTCTCTGGCAATTTGAACTAGCGTGTCACGCCCTCATTAAAATCTTCAATCTTCTTCTCTAGAGGGTTAGCCTGGCATGCCACGCCCTTGTTGGTGCACCAATGTACCTTTCTGGTCCAGTGAGCTGGCGTGCCATGCCCATGGTGCAAGCAAGGTTGGCGTGCCACGCCCAAAATACCAAGTGGCACACCCATTGATAGTTAGCTTGGCATGCCACGCCTAGAGTCTCAAGTGGCTCGCCCTCGATGAGGACTTGACCCTTTTCTTCTTGTTAATTATACTGGTGTGCCTCGCCTTAGACCTGGCGTGCAACGCCCTTGTTAGAGTCTTCAACCTCCCTCTCTGGTTAAGTGAACTGGCGTGCCACGCCCAGGACTCAAGTGGCACGCCCATGATGATAGTTTTGGCTCACAAGCTTGGTGTGCTGATGCGTGAGCATCTTTTCTATTTTTTCCTAGTGAATTTGCATCTAATTTGTTGAGTTTAATCAAGAATTAATTATATTTTAGCCACTATGGATGCTATTTTGAGCTTTGTGCAATACTGTTTATTTTAGGTAGCATTCAGCTAGATTTGATGGAGTTTCTGCAGCACGACAATCAAAGGAGATGGCTACGAGGAGCGACGCGCACACGTGCCTGACGCGTGCGTGTGATTTAGAGGTATCCATGGCGACGCGTGCACGTGACTGACGTGTACGCTTGATTTGAAGATTTGCTCAGTGACGCGTGCGCGTGATCGACGCGTCCGCGTGACTTGCGAAGAAGACCATCGACGCGTACGTGTGACTGACGCGTGTGCGTGACATGCGCCACATGCAGAAAAACGCTGGGGGCGATTTCTGGGCTGTTTTGACCCAGTTTCCAGCCCAGAAAACACAGATTAGAAGCTACAGAATGGACAAAACAAGTGGTCCCCACCCATCAGCTGAAGACTTGTTAATTAATTCGAATTTAAATTCAAATCTTATTTTTTGGAAAAGATATTATTTTTAATTTTAGATAATTAGATTTTAAATTTATTAGGATTAGTTATAAATAGGAATTTAGATGCCATCAAATTGGAACGTTGTACATTTTATCAGAATCCTAGTTTTCTTCTCTGAACCATGAGCAACTAATCCTTCACTGTTAAGGTTAGGAGCTCTGTCTATTTGTATGGATTGATTTTATTGCTTTTTCTATTTTAATTTATGCATGGAGTTATAATTTAAGAATTGTTTTCGCTCTTTATCTTATGAATTTGGGTGGAATGGAAGTATAACCCTCTTTCTATTTGAGTTCTTGTATAACTTGAAAAAGCTCTATACTTGAACAACAGCTTGAAAACAACTTCTCCTAAATTTTAATTATCTGAATTTAACAGGATACGTGACATATAATCCTTTTATTTCTTGGGTAATTAGAGTTTTTGTAGCATATAAACTAGAAATTGATTATCACCCTCTAATTGGAATTAATTGACTAAGAAATTGGTAGTTAATGAATTTTAGAGGAGACTGGGAAGGTATAAGGAATTAGGGTCTAGTCACATACAGTTTGTCATAAATTAAATCCTGCATAATTAAATTAGTTAGTAAGAAAAGTTAATCCGAAAAAATAGATAACTCTGAAACCTTAACTGTTTTCTCCATATTTTATTCCCAACTCATTGCTACTTGCTTTCTGAAATTCTTAATTTACTGTTTAATGCTCTTTGAATACTAAAACACTCTTTTCTGTTTGTCTAACTAAGCCAATCAATCAATCATTGTTGCTTGATCCATCAATCCTCGTGGGATCGACCCTTACTTACGTAAGGTATTACTTGGTACGACCCGGTGCACTTGCCGGTTAGTTTGTGGTTGTTAAATTACCACACCAGATTTTTGGTACCGTTGCCGGGAATTGATTGTGATTGACAATTACTCGTTGTTTGATTGCTTAGATTAGATAATTTTTCTTTTAATTAGTTTTATTTTGGTATTATTAATAATTTTTTTTTCCAAGTTCTTCTTTTTCTTTATTTTTCCTTTATTTTTTTCCGTTTTCCATTCCCCCGTCCCGTGCACCCCTTTTACTTCTTTTTATTATTTTTTATTTTTTTTAATTTTTTTAAAAAATTTTTGTTCCTTCGTGATTTATTGTTCCTTTTTTTATTTTTTATTTTTTATTTTTATTTTCTTTTATTTCATTTTGTTTCTTCCCATTAATTTTATATTTTTATATTTTATTAGTTTTTTTTTAATTTTAACTTTAATTTCAAAAAAAAATAATTTAATATTAATATTTTTCTTAATTTCTGAAATTAAGTTTAGTGTTCCCTAGTTAGTCTTATTTTAATTTTTCTTATTTAATTTGCCTAATAATTTCAAAAATTTTTAGTCTTAATTTTACTAATAATTTTTAAATTTTAGCGTTTGTTTGTTTTATTCAATATTTTTATCTCTTTATTCAGGTTATCTCACTGGGAATTTTCTGTACTCTGACGTAGAGATTCCCATTCTTTCTTGTTTTCTGCTTGTTTATGCATAGGAACAGAGACAAAGAACATCTCTTATACTTTGATCCTGAACCTGAAAGGACTTTCAGGCGGCGTTTACAACAAGCAAGACTTACAAGGCTGCATAATTCACTATGGATCCGAATAATATTGATAATGCCAATGCGGCAAACCCGAATGGGAATGAACAACAAAGAAGAGTACTTGGTTCTTTCTCTGCTCCTACAGCAGATCTGTATGGAAAGAGCATTGTGGTGCCTCCTATAGCTGCGAACAACTTTGAGTTGAAGCAACAATTAGTCACCCTGGTACAACAAAATTGCCAGTATCATAGTCTTCCCCACGAAGACCCAAATCAATTTATTTTTAGTTTTCTGCAAATTTGTGATACTGTGAAGACAAATGGAGTAAACCCAGATGTGTACAAACTCATGCTCTTCCCGTTTGCTCTGAGGGATGGAGCAAAGCTATGGCTAGATTCCCAACCCAAAGAGAGTTTGGATACTTGGAACAATGTGGTTACTGAGTTTCTCACTAAATTTTTCCCACCAAAGAAGCTGACTAAGCTTAGGGTGGAGGTTCAGACCTTCAAGCAGAAGGATGGTGAGACTCTGTATGAAGCTTGGGAGAGATACAAGCTACAGATTAGGCAATGCCCTCCAGACATGTTCTCCAAATGGACTCAACTAGATATCTTTTATGAAGGCTTGGGTGAAATATCCAAGATTTTCTTAGACAATTCTGCAGGAGGTTCATTGCATAAGAAGAAGACACCGGAGGAGACAATTGAGCTTATTGAATTGGTTGCTAGCAACCAATATTTATACTCATCCAACAGGAATCCTGTGAACTCTAAGTCTTCTCAGAAGAAGGGTGTCATGGAAGTGGAAGCTCTTAATGCTATTCTTGCTCAGAACAAGCTTATGTCTCAGCAAATAAATCTACTTACTCAACACATGGGTGGCATACAAGTCTCAGCTATCAACACCCAAAATCCACCTCAAGAGATCTCCTATGACATGGGAGGAAATTTAGTGCAAAATGATAATTATGATTATGCTCAATCCTCTTCTGAACAGGTCAATTACATGGGGAGTGGTTCCAGAAATCCCAATAAAAACCCCTATTCTTAGACATACAATCAAGGATGGAGAAATCACCCAAATTTTGGGTGGAGAGACCAACCTCAGAGACGTCAGAATTTTAACAATAATTCTCAGAGCGGCTTCCAACAGAATAATTACAATAACCGCCAATCTCAGCCTCAGCAGGGTAACTCTAAATCCAAGGAAGATTCTAATTGGGAGATGATGAGAAGGAAACCAGAGCCTCCATTAGAAACTTGGAAGTGCAAATGGGCCAGCTGAGCAAGCAAATACCTGAGAGGTCTGCAAGCACATTTCCAGGTGATACAGTGGTGAACCCAAGAAAAAACTGCAAGGTTATTCAATTGAGAAGTGGTAAGACAGCTGGCTCTGAGACAAAGGCCAATGAAGAGCTAGTTGAAAAGAAAGCTCTAGAGGAGAAAAAGGAAGAAGTGGAGCACGCCTCTCCAAAGCGTACAGACAACCCATTCTCTGACTCTCTAGACATGTATCCTACATTGCCAAAGGCTCCTGAATACAAGCCAAAAATGTCATATCCTCAGAGACTTCAGAAGGCTTCCAAAGAAAAGCAGTTCTCTAAATTTTTAGATGTCTTCAAGAAGCTACAGATTAACATTCCCTTTGCAGAGGCTCTTGAGCAAATGCCTCTCTATGCTAAATTTATGAAAGAACTGTTGACCCACAAGAGGAATTAGAAGGAACAAAAAACAGTGGTGTTAACCAAGGAATGCAATGCAATTAATCAACACAACCTTTTTGAGAAGATGCCCGACCCTAGGAGCTTTGTCATTCCTTGCACCATTGGAGATGTCACCATTCAGAGAGCTTTATGTGACCTTGGAGCTAGCATCAATCTCATGCCACTTTCAGTGATGAAAAAGCTTCAGATTGAGGAGGTAAAAACCACTCGTATTTCTCTTCAACTTGTTGATCTTTCTATTAAATTACCCATGGGTGTTGTTGAGAATTTACTTGTTAAAGTAGGACCATTCATCTTTCCTCTTGATTTTGTTATATTAGACATGGAAGAAGAGGTAAAATCCTCTATTATACTTGGTAGACCCTTTTTAGCTACAGGTAGAGCTCTGATTGATATACAAAACGGTGAATTAATGATGAGCGGATAATTTATACGCTTTTTGGCATAGTTTTTACATAGTTTTTAATAAGTTAAGCTACTTTTAGGGATGTCTTCATTAGTTTTTATGTTAAATTCACATTTCTGGACTTTACTATGAGTTTGTGTGTTTTTCTGTGATTTCAGGTAAATTCTGACTGAAATTGAGGGATTTGAGCAAAACTCTGAAGAAGGCTGACAAAAGGACTGCTGATGCTGTTGGATTCTGACCTCCCTGCACTCGAAATGGATTTTCTGGAGCTACAGAACTCCAAATGGCGCGCTCTCAACGGCGTTGGAAAGTAGACATCCAGGGCTTTCCAGAAATATATAATAGTCTATGCTTTATTCGAAGAATGACGACGTAACTTGGCGTTAAACGCCAAGTTCATGCTGCTGTCTGGAGTAAAACGCCAGAAAAACGTCATGATTCGGAGTTAAACGCCCAAAACACGTCATAACCTGAAGTTTGACGCCAAGAAATGCCTCTACACGTGGATTGATCAAGCTCAGCCCAAACATACACCAAGTGGGCCCCGGAAGTGGATTTATGCATCAATTACTTACTCATGTAAACCCTAGGAGCTAGTTTATTATAAATAGAACATTTATCTATTGTATTAGACATCTTTTGACCACTTTAAGTCTTTTTCATTTGGTCACTTGATCAAGGAGGGGGCTGGCCATTCGGCCATGCCTGAACCTTTTGCTTATGTATTTTCAACGGTGGAGTTTCTGCACACCATAGATTAAGGGTGTGGAGCTCTGCTGTACCTCAAAGATTAATGAAGTTCTACTTTCTTTTATTCAATTCCTCTCTTATTCTTATTCCAAGATATTCATTCGTACCCAAGAACATGATGAATGTGATGAGTTAGATAACCCTCATTATTATTCTCACTTATGAGCGTGCGTGATTGACAACCACTTCCGTTCTACATGCAACACAAGCTTGAATGTGTATCTCTTAGATTCCCCAACAGAATCTTCGTGGTATAAGTTAGATAGATGGCGGCATTTATGAGGATCCGGAAAGTCCAACCTTGTCTGTGGTGTTCCGAGTAGGATCCTGGGAATCCGGAAAGTCTACCTTGTCTGTGGTGTCCGAGTAGGATTCCGGTAATGAATGACTGTGACGTGCTTCAAACCTGTAACCTGCTGGGCGTAGTGACAACGCAAAAGAATCAATGGATTCTATTCCAGTAGGGGAGGGAACCAACCGGTGATTGGCCGTACTGTGACAGAGTGCGTGAGCATTAGCTTTCACTGCGATGATGGGATGTAGCTATCAACCATGGGTGATGCCTCCAGACTGGTTAGCTGTGCGAGTGACAGCCGCATAGAATATTTCCCCGAGAGGATGAAAGTAGCCACAGTTGATGGTGAACCCCTAAACAAAGCTTGCCATGGAAAGGAGTAAGAAGGATTGAGTAGAAAGAATAGGAGAGCAGGCGTCCGTGAGCTCTACAGCACCTCCATTCCGCTTATCTGAAATTCCTACCAATGAATCTACCTAAGTATTTCTATCCCTTTTAGTATTTAATTCTTTCTATTTTCGAAACCCATAAATCAATATTTAATCCGCCTAACTGAGATTTGCAAGGTGACCATAGCTTGCTTCATACCAACAATCTCTGTGGATTCGACCCTTACTCACGTAAGGTTTATTACTTGGACGACCCAGTACACTTGCTGGTTAGTTGAACGGAGTTGTGAAGAAAATAAACAGTGCCATAAGAGTATACATCCTTTATAAACAAATAACAAGTGATCACAATTTCGTCCACCAAGTTTTTGGCGCCGTTGCCGGGGATTGTTCGAGTATGGACAACTGACGGTTCATCTTGTTGCTCAGATTAGGTAATTTTCTTTTCAAAAATCTTTTTCAAAATTTTTCTTTTCTTTTTCGTTTTTCCAAAAATGTTTTTTCGAAAAAAATTAATAAAAATACAAAAAAAATTAGAAAATCATAAAAATAAAAAAAAAAAATTTGTGTTTCTTGTTTGAGTCTTGTGTTAATTTTTAAGTTTGGTGTCAATTGCATGCTTTTAAAAATTTTTCTTGCATTTTTCGAAAATCCCATGCATTCATAATGTTCTTCATGATCTTCAAGTTGTTCTTGATAAGTCTTCTTGTTTGATCTTGATGTTTTCTTGTTTGGTGTCTTTTCTTGTTTTTCATGTGCATTTTTGCATTCATATTTTCCATGCATTAAAGATTTCTAAGTTTGGTGTCTTGCATGTTTTCTTTGCATCAAAAATTTTTCAAATTTATGTTCTTGATGTTCATCATGATCTTCAAAGTGTTCTTGGTGTTCATCTTGACATTCATAGCATTCTTGCATGCATTCATGGTTTTGATCTAAAAATTTCATGCATTGAGTATTTTTGTTGTTTTTCTCTCTCATAAAAAAAAAATTCAAAAATCAAAAAATATCTTTTCCTTATTTCCCTCCAAATTTTCGAAATTTTGGGTTGACTTGGTCAAAAATTTTCAAAAATTAGTTGTTTCTTACAAGTCAAGTCAAAATTTCAATTTTAAAAATCTTATCTTTTCAAAAGCTTTTTCAAAAATCATATCTTTTTCAATTTTTTTTTATTATTTTCGAAAATTTTAAAAATTTATTTTAAAAATATTTTCAAAATCTTTTTCTTATCTTTATATCTAATTTTCGAAAATTCACTAATAATTAATGCGATTGGTTCAAAAATTTGAAGTTTGTTACTTTCTTGTTAAGAAAGGTACAATCTTTAAGTTCTAGAATCTTATCTTGTAGTTTCTTGTTAGTGAAGCAAATAATTTTAAAAATTTTTGAATTAAATCTCTTTATCTTTTATTTTATCTTTTTCAAAAATTTTATCTTTTTCAAAAATTTGATTTCAAAATATCTTATCTAAACTTCTTATCTTCTTATCTTTTTCAATTTTGATTTTCAAATCTTTTTCAATCAACTAACCAACTTGTCTTTTGTTTCTTATCTTTTTCAAAACTACCTAACTACTTTTCCCTCTTCTAATTTTCGAAAATATCTCTCTCTTTTTCAAAAATTTCTTTTTAATTAATTAATTGTTTCATGTTTAAATTTTAATTATAATTTTCGAAAATCACTAACCATCTTTTCAAATTTATTTTCGAAATTCTTCCTTCTCTTCTCCTCTTCTATTTAATTAATTAATTACTAACACTTCTCTTCACCTCTCTTCCTCCATAAATCCGAAACCTTCCATCCCCATTCTTCTACCCCTTTCTTCTTCTACTAACATAAAGGAATCTCTATACTGTGACATAGAGGATTCCTCTTTCTATTCTTGTTCTCTTCTCTTTTTATATGAGCAGGAACAGGGATAAAGGCACTCTTGTTGAAGTTGATCCAGAACCTGAAAGGACTCTGAAGAGAAGATTAAGAGAAGCTAAATTACAACAATCCAAAAACATCTTTAAGAGAAACAACCTTTCAGAAATTTTCGAACAAGAGAAGGACATGGCAGCCGAAAATAATAATAATAATGCAAGGAGAATGCTTGGTGACTTCACAAAGCCAACGTCCAAGTTTGATGGAAGAAGCATCTCCATTCCTGCCATTGGAGCCAATAACTTTGAGCTTAAGCCTCAACTAGTTGCTTTAATGCAACAAAACTGCAAGTTTTATGGACTTCCATCTGAAGATCCTTACCAGTTCTTAACTGAGTTCTTGCAGATCTGTGACACTGTAAAGACAAATGGAGTTAATCCTGAAGTCTACAGACTCTTGCTTTTCCCTTTTGCTGTAAGAGACAGAGCTAGAGTATGGTTGGATTCACAACCCAATGATAGCCTGGACTCATGGGATAAGCTTGTCACTGCATTCTTAGATAAGTTCTTTCCTCCTCAAAAGCTGAGCAAGCTGAGAGTGGATGTTCAAACCTTCAAACAAAAAGATGGTGAATCCCTCTATGAAGCTTGGGAAAGATACAAGCAACTGACCAAGAGATGTCCATCTGACATGTTTTCAGAATGGACCATATTAGATATATTCTATTATGGTCTCTCTGAATTTTCGAAAATGTCACTGGACCATTCTGCAGGTGGATCTATTCACCTGAAGAAAACGCCTGAAGAGGCTCAAGAACTCATTGACATGGTTGCAAACAACCAGTTTATGTACACCTCTGAGAGGAATTCCGTGAATAATGGGGTACCTCAGAAGAAAGGAGTTCTTGAAATTGATGCTCTGAATGCCATATTGGCTCAGAACAAAGTATTGACTCAACAGGTCAACATGATCTCTCAAAATCTGAATGGATTGCAACATGCATCCAACAGTACTAGAGAGGCAGCTTCTGAAGAAGCTTATGATCCTGAAAACCCTGCCATGGCAGAGGTTAATTACTTAGGTGAACCTTATGGAAACACCTATAACTCATCATGGAGAAATCATCCAAATTTCTCCTGGAAGGATCAACAAAAACCTCAACAAGGTTTTAACAATGGTGGACGCAATAGGCTGAATAATAGTAAGCCATATCCATCATCTTCTCAGCAACAGTCAGAGAACTCTGAACAAAACAATTCTAATTTAGCAAATATAGTCTCTGATCTGTCAAAAGCCACTTTTAGTTTCATGAATGAAACAAGATCCTCCATTAGAAATCTGGAGGCACAAGTGGGCCAGCTGAGTAAGAAAGTCATTGACACTCCTCCCAGTACTCTCCCAAGCAATACAGAAGAAAATTCAAAAGGAGAGTGCAAGGCCATTGATTTAATCAAAGTGGCCGAATGCACAAAGGAGGAAGAGGACGAAAATCCCAGTGAGGAAGACCTCCTGGGACGTTCCTCAAACAAGAAGGAGTTTCCTATTGAGGATCCTGAGGAATCTGAGGCTCATCTAGAGACCATAGAGTTCCCTTTAAATCTCCTTCTGCCATTCATGAGCTTTGAAGAATATTCATCCTCTGAAGAGAATGAAGATGTGACTGGAGAGCAAGTTGCTCAATACTTAGGAGCTATCATGAAACTGAATGACAAGCTGTTTGGTAATGAGACTTGGGAAAGTGAACCTCCCTTGCTCATTAGTGAACTGGACACTTGGATTCAGAGAACTCTACCTCAAAAGAAACAAGATCCTGGCAAGTTCTTAATACCTTGCACCATTGGCACCATGAGCTTTGAAAAAGCTCTATGTGACCTTGGGTCAGGGATAAATCTTATGCCACTCTCCGTAATGGAGAAGCTGGGAATCATTGAGATACAACCTGCCTTGTTCTCATTACAATTGGCAGATAAGTCCATAAGACAAGCTTATGGAGTAGTGGAGGACGTGCTAGTAAAGGTTGAAGGCCTTTACATCCCCACTGATTTCATAATCCTAGACACTAGGAAGGAAGATGATGAATGCATCATCCTAGGAAGACCTTTCCTAGCCACAGCAGGAGCTGTGATAGATGTCAACAGAGGTGAGTTAGTCCTTCAATTGAATGGGGACTACCTTGTGTTTCAGGCATATGGCCATCCCTCTGTGACAAAAGAGAGTAAGCATGAAGAGCTTCTCTCAGTTCAGAGTCAAGAAGAGCCCACACAGTCAAACTCTAAGTTTGGTGTTGTGAGGCCACAACCAAACTCTAAGTTTGGTGTTCAAACCCCATATCCAAACTCTAAGTTTGGTGTTGGGACTACACACTTAAGTTGACCTGATCACCTTGTGGCTCCATGAGAGCCACTGTCAAGCTATTGACATTAAAGAAGTGCTTGTTGGGAGGCAACCCAATTTTATTTATCTAATTTTATTTTATTTTGTTCCTTTGTTATTTTTTGTATTTAATTAGGTACATGATCATGAGGAGTCACGAAAAAAATCAAAAAATTAAAAACAGAGTCAAAAACAGAAGAAAAAAATTTTTCACCCTGGAGGACGCACGGGCTGGCGTTCAGCGCCCAGAAGGAGCATCTGGCTGGCGTTCAACGCCAGAACAGAGCATCTTTCTGGCGCTGAACGCCCAAAACAAGCTACATCCTGGCGTTTAACGCCAGAATGCGCACACAGAGGACAATCTGGCGCTGAACGCCAGAAACAAGCTTGAAACTGGCGTTCAACGCCAGAAACAAGCATCACATGGGCGTTTAACGCCCAGAACGTGCATCAATGGGCGTTTAAACGCCAGAATGATGCATGGAGGCATGTTACATGCCTATATGGTGAAGGAATGGTATTTGTTTTCACCTCAGGATCTGTGGGCCCCACAGGATCCTCACCTCAGGATCTGTGGACCCCACAGGATCCCCACATAACATATTCCCACCTTACTTCCCAATCCTAGTTTTTGTGATGTGATTCCCCATGTCACAATTTTCAACATCTTCTTCATCAATCACCTCAATTCCTCTTCCCAATTACTCCATTCACCATTCACAGCATCCTCCTCTTCCCCATAAACCCCACCTACCTCCATCAAATTCAAATTCAATTTCCCACCCTTTCCCACCCAAAATGGCCGAACCTATCCCCCCCCTATAAATACCCTTCTTTTCTTTTACATTTTCACACAACACAACCCCACATTCTCCCACATAGCCGAACCCTCTCTTCTCCCTCTCTACCATATTTTCTTCTTCTTCTTCTACTCTTCTTTTCTTTTCTTGCTCGAGGACGAGCAAATTTTAAGTTTGGTGTGGTAAAAAAAAGCCTAAGCTTTTTGATTTTCATTCACCATCAATGGCACCTAAGACCGGAACTTCCTCAAGAAAAGAAAAAGGGAAAGCAAAAGCTTCTTCCTCCGAGTCATGGGAGAAGGAGAGATTCATCTCCAAGAGCCATCAAGACCACTTCTATGAGGTTGTGGCAAGGAAGAAAGTGATCCCTGAGGTCCCTTTCAAGCTCAAGAAGAATGAGTATCCGGAAATCCGACATGAAATCCAAAGAAGAGGTTGGGAAGTCCTAGCCAACCCCATGCAACAAATCGGATTATTGATGGTTCAAGAGTTCTATGCTAATGCATGGATCACTAGGAACCATGACCAAAGTATGAACCCAAGCCCAAAGAATTATCTCACAATGGTTAGGGGGAAATACTTGGATTTTAGTCCGGAAAATGTGAGGTTGGCGTTTCACCTACCCATGATGCAAGGCGATGAACGCCCCTACACAAGAAGGGTCAACTTTAACCAAAGGTTGGACCAAGTCCTTAGGGACATATGTGTGGAAGGCGCCCAATGGAGAGTAGACTCTAAAGGCAAGCCAGTCCAACTAAGAAGACTGGACCTCAAGCCTGTAGCTAGAGGATGGTTGGAGTTCATTCAAAGATCCATCATCCCTACAAGCAACCGATCTGAAGTTACTGTGGATCGGGCCATCATGATTCATAGCATCATGATTAGAGAGGAGGTGGAAGTTCATGAGGTCATCTCCAATGAGCTTTACAAAATAGCCGACAAGCCTTCACCTATGGCACGGCTAGCCTTCCCCCACCTTATATGCCATTTATGTTACTCAGCTGGAGTTATCATAGATGGAGATGTCTCCATTAAAGAAGACAAGCCCATCACAAAGAAGAGGATGGAGCAAACAAGGGAAGCTCCTCACGACCTCCAAGAAGAACATGAGGAAGTGCATCATCAACAAATGCCTCAAGGAATGCACTTTCCTCCCAACAACTATTGGGAGCAACTCAACACCTCTTTAGAGGATTTGAGCCATAATGTTGAACAACTAAGGGTGGAACATCATGAGCACTCCATCATTCTCCAAGAAATAAGAGAAGATCAAAGAGCAATGAGGGAGGAGCAACAAAGGCAAGGAAGGGACATAGAAGAGTTGAAGAACATCATTGGTCCTTCAAGAAGATGACGCCACTAAGGTGGATTCATTCCTTGTTCTTTATTTCTTTCTGTTTTCGGTTTTTAATGCTATGTTTATCTATGTTTTTGTGTCTCTATTTCATGATCATTAGTGTGTAACCATGCCTTAAAGCTATGAATAAAATCCATTAGTTCTTCACCTCTCTTAAAAGAAACATGTTTTAATTCAAAAGAACAAGAAGTACATAATTTTCGAAATTATTAGTAAATTTAATTTAATTATATTGATGTGGTGGCAATAATTTTTGTTTTCTGAATGAATGAATGAACAGTGCATATGTCTTTTGATCTTGTTGTTTATGAGTGTTAAAATTGTTGGTTCTTGAAAGAATGAGGAACAAAGAGAAATGTTATTGATGCTCTGAAAAACATCATGAAAATTGATTCTTGAAGCAAGAAAAAGCAGTGAAAAAAAAAAAAGAGGTGCGAAAAATTTTAAAGCAAGGATCCAAGGCTTTGAGCATCAATGGATAGGAGGGCCCAAGGAAATTAAATCCAGGCCTAAGCGGCTAAATCAAGCTGTCCCTAACCATGTGCTTGTGTCATGAAGGTCCAAGTGAAAAGCTTGAGACTGAATGGTTAAAGTCGTGATCTAAAGCTAAAGAGTGTGCTTAAGAGCTCTGGACACCTCTAACTGAGGACTCTAGCAAAGCTAAGTCACAATCTGAAAAGGTTCACCCAGTTATGTGTCTGTGGCATTTGTGTATCCGGTGGTAATACTGGAAAACAAAGTGCTTAGGGCCACAGCCAAGACTCATAAGTAGCTGTGTTCAAGAATCAACATGCTTAAATTAGGAAATTCAATAACACAATCCAAAATTCTAAGTTCCTAGAGATGCCAATCACTCTAAGCTTCAAAGGAAAAAGTGAGATGCCAAAACTGTTCAGAAGCAAAAAGCTACAAGTCCCGCTCATGTAATTAAATTAATATTCATTGATATTTTAGACTTTATAGTATATTCTCTTCTTTTTATCCTATTCGATTTTCAGTTGCTTGGGGACAAGCAACAATTTAAGTTTGGTGTTGTGATGAGCGGATAATTTATACGCTTTTTGGCATAGTTTTTACATAGTTTTTAATAAGTTAAGCTACTTTTAGGGATGTCTTCATTAGTTTTTATGTTAAATTCACATTTCTGGACTTTACTATGAGTTTGTGTGTTTTTCTGTGATTTCAGGTAAATTCTGACTGAAATTGAGGGATTTGAGCAAAACTCTGAAGAAGGCTGACAAAAGGACTGCTGATGCTGTTGGATTCTGACCTCCCTGCACTCGAAATGGATTTTCTGGAGCTACAGAACTCCAAATGGCGCGCTCTCAACGGCGTTGGAAAGTAGACATCCAGGGCTTTCCAGAAATATATAATAGTCCATGCTTTATTCGAAGAATGACGACGTAACTTGGCGTTAAACGCCAAGTTCATGCTGCTGTCTGGAGTAAAACGCCAGAAAAACGTCATGATTCGGAGTTAAACGCCCAAAACACGTCATAACCTGAAGTTTGACGCCAAGAAATGCCTCTACACGTGGATTGATCAAGCTCAGCCCAAACATACACCAAGTGGGCCCCGGAAGTGGATTTATGCATCAATTACTTACTCATGTAAACCCTAGGAGCTAGTTTATTATAAATAGAATATTTATCTATTGTATTAGACATCTTTTGACCACTTTAAGTCTTTTTCATTCGGTCACTTGATCAAGGAGGGGGCTGGCCATTCGGCCATGCCTGAACCTTTTGCTTATGTATTTTCAACGGTGGAGTTTCTGCACACCATAGATTAAGGGTGTGGAGCTCTGCTGTACCTCAAAGATTAATGAAGTTCTACTTTCTTTTATTCAATTCCTCTCTTATTCTTATTCCAAGATATTCATTCGTACCCAAGAACATGATGAATGTGATGAGTTAGATAACCCTCATTATTATTCTCACTTATGAGCGTGCGTGATTGACAACCACTTCCGTTCTATATGCAACACAAGCTTGAATGTGTATCTCTTAGATTCCCCAACAGAATCTTCGTGGTATAAGTTAGATAGATGGCGGCATTTATGAGGATCCGGAAAGTCCAACCTTGTCTGTGGTGTTCCGAGTAGGATCCTGGGAATCCGGAAAGTCTACCTTGTCTGTGGTGTCCGAGTAGGATTCCGGTAATGAATGACTGTGACGTGCTTCAAACCTGTAACCTGCTGGGCGTAGTGACAACGCAAAAGAATCAATGGATTCTATTCCAGTAGGGGAGGGAACCAACCGGTGATTGGCCGTACTGTGACAGAGTGCGTGAGCATTAGCTTTCACTGCGAGGATGGGATGTAGCTATCAACCATGGGTGATGCCTCCAGACTGGTTAGCTGTGCGAGTGACAGCCGCATAGGATATTTCCCCGAGAGGATGAAAGTAGCCACAGTTGATGGTGAACCCCTAAACAAAGCTTGCCATGGAAAGGAGTAAGAAGGATTGAGTAGAAGGAATAGGAGAGCAGGCGTCCGTGAGCTCTACAGCACCTCCATTCCGCTTATCTGAAATTCCTACCAATGAATCTACCTAAGTATTTCTATCCCTTTTAGTATTTAATTCTTTCTATTTTCGAAACCCATAAATCAATATTTAATCCGCCTAACTGAGATTTGCAAGGTGACCATAGCTTGCTTCATACCAACAATCTCTGTGGATTCGACCCTTACTCACGTAAGGTTTATTACTTGGACGACCCAGTACACTTGCTGGTTAGTTGAACGGAGTTGTGAAGAAAATAAACAGTGCCATAAGAGTATACATCCTTTATAAACAAATAACAAGTGATCACAATTTCGTCCACCAATTAACCCTGAGGGTCAATGAAGAACAGGTGGTCCTTCATGTTTTTGAAGCTCTCAAGCACCCTAATGATTCTGAAGGGTGTATGAAAATATATGTTATTGAACCACTTGTTCAAGAGGTACTGAAAGCTGAGGTGCTTGATGACATTTTGGATCCTATCTCTGAGTATGAATTAGTTGAAGTTGATAATTCACCACCCCATAAGACTATGGTTCACACGCGTAGAGCAGAGGAAGAAGCCCCCAAGATTGAGCTCAAATCCTTACCCCCTTCTCTGAAATATGTGTTCTTGGGTGAGAATGACTCATATCCAGTGATTATTAGCTCTTCCCTAAAGCCTAAAGAGGAAGAGGCACTTCTTTTAGTGCTCAAGAGTCATAAAATAGCTCTTGGGTGGACCATTAGTGACTTGAAAGGGATTAGTCCAACCAAGTGTATGCACAAGATCCTCCTTGAAGATGATGCTAAACCAGTTGTTCAACCACAAAGGAGACTCAATCCAACCATGAAAGAGGTGGTCCAAAAAGAGGTAATGAAACTATGGGAAGCAGGAATTATTTATCCTATTTCTGACAGTTCTTGGGTAAGTCCTGTGCAGGTAGTTCCCAAGAAATAAGGGATGACAGTGATCAAGAATAAAAAGAATGAGCTTATCCCCACAAGAACAGTCACAGGATGGAGAATGTGTATAGACTATAGGAGGCTCAACACTGCTACAAGGAAGGATCATTTCCCCCTGCCTTTCATTGATCAGATGCTTGAGAGGTTAGCTAGTCATGCATTTTATTGTTTTCTAGATGGATATTCTGGATATAATCAAATTGCAGTGGACCCTCAAGATCAAGAGAAGACAGCATTCACATGCCCCTTTGGAGTATTTGCCTACAGAAGAATGCCTTTTGGACTTTGCAATGCTCCAGCATCTTTTCAGAGGTGTATGCTTTCAATTTTTTCTGATATGGTTGAAAAGTTTATTGAGGTATTTATGGATGACTTTTTTGTTTTTGGTAATTATTTTGAATCCTGCCTTAAGCATTTATCTCTTGTCTTGAAACGGTGTCAAGAATCAAACCTTGTTTTAAATTGGAAAAAATGTCATTTTATGGTTACAGAAGGTATTGTTCTTGGACACCGGATTTCAAGTAAGGGAATTGAGGTTGATAGAGCATAGGTGGAGGTAATTGAAAAATTACCACCACCAACTAATGTTAAGACAGTCAGGAGTTTCTTGGGTCATGCAGGATTTTATAGAAGATTTATAAAGGATTTCTCTAAAATTGCTAAACCTCTAAGCAACCTGTTGGTTGCTGATGTTCCTTTTGTCTTTGATTCTAATTGTTTGCATGCTTTTGAAACTCTAAAAGCAAACCTTACCTCTGCTCCCATTATAGCTCCCTTGACTGGGATTTACCATGTGAAATAATGTGTGATGCTAGTGACTTTGCTATAGGAGCTGTTTTAGGACAGAGGCATGTTAAGCTTGTACATGTCATTTACTATGCCAGTCATGTGTTAAATTATGCCCAAAAAAATTACGCAACTACAGAAAAGGAATTATTAGCTGTTGTGTACGCTGTTGATAAGTTTAGGTCCTATTTACTTGCTTCTAAGGTTATTATTTATAATGATCATGCTGCTTTGAAGTACCTTCTAACCAAACAGGATTCTAAACCAAGATTAATCAGATGGGTGCTGCTCCTTCAGGAGTTTGATATTGAGATAAAAGACAGGAAAGGGTCAGAGAATCAAGTAGCTGACCATCTTTCCAGAATTGAGCCTGAAGCAGGAGTACAACCACCCACAGCTGTGACTGAGACGTTTTCAGATGAACAATTATTCCTCATCCAGCAGGCTCCATGGTTTGCAGACATTGCAAATTATAAGGCCATGAATTTTATCCCAAGGGAGTACAGTAGGCAACAAGTGAAGAAGCTATTGACTGATGCAAAGTACTACATTTGGGAAGAATCATACCTTTTTAAAAGGTGTTCAGATGGAATCATCCGGAGGTGTATCCCAGATGAAGAAAAATAACAGATTCTTTGGCACTGTCATGGTTCTGAGTATGGAGGCCACTTGGTGGTGAAAGGACAGCTACAAAGGTCCTTCAGAGCGGGTTTTACTGGTCGACTCTCTTCAGGGACTCAAGAGCATTTGTAAAGCACTGTGACAGATGTGAAAAAGCCATGAATCTCCCTGCCAACCATGAAATGCCACAGCAGGGGATCCTTGAGGTTGAGTTGTTTGATGTGTGGGGTATTGATTTCATGGGACCTTTCCTACCCTCACATTCAAATAACTATATTCTAGTGGCAGTTGACTATGTGTCCAAGTAGGTGAAAGCTGTGGCTTTGCCCACCAATGATGTCAAAGTGGTAATAAGCTTTCTTCAGCGATATATCTTTAGCCGGTTTGGTGTCCCAAGGACACTCATTAGTGATGGAGGAAGCCATTTCTGCAATAGACAGTTGGACTATCTTCTGCAGAGATATGGATACCATCATAAAGTGGCAACCCCTTATCACCCTCAGACGAGTGCACTGGTTGAAGTTTCCAACAGGGAACTTAAGAGGATTCTAGAGAAGATCGTCAGTGTTTCAAGAAAGGACTGGTCTAGGAAGCTTGATGATGCTCTCTGGGCATACCGGACAGCGTACAAGACTCCCATTGGCAAGTCCCCTTATCAGTTGGTCTATGGCAAAGCCTGTCACTTGCCAGTTGAGCTAGAGCATAAAGCTTACTGGGCAATCAGGTATCTGAATCTTGATTCAGAAGCTGCAAGAATCAAGCGAATGCTTCAGTTGAATGAGCTTGATGAATTCAGATATTCAGCCTATGAGAATGCCAAGCTCTATAAGGAGAAAACCAAGCTACTGCATGACAAAAAGATTGCCATCAGAGTCTTTGAGCCAGGACAAAGAGTTCTTCTATATAATTCAAGGCTCAAATTCCTTCTCGGGAAGATGAAATTCCGATGGTCAGGACCATTTGTGGTTACCAGAGCTTCACCATATGGTCATATGGAAATACAGGAAGAGAATTCTGATAGAAAATTTACAGTGAATGGCCATAGGTTGAAGCATTATCTTGGAGGCGAGATTGATCGCCAGAGGTCCACTCAGCTGCTGAACTAGCAGAGCTGACTGTCAAGCTAGTGACGTTAAAAAAGCGCTTGTCGGGAGGCAACCCGATAAATTCGTATCCTTAGCTATTTTTCTTAATAGTAGTTTTTCTTTTTTTGAGTTTTTATTGTTTTTCTGATCATGCAGCTATGTTATTCCAGGAACCGAACACCTCAAGCTAAAAAAAAAAGCACACGACGCGCAAGCTTCATTGACGTGAATGCGTCAATCATGTGTGCGTGAAAAATGAAATTTGACAGAGAGTTGCGCGGGAGTGGCGCTGGACCCATGCTTGGCACCAAAACATGACCGCGCGTACGCGTACCCCACGCGTGCGCATCGTTTGCACTTATCGCCATCCACGCATGCACGTCATTGACGCGTACGCGTGACCTGCAAAATCGACGTGAAGGAGTGTTTGGGCAGAGAGTTGTGCTGCCTTGGGGCAGGAAGCGTGGTAAAGGCATAAATTTACTCACGCGTACATCTCCCTGACGCGTGCATGTCATTTGCAAAAATGGTTCTCCACACGTGCACGTGCATGACGCAAACGCGTTGTATGAAATTATTGGTTCCCAAGCCACGCGAACAGAGAGTTGTGCGTGCGCATGGCTGGCTTCACGTGAATTGCATAAAATCCATGGCACGCGGATGCGTGCCTGACGCTAACGCGTCATTTAGAAAATTTGCCACCCACGCGTACGAGTGCTTCACGCGTACGCGTCGTCGTCGCCGCACAGCTACACTTGTTCGCCACACAGTTTTCACTTTTCTTTCTCTCTCTCCCAATCTTAATTCTCTCTTGTTCTTTTATCTTTATATTCTTCTTTCCTCTCACTATTTGTTTTTATTTTCAGTTCTTCTTTGTTTGAGGACAAGCAAACCTTTAAGTTTGGTGTTGACGCTGCCCTTATAGGTTTTCTAGCACAAAAAGGAGGCAAATCATCTTCACGGAGGAGCACAACCTGAAGAATAAAGCGACCACTAGGATAACTAAGGTGGTTGAGTTTCTTTCATTTTTTTTATTCCTCCCCTCTTTTTCTATGTTATGTTCCGATTTTCTGCTATTTTTCTTTGTTTGTTGCATGATCCTTTATTAGTTAGAATCCTAGGACTAGTTTAGTTTTCTCTTAATTGCTTTAATTCTAAAAAGATGTCTCATGTATTACTCACTGAACTTGACTTCAAATAAAAAAATTTTTAATGATGTATTGCATGCGAAATTGAGTTTAATTTTAAGAATAGTCTTATTTACTTAAAGGTGGTGGTATTTTCTGTGATTTTTGAATGCATGATATGAACAGTGCATATTTGAATTTGAATCAAGGGATGTTGATGTATAAGGAACAGGAATTTAGAGAATTATTATGACTTCTCTGAAAGAAACAAAAATTTAATCCTTGAAGCAAAAGAAACAGTAAAAGAAAATAAATAAATAAATAAATAATAATAAAAGCAAGATCCAAGGCTCTGAGTATCAATGACTAGGGAGGTCAGACATGATTAAAAGCTCAAAGAGTTGTTTCCCTAGTCATATGCTTGTGGTGTGATTGTGTCAAGTAATCCTTGAGACAGAACACTTAGAGTCGAGACCAAGTGCGTTTAACAGAGTATGCCAAAGGCTTTGAGCACCATTGTCTGGGAGTAACTGAAAGAAAAATCAGGACTTAAAGAGAGTCTCCCAGTTAAGTGCTTGTGGTGTTTCTGTGTCAAGTAATCCTTGAGACAAAACATTTAAAGTCACGGCTAGGCTCAAGGTGCAAAGCACCAAAAAAATAAATTAAAGTCAATTTTGCTGTGTTCAAGGATTAAACTGAAATGTAAAGATCAGAGAATTCATAATATTATCCGGATTCTAATTCTGAATGACAATGACATCCTCCTGATTCAAAGGAGAGTGAGATGCCAAACCTATCCAGGATTACAGTTATAAACCCACTATAAAAAGAGACATGAGCTTAATCGAACTCTCATTCTCATGCAAATTCACATCCTAAGCCTATGTTAGTTTTGGTTGCTTGAGGACAAAAAACGGTTCAAGTTTGGTGTTGTGATGCGTGAGCATCTTTTCTATCTTATCCTAGTGAATTTGCATATAATTGGTTGAATTTAATCAAGAATTAATTATATTTTAGCCACTATGGATGCTATTTTGAGCTTTGTGCAATACTGTTTATTTTATGTAGCATTCGGCTAGATTTGATGGAGTTTCTGTAGCACGAGAATCAAAGGAGATGGCTGCGAGGAGCGACGCGCACGCGTGCCTGACGCGTGCGTGTGATTTGTAGGTAACCATGGCGACGCGTGCATGTGACTGACGCGTACGCGTGATTTGAAGATTTACTCAGCGACGCGTGCGCGTGACTGACGCATCCGCGTGACTTGCGAAGAAGACCATCGACGCGTACGCGTGACATGCGCCACGTGCAGAAAAATGATGGGGGCGATTTCTGGGCTATTTTGACCCAGTTTCCACCCCAGAAAACACAGATTAGAAGCTGCAGAATGGACAAAACAAGTGGTCTCCACCCATCAGTTGAAGACTTGTTAATTAAGTCAAATTTAAATTCAAATCTTATTTTTAGGAAAAGATATTATTTTTAATTTTAGATAATTAAATTTTAAATTTATTAGGATTAGTTATAAATAGGAATTTAGATGCCATCAGATTGGAACGTTGTACATTTTACCATAGTCCTAGTTTTCTTCTCTGAACCATGAGCAACTAATCCTTCATTGTTAAGGTTAGGAGCTCTGTCTATTTGTTTGGATTGATTTTATTGCTTTTTCTATTTTAATTTATGCATGGATTTATAATTTAAGAATTGTTTTCGCTCTTTATCTTATGAATTTGGGTGGAACGGAAGTATGATCCTCTTTCTATTTGAGTTCTTGTATAAATTTGAAAAGCTATATACTTGAACAACAGCTTGAAAACAAGTTCTCCTAAATTTTAATTATCTAAATTTAACAGGATACGTGACATATAATCCTTTTATTTCTTGGGTAATTAGAGTTTTTGTGGCATATAAACTAGAAATTGATTATCACCCTCTAATTAGAATTAATTGACCAAGGAATTGGCAGTTAATGAATTTTAGAGGAGACTAGAAAGGTCTAAGGAATTAGGGTCTAGTCACATACAGTTTGCCATAAATTAAATCCTGCATAATTAAACTAGTTAGTAAGAAAAGTTAATCCGGAAAAATAGAAAACTCTGAAACCTTAACTGTTTTCTCCATATTTTAATCCCAACTTATTGCTGCTTGCTTTCTGAAATTCTTAATTTACTGTTTAATGCTCTTTGAATACCAAAACACTCTTTTCTGTTTGTCTAACTAAGCCAATCAATCAATCATTGTTGCTTGATCCATCAATTTTCGTGGGATCGACCCTTACTCACATAAGGTATTACTTGGTACGACCCGGTGCACTTGCCGGTTAGTCTGTGGTTGTTAGATTACCACACCACGTGCCACGCCCCTAGTACCAAGTGGCACGCCCATTGAAGATGCTCTTTCCTTTCTCTTCTGGAAACAATAGTTGGCGTGCCACACCCTACAGTGGCGTGCCACACCCATTGTGAATCATCAAATACTTCTTTCTGGTCCATATGCCTGGCGTGCCACGCCCAGCAATGGCGTGCCACACCCATGGTACAACTCAATAATTCTTATCTGGATCAAGTAACTAGCGTGCCACGCCTGACTTTGGCGTGCCACGCCCATAGTGAACTTTGAAGCTCCCTCTTTTGGACAATATAGTTGGCGTGCCACTCCCAGCAGTGGGTGCTACGCCCATCGTGATGCTAGGAGATCCTTCTCTGGATACTCTGCCTAGCGTGCCACACCTGCCTTTGTCGTGCCACACCCATCTTGAAACCTGGAACAACCTCTTTGTGAATTAGACTTGGCGTGCTACGCCCATTGTAACCCGTTAAAGATCCTCTTTGGACAATATGCTTGGCCTGCCACGCCCAGCAGTGTCGTGTCACACCCATGATAAACCTTCAACATTCTTCCCTGGAAAAGATAACTAGCATGCCACCCCTGGCCTTGGCGTGTCACGCCTAGTGTAGTTCTTCAAAGACTCTCTTCTGGAAATTATAACTGGCGTACCACGCCTGGCCTTGGCGTGCCACGCCCATTGTGATTCTTCAAAGGCTCTCTTCTGGTGATTATAGCTGGCGTGCCACACCCAGTAGTGGCGTGCCACGCTTAGTCAAAGATCTTGGCGTTTGCTTGAAGTGGCACGCCCCACACACACGTCCAGCACCTTTACTTGTTTTCTTCCTCTTATGTTGCTCTTTTCTCCTGAAATTCAAGCAAGAACTCATTTCAAAGTAATGTGCTCTACATTCATGATATAGCTCTTGTCAATGTATTAAATGAATGAAAATTCATCACTTCTATAGCCCTTTTTTATGAGAGAAAGAGGTAGATGATGCAAGTCATCAATAGGACATGTGTTTGAGAATATTTGAATAAGTCTATGTATATAATGCTATTTGAATATATACTTATGTGATTAAGTGGTTTAAAATAAAGACTTTTCATTTTTTTAAGTAAAATTCCGGTTTGTATTCGCGAAGACTCAATATTAAATAAATATAGTATGAAATTAAAGGAGTAGAGATAGGTAATGGCTGGACTTTTAGTGCGATCATAAGGTTAGAATCCAAAACGGAGTTAGACTTATATCCTAGCATAAGATTAAATAAATAAGTTTTCAACCTAATTTCAATATTACTTTTTCCAAAATAATATTTAGAATCTAAGATGGAGTTAGAATATTTTCCAAAAACTCTAAATCTTTAGGAATTAAAAACGAAAACGCAATCATGAAATAGATCAAAGCATAAATCTCAAATAAAGCAAACCACTTAAATTAATAATCCATAAAAAGATAAACAGATCTTCTAACCTTAACCGAGGAGATTAATAACTCATAGTGTGATTGAAAATGAAAAATAATGAAATAAAAACAGTTAAAAGTCCCGTAAAAGTGTATTTAGAAACATTTTATACTTAATCCTAGAATAAAACCTAAAATTTAAATTCAAAATTCAATAAAATAAAATCAAATCTTCCCTACTTGTTCTTCAACTATCTGTGTCAAATCGGGACTAGACGTTAGAGCTCAAAAATCTTGTTTGAGCTAAAAAATTTTCATGTTTTTTTTGCATCAAATTTCTATGCTATTTTTTCTTCATCTACACTTCACTTGTGGTATTACCACCTTACCCACAACTCTTTATAAAAATTGCATCCTCTTATGTCTAAAGACATTTTAAGTCAAGTCAATAATGAGTCTTTTAATTGCATTTTTTGTCAAATTGTGAAACAACCAACTTTATCTTTTTATAATAATTCATATATTGCTTGTTCTCCTTTTGATCTTTCCACGTTGTTGTTTGGGACCCTACTTCCACAGCTTCTATGGGAGGGGCTCGATTATTCACGTTTTTCTTAGGTTTATTTGATGACTAATTGGCACGAGCTGCCTTAAATTTATATTAACTTTGTCACTATGATTAAAACCCAAGTTTTCAATGTCATTAAAGTTTTTTGATATAATAATGCTATGGAATATCGTCACTTCAAACTTTTAAATTTTCTTGATGAACATGGTACTTTATCTAAATTTTCTTGCTCTAGTACGTCTCAACAAAATGGAAGAGATGAACGTAAATACCATCACATTCTTGACTCTATTCATGCAGTGCTTCCTTCTTCTTCATGTCCTGGGCATACTTGGGGGTGAAGCTGTTCTCACTACTGCCCATATTATCAATAGACTTTATTCTTTTGTCATTGGTAACATTACTCCCATTGAGCGTTGTTCCGAGGGTTACCTGAAACTGTAGGTCGATCTCGGACGAGATCTACTGTGGCGGCCGGAGCTGTTGCGTCCGACTTGTTGGACTTGGCGGTGCTGCTGATCCTTCGTCATCAAAGGGTGGTGGTACCTGCAAGAGACTCTGATGCTTAAGTTAGCACGTGCTTTAGGCAGGATTTTATGTAGAATCAGAGTATGAGTTATACCTAGGTGCTCCAGTGTCTTTATAGTAGTGTAGAGTGACCTTTCTTTGAGATAAGATAGTTATCTTATCTTATCCTTTGAGTGAAGTCATCCTATCTTTCAGGAGAACCGCCCTATCTTTCTAGGCTTTTGCTGCCTTTAGATTGGGCTTTGGGCCTGCTTGGGCCTTTATGAAAATTTGGCCGAACTTTTTTAATAAGAGGTCGGTGGTGACTATTCTGAAGAAGTCGGTCACTCGTGTCTTTAATCAGCCCGGGTCGCATTGCTCGACCCAGGATATGAATAGTGCCCCTGCTCGAGCTCGATCTTACCCTTGAGGTCGTGTCTTTTGGACTTTAACCCCTTTGAGGAAGTCGTGCTCGAGCATTTTGCCTCAGTCGATCTCTTGTAGAATTCCTGTTAGGGCTGCCTCTACCTTGAATGCAAGGCATTTTCTTCTTTTAATTGTAGCGCGCGTTTGTATTTTTTTGGAAACGTGCAAGGGTTTTAAAGCCCATTAACTCCTTTTTCCCGTTTCCTTTTTCCCTCTTCGCATTTCATTTTGAATTTCTAAAGACTTGCTTTCAGTTTTTTCTTCTCCTTTCTTTTTGCCCTTTGCTTCGTTATCCGCTGAGGTGCTTCGTTTCATCTGTTTTCTCATGCCCCAAAGCTTTCTGTCTTCTCAGTTCGAGAGTCTTCGTTCATTGCATCTATTTGTGCGGCCCTCATTGTCTCCTCTGCAGGTTGGTTTTTTTCTTTGGCGACCATTTTCTCTGCATGTTGTTTATTGTCGCGTATTTTGCAACGCTTTGATTTTTGTTTGGGTTTTGATCAAGAAAAGTTTGGGTCTTTCTGCGAAAGGTTGCATCTTTGCACCTGATCGTTTGCTGTGATGTGTGCCTTTTATGTTTCTGGTAGTTTTTGCTTCCTTAGGGCTTTATTGTCGTTGTTCCTGTCTCTTTTCCTACTTATATGACTTCTTTCTGTACATATCTTTTTGTTTGAATTGTTTATAGAGAAAGTTTGTAGCTTCGAAGATAAACTGTTAATAGAAAAAGGTTGTAGCTTTTGATGATTTTCGTTGATGATGATTGCTTTCTTGCTGCTTGTATAGAATTGTGTTACTAGGAAAGGATTGATTTCTTTGTGTTTTTTATTGAGAGGTGTTAGGGCATAGACTGTCGACTTTCCCTTTTTCTGGCGTTCTTGCCTTGTTGTTGCCTCCAAAGGGTGCCCCTGGACTTTAGTGTGAGTCTTGGGATCTCCCTTTTGCTACCGTAGCTGATACTTGTTGTTTATTTTTATTTGTCTGAGTTGTTTCCTTATTTGCCCGAGTTGTTTCGTAGTAATCCAATTTTTCTTTTTTTTTACTGTAGGAATAGTTGGCCTATGTCTTCCCGCAAAAATATTGTTGAGATGTCTACTAAGATTCCTGACGGCATGTCTAACTGGCTGGACTCCAAAGTTTTGATGTGTGTTACTGTCGCTGACCCCGTGTACTGTGTGAGACTTAGGAGGTTTCATAGAATATGTAGTAATAGGGATGAGGAGAAGAATTATGAGTTGGTGTCGCCTGACCCTGAGGAGAGGGTTAGTTTTCCTCTATTGACTCAGGGGGAATGGCCCTTTTTCTATGCATACAACTACTTTTTTAGTCAAATGGGTATTACCATCCCTTTTTCTGCCTTTGAGACCGACCTGCTATGGTCATGTAACGTGGCCCCTTCTCAGCTCCATCTGATCTCTTGGGCCTTCATTAAGATTTTTCAGCTACTGTGTTAGGAGCTGGGTGTCCAACCTTCCATATCTCTTTTCCTTTATCTGTTCGTGTTGACCAAACCTGGAGTAGCCAAGAAAAAGGCTTTAAGAATGAGAAAAAGGCTTTAAGAAAAAGGCTTTCGGAACTTTAAGAACTACTACTTTAAAGTCCGAGCTGTTGAAGACGTCCACCCTTTCTTTTTAGATGAAAATAATGAGCCAACTTTTCCTTTGTGTTGGCAAAAAGATGTACGGGCTACTAAGTATTCCTGGGAGAGCCTGGATGAGGTTGAACAGGCCTTTGTAGGTGTTTTAGAGGAGAATTGGGGGGAGCCTCCTCATCTCGACACAAAGAAGTTTCTAGGAGATCCTTCCCTCCTTCGTGCTGAACTGGGTAGTGGCCAACTTCTTTTTCTATAATTTTACTTTGTAGTTGAATTTTACCCCTTTCTGTTTGTGACTTGTTTTCTTGGTTTCTGTTTGCAAAGATAGTGAAATCTACGGACTCCATGAAAGCCTTTCGTAGGGAGAAGAAGGCAACCGCTGCTCAAAATATCTCGGCGAAGGGTTCTGGAGAAGGATCTTCTCAAGTTCCTCCGAAGAAGCCGACCTCGGACACTTCTGGACCGAGGAAGGTCATTCCGACTCCTCCGTTTCGTGTGGCTCCTTCTGACCCAATTCAGCCGACTTCTGGTGCTACCTCTTCTCCTACTACTGGTCCTCCTTCGAAAAAGCAAAAGATTGTTGGTTCTTATGACTTTGATGCCCAGGATTTTGACGTCGTGGGGTTTGTTGACAATCAAATTGCTCCTTATGGCCAACTTCCAATGGATGATGTGTCCATCCTTCGTCACTTGGATTTCATCACCAGCAATAGTATTCGAATGGCCCATATGGGTGCGGCTTTGTACCGTACAGTTCCATGCGACTAAAGCCTTTATGAAGGATGCCAAGTCCGAATTCAATAGAATCAAGGGTTTGAAGGATGAGCTTGATGCTAAGGTAGTTAAGCTGGAGCTAGATGTGGAGAGGGAGAAGTCCTAGGCTACTGGTGCTGAGGCTGCTGCAAACCTAGCTGAGGAAGCAACAAAAAAGTATAAGGAAAGCTATACTTGCACTTATGGCGAGCTGTTGGAGGCCAGGGAGAGGATCCAGTCTGCCCAGGCCAACTATGCCAAGCTACAAGGTCATCTGGTGGGCTGTGTGACTGATGCCTATGAGAATTTGAAGGCTTAAGTCCGAGTTCTTGCCCCTGAGTTTGACCTGGCTCTCTTCAGTCTGGATAATGTAGTGGAGGATGGCAAGATTGTGCCTGCCCTAGATGATGAAGATGAGGAACCTCCCCATGCACCGTCAGCCAAAGCTTCTGCCGCCTCGACTTCTTTAACTCCTTTAGCTGAGGTCGGCCGTCCCGAGTCTGATCCTGATGTTCAAATTCTGAATCGGGAGGATGGGATTGTGGATGCAACCCCTTTGAAGACCATTCCTCCTCCTTCAGCCCAGGATGCTGCTACCGAGGAGACTTTGGACCCCTTATGATCTCTGTGTATTTGTATAGTCTGGCTTGTGGACTTTTGAACTTTAGTTTTTGTAACTTTTTATATGGTTGGCCTCTTGACATTTAGTTGCTTCTATGCAACTTCATTTTGGAAAAACAAAACACTTTTTAAACTCTGAGGCTGCCCTTTAGGTGGCCTTTTGAATCTTTAATGTTTTATTTTGATGGATATATTTTTTCTGATTTGTTTGATCGTGCTTTTACAACCTTTGCGGATCTTTATAGAGAGTTGGTACTTTTCTGTCCGACCTCTTTTGAATCATCCCCGCTTTGAGTTTTTATCAACCCTTTGATTTTGGCGAAGTTATCCTTGCAATTTGGTGTTAGTAGCTTGTCCGACAACTTTCTAATGTTCTTTGCATAGAACCTTTTTAGTTTCGAACAATTTTGCTAGCCTTGTCTTGGAATCGTGGCTTTTTGGGTAGAATTGTGTCCCTTTTAGCACACATTTTTGAGACTTTAAGTTGTTCTTCAACCTTTCTGGCTTTTCACTTGTTTTTGCTGAGGTCGTATTCGTCCTTTTAGGTTATGCCTTTTTGGGTGCCGACCTATTTGTCTTCACTGTCCGGACTTTTTAGTCCTATTCCAACAACTTTTTAGGTAGTGTTCCGAGGAGGAACCTGTTCTTTCTAGTTTGTTTGGAAGACTTTTTAGCTCCGTTTTTGCTTTGTGCGTTTGCTTTTTAAGTAGTGTCTTTTTTCAAGACTTCGTACCTTTTAGCAAAGCATTCCTGGCCTTTCTGTGCCCTTTACGAGATATCTTTGTCCCTTTTTAGTGATCCTTTTATTGGTTCGACTTCTGTGTCGGGCCTTCTTAAGTTATTTTTAGTAATCCATTTTTAGTCAGACCTCGTCAGGTCGCTTTTTATGGATTACTTTTTATAACTTCTTACATTAATCTGCTTCTATTGCTTTTCACCTTGCCGACCTCTTTATAATCAAATGATGAATTTGGTTTTCACCTTGCCGACCTCTTTGTAATCGGACATGAATTTGGTTTTCATCTTGCCGACCTTTTTGTAATCGGATGATGAATTTGGTTTTCACCTTGCCGACCTCTTTGTAATCGGACAATGAATTTTTGCGTTTTATGAGCTTAGATTAATGCGTCTTGGTAGGAAACTAGGGAATCTGAAAAACTTTATTCAAATAGAAAATAGGAATATAAACAGGAGTATATACATATGGTGGACGAAATTGTGATCAACAATATTGGCTCTTTGGCATGTACACAAAACTATTGTGTCTCTTGTTCATTCAAAATCCTTATTATGGCACTGGTTGAATTCACAACTCCGTTCAACTAACCAGCAAGTGTACTGGGTCGTCCAAGTAATACCTTACGTGAGTAAGGGTCGAATCCACAGAGATTATTGGTTTGAAGCAATCGATATTTATTTTATTAATCTTAGTTAGGATGTCAACAAGGATTATTTGGATTAAAAGTGAAATTACTAGATTTGATTATAAAGATAAAAGAGGGAATAATGTTACTTGAGCAATAGAGTTATTTGTTTGTAAAGGATTGTGGAATATGTTGGAGTTCTGGAGATGCTTTGTCCTTTGATTTCAACTCTTCCTTGAATTCCTCTTCTCACACGCAGGTTCCTTCCATGGCAAGCTCTATGTAGGGTGTCACCGTTGTCAGTGGCTACTTCCCATCCTCGCAGTGAAAACTATGCTCACGCACTCTGTCACAGTACGGCTAATCACCGGTTGGTTCCCGCTCCTACTGGAATAGAATCCCTCTTTTGCGTCTGTCACTAACGCCCAGCAGGTTAAAGTTTGAAGCACGTCACAGTCATTCAATCCCGGAATCCTACTCGGAATACCACAGACAAGGTTTAGACTTTCCGGATTCTCATGAATGCTGCCATCAATCCGGCTTATACCACGAAGATTCTGTTGGGGAATCTAAGAGATATTCATTCAATCTGATGTAGAACGGAGGTGGTTGTCAGGCACACATTCATGGGTTGAGGAACGTGATGAGTGTCACGGATCATCACCTTCTCCACAGTTAAGCGCGAATAAACATCTTAGATAAGAACAAGCGTGTTTGAATGGAAAACAAAGGAATTGTATTAAATCATCAAGACGCTGCAGAGCTCCTCACCCCCAACAATGGAGTTTAGAGACTCATGCCGTCACAAAGTATGTAATTCAGATCTGAAAATGTCATCAGGTACAAGATAAGTCTGTAAAAGTTGTTTAAATAGTAAACTAGTAACCTAGGTTTACAGAAAAGTGAATAAACTAAGATAATTGGTGCAGAAATCCACTTCTGGGGCCCACTTGGTGTGTGCTGGGGCTGAGACTAATGCTTTCCACGTGTGGAGGCCTTTCTTGGCGTCAAACTCCAAGTTTTGACGTGTTTTGGGCGTTCAACTCCGGATCATGACGTTTTTCTGGCGTTTAACTCCAGACAGCAGCGTGTACTTGGCGTTCAACGCCAAGTTACGTCGTCAATCTTCGCGCAAAGTATGAACTATTATATATTGCTGGAAAGCCCTGGATGTCTACTTTCCAACGCCGTTGAGAGCGCGCCAATTGGACTCCTGTAGCTCCAGAAAATCCATTTCGAGTGCAGGGAGGTCAGGATCCAACAGCATCAGCAGTCCTTTTTCAGCCTAAGTCAGATTTTTGCTCAGCTCCCTCAATTTCAGCCAGAAAATACCTGAAATCACAGAAAAACACACAAACTCATAGTAAAGTCCAGAAATATGATTTTTGCCTAAAAACTAATATTATTTTACTAAAAACTAACTGAAACATGCTAAAATCTACATGAAATTACCCCCAAAAAGCGTATAAAATATCCGCTCATCACAACACCAAACTTAAACTGTTGCTTGTCCTCAAGCAACTAGATGAATAAAATAGGTTCTAACAGAATTTAAGAAGTAATATATATTTTAGAGTTTTAATTGAAGCTCAGATTCTTTATTAGATGAGCGGGGCTTGTAGCTTTTTGTCTCTGAACAGTTTTGGCATCTCCCTGTATCTTTAGAATTTCAGAATAATTGGCATCCTTAGGAACTCAGAATTCAGATAGTATTATTGACTCTCCTAGTATAGTATGTTGATTCTTGAACACAGCTACTTATGAGTCTTGGCCGTGGCCCTAAGCACTTTGTCTTCCAGTATTACCGCCGGATACATAAATGCCACAGACACATAACTGGGTGAACCTTTTCAGATTGTGACTCAGCTTTGCTAGAGTCCCCAGTCAGTGGTGTCCAGAGCTCTTAAGCACACTCTTTTGCTTTGGATCACGACTTTAACCACTCAGTCTCAAGCTTTTCACTTGGACCTTCATGACACAAGCACATGGTTAGGGACAGCTTGATTTAGCCGCTTAGGCTTGGATTTTAATTTCCTTAGGCCCTCCTATCCATTGATGCTCAAAGCCTTGGATCCTTTTTACCCTTGCCTTTTGGTTTTAAGGGCTATTGGCTTTTTCTACTGCTCCTTCTTTTTTTTTTTCTATTTTTTTTTCGCCATTTTTTTTTTCGCAAGCTTTCTTTTTCACTGCTTTTTCTTGCTTCAAGAATCAATTTCATGATTTTTCAGATCATCCATAATATTTTTCGTGTTCCTCATCCTTTCAGGAGCCAATATTCATCAAATTCAAAGTACAATTTATGCACTGTTCAAGCATTCATTCAGAGAACAGAAAGTATTGCCACCACATATAATTAATTATAGTCTTTATTACTAAGAACTCATAAATATAGATTACTTCTTTATTCTAAAAAATCTACTACTTTATTCACGCCTGATGATGATGAGAAAAATAAATTATAGCTTAATTGAAAATAAAATCAAAATAGATAAACTAATTACTACTAAATATCTCCTAAGGTGAATTTAAAAAATGCTATCACTAAGTTAAAGCAGGAAAATTAAAGGGAAAGAAAATTGGAACTTAGCAACCTGTTGTTTTGAGGAGTAGGTGCTCCTTTAAAATATGTGGTGCTTTTTCATGGATTAATCCTTTGGCGCTTTAGCTCCCTTAGATTCACATCCTTGCTCTTCCTGTTCTCTCAGGTGCCATGATCTTAATGAGTTTTAGCTCAGTGATCATGGCAAATCACACCAAACTTAGAGGTTTGCTTGTCCTCAAGCAAAAGAAAGGAAAGGAGAGGAGTAGAAGGAGAGGTATTTTCGAAAAAAAGATAAGATGAGTTGAAAAAGATATGAGAAGAAATTAAAAATATTTGAAAAAAAATTGGATTGAAAAAATGATTTGTCTTTATGAATTAAGATGCATTTGATATTTTTGAAAAAGGGATTTTTAGAAATTAGGATTTTTAGAACACTAATTTGAAATGAGGGATGACATTTTGAAACATGTTTATGCAAGAAATCATGAATTGAAACTTAAAAATTTAGAAAAATTGTAAAGAAAAACGAATTTTACCTCCTCCCCACCATCCTGGCGTTAAACGCCCAGGATGCTAGCAAACTGGCGTTAAACGCCCAGAAGGTGCATCTTTCTGGCGTTTAACGCCCAGAAGATGCTCCTTTCTGGCGTTTAACGCCCAGATGGCTACCCTTACTGGCGTTAAACGCCCAGTGGGAGCTTCTTTTGGGCGTTTAACGCCCAAGTATTTCTTACTGGCTTTTTCATGCCAGTGAGCTTCCAAATTTCCCTGTAACTCTGTGACTTCAACCAATTGCTATTTCACCTTTTGAAGATACTTGGACTCAAACCTGTAAAGAAAATCAATACGAATAAAATTAAATTTTGTGATTGGCTGGGTTGCCTCCCAGCAAGCGCTTCTTTAATGTCTTTTAGCTGGACTGAGTTTTAATCAAGTCTCAGTTTTGAGCATTCTTGCTCAAAATTGCCTTCAAGATAATGTTTGACTCTTTGTCCATTAACAATGAACTTTTTGTTAGAGTCATTATCCTGAAGCTCTATGTATCCATATGGTGATACGTTTGTAATGACATATGGGCCTCTCCACCGGGATTTTAATTTCCCAGGGAATAATTTGAGCCTAGAATTGAATAGCAGAACTTTCTGCCCCGGCTCAAAGACTCTGGATGACAATTTCTTATCATGCCATCTTTTCGCTTTCTCTTTGTAAATCTTTACATTTTCGAAAGCATTGAGTCTAAATTCCTCTAGCTCTGATTCGAGACTCTCAGCCATATTGACCTCTCTTACCAGAGAGTCAATTATATCAACACTCATGCAGTCATTTGGGGTGTCTGGATGTTGCATGGCTTTAACAACATTCAGCTTGAACTCTTCCTCATTGACTCTCAAGGTTACTTCCTCTTTTTGGAAATCAATGAGGGTTCGGCCAGTTGCTAGGAAAGGTCTTCCTAGAATGAGAGTTGCATTCTTGTGCTCCTCCATTTCCAGCACCACAAAGTCAGTAGGAAAGGCAAATGGCCCAACCTTGACTATCATGTCCTCAATCACGCCTGATGGGTATTTAATGGAGCCATCAGCAAGTTGAAGACATATCCTGGTTGGTTTGATTTCTTCAGTTAGACCAAGCTTTCTAATAGTAGATGCAGGCATTAGGTTGATACTTGCTCCAAGATCACATAAAGCTTGCTTGGTGCAAGTGCCCTCTAATGTGCATGGTATCATAAAGCTCCCAGGATCTTTAAGCTTCTCAGGTAAGCTTTTCAGAATGACTGCACTGCATTCTTCAGTGAGGTAAACTTTTTCAGTTTCCCTCCAATCCTTCTTATGACTTAAGATCTCTTTCATGAACTTAGCATAAGAGGGTATTTGCTCAAGTGCTTCTGCAAACGGAATCTTTATTTCAAGAGTCCTGAGGTAGTCTGCAAAGCGGGCAAATTGCTTATCCTGTTCCGCTTGGCGGAGTTTTTGAGGATAAGGCATTTTGGCTTTGTATTCCTCAACCTTAGTTGCTGCAGGTTTATTACCTACAGAAGTGGGTTGGGAAGCCTTTTTAGAAGGGTTGTTATCAGCACTTGTATGTGACTGATTCCCCACTGGTATTTGAATGCCAGTGGTGGGAGCTGGAGTGGCGTTAGACGCCCCTTCCTTGTTTGTTACTGGCGTTTGAACGCCAGCTTTGTCCCTTTCTGGGCTCGGACTGTCTTTAGGAGGATTCTGAGTATCCACTTGTTCATTTCTTGGTTTCCTGCTGCTTTGAAGTGAGGTATTTAATGTTTTCCCACTTCTTAATTGAACCGCTTTACATTCTTCTGTTATTTGTCTTGACAGTTGTTTTTCTGTCTGCTTTAATTGTACTTCCATGTTCCTGTTAGCCATTCTTGTTTCCTGTAATATTTCCTTGAATTCGGCTAGCTGTTGAGTTAGAAAGTCCAATTGCTGATTGAATTCATTAGCCTGATCCACTGGACTGAGTTCTGCAGTTACTGTTTTAGCTTCTTCTTTCATGAAAGATTCATTGCTTAAGTACAGATGTTGATTTCTGGCAACTGTATCAATAAGCTCTTGAGCCTCTTCAATTGTTTTTCTCATATGTATAGATCCACCAGCTGAGTGGTCTAGAGAAATCTGAGCTTTTTCTGTAAGCCCATAGTAGAAGATGTCTAATTGCACCCATTCTGAAAACATTTCAGAGGGGCATTTTCTTAGCAACTCTCTGTATCTCTCCCAGGCATCATAAAGAGATTCATTATCTCCTTGTTTGAAGCCTTGGATGCTTAGCCTTAGCTGTGTCATCCGTTTGGGAGGGAAATAGTGATTCAGGAATTTTTCTAACAGCTGTTTCCATGTTTTTATGCTGTTCTTAGGCTGGTTATTTAACCACCTCTTAGCTTGATCTTTTACAGCAAATGGAAACAGTAACAGTCTGTAGACATCCTGATCTACTTTCTTATCATGTACTGTATCAGCAATTTGCAGAAATTGTGCCAGAAACTCTGTAGGTTCTTCATGTGGAAGACCGGAATACTGGCAGTTTTGCTGCACCATGATAATGAGCTGAGGATTCAGCTCAAAGCTACTAACTCCAATGGAGGGTATACAAATACTACTCCCATATGAAGCAGTAGTGGGGTTAGCATATGACCCCAGAGTCCTCTTGGACTGTTCATTCATATTGTCTTGTCCATTCATACTTACTTCCATAATGGAATACAAGAGATAATTTATATGTTGATATTATTTATTTTCTAGTAGTGGAATAAATAAAAATGGAATATATAAAAAAAATATTTTGAAAATATTTTGTGAAAAATTTTTCGAAAAATTTGAAATTGAAATTTGAATTTTATATAAAAAATTTCGAAAAAGTAGTTTTAAAATTGGTTAGAAAATAAAATTTTTTTTTTGAATTTTGAATTTTATGATGAAAGAGAAAAACACACAAAAGACACAAGACTTAAAATTTTTAGATCTAATGCTCCTTATTTTTCGAAAATTTTTGGAGGGAAAACACCAAGGAACACCAAACTTAAAAATTTTAAGATCAAGACACAAGAAAAACTCAAGAACACTTTGAAGATTCACAAGAACACCAAGAACACAAGAAAGAACACCAAACTTAAAATTTTTAGAAAATCAACACAAGTTTTCGAAAAATAAAGAAAAATTAACAAGAAAACACCAAACTTAAAGTTTGGCACAAGATTAAATGGAGAAAAATTATTTTTGAAAAAGGTTCCAAAGCGTAAACCCAATTGGATTAAATATAACACTTGTTCTAAATATTCCAATTAATGCTTTAGAAAGAACAAAAGTGGAACAAGAAAAGACACAAAACAAGAAAAATTCAAGATCTAACAAGAAAATAAACAAGAATAACTTGAAGATCAATGAAGAACCAAGAGCAAAAACACGAAAATTTTAGAGAAAATATAAAATATGCAATTAACACCAAACTTAGAACAAGACACTAAACTCACGAAAATTAGCAATTAATTAAAAGAAAAATAATAAATTTTGAAAAGAAATTTTTGAAAAGAAACTATCCCATCAATATTGATTTAATGACTCTATAAAAAATAAGAACAAAAAAAAAATAAATTATTCCTAATCTAAGAAATAAAATAAGCCTTCAATTGTCCAAACTCAATAATCCCCGGCAACGGCGCCAAAAACTTGGTGGACGAAATTGTGATCAACAATATTGGCTCTTTGGCATGTACACAAAACTATTGTGTCTCTTGTTCATTCAAATCCTTATTATGGCACTGGTTGAATTCACAACTCCGTTCAACTAACCAGCAAGTGTACTGGGTCGTCCAAGTAATACCTTACGTGAGTAAGGGTCGAATCCACAGAGATTATTGGTTTGAAGCAATCGATATTTATTTTATTAATCTTAGTTAGGATGTCAACAAGGATTATTTGGATTAAAAGTGAAATTACTAGATTTGATTATAAAGATAAAAGAGGGAATAATGTTACTTGAGCAATAGAGTTATTTGTTTGTAAAGGATTGTGGAATATGTTGGAGTTCTGGAGATGCTTTGTCCTTTGATTTCAACTCTTCCTTGAATTCCTCTTCTCACACGCAGGTTCCTTCCATGGCAAGCTCTATGTAGGGTGTCACCGTTGTCAGTGGCTACTTCCCATCCTCGCAGTGAAAACTATGCTCACGCACTCTGTCACAGTACGGCTAATCACCGGTTGGTTCCCGCTCCTACTGGAATAGAATCCCTCTTTTGCGTCTGTCACTAACGCCCAGCAGGTTAAAGTTTGAAGCACGTCACAGTCATTCAATCCCGGAATCCTACTCGGAATACCACAGACAAGGTTTAGACTTTCCGGATTCTCATGAATGCTGCCATCAATCCGGCTTATACCACGAAGATTCTGTTGGGGAATCTAAGAGATATTCATTCAATCTGATGTAGAACGGAGGTGGTTGTCAGGCACACGTTCATGGGTTGAGGAAGGTGATGAGTGTCACGGATCATCACCTTCTCCACAGTTAAGCGCGAATAAACATCTTAGATAAGAACAAGCGTGTTTGAATGGAAAACAAAGGAATTGTATTAAATCATCAAGACGCTGCAGAGCTCCTCACCCCCAACAATGGAGTTTAGAGACTCATGCCGTCACAAAGTATGTAATTCAGATCTGAAAATGTCATCAGGTACAAGATAAGTCTGTAAAAGTTGTTTAAATAGTAAACTAGTAACCTAGGTTTACAGAAAAGTGAATAAACTAAGATAATTGGTGCAGAAATCCACTTCTGGGGCCCACTTGGTGTGTGCTGGGGCTGAGACTAATGCTTTCCACGTGTGGAGGCCTTTCTTGGCGTCAAACTCCAAGTTTTGACGTGTTTTGGGCGTTCAACTCCGGATCATGACGTTTTTCTGGCGTTTAACTCCAGACAGCAGCGTGTACTTGGCGTTCAACGCCAAGTTACGTCGTCAATCTTCGCGCAAAGTATGGACTATTATATATTGCTGGAAAGCCCTGGATGTCTACTTTCCAACGCCGTTGAGAGCGCGCCAATTGGACTCCTGTAGCTCCAGAAAATCCATTTCGAGTGCAGGGAGGTCAGGATCCAACAGCATCAGCAGTCCTTTTTCAGCCTAAGTCAGATTTTTGCTCAGCTCCCTCAATTTCAGCCAGAAAATACCTGAAATCACAGAAAAACACAAACTCATAGTAAAGTCCAGAAATATGATTTTTGCCTAAAAACTAATATTATTTTACTAAAAACTAACTGAAACATGCTAAAATCTACATGAAATTACCCCCAAAAAGCGTATAAAATATCCGCTCATCAACATATGAGTGCTTACCCTTCTAAGTCGGGCAATTTTGTAGATCTTGGCCTGGCGCCTCATTAAAAAACCTTTTCAGGAAAAAGAGTGCACATTGACCTAAGATCTTTATTACTTTCTAACTATAGTACCTTCTTAGGTTACAGGTATGCCATGACCTTGGCAGCTCTTGCCCCTCGAGATCGAACACCTTGTAGTAACCTTTTCCCAGTACTTCTACAACTCGGTAGGGTCCTTTCTAGTTAGCTGCTAGCTTCCCTTCTCCTGATCAACCTGCTCTGATGTCATTTCGGATTAAGATGAGGTCGTTGGTGGCGAAACTTCACTAGACTACCTTCTGATTATACCTTGAAGCCATTCGACGCTTTAGCTCTTCTCCTCTAATCTGAGTTCTTTCTCGGACTTATGGAAGTAGGTCGAGCTCTTCTCTTTGTATTTGGGAGTTGGCCTCTTCATTGTAGAGGATCATCCTAGGGAATCCTTCGTCTATCTCTATTGGGATCATTGCCTCCATTCCGTAAGCAAGTCGGAAGGGTGATTTTCCTGTGGTGGAATGCGGAGTTGTCCGATATGCCCATAGGACTTGAGGGAGCTCTTCAGCCCAAGCTCTCTTTGCGTCGTGTAGTCTTCTCTTTAACCCAGCCAGTATGACTTTATTGGCAGCTTCTGCCTGTCCGTTGGCCTGTGGGTGTTCTACAGATGTGAATTGGTGCTTTATTTTCAAATCAGCTACCAAATTCCTGAAACCTGTATTAGTGAAACTGAGTTCCATTATCTGTGGTGATGGAGTAAGGAACCCCAAACCTTGTGATAATGTTTCTATATAGAAACTTCCGACTTCTTTGGGCGGTGGCAGTAGCATGGGGCTCTGCCTCAATCCACTTTGTGAAATAGTTTAACCCTACAATGAGGAACTTGACTTGTCCCGACCCCTGGGGGAAGGGTCCGAGGAAGTCGAGCCCCCACTTTACGAATGGCCAGGGCGATGTTATACTGATTTGCTCTTCTGGTGGAGCGATGTGGAAGTTAGCAAGCTTCTAACATGGTGGGCATGTTTTGACGAACTCTGTTGCTTCTTTTCCCAAGGTCGGCCAGAAGAAACCAGCTCGGAGTACCTTTTCAGAAAGAGCTCGTTCCCCCAGGTGGTTGCCACTCATGCCACTATGTACTTCTTCCAAGACTTCCCTTGTATTGGAGGTCGACACACATTTTAGGAGCGGTGTTGAGATCCATGTCCTATATAGGATGTTGCCTATGATGATGTAGTACTATGCTTCTCGTATTAGCCTTTTTGCCTCCTGTTTATCTGCAGAAAGTGTCTCAGACTTGAGGTATTTGATTATGAGGGTCATCCATCCTTGATCCTGGCCTGATATGGTTAGGACATTTTCTTCCTTCGAGATTTATGGATTTTGTAATTTCTTTTGGATGAGGCTTCTGTTGTTGCCCCCTAGGTTGGTGTTGGCTAGTTTTGAAAGTACATCAGCTCGGGCGTTCTGTTCCCGAGGTATATGTTGGACCTCATATTCCCCGATCTGGCCGAGCTATTCTCTAGTTTTATCCATATATTTCTTCATAGTGGAATCCTTAGCTTGGTAGCTCCCCTCTATTTGTGAGGTAACTACTTGTGAGTTGCTGAAGATGGTAAGCTTTTGAACTCCTACCTCCTTAGCCAACCTCAAACCAGCCAGTAATGCCTCATATTTAGCCTGATTATTTGAGGCAGGAAATTCAAATTTTAGTGAGAGTTCCATTTAGGTTCCCTGATCACTTTCTATTATTACACCTGCGTCACTCCCGGTTTTGTTTGAAGAGCCGTCTACGTAAAGATTCTATTTTGTGGGAGTTCTCGGGGTGTCAGTGTACTCGGCTATGAAGTCGGCCAGATACTGTGACTTGATTGATATTTGAGCTTCATATTGAAGATCCAATTTGGATAACTCAACTGCCCACTGTAGGATTCTTCCAGCTAAGTCTGTTTCCTGTAGGATGCTTTTTATGGGCTGATTGGTCCAAACCTTGATAGTGTGAGCTTGAAAGTACGGGCAGAGTCGTCGAGAAGTGAGTATAAGAGCGTAGGCAAATTTTTGTATCTTTTGATAATTTAGTTTGGCCCCTTGTAGAGCTTTGCTGATGAAGTAGATGGGTTGTTGCCCACTTTCGTCTTCTCTGACTAGTGTTGAGGCTATTATCCGACTTCCCACTACGAGGTATAATATGAGGGTTTCCCCTTCCCGTGGTCGGGTAAGAATGGGTGGTTTCCCCAAGAATTTTTTGAAATCTTAGAAGGCTTGTTCGCACTCTACTGTCCATTCAAACATCTTTCCCTTCCTTAATGTTGCGTAAAAGGGGAGAGATCTTATGGCTGACCCGGCTAGAAACCTAGACAGGGTTGCCAGTCTTCCGTTGACCTGTTGTACCTCTTTGACACAGCTTGGACTTTTCATGTCGAGTATAGCCTGGCATTTATCCGGGTTTGCCTCTATTCCTCTTTGCGTAAGCATGAAGCCCAAGAATTTGCCAGCCTCTATCGTGAAGGTACACTTTACGGGATTAAGTCGCATACCATGCTTTCTTATGGTGTCGAACACTTTGGTGAGGTCGGACAACAGTGATTCCTCATTTTGTGCTTTTATTAGCATGTCGTCTACGTAAACCTCCATAAGTTTCCCGATATGGTCGGCAAAGACTTTATTCATCAGTCTTTGGTAGGTAGCTCCTGCGTTCTTGAGTCCGAAGGGCATAACTATATAGCAATAGTTTGCCTTTAGGGTTAGGAACGAGATCTTGTCTTGATTAGGTGGGTACATTGGGATTTGATTGTATCCTAAATATGCGTCCATGAAGGAGAGGTACTTGTATCCGGAAGAGGCATCCACTATAGTATCTATGTTTGGGAGTGGGTATGGATCTTTTAGGTAGGCCTTATTGAGGTTGGTGTAGTCAGTACACATTCTCCATTTGCCATTTGACTTCTTCACCAAGACAATGTTGGCTAGCCATAATGTGTATTTGACTTCCCTTATGAACCATGCCTCCAGTAAAGCTTGCACTTGCTCTTCCACAGCTTGGGACCTTTCCGGGCCGAGCTTCTTACGCTTCTTTTGTACTGGCCGAGATCCTGGGTATACCGCCAGTTTGTGGCACATTAGTTTGGAATCTATACTCGGCATGTCTGCGGCCTTCCATGCGAAGAGATTGGCATTATCCTTTAGGAACTGTATTAGAGGTTTTTTTTAAACCTCCCTTTAAGGTTGCCCCAATATTTGTTGTTTTATCGTGGACATCCCCGATCTAGACTTCTTTAATCTCGCCTTCAGGTTGCGGTTGAAGTTCCTCGTGAGCTCGAACTCCCCCGAGTTCGATAGTGTTGATTTCCTCCCCTTTGGGGTCGCCTTTAAGGTTTAGACTTTCATTGTAACAGCGTCGCGCGATCTTTTGGTCTCCCTTTATCGTGGCGATCCCATCTAAAGTTGGGAATTTCATGCACAGATGTGGAGTGGAGACTACTGCGGCGAGCTGGTTTAGCATTGTCTGACCTATTAGGGCGTTATAAGCTGAGCTCACGTCGACTACTATGTAGTCTATGTTAAGTGTCCTGGACCGAGTTCCTTTTCCAAAGGCTGTGTGTAGTGAGATATATCCAAGTGGTTGGATTGGAGTGTCTCCCAGTTCGAACAAGCTATTCGGATATGCTCTGAGTTCTTTCTCTTGCAGGCCGAGCTTGTCGAAGGCGGTTTTGAACAAGATATCTGCAGAGCTCCCTTGGTCTACCAGTGTTCGGTGGAGATTAGCATTGGCGAGTATGATAGTAATGACCATGGGATCATCGTGGCCCGGGATGATGCCTGTTGCGTCTTCTTGGGTAAAGGTAATAGTGGGGAGGTTGAGCGACCTGTCCCCTTCTCCGACATGATATACCTCTTTAAGGTGTCTTTTGCGGGTTGATTTAGAAATCCCTTGAAGAACTGAAGATTGACGGTTTAGAAGTTATAGTAAACTCTCGTTGTAAGTATAGTTACTAAACCAAGCAATCAACCTTTCTTACAAACGTTTTGGTTGTCACAAGTAACAAACCCCTTAAAATTGATAACCGAGTATTTAAACCTCGGGTCGTCTTCTCAAGGAATTACAGGGAGGTATGTTCTTATTATTGGTTATGAGTTTTGTAAATTGGGGGTTTTGAGAATGATGAACGAGTATGATAAATGACAAGTAAAATAAATAAATGACTGTAAAATAAATTCTTGGCAAGGTATGAGAAATTGGAAGTCCTATCCTAGTTATCCTTATCAATGATGACGAAAATTGAATCTTAACTCCACTTAGTTAACCTCTGCTGTTGCAAAGGAAGGTCAAGTGGCTAATTAGTTTGATCTTCAAATCCTAGTTAATTCCTAGAAAAAGATTGGGATTATAGAAGTTCAAGCTAATTGGCAAAGATAGCGATTATCGATCACGTTGAGTTTGATAACTCAAGAGTTACTGATTTCTTAACCAAAGCCAAGAATGTAGAAAGCTAAATTAAAATCATAAATATCTGGAATACCTCAAGTAACATTCATTCAAAGCAGTAAAATCTAACATGGAAAAGTTCATAAGCCAGTTGGGCAACATAAATCAAATACAAATAAAAGCATTAAAATATCTCAAAGTAGAAGAAAAGTCAAAATAAAGGAATATTGAACCTGATGTGAAGATGAGATAAATCCTAATTTCTAAAAATCCTAATCCTAAATCCTAAGAGAGAGGAGAGAGCCTCTCTCTCTAAAACCTACATCAAAAACCTAAAATTCTGAGTAATGAAAGCATATGAAGTCCTGCATGTTTCCTGACTTTAATCTGTGTTTCTGGGCCAAAAATTGGGTTGAAATGCGGCCCAGAATCTCTGCCAGCGACTTTTGTAATTCTGCAGATCGCGCACGTCACGTGTCCGCGTCGTCCACGCATTCGCGTCGTTTGTGCAGCTTCTAATCCGCGCGGTCGCGTTAGGCACGCGAACGCGTCACTCTGATTTCTTCCATCTCGCGCGGTCGCATGAGCTATGCGACCGTGTGACTTCTCGCTGGTCATCTCCTCAATTCCTTGTGGTCCTTCCATTTTTGCACGCTTCCTCTTCATTCTCTAAGCCATTCCTGCCCTATGAAGCCTGAAACACTTAACACACATATCAAGGCATTGAATGGTAATAAGAGAGGATTAAGATTAGCTAAATTAAGACCAAAGAAGCATGTTTTCAATCATAGAACTAAACTAGGAAGAAATTGTAAAATCATGCAAATTCTATGAATAAGTGGGTGAAAAGCTTGATAAAACCACTCAATTAAATACAATATAAACCATGAAATAGTGGTTTATCAACCACCCCACACTTAATCATTAGCATGTCCTCATGCTAAGCTCAAGGAGACTAAATAAATGAGTAGGAAAAGGCAAGACTCATGCAATGCAACCTATGAATGTGAATGCAACTACATGCTAAAATGATTATACCTACTTGGTGAAAAAGTAAATAAATCTTTCAAGAATAAATATTAACTGAATTTCACTAATTCAAATCACAAAATACAATACAAATAACTTGCAAGAAAAAGATAGCTCATGAAAGTAGGGAACATAGAATTGAGCGCTGAACCCTTACTGGTAGTGTATATCACTCTAACTCTCAAGTGTCTAGGGTCAATTCTCTCAATTCTCTACTAATCTTGCTTTCTATAGCTTGCTCTTCATCTAACAATCAACAAAAATTTAATGCACCAATACACAAATCAAGAGGTCTTTTAAGGGTTGTAATGGGGTTAGGGTCAAGGTATGATTGTATTTGGCCAAGTAGACTAAAATCTGAATCCTTAATTAACATAAACTTTCCACCTAACTTAAGACAGTCCATTTAATTAAATTACAAAATCTAACTTCCCATTAATTGTGTTTTCCATATATTCATGCATCCTAAATTTGAGTTCAGTACATATGCATTGATACCAACACTTACTTTGGGGCATTTTGTCCCCTTTTATTATTTGCTTTTTTTCCTCTTATTTTTTTCAATGCATATGATTAAAGTATTGAATGCAATAATATGTTCTCAACTATTATTTTGCACATTTTCACTAAAATATACAACACCCAATTACTCAAACCAAATATTTTCAAATCGAACTTCCCCACACTTAAATCATGAGCACGTTTACTAGTTGTTCATACCCTGGGTAAAGCTGTCCGACCCGGGATGTTCTACAGACAAAGTGACTGACCTCTTCAGGTCAGGACAACCCGACCTCTTTTCAAAGAGCTCGGCCAAGTCACAGAAAAGCCCAAACAAAGGGCCCAAATAGAAGAAAACATCCCAAATCCAAGGGCAGCCCAAGCCCATAGAGATAAAGGCGATTCCCTTAAAGATGACCTCACTTAAAGATAAGATAAAGATAAGATAAGATAACTAACTTATCTTATCCACAGAAGGCCACATCTCACCATTATAAATACACTGGAGCACCCAGGTATAACTCATACTCTGATTCTACTCAATACCTGTTTAATACCCATGCTAACTTAAGCATCGGAGTCTCTTGCAGGTACCCCCACCCTCCGGTGACGAAGGATCAGCAGTGCAGCCAGTCCAACAAGTCGGACACGACAGCTCCGGCTGTCTCCCACCAGCCGGACACGTTAGCACCAACCAGTACAGAAGATCTCGTCCAAGATCGACCTCCAGTTTCAGGTAACCCTCGGAACATTGGCACCGTTGCCGGGGAACCTGGAAGTCATCCCATTGACATGGCAGATGACCATGACAACGACCACGATTCAGGTCTGGAAGATAGAACGTCGCATAAAAACGCGGACACAATACTCAAAGATACTCCAGAAACCAATGGAGACAAAAATTCATCAAATCCAGGAATAATAGAAGCACTTCAAAATTGATTGGAGCAACTTGAGAAAGAAGCCCAACATCAACGTGAAAAGGAAGAAGATCTACGCCGGGAGATAAGGCGACGCAGAGAACTAGAAGATAAGCTTGTAAAACTTGAAGCCGATCTTAAAACTAAAGCTACTCGATCATCCGCAGAAGATAGCTCTCAGAAAGATCAAGACCCATTCACCCGAGAAATTATGAAGACCAAAATTCCAAAAGATTTCAAGCTTCCGGATATGACTCTATATGACGGCACCTCGGACCCCAACCATCACCTCAGCAACTTCAGAAGTAGAATGTACCTCACAGATGCCTCAGATGCAGTCCGCTGCAAAGCCTTTCCAACAACTCTCACCAAGACAGCCATTAAATGGTTTGACAACCTACCTCCAAAATCCATCTCGAGTTTCGACGATCTGGCCAAGAAGTTCCTGGCCCGATTCTCCATACAAAAGGACAAAGCCAAACATGCACCTAGCCTCCTAGGGATCAAACAAGGAGATCGGGAGAGCCTTCGCAACTACATGGAAAGATTCAACAAAACATGCATGGACATACAAAGTCTACCAACAGAGGCTGCCATTATGGGCCTTATAAATGGCCTACGAGAAGGACCATTTAGCCAATCTATATCAAAGAGATATCCTACATCCTTAGACGAAGTACAAGAACGGGCACAAAAATACATCAACATGGAGGAAAACTCTCGACTTGTCGAAGCTTCAAGGTTCAGCTCTACCTACCGAGATAAAGAATCTAAGAAAAAGGAAGATCGCTCCGGAGAGAAAATAAAAAAATATCATAACTATTTAGGGTATCCTTGGTAGATTTTTACAAAGAAGTCTGCCATACAGAGAAAATTCCTCCAGCTCGGCCACTTAAAGGCAAAAGAGGAGGAGGAAATCGGAATGAATACTGTGAGTATCACCGACTTCGAGGGCATTCCACCAACGAATGCTTCGACTTGAAAAACATCATAGAAAAACTAGTAAGAGAAGGAAAGCTAGATCGATTTTTGGCCAATCGGGATGACGAACCAAGGAAAAGAAGAAGGGATGAGGATGTTGGACGATCTGAACGATCACCTTGCACACCGGAAAGACATGTTCACATAATACAGGGCGGATTTGCCGGAGAAAGAATCTCCAAATCATCCCGAAAGCAACACCTCAAAGAAGTATACCACGTCGAAGGAAAAAAGGAAGTCTCAGACATCCCGGCAATTACGTTTACCAAGGAAGACACATCCGGAATCATCTCGGGACACGACGACCCCATGGTCATTACGATCATACTGGCAAACGCCAACCTTCACCGTACATTAATTGACCAGGGAAGCTCTGCAGACATCTTATTCAAAACTGCCTTCGACAAACTCGGTCTAGACGAAAAAGAACTAAGAGCATACCCGAACAGCCTGTTCAGACTAGGAGATGCCCCAGTTCAACCGTTGGGATACGTATCGCTGCATACAGCCTTCGGAAAGGGGAACTAGTCCCGAACACTCAAGATAGATTACATCGTGGTCGACGTAAGCTCAGCCTACCATGCCTTAATAGGTCGGACAACGTTAAATCAACTCGGCGCAATAGTTTCAACCCCACATCTATTTATGAAATTCCCAACTGCGAAAGGGATAGCTACGATAAAGGCAGATCAAAAAATGGCACGTCGCTGTTACAACGAAAGCCTAAACCTTCGAGGTGAAGGAGGAGAGTTCCACACAATCGAGCTCGGTGGAGTTCAGAGGCGAGAAGAATTCCGACCACAACCCGAAGGAGAAGTAGAAAGAATCCAGATCGGAGACACCTCGGATAAAACAACTAATATTGGCACGATCCTGAAAGGAGACGTAAAGGAATCGCTAATACGGTTCCTACGAGATAATGTTGATCTCTTCGCATGGAAAGCTGCCGACATGCCAGGTATTGATCCCGAACTAATGAGCCACAAATTGGCAGTCTATCCGGGATCCCGGCCGGTACAACAAAGACGAAGAAAACTTGGACCAGAACGAGCTCAGGCTGTAGAAGAACAAGTACAAGCGCTACTTGAGGCCGGGTTCATAAGGGAAGTCAAATATCCACTATGGCTAGCAAACGTCGTCTTTGTGAAAAAGTCAAATGGGAAGTGGCGAATGTGCACCGACTACACCGACCTCAACAAAGCCTGCCCAAAAGACCCCTACCCACTCCCAAGCATCGACGCTCTAGTGGACGCTTCATCAGGATATAAGTATCTCTCATTCATGGACGCATATTCAGGGTACAACCAAATCCCCATGTATCCACCAGATCAAGAAAAAACCTCGTTCCTAACACCGAAAGCAAACTACTGTTACATCGTGATGCCTTTTGGTCTCAAGAACGCAGGAGCTACTTATCAAAGGCTAATGAATAAAGTTTTCTCAGATCACATCGGAAAAATCATGGAAGTTTATGTAGACTATATGTTGATAAAGACACAAAGCGAAGATACATTGTTATCCGACCTGACTCAAGTGTTTTCTACTATCAGGAAACACAACATGCGGCTCAATCCCGCAAAATGCACCTTCGCAGTAGAAGCCGGCAAATTCTTGGGCTTCATGCTCACACAAAGGGGGATTGAAGTAAATCCAGACAAGTGTCGAGCCATACTCAACATGAAGAGCCCAACCTATATCAGAGAGGTACAACAACTCAACGGGAGGTTAGCCGCTCTATCTCGATTCTTAGCAGGAGCTACGATAAGATCTCTTCCCTTCTATGCTACTTTAAGAAAGGGAAAACAGTTCGAATGGACGACAGAATGTGAGCAAGCCTTCCTAGACTTCAAGGAGTTCTTAGGACGGCCACCTATCCTATCTCGGCCACGAGAAGAAGAACCGCTCATATTATATCTCGCAGTAGGGAGCCGGGCAATAGCCTCAGCACTAGTCAGAGAAGACGAACATGGGCAAAAACCCGTCTACTTCATTAGCAAAGCACTACAGGGATCCGAGCTGAACTACCAGAAAATAAAAAAGTTTGCCTACGCTCTGATCCTCACATCCCAGCGGCTTCGCCCATATTTCCAAGCGCATACCATTAAAGTTCGAACCAACCAACCCATAAAAGGAATATTACAGAAAATAGATCTAGCAGGAAGAATCCTACAATGGGCAATCGAGTTGTCCAAATTCGACCTCCAATACGAGGCGCGTATAGCAATCAAATTGCAACACCTGGCCGACTTCATTGCAGAATTTACAGACATCCCGGAAATCCCCATAGAATGGAACATATACGTAGACGGATCTTCGAATAAATCAGGAAGCAGTGCGGGTGTGATAGTTGAGAACAACCAAGGAACTCAACTGGAGCTCTCCCTTAAATTCGGATTCCCGGCCTCAAACAACCAGGCAGAATACGAAGCACTATTAGCTGGTCTGAAGCTGGCTAGGGAGGTTGGAGCTCGGAAGCTCAACATCTACAGTGACTCACAAGTCATCACCTCACAAATAACAGGAAACTACCAAGCCAAAGATCCGACCATGAAAAAATATTTGGATAAAACCAAAGAACAGCTCGGACAACTCGGGGAATATAGGATCCACCACATACCTCATAAGCAAAATGCCCGAGCTGACGCCCTTTCAAAATTAGCCAGCACCAAACCAGGGGGCAACAACAGAAGCCTCATCCAGGAGGTATTACATAACCCGTCAATAGCGGAAGAAGAAAGAATCCTAGCCATAATAGGTCGGGATCAAGGATGGATGACCCCCATAATAAACTACCTCAAAACAGAAGAACTCCCTACAGATGAAAAGGAGGCAAAGAGGCTGAAAAGGGAGGCACAGTACTACACTATCATAAACAACACGCTATACAAAAGAGGGATATCAACACCTTTACTAAAATGCGTACCAACTTCCAACACAAAGGAAGTCTTGGAGGAAGTACACAGCGGCATTTGTGGAAATCATCTCGGAGCGCAAGCTCTCACCAAAAAGGTACTCCGGGCGGGATTCTATTGACCAACTCTACAAACGGAGGCTACAGAATTTGTAAGGACATGTTCACCATGCCAGAAGCATGCCAACTTTCACATTGCTCCGCCAGAAAAGCTCATCAGCGTGACCTCACCCTGGCCATTTACAAAATGGGGACTCGACCTACTCGGACCCTTCCCATAGGGATCGGGACAAGTAAAATTCCTCATAGTAGGAGTAGACTATTTCACAAAATGGATCGAGGCAGAACCCCTGGCCAACGCCACCGCTCAAAGAAGTCGAAAATTCCTATATAGGAACATTATTACGAGGTTCAGGGTACCATACTCTATCACCACGGACAACGGTACCCAATTTACAGAGGCATGCTTCAGAAAACTGGTGGCCGACTTGAACATAAAACACCAGTTCACCTCCGTCGAACATCCCCAAGCCAATGGACAAGCCGAAGCGGCCAACAAAGTCATATTGGCCGGATTAAAGCGGAGGCTACAAGAAGAAAAGGGAGCTTGGGCCGAGGAACTTCCACAAGTCCTATGGGCATATCGAACAACACCCCATTCTACTACAAACAAATCACCATTCCGACTAGCATACGGAGTGGAGGCAATGATTCCAATAGAAATCGAAGAAGGATCTCCCCGAGTAGTCCACTACAATGAACAAGCAAACTCCCAACTTTAGAGAGAAGAGCCCGACTTGTTACCCGAAATCCAAGAAAGAGCTCGGATCAGGGAAGAAGCTCTAAAGCGACGAATGGCTTCCAGATATAATCAAAAGGTAGTGCCGAGAAGTTTTGCAGAGAATGATCTCATCCTAATCAAAAATGACATTGGAACAACTCGACCCAGAGAAAGAAAGCTGGCAGCAAACTGGAAAGGACCTTACCGAGTCATTGAAGTACTGGGGAAGGGCTACTACATACTGTCCGAGCTTAATGGACGAGAGCTTCCTCGATCATAGCACGCCTGCAACCTAAGAAGGTACTACAGTTAGAAAAAAGGATCTCACTAAATGGATGCGCTCTTTTTCATGAAAAGGTTTTTTAATGAGGCACCATGTTGAGACCTAGATCATACCCGACTTAAAGAAACAAGGAAATTCCCACATGTATATATTTGCATTTTTTCTTTGAATAAAGTTTATTTAGATATTCTACAAGATTCCAAGACGCATTAATCTAAAGTATTCATCGTCCGATTATAAAGCAACAGGTCGGCAGAAAGTGAAAAACAAATTCACTGCGCGACCACGATAAAGACAATCGTCCGATAAAGGTGAAAACGCGATTCACCCAAAAGACGATCTAAAGACGCCAACCATTTTCTACAAATCGGCAAAGATGAACACAGAATAATGAAAGAAGTTATCGAAAGCAATCCAAAAAAAAAAACCTGACGAGGTCTTACGGATAGCTAATATAATAACTTAAAAGACTGGCCGACGTTCAGAAATCGGACCAAGTCAACCCAAGTTATAAGTAAACCCTGGAAAGAGGTCTGGCCAACCCTATTAAAGAGGATTACTTTAACTTAGAAGGGCCTGACATAACAAAGTCAGCCCAAAACTAAAAAGTTATACAAGTAGTCCCTGAAAGAGATCTGACAAAGATCCAAGAAAGAGGACTACGAGAAATAACTTAAAGGAGACCGACATAACTAAATCGGACTCCTACCATTAAAAAGTTATCAAAGTAATCCCTGAAAGAGATCTGACAAAGATCCAAGAAAGAGGATTACAGAAATAACTTAAAGGAGACCGACATAACCAAATCGGACTCCTACCATTAAAAAAGTTATAGAAGTAGTCCCTGAAAGAGATCTGACAAAGATCCAAGAAAGAGGATTACAGAAATAACTTAAAGGAGACCGACATAACCAAGTCGGACTCCTACCATTAAAAAAGTTATACAAGTAGTCTCTGAAAGAGATCTGACAAAGATCCAAAAAAGAGGACTACGAAAAATAACTTAAAGGAGACCGACATAACCAAGTCGGACTCCTACCACTAAAAAGTTATCAACATAATCCCTGAAAGAGACCAAGTAAAGGCCCAGAAAAGGGGATCACGAAAATAGCTTTTGAGGGGGACCAACATAAAGAAATCGGTCATAAGGCGCTAAAGATACAAACAAGAGCGAGGAAACCGAGAAACAAGTCGGACCCCCCACAGGCACGGCCTCAAAAGGATCCAAGCTACAAACGAATAAAGCACGCAAACAACCTAAAGAGGCCAGAACAGCAAAAGTTCAACAGATACCATGCATAAAACGATAAAAGCTTCAAGAGGTCACCACAAAACCAACCTCGGAAGCTACTTTTATTTTTCAAAAAGAGTTGCAAGACAGACAACTAGAAGCGTCAAACAAAACAAAGTTCAAAAAGCCCACAAACCGGGATATTTACACAAAATATCCAGAAAAAGATCAGCTAAAGATCGGGAGCTTTCCCAGCAGCATCAGTATGAGGAGAAGGAGGACGAGTCTGAAGGGGCACGGCATCTACGGTTCCATCATCCCGGTTCAGAATCTGGCAATCCGGATCAGATGTAACGGGAGGAACAGAGGAGGTTGACACCTTAAGAGAAGGCACTGGGGGAGGATCAGTCTCTTCATCATCCTGGCCATCAGGGACAATCTTACCATCTCTCACAATATTATCCAGGCTGATAAGAGTCAAGTCGGCATCAGGAGCAATAACTTGGAACTGCTCCATCAGGTTCTCGGAGGCAGCAGTTACACTACCCACAAGGTGACCCTGAAGCTCACCATAATTAACCCGAGTTGTTTCCAACTCCTCCCGAAGACGCATCAATTCCCTATAAGCCGAGACATAGCTATCCTTATGTTTCAAAGCCATGTCTTCGGCCAGCTTCAGAGAAGCAGCAAGGGCAATAGAGCTGGCCTTCTCACCCTCCAGTTCCTTCTCCACCTTGGCCAACTTCACCTCCAACTCCTCCTTCAGACCCTTGATTCGATCAAATTCTGACTTGGCCTCCTCCATAAAAGATTTGGTAGCATGAACCGGAATCCCCTGAATTGTTCGAAAAATAGCCGCACCCATATGGGCCATCTTCACATTATTTTGGGTAATAAAATACAAATGCTTTAACAGAGACACGTCGTCCATGGAAAGCCCACCATAGGGGGCAATTTGCTGGTCAACAAATTCAATGGCATCAAAGTCTGGAGCATCCAAGTTAAAGGGTTCGGATGTTTTTTGCCTTTTCAAAGGTGGGGCACCAGAAGCAGCAGCAGAAGTTTGAGGAGGATCGACCTGATAAAACTGGGGAGTAGGAATTACTTTCCTCGGCCCAAGGGAACTCGGCACCGGGGGCTTCAGGGGGACCTGTGAAGATCCCTCGCCGGCCACCTTGGCCGAGATGTTCAGAGCAGCAGTTGCCTTTTTTGCCCTTTTGAAGTCCTTTATAGAGTCGTTATTCTTTGACATCTCTACAAAACACAAAAACAGTCACGACAAAGAGCTACAAAAGAGGAAGAAAAATGAAATAAGTACAGAAATAAGTCAGACAAATACCCAAAACAGTCCGACCCAAGGATGGGTCATCATTTTCGTCAAGAAAAAAGGGGCGGGCCCCCTCGACAGCACGAACCTTAAATAAGTAATTCTTGAAATCCTTAAAGGACTCATCATACATAGCAAAAACTTTGTGGCCCTGGGCGGACCTGAAGGAAACCCAGGAAGCCTTCTTTTTTGAAGAACCGCCAGGCTTGGCAGAAACAAACAAATAAAGAAACAGAGTCTGGGAAGGTGTTACATCTAGTTCACGGCAGAGAAGTTGAAAAATTTTAATAAAACCCCAGGAATTAGGGTGAAGCTGGGATGGAGCAATATTACACGACCACAACAGGTCGGTTTCAAAAGCAGTAAAAGGAAAAGTAACATTCAACTGGCTGAAAAAGTATTCATAGGCATAAAAGAAGGGACGCTCCCTCTCAATGGAAGTCGGAAAGCAAACCCTCTCATCAGAATCAGGAGCAACAAGCTCGTAATCCCCCTCGCGAGCATTGTTACCACAAATCCTATGACGCTTCCTCAGCTCTGTGCAAAATTCAGCGTCCACAACGGAAACACACAACAAAACAAGGGAGTCCAGCCAATCGGACATCCCCTCGGGAACTCTGGAAGACATTTCTACAATGTTATTGCGAGAAGACATGAGGCCAACTAAATCCTACAAGTAAGAAAAGAAAATAAGGTTACTACAAACATCTCGGACAAAGGAGAAAACAACTCGGTCAATACTTCTCAGGCAATGAAAAGCAAGAAAAGGAAAACCCCAAGACTCAAACCAAAGTCCTGGGGCATCCTTTGGAGGCAGTAACAAGGCAAGGTTTCCAGAAAAATAGTGTGAAGTTCGCATCCCAGCATTTTTCAAACAAGAAAAAGACCTCAAACAAGCAAGCATTTTCAGAAGCATAAGTCATCACAGTTTACCAAACAAAAAAGCATTCCCAAAACATCAAAACGCGCCAAGTAGAAATTGCTAAAGGTACGAACTTTCTCAAAATCAGAAACAAAAATGATCAAGCAAAGCAAGGAACAAGATGCAGATTCTCTATCAGAAGCAACAACAAAACCCTAGAAAGCCTCGACGAAAATGTCAAAAGAGCGCACGAAAGAAAGCCAAGGAAAACACGTTTACAGTGACAAACAAACGCAAGATCATGAAAAGGTTCAAACTTTCAAACATGCAAAATCAAAGCTTCACCAAAAAACTAAAAGTAAAGCCGCGAAAGAAGCAAGAAAGTTAGTACCAACCTGAAAAAGCAGCAAGCTTCGAGGAAGTTGAAGAGGGAAGGCGAAAATCTGGAATTGCTCTCTCAAAAGTAAAAGATAAGACACGAGCAAAAGCAACGTCACTTGGCTGAAACGCGGAAATGAAAAACTTCAGGTAGAGGCTTCAGAAAAATCAAACAACGCCGCAACACGAAAAAAGTTGAAAGCGAGAGAAATGCGAAGAAGTTACGAAAAGGGCGAACGAGAGAAATCGTTTCTGGGTTTTCAGAATCAAGATAAAAGAGCCAAAGGGAAACGGGGCAATTAATGTTAAAATTAATGTAGACATTAAACCCTCGCACGTTTCCAAAGCGCCGATATAAAAGCGCGCGCTTTTAAGAAGAAAAACGTTCTACATTCAAAAGCTTATACAAAGGAATCGACAAAATGCTTGAGTTCAGCTTCACTAAAGAAGGACCGAAGTTAAGGACTCGACCTTAAAAAAGAAGACCGAGCTCAAGCAGTGGCACTGTTCATACCCTGGGTCAAGCTGTCCGACCCGGGATGTTCTACAGACAAAGCGACCGACCTCTTCAGGTCAGGACAACCCGACCTCTTTTCAAAGAGCTCGGCCAAGTCACAGAAAAGCCCAAACAAAGGGCCCAAATAGAGGAACACGTCCCAAATCCAAGAGCAGCCCAAGCCCATAGAGATAAAGGCGATTCCCTTAAAGATGACCTCACTTAAAGATAAGATAAAGATAAGATAAGATAACTAACTTATCTTATCCACAGAAGGCCACATCTCACCATTATAAATACACTGGAGCACCCAGGTATAACTCATACTCTGATTCTACTCAATACCTGTTTAATACCCATGCTAACTTAAGCATCGGAGTCTCTTGCAGGTACCTCCACCCTCCGGTGACGAAGGATCAGCAGTGCAGCCAGTCCAACAAGTCGGACGCGACAGCTCCGGCTGTCTTCCACCAGCCGGACACGTTAGAACCAACCAGTACAGAAGATCTCGTCCGAGATCGACCTCCAGTTTCAGGTAACCCTCGGAACAGAGGCTGAAAAGGACTGCAGATGCTGTTGGATTCTGACCTCCATGCACTCGAAGTGGATTTTCTGGAGCTACAGAAGCCCAATTGGCGCGCTCTCAACTGTGTTGGAAAGGAGACATCCTGGGCTTTCCAGGAATGTATAATCATCCGTACTTTTTTCGAGATTTGATGGCCCAAACAGGCGTTCCAAGTCAGCTCAACAATTCTGGCGTTAAACGCCAGAACTGGCACAAGAATGGGAGTTAAACGCCCAAACTGGCATAAAAGCTGGCGTTTAACTCCAAGAAAAGTGTCTACATATGAAAGCTTCAATACTCAGCCCAAGCACACACCAAGTGGGCCCGAAAGTGGATTTTTATGTCATTTACTCATCTTTGTAAACCCTAGGCTACTAGTTCTCTACAAATAGGACCTTTTGCTATTGTATTTTCATCTTTGGATCTTTGATCATCTTTAGATCTTTGAATTTTTTGATCACATTTTGGGGGCTGGCCTCTCGGCCATGCCTAGACCTTGTTCTTATGTATTTTCAACGGTGGAGTTTCTACACACCATAGATTAAGGTGTGGAGCTCTGTTGTACCTCGAGTATTAATGCAATTACTATTGTTCTTCTATCCAATTCAGCTTATTCTTGTTCCAAGATATTAATTCGCACTCAAGAACTTGATGAATTTGATGATTATGTGACGCTCATCATCATTCTCACTTATGAACGTGTGCCTGACAACCACTTCCGTTCTACAAGCAAACAAGGCTTGAATGGATATCTCTTGGATCCCTTAATCGGAATCTTCGTGGTATAAGCTAGAATTGATGGCGGCATTCAAGAGAATCCGGAAGATCTAAACCTTATCTGTGGTATTCTGAGTAGGATTCGAGGATTGAATGACTGTGACGAGCTTGAAACTCGCGATTGTGGGGCGTTAGAGACAGACGCAAAAGAATCTCTGGATTCTATTCCGACATGATCGAGAACCGACAGCTGAATAGCCGTGCTGTGACAGAGCGCGTTGAACATTTTCACTGAGAGGATGGGAGGTAGCCACTGACAACGGTGAAACCCTACATACAGCTTACCACGGAAAGGAGTAAGAAGGATTGGATGAAGACAGTAGGAAAGCAGAGAGACGAAAGGGACAAAGCATCTCCATACGCTTATCTGAAATTCTCACCAATGAATTACATAAGTATCTCTATCTTTATTTTATGCTTTATTCATAAATCATCCATAACCATTTGAGTCTGCCTGACTGAGATTTACAAGATGACCATAGCTTGCTTCATACCAACAATCTCCGTGGGATCTACCCTTACTCACGTAAGGTTTATTACTTGGATGACCCAGTGCACTTGCTGGTTAGTTGTGCGAAGTTGTGATAAAGAGTTGAGATTACAATTGTGCGTACCATGTTGATGGCGCCATTGATGATCACAATTTTGTGCACCAAAGGCCATATGGGTATGTAAGCTTAGTGAAACAAGGCCTCAATCATATAAGTGCATGCGTACATCAAATAATGGAAATATAGAATTAAGCAAGACAAAGATCACAATTTTAGAGAGAAAAACACACATAAAAAATAAAATATTGGTTGATAGAGTGCAACCAATCAAATAGGTTCAAAATCTCACAGGTTTTGTGTGTTCAAGCTTTAAACCATGTTCCAAAATAAAATTTCTTCAAACAAGTTTTTTAAAAAAGTTTTTAATTTAAATTAGTGAAATACTATAAAAAGTTTCTTGAAAAAGAAAATATTATTTCAAACCAAGTGGTAAAATATGCACAAATAAAACAGACATGCAATCAAACATGCAAATGCAACAATAAAAAACAAAAATTGGTGTTGAGAAGGGACTAACTAACCTGTGGAGATCGGTATCGACCTCCCCACACTTAAAGATTGCACCGTCCTCGGTGCATGCAAAGATGTACAGGTGGCGGGGGTTGTGGTTCCTCAGGTGATGCTCGTTGTAGAGTCTTTTTCTTTACTCTTCCCGGTGGCCAGCCTGAAAAAGGGAGAAGAGAGAGGGACATGAAGTCAAAGGGGTAGAGCAAGGGAGAGGGCAGTACTAGTAAGAATCATGCCAAAATAAAGAAGAATGTCGTTAACACATGGTCGCGACTCCATCAAATTAGGACAACAATAGAAACAGGGCATGATAAATTGAGGCAATTAAATGCAAAATGTTTATTGGCATGCTGGCAAAGGCATGAGTAGCACAAATCAAGCATTAAAAGCCATAATGTATTATTAGTCATGAGAAACTAACAATAACGTTTGTATTGACAATTATATTTAATTAATAAAATAGTAAAGGGAATTTGTGAAAAGCAAGCATCGAATAGGAGAATGGAATAATGTAGAAAAGTGCATGATGCCATACGGGCTTTTTTCACAAACACATAGCAAGCATGGTAAATAAGTCATTGAAAGTATTAAATTGAACATGCAAGCAACCTTTTAAAAAGTTATATAATTGTCAAACAATTCTTTGAATAATCCACAAGAAAAATAAATAAATTTCTAACACCAATGAAAATAATGCAATGAATGAAACTATACAAATAAATTAAATAGAAGTGAAGAGGGATGAGAAGAAGAAAGTAAGAGAAGGAAGAAGAAAGAAGAAAAGAAATAAGAAGGGAAGAAAAGATTTAAATATAGGGGAGAAAAGATAAGATATTTGGCTGCCCTGGATAAGCTGTGCGGCGCTTGTGACGCGGACGCGTGAGTGACGCGTTCGCGCGGATAGCGCTTCTATGAGATGACGCGGACGCGTCATCAACGCGGTTGCGTGGATCGATTTGTGCCATTAGCGCGAGGGCAGCCTCGCGGCCGCGCAACTTTCTGTTTGAAACTCATATTGCCAAATCTTTGGGTGACGCGATCGCGTCGTTGACGCGATCGCGTGGATGGCCTGAAATTGAAAACGGCGCGAACGCGTGGGGCACGCGTACGCGTGGCAAGGCTTGTGCTTCTAGCACGAGTCCAGCCCAATTCTAGCTCAACTTTTGGCCATACACCCCTTTTACGTCGATTTACAGGGCCACGCGGTCGCGTGGGTGACGCGGACGCGTGGGGAGGCTATTTCGTTAATGACACGATCGCGTCATCCACGCGGTCGCGTGGATTAATTTGTCCCAAAGGCACGCCTCCAGCCGCGCTCTCGCGTGACTCTTTGTTCACTTTTCTTTTCTTTCCAATGCACTGGTGATGCAGACGCATAAGCGATGCTGCCACGTCGCGTGCATTTTTTTTTATGCAGTATGCAGAATGCAATGCTTAATGTGAATGCTATGCATGATTCCAGGTTCAATAAAATAAAATAAAACTCAAAAACAAACAAAACAGACTAGAACTAAAACTAAAAAGGGAACGATCATACCATGGTGGGTTGTCTCCCACCTAGCACTTTTAGTTAAAGTCCTTAAGTTGGACATTTGGCGAGCTCCTTGTCATGGTGGCTTATGCTTGTACTGATCCAGGAATCTCCACTAGTGTTTGGAATTCCCACAGCCTCTGGGATCCCAAACTAGGTGCAGAAAGCCTTCAAGCAAGCTAAAGCAAGTGACAAGGCCCCAAGAGTATTGATTTTTAGTCTGAATTTTGGGGTCCCAAATCTTGCTTTTGCACCTGTCTTTTTGTTGATCATTATGATTCCATCCGGGTAGCAAGCAATCTGAATTCTCACTGCAGTAACCAAACAGCTTCCTAGACCCATTCAGCTGAGCTCTATACCAACCTTTGCGTTTAAACTTTGAGCTTCCAACCATAATGAACTTTGCAGGACAACTCTTACCACTGATCATCTTCCTCTTGCTCTTAATGCCACAAAGAGCTCTAAGTTGACCATCCGTCTCCAGTAGCCCATATTCAAGTGGAATTAGAAAGCTAAGGGATATGAATTTTACCCACTTGAATATTGTGAAGGATGATGGCAACTTAGGGGGAGGTGTCCGGAATGAACGTGGAAGCTCCACTCCCTTGTGCTCTCCTCTGACAACTTCCACCTCTTTGCAATCTTTTTCAATATCAACCTCTTCCTCTTGGTGGATTTCTTTCAATTCAATCTCTTCTTCATTGTTCACCAAGGGCATGGGAGGTTGTGCTTCTTCTTTTTTAATCTCCATGTCAAGTCCAATGGGAGAGGATTCAATTGTAGATAAGAATTCATTAATGATTGAATCCATCTCTTGATCGTCTCCTTCAAAGTCTTCAACCATGATATGCTTTGGAGGTTGTACATCCTCCTCAACATCAGTTACAAACGTCTTTGAAGGAGGCTCTATAACTTGACTTTCCCATGGAGGTTCAGCATCTCCTAAGTTTTCAACCACTGCTTCCTCTTCTTCTTCAATAATTTCGGCTTCCTCCACTTGTTCTAATACCAAATCGTGCTGCTCACTATCCACCGGAGTGCCTAACTTCTCCTTTCTGCTACGTTCTTCAGTAGATTCTTCATATGAAGCCATGGGGGTTCCTTGAATGTCCGAACGTCAGAAAGGTAATCGATTTAGTGCTTGATCCAGGTGTTTAAGTAAGAAATCGTATTCATCCTTGATGATTTCCTGTTAACTATTTCTTCACCTTCAAGTACAAAATCCTCCTTGTTGTCTTCTTTCACTAGTTCTTCAACCGCGCTGTCAACTTCAAGGGTCTCTACTACCTTCACCTTTAGTGCCTCCTCTAGCTCCTTATGAAGTATGGATTCGCGAAGATGATCCTCTCTCTCTTGTTCCATGTCAATAGTATCAGTGGGATCATGTTGCTCTTGGATTGATGGATGTTGGCGCTCTTCCATGGATGGTGGTGATGGGATGGGTGGATCATTATGTGGTTGAAATGGAAGTGCAGTGGAGCTTGAGGGTTGAATATTGGGTGTAGAGGGTTGGCCCATGCGGGATATAAGTGCTTAAAAAGTAGAGGTGAGACTAGTGATAGAGGCAAGTTTGCTTTCCATGGAGGTTTGGGGTGGATAGGAGGGTTCATTTGTTGGGAGAAAAGGTTCATAACACGGAAGTGGTTCCTCTTGATAAGGATATGGAGATGGTGTATATTGAGGTGGTGGTTCTGGGTATGGTTCATATGTTGGTTGATGTGGTGAATAAGGATTGGGGTCATATAGAGGTGAATGGTGGAAAGGGACTTGTGAGTGTGGTGGTTCAAAGTTATGTTGTGAGGATGGTCTCTGAGCATACGGTGGGGCTTGTTGGTAGCCACTAGGCGGTCCACCATATCTATCAGCTTGATATGCATTGTAGAATGGTCTTTGTTTGTGATATCTAGGAGGGTGTTGTTGCCTAAAGGGTTGATCAGATCCTCTTGGCTCCGTCCATCTTTGATTGCTTTGACTTTGATGCATATTCCTTTTATAGCTTCCTCTTCCTGCAACATAGTTGTAACCAGACTCATAGCCAAAGGGGTGAGAGTTCATAGTAGTGAGAGAAAATAAAAACAAAAACTAACAAAAAGAAAATATTTTGAAAAAGATATAATTTTTGGAAAAAAAATAGGATTTTGAAAAAGATATGATTTTTTTTTTAAGGATAAGATAAGATAAAAATTTTTAAAATCCAAAATTTTTTTTAAATATTTACAATAACTAATAATAAGGCACACGTTTGCAATTCCCCGGCAACGGTGCCATTTTGAAGAACTGAAGATTAACGGTTTAGAAGTTATAGTAAAATCTCGTTGTAAGTATAGTTACTAAACCAAGCAATCAACCTTTCTTACAAACGTTTTGGTTGTCACAAGTAACAAACCCCTTAAAATTGATAACCGAGTGTTTAAACCTCGGATCGTCTTCTCAAGGAATTGCAGGGAGGTATGTTCTTATTATTGGTTATGAGTTTTGTAAATTGGGGGTTTTGAGAATGATGAACGAGTATGATAAATGACAAGTAAAATAAATAAATGACTGTAAAATAAACTCTTGGCAAGGTATGAGAAATTGGAAGTTCTATCCTAGTTATCCTTATCAATGATGACGAAAATTGATTCTTAACTCCACTTAGTTAACCTCTGCTGTTGCAAAGGAAGGTCAAGTGGCTAATTAGTTTGATCTTCAAATCCTAGTTAATTCCTAGAAAAAGATTGGGATTATAGAAGTTCAAGCTAATTGGCAAAGATAGCGATTATCGATCACGTTGAGTTTGATAACTCAAGAGTTACTGATTTCTTAATCAAAGCCAAGAATGTAGAAAGCTAAATTAAAATCATAAATATCTGGAATACCTCAAGTAACATTCATTCAAAGCAGTAAAATCTAACATGGAAAAATTCATAAGCCAATTGAACAACATAAATCAAATACAAATAAAAGCATTAAAATATCTCAAAGTAGAAGAGAAGTCAAAATAAAGGAATATTGAACCTGATGTGAAGATGAGATAAATTCTAATTTCTAAAAATCCTAATCCTAAATCCTAAGAGAGAAGAGAGAGCCTCTCTCTCTAAAAACTACATCTAAAACCTAAAATTGTGAGTAATGAAAGCATATGAAGTCCTGCATGTTTCTTGACTTTAATCTGTGTTTCTGGGCCGAAAACTGGGTTGAAATGCGGCCCAGAATCTCTGCCAGCGACTTTTGTAATTCTGCAGATCGCACACGTCACGCGTCCGCGTCGTCCACGCATTCGTGTCGTTTGTGCAGCTTCCAATCCGCGCGGTCGCGTTAGGCACGCGAACGTGTCACTCTGATTTCTTCCATCTCGCGCGGTCGCGTGAGCCATGCGACCGCGTGACTTCTCGCTGGTCATCTCCTCAATTCCTTGTGTTCCTTCCATTTTTGCACGCTTCCTCTTTATTCTCTAAGCCATTCCTGCCCTATAAAGCCTGAAACACTTAATACACAGATCAAGGCATCGAATGGTAATAAGAGAGGATTAAGATTAGCTAAATTAAGACCAAAGAAGCATGTTTTCAATCATAGAACTAAACTAGGAAGGAATTATAAAATCATGCAAATCCTATGAATAAGTGGGTGAAAAGCTTGATAAAACCACTCAATTAAATACAATATAAACCATGAAATAGTGGTTTATCATCCCTCCTCCTGCGAATCCCCCGTTTATCATATGAACATGTCTCTCAGGGGTATGAGGTGGGCGTTCGGCTCGTCCGACCTCTTCATCCCTTCTTCTTTTTCTTGGCTCATCCACTTTATTGGCTAAGTACCGATCTAGTCATCCTTCTCTTGCCAATTTCTCTATGACATTCTTTAGGTCGAAGCACTCGTTGGTAGAGTGTTCGTAGATTCGGTGGTATTCGCAGTACTCTGTCCGATTTCCCTTCCTCTTTTGTGTTTGATTGGGCGAGGTAGGGAGATTTTCTTAGTGTTGCATATCTCCCTGTATACATCTACAAGGGACACTCTTAGTGGAATGTAGTTGTGGTATTTTCTAGGTTTTTCAGTAGACTGGTCTTCTTTTTTCCCGGGCTCTTTAGACTTGTCTCAAGGGGGTAGGAGAATCCAAATTTTGAATTTTCTCCTAGTCGAGAGTTCTCTTCCATGTTAATATATTTTTCTGCTTGTTCTTGTACCTCGTTCAGGGATGTTGGGTGCTTTTTGGATATTGAGTGGCTAAAAGGTCCTTCTCGCAGGCCATTGATGAGGCCCATTATAGCTGCTTCTGTTGGCAAACTCTGTATATCCAGACATGCCTTATTAAATCTTTCCATATAGTTGCGGAGGCTCTCCCGATCTCTTTGCTTAATCCCTAACAGGCTTGGGGCATGTTTGGCTTTATCTTTTTGGATGGAGAATCTGTCTAGAAACTTTTTGGCGAGGTCATCGAAGCTTGTTATTGACCTTGGTGGCAAGCTATCGAACCACTTTATTGCTGTTTTGGTTAAGGTGGTCGGGAAAACTTTGTAGCGAATTGCATCTGAGGCATCCGTGAGATACATCCTACTTCTGAAATTGCTGAGATGATGGCTTGGATCTGATGTGCCGTCGTATGGGGTCATGTCAGGAGCTTTGAAGTCCTTTGGGACTTTAGTTTTCATGATCTCTTTGGTGAATGGGTCTTGATCTTTTTGGGAGTTGTCTTCATGACTGGATCGAATGGTTTTGGTTTTAAGGTCAGCCTCGAGCTTTAAGAGTTTGTCCTCTAGCTCTCGACGTTGTCTTGTTTCCCTCCGTATGTCTCTTTTGGCTTCGCGCTGGTGTTAGGCCTCTTGTTCAAGCTGTTTGAGACGATCCTGTTGTTCTCGAAGGGCATCTAAGATCTCTGTTTGGTTGAGGGGTATCTTTTGGTGTGATGTACGTGTTCTTATGCGGCGTTCTTTCTTCCAAATCGGAGTTGTGATCGTTGTCGAGGTTGTCTGCCATGGTGATGGGATGACTTCCAGGTTCCCCGGTAACGGCGTCAATATTTCGAGGGTTACCTGAAACTGTAGGTTGATCTCGGACGAGATCTACTGTGGCGGCCGGAGCTGTTGCGTCTGACTTGTTGGACTTGGCGGTGCTGCTGATCTTTCGTCACCAGAGGGTGGTGGTACCTGCAAGAGACTCCGATGCTTAAGTTAGCACGTGCTTTAGGCAGGATTTTTTGTAGAATCAGAGTATGAGTTATACCTGTGTGCTTCAGTCTATTTATAGTAGTGTAGAGTGACCTTTCTTTGAGATAAGATAGTTATCTTATCTTATCCTTTGAGTGAAGTCATCTTATCTTTCAGGGGAACCACCCTATCTTTCTAGGCTTTTGCTGCCTTTAGATTAGGCTGTGTTCCTTTGTTTGGGCCTGCTTGGGCCTCTATAAAAATTTGGCCGAACTCTTTTAATAAGAGGTCGGTGGTGACCATTCTGAAGAAGTCGGTCACTCGTGTCTTTAATCAGCCTGGGTCGCATAGCTCGACCCAGGGTATGAACAAGTGTCTTTTTCATACCTCTCCAAATTATAGCTATCTTCGAGATCTTGGTTGTGTTTGTTTTGTTCTTCTTCATCTTTATAAATATAATAAATTTGAACCTCAAGCTCACATGTGTTATTTCTTTGGTTATGGCACTAAACACAAAAGTTATCATTGTTGGAATAATATCTCTCAACATATTTGTATATCTTATCATGTTGTACTCTGAGAGGATCACATATTCTTTAGTTTCTCCTTATTTGAGTCCATTCTCTCTACCAAATCACATATTTTCACTAATCCCAATGATAATCTTTTGTCTAGTGATGATAATACAGGTTTTGTGTCAAGTCAACCTTTTGAGCTTCCCACTTCTTTGTCTTTTTCATCTCCCGATTATTCCAGACCGGATGATGATCTTGCTCATGCTATCATGCCTTCTCCCTCCACTTGACTTTCTAGAGTAAGAAACCCACTTCCTCGTCTTGATTATCATTGCTTTTCTACTATTCTTCATCACCATGAACTTAATTCATTTAGAGAAGCCTCTACATATTTAGGACTTTGCTAATCCTCTTTCTGATTAAGAAATTGTGGGTATTTGATGGGTATACAAGCTCAAGACTCGCTTTGATGGATCCATTGACCATTATAAGGCACACTTGGTTGCTCAAAGATGTACACAAGAGTATGGTCTTGATTATGGAGAGACTTTTAGTCTTGTTACTCGACTCATATCTATTTGAGCTCTCCTTGCCGTTGCTGCAATCAAGAAATGATTTCTCAGTCAGATGGATGTGAAAAATGTATTTCTTGATGAAAATTTGAAAAAAAAAGTCTATATGTAACCATCCATCAGATATTCTTATCCTTTTAGCAAAGTTTGTCTTCTTCGTAAGACACTTTATGGCCTTAAGCAAGCTACTCGTGAATGATTTAAAAAGTTTAGCACCACTATATACAACCTTAATTTTACTTGCAGTTCTCATGAGAATGCTCTCTTTATTTGTAAAAGTGAACATGAAATTATTTTTCTACTATTGTATGTTGATAACATGATCATTACTGGAGATAATGTTAATAGTGTTACTGATCTTAAAGCATCCTTTCACCACACCTTTAAGATGAAAGATATTGAATTTCTCAGTTATTTTCTTAATCTTGAAGTAATATCTTCTGATGAATGATGATGGTATTTTTCTCTCTCAAACTAAGTATGCTTTCGATATTCTCGCTTAAGTCGGTATTATAAATAGTTGCACTGAGTCTACTCCTTTTGAGTCTAACATTCATTTACTCTTATGGATGCTATTGTTCTGGATAATCCTACTTTTTATCGACAGTTAGTTAGAGGCCTACTCTACTTGACTGTCACGTGGCCAGATATCGTCTATCCTATTCATGTTATTAGCAAGTTCTTGTCAGCTCCTCGCACTACTCATTATGCGACTGTTCTTCGCATCCTTTGCTATATCAAAGGCATTCTATTTCACGGACTTCATTTTTTTGCACACTCTTCTTCAACACATTCAACTGTGCTTAGATGCTAACTGGGCTAGTGATCCTACTGATCATTGTTCTACTATCAGTTACTGTTTATTTTTTGGTGACTCTCTTATTTCTTGGCGAGTCGAGAAGCAAATGTTCACTACTCGATTAAGTACTAAAGTTGAATATCGTGCTCTCGTTGACACCACTGCTGAAGTTGTCTCAATTCGTTGGCTTTTCGAAGATTTAGCTACCACTCAGTCATCCCCGACTAATATTTTTTGTGATATCAACCTAAGTGCTATTTATATTGCCTATAATTATGTTTTTTATAAGTGTACTAAACATATTGAGATTGAATATCACTTTGTCTGGCAATATTTTTTTATTAGTACTATTCGTTTCGTTGCTATTGAGACTTTAGATCAGACTGCTGATATCTTGTAAATATTTATTATCATATTTATTTTCAAATTTTAGTGTCCAAATTTAAGATGGTATATCCTTAATTTCTACTTAAATTTAAAAGAGAATATTAGAATATAATTAAGATCAATTAAAATTATTTAATATATTTATATATTTATTATAAAATATTATATTTTTATTATTCCGATTTTTTAGTACTTATATATACCTCGACGATGGAAACTACTTAATATTGTTTCTAACACCGGAGAGTATGGTGAGATGTTCCATATGGGGGTGGCGTCGGGGCAGAAAACCGTTGTGTGCAGTGGGTTCTTCGGTGAGCTCGAGCATCTTGGGTAGACTTCGTATGGAACATTCGACCCTTTAACTTAGTGAGTATTGAATCCCCTCATGAATCATTTTCCAGATGAATATTTTGATATTAGGTTGCTGTATCTAGGGTGAAGGCTGTCAATTGGTGGATGAAAAAACTAGTAGGCTATTTCATACCCTGATTTGATTGAATGCTCCCCGGAATTAATTTGAATCCAGTTGATTGAATTCTTGTTATCTGTAAAAAGCTGCTTAATTCAGGTAATGTATGTTTTCATCTCTAAATTCTTAAATCAATTAATCTGAATAAGGTAATATAAATCTTAAACTAGAATTAAAGTAATATAACATTGCTCAAGATTTCACCAAGGATCCCTCTTTCTCCTTTAATTAATTAATTAAAAAAATATTACTTATACAATAAAATTCAGTCTTTGGTCAGTCTTTAATATTATTTAATTATTTTTTAGATACACATTTATAATTAAAATTAATTTAAATTTTAAAAATTAAAATTTTTTTAACTTCTTACTCATTTCATAGTTAATTATTGTTTCATTCTTTTATGTACCTTCTCTCTTTATAACACGATTTTCTTCTTTCTTCTATTCTTCTATATCATTCTCCGCTTCTTTCTTATAGTGGCTGTAATTTCTTTTTCAATTGTAACACATCTAAAATTATTAACTTATAGAGAAAATATTTTTAAAACACATCCAAAATCATAAATCTAAAATTTAAATTTAAACATTAAAAAATAATTACAACACATCTAAAATTATAAAGTGATACACAAAATATTTTTAAAACACATTCAAAATCATAAATAAAAAATTTAAACTCTTGCCATGGCCGTAATTGCAGATATAACAGTGTTGACAATTTGAGGATTGTGATTCTTTAAGTTGTTCTTCTAACTAAACCATTCTCTAATGCAAATTAGGATGTTGTACATGGCATGCAAAATCAATATGATTGAATAATTAAAGGGATACATACGGTTAATTATGAATCACTTTCTTTTAACCACATCCAAAATACCTAAGGTCCACTTCCGACGAAGAAGGATTAGCGACGCTGATGAAGACTAACGCGACGAGGAGTAGAACGAAGCGAGGTTGCGGACTGAGCGGCGAGAAAGAAGACGATACCAAGGACGAGCGAGGCGGACGACGGTGTTGCAGAGAAACGGTGAAGCGAAAAATGACGCGACGGCGCCGAGGAGGACGCCGGCGGATGAATAATCACTCGAACGAATTAAAATCTTCAATTTTACTGAATTTATAATTTTGGAAGTGTATTTGAATGATAATCTGTTAATAATTAAAAATAATAAAACTAAAACAAAAATTTTAAATTTTAAATTTTAGTTTATTTTAGATGTGTATTCAATTTTAAAAAGACACTAAATCTATTTAGATGTGTTTTTTTTTTAATTATTATAATAAAAATTGAATATTATATAATTTTTAAAAAATACTTAGTTGAATTAATTAATTAATTAACTCGCACGGTATATTATCAATCTAAATAACTCTGGAATTAAAAGTCTTGGGAGTGAGGAAGCTAAGTAACTATTAGATATATACATGATCTGACGAAGTACAAGTGTTTTTCAATCAAAGTTAGATCCTAAAGATATGCCAGATTATTTAAGTTAAATTACTTCGAAATAATGCAAAGTTATGTTATAATCCTGTGAGTTATAAGCATCCTCTCTTCCCCCAAAGAATAATTTACTTTGTTCAAAGTTCCAGAAGAGTTAATTATTGAACCGCGGAAAGAAAACAGGATAAAGAATACGTAATGATTAAATCAATGGCAGTTACGGGAAGAAAACAGGATAAAGAATACGTAATGATGATTCTTTGCATATGTACGGATAAAGCAATGTTAATTTAATTATTTCCCAACCCAATATTACAAGACAATATTTTTATTTATTACTAGTACCCATAATTAAATATCATTTTGGATAAAAAGTTGCTAGATTTATATTTCTTTTCTAATAAATTAAATAAATTAATTATTTACTAATATATATATATATATATATATATATATATATATATATATATATTAAATATTAATGTTTTTCTATATTACTTATTTCATTGGCACCGCAAAAATAAAAAATATTATAGATATCTTGTTTATTCAAATATGTTAAAAAATATGACAACAAAATATATGTGTTAATATTTTATCAGTTATGCTATACATTCATGTAAAATGTGTATCTAAGTTATCCAAGTTGGCCCAAATCTAAATTCACTCAGGCGCATTAATCAAGCGTGATTACACGCGTCAAAAACACAAATCACTCGTTGCTTCATTCGCGCTTCATTATAAAAGAACGTTATATTTTCTTTAACACGAAACCGCTCGTTCTCTTCGAATCTCTCACAAAATCACTCAAACTTCACTCACGTTCTCTGCGGAAACTACTACTAGAGAAGAATCGCGAGAAGATTTCGCAAGGAACAAGCAAAAACGAACAAAAATAATAACAAAGACTGACAAAGGTATGAGAAAAACTACTATTTATTTGAAATCTTGCAATGTAGCATTTCTCCTAGTTGCATTTTAAGTTTACTAGATTGATTTGCTTCGTTTAGTAGATCGACGTATTCTGATAGTATTTTTACAGCGTAATTACGGCTTTGAATGATATTTGTTCTTATTTTCATTCAGTTCAGTGGATAGTGTAACTAGGGCTTTGAACTTGATTGTTACTCTGTTCAATGGACTTCTTTTGCATGGAGAAATACTATTCTTGATGATTGAAAGTTTAATGATTTATTCACCACATGAATGTTGTTCGGTTCAGTGGGCTTGGTGATTTTTATTCACTTGAATATTTAGTGTGTTCAGGGTTTAGGGTTATTCTGATTGCATTTTTATAGTGTAACTAGGGCTTTGAATAAAATTTGTTCTTATTTTCATTCAATTCAGTGGATAGTGTAACTAGGGCTTTGAACTTGATTGTTACTCTATTCAGTGGATTTTTTTTGCATGGAGAAATACTATTCTTGATGATTGAAAGTTAATAACGATTTATTCACCACATGAATGTTATCCAGTTCGGTGGACTTGGTGATTTTCATTCACTTGAATATTTAGTGTGTTCAGGGTTTAGGGTTATTCTGATTGCATTTTTACAGTGTAACTAGGGATTTGAATGAAATTTGTTCTTATTTTCATTCAATTATGTGGATAGTGTATGTAAATTTGAACTTGGTTGTTACTCTGTTCAATTAATTTCTTTTGCATGGACAAATACTATTCTTGATGATTGAAAGTTTATAATGATTTATTCACCACATGAATTGTGTTCGGTTCGGTGGGTTTTGTGATTTTCATTCACTTGATATTTAGTGTGTTCGGGATTTAGGGTTATTCTGATTCATGTAGCAATGCTTTTCTAATTGTTTCATTATTTATCATGTTTTATTCAGTGCATCAAGGGGATTCGTTCAGTGGGTTGGGACATTTTAATTGACTTGATTAAGATATGCATGCTTGTGCTTGTCAGTGTATTGAGTGAAGTATTGACCAAACTTTTCATTACAGCAAAACTCAAGAAGACAATGGTGACAAAGAAGGATAAGCCGCGCTATAACGTAAGCACAAATAATTATCCGCTTTCATTCAAATAATATCTATTTTGTATTATAATTATATCCTCGCATTCTGTTTCAAAACTTGTAGAAAACTCATCATTGCAGATGCCAAACAAAGGCAATAGCAACAATGTTCAAGAATATGAGTCAGGAAATAAAAGATATAGTTAAAGAAATGGGATTCGGTGCCCTAACACGTCCCGGAAATGAATGTCTCTATGATGAGTATCATGGATGCCTGAAAACTCTCCAGGGAAAAATACACATAACTCCTCACAAGGTAGCATCTGCACTGGGTATAAGCAACGGCGGTAATACACTTTTAACTTCCTGCTTGATTTCGGTTCATTGTTTCCTTTAATTTCGGTTCATTGGGGTACAGAAAATTAAACTGCGCCTTTTTGGCTGATTTGTTGTTATTAAAATATTGTAGGAATCGTTTTCCTAAAAAGTTTGATTATGGTAAACTGAATCCGGAAGACAAGGCAATATTTGACAGCCTCAAAAATGTTACGTTGGTGACTTTGACAAAGTCTGTCCTGAATATGAGTGTTGAAGGGGAGGAGAACCGACAAAAATTTTGGAGGACTTTTGTCATCTTCTTACAGAAGTGCTTCTTGCTGCCGACGACGGTAAGCGTGGCCTCCTCGATCCATAAGCCGCCTATCTTTTGTATGGACAACATCCGAGAGTGGGATTGGATAAAACATGTGCTCAACTTTTTGAGGAAAGGAATTGAAAACAAGAGAAAGGGAAGGAAACAGTCCGTTGATGGCCGTATTTTTGTTTTGATGCTGATTTACTTCCATGAAACCAAGTTCCCTCGCATTTTTGGACCTGATGCTCCTCTGCCACCATGGGTGGCTCATTGGACAAAGAAAATAATGCTCGACCAGATATCGGAGGAAGCAACGGACACATTGGTAAATTAAACAAAAATTTCACCCTAAAATTTCGTTTCAGATGCTTCTAAAATACTCTGCTAACCAAATAAGCTCGTGTTTTTAGGTTATAATTAATTTTAGTGTGTCCATTTGAATTAGTGTGTCCATTTGAATTCTTGTACATGCAGAAACATTTTTCTTGATGATTAAAAATTTATCACGCTTTATTCACCATATGAATCTTCTTTGGTTCAGTGGACATGCTCATTTTGGTTCACCTGATTGTTAGTGTATTCAATTGAGTCTTTGTGCATGCAAAAATATTTTTCTGATGATTAAATGATTATCACGTTTTATTCAGCACATGAATGTTGTTCGGTTCAGTGGAGTTACTCATTATGATTCACTTGATTGATAGTGTTTTCAGTTAAGACCTTGCACATCCAAAAATGTTTTTCATTATCATTAAATATTTATGGCATTTTATTCAGCACATTAGTGTCGTTCGGTTCTGTGGGGTTACTCATTTTGATTCAGGTGATTGTTAGTGTATTTGCTCATTAAATAAGTTTCTATTTTAGGGACTTTTGTATAGAAACTAAATAAAAAAGGAAAAAACAAAAACAAAGAAGTTAGATAAGAAAGGAAAAGGGAAGAAAGAAGAAAAGAAAATTGTTGATCTTGATTCTTCTTCGGAAAAAGACACAGTTTCCGAATCTGAATCTGAATTTGAATTTGAAAAAACACCACCAGCAAAGAGAACAAGACAATAGAGGGTGGTTAAAAAACAAAAGCTTGTTGACACGGATTCAAAAACAAGAGAAACTGAAAGCAGTCCCACGAATTTTGAAAGCAAAAGTGAATTCGAAAATCAGTAAGTTTGATCTTTATATTGGTTTCATTTTACTTGTATTTGCTTAAAATATTCTTATGTGCTTGTTCCCATGTAATGCAGAGAAGAAGAAATTGAAAAAGCTGCCACAAGGAAAAGAAAACAACCACAGAAGGTGGTTAAAAAACAAAGCAAAAAAGGAAGCCTGTGCCAACAGATTCAAAGAGCACAAGCAAATGTGAAAGCCAGTAAGTATTGGGCGATATTCATTTATATGATTATATGATATTCCTCTAGTTTAATTTTGCTTTTCTTCACTGAAAATTGTTTATGTATGCTTGTTAACTAAATTACAAATGTCATATTGTTCACTGGAGTTGCTCAAGTTGATTCATTTGATTGTCAAGTGTCCAGTTGAGTCCCTCTTCATCCAGAAATATTTTTCTTGATGATTGAATGTGTATCACCTTTTTTTCAGCACATGAATTGCTTTCGGTTCAGTAGTCTTTGTAATTTTCTTTCACTTGATTGTTTGCGTCTTCACTTCTCCCTTTTCATGCAGAAATATTTTTCTTGATGGTTAAATGTGTCTCACATTTAATTCAGCACATTAATTATGTTAGTGGAGTCTGTCATTTTCGTTCACTTGATTGTTAGTGTCTTTTCTTGCTTATATTTTTCTTCAGTATAAATTCGATGTGTTTTTCTGTGTTGCAGAGAAAAAGAAATTGAAAAAACACCCATAGTAAAAAGAAAACGACCGCAGCGGGTGGCAAAAAACAAACCAAATCTAACAAGGAGTAAGTTTCTCAAATCATATTTTCTTTTATTGATGCTTTCGTTTTAGGTTCATTGATACTTATTTTTATGAACTTTCAAAATTAAACAAGTAAATTAAAAGACAGCGCCGCGGAAAGAAGAAGATAAGCGTTGGAGATGATAAGAGAAAAGAGATCAAAGAAAAGAAATGATGGAGCTCAGACAGCAAACGTTGCTCCATATCAGATAGACTCGACGGAGGCGCAAAATGATTTCTCTGAGACGTAAGATTCGGTTTCTTAGACCAAATTCTTTTTCTTTCTTTCTAACTTTTTCTAGAACCTTGACGGCGCCCAATCGTACGAGTTGGGATTTCTCAAAATAGGACTAACGTTGTAAGTATAGACCCAAACCCAACAATCGGTCACCGACCAATTTGGAAATTCACAAGATGTGTCACAACTCAAAACCAATTTAAACCGAGAGTATTTGACTCCCGGGTCGTCTCCCAAGGAATCACCAAAGGACAATGAGTGTGCAAATTCCGGTTGTAGTGATCAAGAGGTTGTCAATAAAGAAATGAACATATAAGGCAATAAAAGAACATGCAAAATTGTAATGATTGAACTAATGAAGAAATTAAAGAACCGACTATGTAATATAAACAAGTAAAGTATAAAAGAGATTAACATAGCAATGTATGAAAGATTGAAAGCATAAAAAGGGGTCTTGGCTTCGAGTGAGCTAAGGATCCTTTCCTTGTTGGAACCACAACTATGCCAATTATGTTGGATTAATCTCACTTGATCAACCCTCACATCGGAAGGTAAGTTAAATGAGTATAAGTGTTCTTAACCCACAAATCCTAAATTGCTTGCTAATTGCCTTAGCAACAACTTAGCGTTAGTGAGAACAAGAACAATTAACAATCCAAGGATTGACAATAAATGTTGGACATTCCAACTCTAGGAACTCAATTGCTCACTTTACCCAAGTCAAGAGACAAAAATTTAGCCTAAAACCATGTTTGACATTTCGTCAAACACTTGGTGGGCAAAAAGCTTAAACATGATAAAAATAAGAAAAGGCTTGGAAGTAAAAGCAACAATTGATTTCAATCAACAAGAATAGCATAGGAAAGCATAGAACAAACAACAAACATCAAAATCATCAACAAGAAAGTGAAATTGCAAAAGAGAAGCAAAATTGAACTATAACTTGAATGAGAAGAAAGAGTAATAACAATGTAACTATAAAGAGTAATAACAAGAGAATACTTACAATGAGATTAGCAAAATCCAATGATCAAAAATAGAAATGACACTCGGAATGTAAAACCCTAATGAAACCCTAATGGAGAAGATGAAAAAAAACTTAGAGAAAACTAAAACTAAAAACCTTCTATTCTACTCCTAAAACTTTACTAATGCTATGCTATGTTCTATCCTTCATTCCCCTTCCAATATGAGCTAAAAGACTTTAGAAATGGGCCTCCAAAGCCCTCAAATCGCGAGTCATGTGCTTTTCTAATGAGGTCATGTGCGGACACCTGTGCGGACGCACAGACGTGTGCGTCCGCATACTTTGCAAAATTCCCAACATGTGCGTATGCACAAGTAGCTGTGTGCACGCACACTAGGCGATGCTTGACTGGATGCATGACATGCTTGAAATGATCCACGCGCTTTGCTTGGGTTCCTGTGTGGACGCACAAGAGGCTGTGTGCATGCACAGGTCTCTGAGCTCATCTCCTTTGATTCTTCAAGTTTCCTCTACTTTGCCTACTCTTCTTCCATTTTCTCCAACCCATTCCTACCTTATACACCTGAAATCACTCACAAACACATCAAGGCATCGAATGGAAGGCAAATGGAATAAAATAAATCAAACTAAGTACAAAAAAGCATATTTTCATAATCAAGCACAATTTGGGAGGAAGATTCAAAAACATGCTATTAAGGGGAATAAGTGCAAGTTTATATGATGAAATCCATTCAATTCTGACCAAAATTCATCATCAAATATGGATTCATCAAACCTCCTCAAATTCCTCTAGATTCACTTACTAATATTTATTTATCTTGCTTAGAGTGCCGACTATAAATCTGGGTAGCGAACCTCTCTTACAGACTCAGGCGAGCTCCACACTGTTTGTAAATCCCCCAAACAATTCTAGGTAAATTGGTTCATTCCAGCCTTTACTTTCGATTTAGTGGGTTCCAAAAATAAATTTCATGTGATTTTAATCTTAGTTTCTAATTTTAATTTGTTATCTTTGTTCTTAGGAAAAATACCCTGGAAACCAAAGAAAATCCATCAAAAGAAGAGTTTTAGAACTTCACTAGTGTAAGTTAAAAATATTTGTGTTCCTCTTTTAGATTTAGGTAATAATTTTTGTTTAATTAATCACACAGAAATCATGTTTAAATGTCAGTAGCACTACACCTGTTTCCGACCTACAAATAATTGCGGTTCGAGAAGAAAGTCATTCTCAAGCTTTGGAAATGTGATTTTTTCAATGTGCAAATTTCGATTTCTCAAAACCTATTCTAATTATTCAAAATTAACTTCTTCCTTATTTACATTCCCTAGTGATCCTATTGCGATATCTCTCCCAAGTTCTCTTAAGGAAGAGTTACTGAAAGATGACTATATCTATATCCCTTCTGATAATGAGTAAGTTGCACATAAATTTCTTTTTATTAATTTTAATGGAATACGATTATAATTTGGGATCATTATTAAACAGTTTTCTGTTTAATGCAGCATCCCTTTGGAACCACAACAGTAGCCCTTCGAAGAAGCACCGGCACAACAATCGGAACAACAAAAGCAGACTCCTGGGGAATCTTCACCAAGGAATACGGACCCAGAACCACCAACAAATCATCCTAGGCAATGGGAATATGATGTGCCTTCCTTTACTAGATTGTGCCGTCCCCCCTCTCAACCAACTCAGCCCTCTGAGCCGACTACTTCACAGCTTGAAATCCTGGAAGAGGTGATGGTATATGCTGGGGTGACGGCGGCATTGAAATTTGCTAAAGCAACGAGTGCCAAGCCGAGCTTCACAGCTACTGAACTTTACAAAACTCCGAAGAAAAAGAAAGAAATCATGGAGGAGTTGATAGAAAAGTGTTATCATTGGATGACACATGTGAAACAGACCAAAGATAATAGCAACAAATATGATGCCATATTCGTCTTGAAGCATGAGGCAAATTACGAAGGGGTTAGACAATATTTCATGTCTCTAATGCCCAAACAACAAGTGGAAAGCACGGTAAATTTTTTGCCAATTGAGTTAACGTTAATGATTTTTCTAAAGACTCTAATACATTATATCTCATAAATTTTCTTCCTATAGGTGATCACTATACATAGCATGATTCTTAACCAAATAAAAGGTCACCAGTTTCAGGAATAAATATACATTGTGCCGTTGGATATTGTGGTAAGCTAAATTTCTTATTCCCTGTTGATTGATGTTTATCGCATTTTATTCGAAACATGAATCGAGTTATGTTCAGTGAAGTTGTTCATGTTGATTTATTTGACTGTCAAGTATTCAGTTGAGTAATTTTGCATGCAGAAAATGTTTTTCTTGATAAATCAATATTAATCACGTTTTATTCAGCATGATTTGTGTTCGGTTCAGTGGAGATGTTCATATTGATTCACCTGATTGTTATGTGTTCTGTTGAGTTCTTTTGCATGAAGAAAAGTTTTCTCTTGATGATTGAATATTTATCACATTTTATTCAGCATATGAATTGTGTTTATTTCAGTGGTGTTGGCCAATTAGATTCCCTTGTCTGGTCATTTATGATTTAACTAATGTTCGTTTTGTAGATGTTTATCTTGGGAACCCATGGCATGGACTATACTGATCCAAGGACCAAGAAGACCTATCGGTTCGATATCGATCAGTATGCCCACCATCGCCGTTTCCTTGACAAAAAAAAACCTGCATCGCATCCATTTGTAAGTTGTCATTTCTAAAAATTCTTCGATAATTCTCTTGTTTCCTATTGTTTTGACTGAAATATTCTATCATTTTCCCAAACTTCAGCTGTTTATGCCGATTTGCAATGGAGGGCATTGGTAGTTGTAGATTGCCGATGTCCAAAAAAGGCATTCTATGTGTTTGACCCTATGAATAAGAAGAAAAAAGATATACCTGAATCAAGAGTGAAGCTGAACAAATTTGTTGTAAGTTATTTTGTTGTAAATTATTCAAATTATTTAGTACATGAAAGGAGTTCGATTCATTGTTATTGCTTCTCTTTATTCACTTTTGTGTCCCTTTCAGGGATTAATAATTTTTCAGATGAGGGTTTACGCTGGGGCGGAACCTTTAATGGAGGATGGAGAGGGAGAATAAGCAGAGTATATCATGATGAATGGTCAACGAGTAAAAATATTTCTCTTCTATAGTGCTATTTTTAGTGTGTTTTATTTTGTATACTATTAATTGTATTTTACTGAATTCTTACTTAGCTATGATTGTGGCATATACGTCATGAAATGGCTCGAAACAATTGATCTTCGAAAGATCAAAAGCGGGAAGAGATATCAATATAAAGCTTGGACACAAGTAAGTAGTTTCAAAATCAATGCAATTCTTTCATTTCTTATTTCGGTTGGGCTCATTTCTTATGTATCTAATTTCTTTTGATTGAAATATAGGAAGAGATTGATGGCTTCAGACACGAAATATGGTTCGAATATTCTATTACACGAAATGAATAAAATCAGAGACCAAGTGATTCGGGCATCTGAAGTAATAAGACTCCCAAAGCCATCTGCTGCCCTCTCCAGCCCTTATTGTAAATTCTCATATGCGGATTTAGATAGTAAATAGGATATACTATGATTGACTGGTTGTAATTAACAATATTTTGTTTAGCTTGTTTAAAAGAGCAAACAATTCTTCTTTCAATGTATTTATGTGAATATTAATGTAAATGTTAATATCAATGTATATATCTAATGTTAATATTTATATCTGATTCAAGATGGATTACTCCTTGTCCTGTCAGTCTGAGATATTAATTTATATATCTGTTGGAACTATCTGGCTGTTATTTTGTTCCAGGTTCACAGTGAATGGAATCAGAGTATTTATCAAGAGATTAAGAATCCCAAAAAACACAATGAACCAAAATTAATACACTGAATGAACTGAAAAATTGCATATATCAATATAGCAGAGAACTAATTATAAAACAATGTTTCAATCAGTATATTCAGTTTCAGAAACACCTGAACTCTCTGACATAGCACAATAAATTGACTATTCAATAAAAAAAGTGACTTTTGAATAAAGAATTTCACAAAGCTAATATCAAAAACAAAAAAAAAGTTACTATTCATTAAAGACTAACAACAGTCAGAAATTAACCCTACTATAACATCAGTGAACCGAAATTTGCTCATGGATGAAAAAAATTTACATTAATATAAACTAAAACTCGTATAATCCTCTCTGGGATAATTCATATCTGGTGAATTGTAAAGGCTGTAGCTTGACTAAATGTGTGATCCGCCGTCTAAAATGTTCAACTGCAAAAGACATAATAAATCATATATTAGCAAAATGCACAAATGAATTTTTCCCTAATCAAAAGCAAATCAATTCTACCTCGCTTGGAGCTGTCTTTTTCTTTTTCTTCGTGGCGTTTGAAATCTTTTTTTCCCGGTTTGATCCAAGTCTGTTCTTGGGCCGACCTATTGTTTTGACGCGGGGCGGGGTTTGAAGGTCGTTCACGTCGCTCAACGTCACTTCTTCATGGGATAACGAACTTTCTCCTTTACTTCACTCTTGATATTCTTACATCTTGGCCAATGGACATAACCTTGTCAAACGCTCGGTGCAGAATTCCAGTCAGCTCCTCGGACTCGGATGTAAATTTGTAAATATTGTGTGACCGAAATACCAAATCGTCGAATCTCTTGCTTCTCGACTCTAGTAGAGGCTCATCTTGGTTGCTCTTGATGTGTGTGTGCCTCCTCTTTATGTTCTTACACTAGCATTCCAGTATGTATTTTGGTGCCACGTTATCCATTCGCTCGAAGCTTAGGACGCTCAGGGAATGGTGGCACAGTATGCCCCTTGACTCAAACAGCAGACACTGGCACTTTACTTCTCGTGATACTACGTCGTAGGTGACGAAAAACTTGTTGAATTTGGAGTTGAAAACTAGCTCTACGACTTCGTATGTTGTAAAACCTAGGGTGGAATGCATTGATCTTGTGATGCAGTTCACTTTACCTCTGAATTGTGCTTGAACTTCCCTGAACTTCTCATGGGTATACACGTGCTGAAACTGGTTCTCTATTGCTGATTTTGTTGCGCATGGTATCATGGTGTGAAAATATGTAGCGTCAAATTCTCTCTTTTCTCTCTGCTTGCTAGGCAATTGTCGTATTGCTTCACAAATTGTCTCAGGGAGCTGTTGCGTGTGATGAAATTGTTAAAAAATGCATGCATCCTCTCACTCCTTTCTGTGCTTCTCATCCCGGCCTAGAAGTCCATATATGCCGATCCTCGTACAGTTCTGCAGAATGAACCAAACCAATAAGCTGTGGTAAACCGAAACCTGTGCATGATTTGAAACAAAAAGGTATGGGTATGAACATAATTCGAATTAAAATCTCGGTTACCTGAGAGCCACTTGTTGCCTTCGAGGCCGTACTTTGTGAGGAAATCATTCCAGTTTCTATCGAATGCGTGTTTCGTGTACGAGTTCTAAATGACATGGCTCATCTCTTGTTCGATTTCTTCGTGTCCCTTGTAGCCGTTTAGTTTGTTTGGGATCTTCTCCATGATGTGCCAAATGCACCACTGGTAAATTGTTGTTGGCATGCTGGTGGACGAAATTGTGATCACTTGTTATTTGTTTATAAAGGATGTATACTCTTATGGCACTGTTTATTTTCTTCACAACTCCGTTCAACTAACCAGCAAGTGTACTGGGTCGTCCAAGTAATAACCTTACGTGAGTAAGGGTCGAATCCACAGAGATTGTTGGTATGAAGCAAGCTATGGTCATCTTGCAAATCTCAGTTAGGCGGATTAAATATTGATTTATGGGTTTCAAAAATAGAAAGAATTAAATACTAAAAGGGATAGAAATACTTATGTAGATTCATTGGTAGGAATTTCAGATAAGCGGAATGGAGGTGCTGTAGAGCTCACGGATGCCTGCTCTCCTATTCCTTCTACTCAATCCTTCTTACTCCTTTCCATGGCAAGCTTTGTTTAGGGGTTCACCATCAACTGTGGCTACTTTCATCCTCTCGGGGAAATATCCTATGCGGCTGTCACTCGCACAGCTAACCAGTCTGGAGGCATCACCCATGGTTGATAGCTACATCCCATCCTCGCAGTGAAAGCTAATGCTCACGCACTCTGTCACAGTACGGCCAATCACCGGTTGGTTCCCTCCCCTACTGGAATAGAATCCATTGATTCTTTTGCATTGTCACTACGCCCAGCAGGTTACAGGTTTGAAGCACGTCACAGTCATTCATTACCGGAATCCTACTCGGACACCACAGACAAGGTAGACTTTCCGGATTCCCAGGATCCTACTCGGAACACCACAGACAAGGTTGGACTTTCCGAATCCTCATAAATGCCGCCATCTATCTAACTTATACCACGAAGATTCTGTTGGGGAATCTAAGAGATACACATTCAAGCTTGTGTTGCATGTAGAACGGAAGTGGTTGTCAATCACGCACGCTCATAAGTGAGAATAATAATGAGGGTTATCTAACTCATCACATTCATCATGTTCTTGGGTACGAATGAATATCTTGGAATAAGAATAAGAGAGGAATTGAATAAAAGAAAGTAGAACTTCATTAATCTTTGAGGTACAGCAAAGCTCCACACCCTTAATCTATGGTGTGCAGAAACTCCACCGTTGAAAATACATAAGCAAAAGGTTCAGGCATGGCCGAATGGCCAGCCCCCTCCTTGATCAAGTGACCGAATGAAAAAGACTTAAAGTGGTCAAAAGATGGTCAAAAGATGTCTAATACAATAGATAAATGTTCTATTTATAATAAACTAGCTCCTAGGGTTTACATGAGTAAGTAATTGATGCATAAATCCACTTCCGGGGCCCACTTGGTGTATGTTTGGGCTGAGCTTGATCAATCCACGTGTAGAGGCATTTCTTGGCGTCAAACTTCAGGTTATGACGTGTTTTGGGCGTTTAACTCCGAATCATGACGTTTTTCTGGCGTTTTACTCCAGACAGCAGCATGAACTTGGCGTTTAACGCCAAGTTACGTCGTCATTCTTCGAATAAAGCATGGACTATTATATATTGCTGGAAAGCCCTGGATGTCTACTTTCCAACGCCGTTGAGAGCGCGCCAATTGGAGTTCTGTAGCTCCAGAAAATTCATTTCGAGTGCAGGGAGGTCAGATTCCAACAGCATCAGCAGTCCTTTTGTCAGCCTTTTTCAGAGTTTTGCTCAAATCCCTCAATTTCAGTCAGAATTTACCTGAAATCACAGAAAAACACACAAACTCATAGTAAAGTCCAGAAATGTGAATTTAACATAAAAACTAATGAAAACATCCCTAAAAGTAGCTTAAACTTATTAAAAACTATGTAAAAATTATGCCAAAAAGCGTATAAATTATCCGCTCATCACAACACCAAACTTAAATTGTTGCTTGTCCCCAAGCAACTGAAAATCGAATAGGATAAAAAAAGAAGAGAATATACTATAAAGTCCAAAATACCAATGAATATTAATTTAATTACATGAGCGGGACTTGTAGCTTTTTGCTTCTGAACAGTTTTGGCATCTCACTTTTTCCTTTGAAGCTTAGAGTGATTGGCATCTCTAGGAACTTAGAATTTTGGATTGTGTTATTGAATTTCCTAATTTAAGCATGTTGATTCTTGAACACAGCTACTTATGAGTCTTGGCTGTGGCCCTAAGCACTTTGTTTTCCAGTATTACCACCGGATACACAAATGCCACAGACACATAACTGGGTGAACCTTTTCAGATTGTGACTTAGCTTTGCTAGAGTCCCCAGTTAGAGGTGTCCAGAGCTCTTAAGCACACTCTTTAGCTTTAGATCACGACTTTAACCATTCAGTCTCAAGCTTTTCACTTGGACCTTCATGACAAAAGCACATGGTTAGGGACAGCTTGATTTAGCCGCTTAGGCCTGGATTTAATTTCCTTGGGCCCTCCTATCCATTGATGCTCAAAGCCTTGGATCCTTGCTTTAAAATTTTTCGCACCTCTTTTTTTTTTTTTTTTCACTGCTTTTTCTTGCTTCAAGAATCAATTTTCATGATGTTTTTCAGAGCATCAATAACATTTCTCTTTGTTCCTCATTCTTTCAAGAACCAACAATTTTAACACTCATAAACAACAAGATCAAAAGACATATGCACTGTTCATTCATTCATTCAGAAAACAAAAATTATTGCCACCACATCAATATAATTAAATTAAATTTACTAATAATTTCGAAAATTATGTACTTCTTGTTCTTTTGAATTAAAACATGTTTCTTTTAAGAGAGGTGAAGAACTAATGGATTTTATTCATAGCTTTAAGGCATGGTTACACACTAATGATCATGAAATAGAGACACAAAAACATAGATAAACATAGCATTAAAAACCGAAAACAGAAAGAAATAAAGAACAAGGAATGAATCCACCTTAGTGGCGTCTTCTTCTTGAAGGACCAATGATGTTCTTCAACTCTTCTATGTCCCTTCCTTGCCTTTGTTGCTCCTCCCTCATTGCTCTTTGATCTTCTCTTATTTCTTGGAGAATGATGGAGTGCTCATGATGTTCCACCCTTAGTTGTTCAACATTATGGCTCAAATCCTCTAAAGAGGTGCTGAGTTGCTCCCAATAGTTGTTGGGAGGAAAGTGCATTCCTTGAGGCATTTGTTGATGATGCACTTCCTCATGTTCTTCTTGGAGGTCGTGAGGAGCTTCCCTTGTTTGCTCCATCCTCTTCTTTGTGATGGGCTTGTCTTCTTCAATGGAGACATCTCCATCTATGATAACTCCAGCTGAGTAACATAAATGGCATATAAGGTGGGGGAAGGCTAGCCGTGCCATAGGTGAAGGCTTGTCGGCTATTTTGTAAAGCTCATTGGAGATGACCTCATGAACTTCCACCTCCTCTCTAATCATGATGCTATGAATCATGATGGCCCGATCCACAGTAACTTCAGATCGGTTGCTTGTAGGGATGATGGATCTTTGAATGAACTCCAACCATCCTCTAGCTACAGGCTTGAGGTCCAGTCTTCTTAGTTAGACTGGCTTGCCTTTAGAGTCTACTCTCCATTGGGCGCCTTCCACACATATGTCCCTAAGGACTTGGTCCAACCTTTGGTTAAAGTTGACCCTTCTTGTGTAGGGGCGTTCATCGCCTTGCATCATGGGTAGGTGAAACGCCAACCTCACATTTTCCGGACTAAAATCCAAGTATTTCCCCCTAACCATTGTGAGATAATTCTTTGGGCTTGGGTTCATACTTTGGTCATGGTTCCTAGTGATCCATGCATTAGCATAGAACTCTTGAACCATCAATAATCCGACTTGTTGCATGGGGTTGGCTAGGACTTCCCAACCTCTTCTTTGGATTTCATGTCGGATTTCCGGATACTCATTCTTCTTGAGCTTGAAAGGGACCTCAGGGATCACTTTCTTCTTTGCCACAACCTCATAGAAGTGGTCTTGATGGCTCTTGGAGATGAATCTCTCCTTCTCCCATGACTCGGAGGAAGAAGCTTTTGCTTTTCCTTTTCCTTTTCTTGAGGAAGTTCCGGTCTTAGGTGCCATTGATGGTGAATGAAAATCAAAAAGCTTAGGCTTTTTTTTACCACACCAAACTTAAAATTTGCTCGTCCTCGAGCAAGAAAAGAAAAGAAGAGTAGAAGAAGAAGAAGAAAATATGGTAGAGAGGGAGAAGAGAGGGTTCGGCTATGTGGGAGAATGTGGGGTTGTGTTGTGTGAAAATGTAAAAGAAAAGAAAGGTATTTATAGGGAGGGGGGAGGGTATAGGTTCGGCCATTTTGGGTGGGAAAGGGTGGGAAATTGAATTTGAATTTGATGGAGGTAGGTGGGGATTATGGGGAAGAGGAGGATGATGTGAATGGTGAATGGAGTAATTGGGAAGAGGAATTGAGGTGATTGATGAAGAAGATGTTGAAAATTGTGACATGGGGAATCACATCACAAAAACTAGGATTGGGAAGTAAGGTGGGAATATGTTATGTGGGGATCCTGTGGGGTCCACAGATCCTGAGGTGAGGATCCTGTGGGGCCCACAGATCCTGAGGTGAAAACAAATACCATTCCTTCACCATATAGGCATGTAACATGCCTCCATGCATCATTCTGGCGTTTAAACGCCCATTGATGCACGTTCTGGGCGTTAAACGCCCATGTGATGCTTGTTTCTGGCGTTGAACGCCAGTTTCAAGCTTGTTTCTGGCGTTCAGCGCCAGATTGTCCTCTGTGTGCGCATTCTGGCGTTAAACGCCAGGATGTAGCTTGTTTTGGGCGTTCAGCACCAGAAAGATGCTCTGTTCTGGCGTTGAACGCCAGCCAGATGCTCCTTCTGGGCGCTGAACGCCAGCCCGTGCGTCCTCCAGGGTGAAAAATTTTTTTCTTCTGTTTTTGACTCTGTTTTTAATTTTTTTGATTTTTTTCGTGACTCCTCATGATCATGTACCTAATAAAACACAAAAATAACAAAGAAACAAAATAAAATAAAATTAGATAATTAGAATTGGGTTGCCTCCCAACAAGCGCTTCTTTAATGTCAATAGCTTGACAGTGGCTCTCATGGAGCCACAAGGTGATCAGGTCAACTTAAGTGTGTAGTCCCAACACCAAACTTAGAGTTTGGATATGGGGTTTGAACACCAAACTTAGAGTTTGGTTGTGGCCTCACAACACCAAACTTAGAGTTTGACTGTGTGGGCTCTTCTTGACTCTGAACTGAGAGAAGCTCTTCATGCTTACTCTCTTTTGTCACAGAGGGATGGCCATATGCCTGAAACACAAGGTAGTCCCCATTCAATTGAAGGACTAACTCACCTCTGTTGACATCTATCACAGCTCCTGCTGTGGCTAGGAAAGGTCTTCCTAGGATGATGCATTCATCATCTTCCTTCCTAGTGTCTAGGATTATGAAATCAGTGGGGATGTAAAGGCCTTCAACCTTTACTAGCACGTCCTCCACTACTCCATAAGCTTGTCTTATGGACTTATCTGCCAATTGTAATGAGAACAAGGCAGGTTATATTTCAATGATTCCCAGCTTCTCCATTACGGAGAGTGGCATAAGATTTATCCCTGACCCAAGGTCACATAGAGCTTTTTCAAAGCTCATGGTGCCAATGGTGCAAGGTATTAAGAACTTGCCAGGATCTTGTTTCTTTTGAGGTAGAGTTTTCTGAATCCAAGTGTCCAGTTCACTAATGAGCAAGGGAGGTTCACTTTCCCAAGTCTCATTACCAAACAGCTTGTCATTCAGTTTCATGATAGCTCCTAAGTATTGAGCAACTTGCTCTCCAGTCACATCTTCATTCTCTTCAGAGGATGAATATTCTTCAGAGCTCATGAATGGCAGAAGGAGATTTAAAGGGATCTCTATGGTCTCTAGATGAGCCTCAGATTCCTCAGGATCCTCAATAGGAAACTCCTTCTTGTTTGAGGAACGTCCCAGGAGGTCTTCCTCACTGGGATTTTCGTCCTCTTCCTCCTTTGTGCATTCGGCCACTTTGATTAAATCAATGGCCTTGCACTCTCCTTTTGGATTTTCTTCTGTATTGCTTGGGAGAGTACTGGGAGGAGTGTCAATGACTTTCTTACTCAGCTGGCCCACTTGTGCCTCCAGATTTCTAATGGAGGATCTTGTTTCATTCATGAAACTAAAAGTGGCTTTTGACAGATCAGAGACTATATTTGCTAAATTAGAATTGTTTTGTTCAGAGTTCTCTGTCTGTTGCTGAGAAGATGATGGATATGGCTTACTATTATTCAGCCTATTGCGTCCACCATTGTTAAAACCTTGTTGAGGTTTTTGTTGATCCTTCCAGGAGAAATTTGGATGATTTCTCCATGATGAGTTATAGGTGTTTCCATAAGGTTCACCTAAGTAATTAACCTCTGCCATGGCAGGGTTTTCAGGATCATAAGCTTCTTCAGAAGCTGCCTCTCTAGTACTGTTGGATGCATGTTGCAATCCATTCAGATTTTGAGAGATCATGTTGACCTGTTGAGTCAATACTTTGTTCTGAGCCAATATGGCATTCAGAGCATCAATTTCAAGAACTCCTTTCTTCTGAGGTACCCCATTATTCACGGAATTCCTCTCAGAGGTGTACATAAACTGGTTGTTTGCAACCATGTCAATGAGTTCTTGAGCCTCTTCAGGCGTTTTCTTCAGGTGAATAGATCCACCTGCAGAATGGTCCAGTGACATTTTCGAAAATTCAGAGAGACCATAATAGAATATATCTAATATGGTCCATTCTGAAAACATGTCAGATGGACATCTCTTGGTCAGCTGCTTGTATCTTTCCCAAGCTTCATAGAGGGATTCACCATCTTTTTGTTTGAAGGTTTGAACATCCACTCTCAGCTTGCTCAGCTTTTGAGGAGGAAAGAACTTATCTAAGAATGCAGTGACAAGCTTATCCCATGAGTCCAGGCTATCCTTGGGTTGTGAATCCAACCATACTCTAGCTCTGTCTCTTACAGCAAAAGGGAAAAGCAAGAGTCTGTAGACTTCAGGATTAACTCCATTTGTCTTTACAGTGTCACAGATCTGCAAGAACTCAGTCAAGAACTGGTAAGGATCTTCAGATGGAAGTCCATAAAACTTGCAGTTTTGTTGCATTAAAGCAACTAGTTGAGGCTTAAGCTCAAAGTTATTGGCTCCAATGGCAGGAATGGAGATGCTTCTTCCATCAAATTTGGACGTTGGTTTTGTGAAGTCACCAAGCATTCTCCTTGCATTATTATTATTATTTTCTTCTGCCATCTCTTTCTCTTGTTCGAAAATTTCTAGAAGGTCTCTTCTGGATTGTTGTAATTTAGCTTCTTTTAATTTTCTCTTCAGAGTCCTTTCAGGTTCTGGATCAATTTTAACAAGAGTGCCTTTGTCCCTGTTCCTGCTCATATGAAAGAGAAGAAAACAAGAAAAGGAGAGGAATCCTCTATGTCACAGTATAGAGATTCCTTTATGTTAGTAGAAAAAGAAAGGGGGTAGAAGAATGAAGAAGAGGGTTCGGATTTTTGGATGAAGAGAGGTGAAGAGAAGTGTTAGTAATTAAATAATTAAATAGAAGAAGAGAAGAGGAGAGAAATTTCGAAAATAATTTTGAAAAAGAGGTTAGTAATTTTCGAAAATTAAAGATAAATGTAATTGAAATTAAAATTTGAAACAATTAGTTAATTAAAAAGAATTTTTGAAAAAGAGAGAGATATTTTCGAAAATAGAAGAGAGAGAGAAGTAGTTAGGTGGTTTTGAAAAAGATAAGAAACAAACAACAAGTTGGTTAGTTGATTGAAAAAGATTTGAAAATCAAAATTGAAAAAGATAAGAAGATAAGAAGTTTAGATAAGATATTTTGAAATCAAATTTTTGAAAAAGATAAAATTTTTGAAAAAGATAAAATAAAAGATAAAGAGATTTAATTCAAAAATTTTTAAAATTATTTGCTTCACTAACAAGAAACTACAAGATAAGATTCTAGAACTTAAAGATTGTACCTTTCTTAACAAGACAGTAACAAACTTCAAATTTTTGAACCAATCGCATTAATTATTAGTGAATTTTCGAAAAAAAAGATAAGAAAAAGATTTTGAAAATATTTTTAAAATTTTCGAAAATAATAAAAAAAAATTGAAAAAGATATGATTTTTGAAAAAGCTTTTGAAAAGATAAGATTTTTAAAATTGAAATTTTGACTTGACTTGTAAGAAACAACTAATTTTGAAAATTTTTGACCAAGTCAACCCAAAATTTCGAAAATTTGGAGGGAAATAAGGAAAAGATATATATTTTTTTTTTTTGATTTTTAAATTTTTAAAGAAAAACACAAAAATGACCCAAAACATGAAAATTTTGGATCAAGACACAAGATGCATGCAAGAATGCTATGAATGTCAAGATGAACACCAAGAACACTATGAAGATCATGATGAACATCAAGAACATAATTTTGAAAACTTTTCTGATGCAAAGAAAACATGCAAGACACCAAACTTAGAAATTTTTAATGCATGGAAAATATGAATGCAAAAATGCACATGAAAAACAAGAAAAGACATAAAACAAGAAATCATCAAGATCAAACAAGAGGACTTATCAAGAACAACTTGAAGATCATGAAGAACACTATGAATGCATGGAATTTTCGAAAAAATACAAGAAAAATTTTTAAAAGCATGCAATTGACACCAAACTTAAAAATTGACTCAAGACTCAAACAAGAAACACAAAATATTTTTGGTTTTTTATGATTTTATGATTTTTTTTTGTATTTTTATTATTATTTTTTCGAAAAACATTTTTGGAAAAACGCAAAATAAAAGAAAAATTTTGAAAAAGATTTTTGAAAAGAAAATTACCTAATCTGAGCAACAAGATGAACCGTCAGTTGTCCATACTCGAACAATCCCCGGCAACGGCGCCAAAAACTTGGTGGACGAAATTGTGATCACTTGTTATTTGTTTATAAAGGATGTATACTCTTATGGCACTGTTTATTTTCTTCACAACTCCGTTCAACTAACCAGCAAGTGTACTGGGTCGTCCAAGTAATAACCTTACGTGAGTAAGGGTCGAATCCACAGAGATTGTTGGTATGAAGCAAGCTATGGTCACCTTGCAAATCTCAGTTAGGCGGATTAAATATTGATTTATGGGTTTCGAAAATAGAAAGAATTAAATACTAAAAGGGATAGAAATACTTATGTAGATTCATTGGTAGAAATTTTAGATAAGCGGAATGGAGGTGCTGTAGAGCTCACGGACGCCTGCTCTCCTATTCCTTCTACTCAATCCTTCTTACTCCTTTCCATGGCAAGCTTTGTTTAGGGGTTCACCATCAACTGTGGCTACTTTCATCCTCTCGGGGAAATATCCTATGCGGCTGTCACTCGCACAGCTAACCAGTCTGGAGGCATCACCCATGGTTGATAGCTACATCCCATCCTCGCAGTGAAAGCTAATGCTCACGCACTCTGTCACAGTACGGCCAATCACCGGTTGGTTCCCTCCCCTACTGGAATAGAATCCATTGATTCTTTTGCGTTGTCACTACGCCCAGCAGGTTACAGGTTTGAAGCACGTCACAGTCATTCATTACCGGAATCCTACTCGGACACCACAGACAAGGTAGACTTTCCGGATTCCCAGGATCCTACTCGGAACACCACAGACAAGGTTGGACTTTCCGGATCCTCATAAATGCCGCCATCTATCTAACTTATACCACGAAGATTCTGTTGGGGAATCTAAGAGATACACATTCAAGCTTGTGTTGCATGTAGAACGGAAGTGGTTGTCAATCACGCACGCTCATAAGTGAGAATAATAATGAGGGTTATCTAACTCATCACATTCATCATGTTCTTGGGTACGAATGAATATCTTGGAATAAGAATAAGAGAGGAATTGAATAAAAGAAAGTAGAACTTCATTAATCTTTGAGGTACAGCAGAGCTCCACACCCTTAATCTATGGTGTGCAGAAACTCCACCGTTGAAAATACATAAGCAAAAGGTTCAGGCATGGCCGAATGGCCAGCCCCCTCCTTGATCAAGTGACCGAATGAAAAAGACTTAAAGTGGTCAAAAGATGGTCAAAAAGATGTCTAATACAATAGATAAATGTTCTATTTATAATAAACTAGCTCCTAGGGTTTACATGAGTAAGTAATTGATGCATAAATCCACTTCCGGGGCCCACTTGGTGTATGTTTGGGCTGAGCTTGATCAATCCACGTGTAGAGGCATTTCTTGGCGTCAAACTTCAGGTTATGACGTGTTTTGGGCGTTTAACTCCGAATCATGACGTTTTTCTGGCGTTTTACTCCAGACAGCAGCATGAACTTGGCGTTTAACGCCAAGTTACGTCGTCATTCTTCGAATAAAGCATGGACTATTATATATTGCTGGAAAGCCCTGGATGTCTACTTTCCAACGCCGTTGAGAGCGCGCCAATTGGAGTTCTGTAGCTCCAGAAAATCCATTTCGAGTGCAGGGAGGTCAGATTCCAACAGCATCAGCAGTCCTTTTGTCAGCCTTTTTCAGAGTTTTGCTCAAATCCCTCAATTTCAGTCAGAATTTACCTGAAATCACAGAAAAACACACAAACTCATAGTAAAGTCCAGAAATGTGAATTTAACATAAAAACTAATGAAAACATCCCTAAAAGTAGCTTAAACTTATTAAAAACTATGTAAAAACTATGCCAAAAAGCGTATAAATTATCCGCTCATCACATGCACATCTCAATCTCCCTCTACATTGATGTGCATTGGTCGGTAAGAATGCCTTTTGGTGCCTTCCCTCCCATGCAACGGAGCCAATACTCGAATAGCCATTTGAATGATTAAATGTCCTCATTTTTCATCAGTGCGCATCCAAGAAGTGTCGACTGACCATGGTGATTGACGCCCACAAAGGAACCTAAAACCAGATTGTACCTGCATAAATGGACGCACCAAGATAGTGATGAACCGAAATTTGTAAATTCATTGAACCTAAAACTATACGTGACTGAACGGAATACTTGTTTGTGTTGTAGGTGGTGTCGAATAAACCACGTCTCCAAAATACTCGCATGCGGCCCTGCTTCTTGCGTCGGCCCAGAATGCATGTTTGATGGAGTGATCGCGTTCGAGGTTGAGCTCAAAAAAGAAATTTTGGTTCTTCTCTTTCATTCTTAGTAGGTACTTCCCAAATTCTTTGGCATCGTCTTGTTCAGAAACATTCCTTATTTCCCTTGTGATGTAATTCCTCACGTCTTTTTCGATAAAACTTAGTTCACGGTGGCTGCCGGCTACTGTTACAAATGATTGGTAAGTTTTGCTCGGTCTGATTTTGGTTCCTCGTTGGTTTCAATGGTGCGACGCACGAACATGCATAGCTCCCTGTGTTGTTTGAGCATCTCTGCCCGGTCTGGACAGCAGGGATGTGAGTGATTCAGAACGATTTTAGAAATTGTCCAGAGACTAACGTTGTTCATTATATGTACATAAATCTTAACTGGACAGTTTAACCCAACTGACGGGTTTGTTTTCAAAGTTAGAGATATCTTGGATTTCTACCTCCCCTCTCTGCTGCATACAATTTGTTGACTCTTAACCTCGTCTCCCTTCCGAGTCGTGTTCCTTATTTTCGTAAAAACCCAGCAAGTTTGGAATAATGTTTGTAGAACTTTCCAGCTTCTTCTAGTGTCTTGAAAATCATCCCTACCTTTAGGACAATTTTTACATCCATAACATACCTGGTCTGCATAATGAACCAAAAATGTCATTATAGTGAAACAATTATATAATACTCAGTGAACGAAAGATAATCCATTATATAAAATCCAATTCAAAAGCTTTATGCATAATGAACCGAAATATGTACTCAAGGTGAAACAATTGTATAGTATTGAGTGAACGAAATATGATCAATTATATAAAATTGGTGCACGAAATTGTGATCATCAATGGCACCATCAACGGCGCTCAATTGCAATCTCAACTCTTTATCACAACTTCGCACAACTAACCAGCAAGTGCACTAGGTCGTCCAAGTAATAAACCTTACGCGAGTAAGGGTCGATCCCACGGAGATTGTTGGTATGAAGCAAGCTATGGTCATCTTGTAAATCTCAGTCAGGCGGATTCAAATGGTTATGGAGGATTGATAATTAAAAGATAAATAAAACATAAAATAAAGATAGAGATACTTATGTAATTCATTGATGAGAATTTCAGATAAGCGTATGGAGATGCTTTGTCCCTTCCGTCTCTCTGCTTTCCTACTGTCTTCATCCAATCCTTCTTACTCCTTTCCATGGCAAGCTGTATGTTGGGTATCACTGTTGTCAAAGGCTACAGTCCCGTCCTCTCAGTGAAAATGTTCAACGCGCTCTGTCACAGCACGGCTATTCATTTGTCGGTTCTTGATCATGTCGGAATAGAATCCAGTGATTCTTTTGCGTCTGTCACTAACGCCCCACAATCGCGAGTTTGAAGCTCGTCACAGTCATTCAATCCTTGAATCCTACTCAGAATACCACAGACAAGGTTTAGACCTTCCGGATTCTCAAGAATGCCGCCATCAATTCTAGCTTATACCACAAAGATTCTGATTAAGGAATCCAAGAGATATCCACTCAATCTAAGGTAGAACGGAGGTGGTTGTCAGGCACACATTCATAGGTGAGAATGATGATGAGTGTCACAGATCATCACATTCATCAAGTTGAGGAACAAGTGATATCTTAGAACAAGAATAAGCTGAATTGAATAGAAGAACAATAGTAATTGCATTAATACTCGAGGTACAGCAGAGCTCCACACCTTAATCTATGGTGTGTAGAAACTCCACCGTTGAAAATACATAAGAACAAGGTCTAGGCATAGCCGTGAGGCAAGCCCCATGATCTAAGATAGCATAAGACTACTCAAAGATAGCTACCCCCCGATGAAAATACAATAGCAAAAGGTCCTATTTATAGAGAACTAGTAGCTTAGGGTTTACAAAAATGAGTAAATGACGTATAAATCCACTTCCGGGCCCACTTGGTGTGTGCTTGGGCTGAGCATTGAAGCATTTTCATGTAGAGGCTTATCTTGTAGTTAAACGCCAGCTTTTGTGCCAGTTTGGGCGTTTAACTCCCACTTCTGTGCCAGTTCTGGCGTTAAACGCCGGGCAGTCTTGAGCTGATTTGGAATGCCAGTTTGGGCTATCAAATCTCAGGCAAAGTATAAACTATTATATATTGTTGGAAAGACCAGGATGTCTACTTTCCAACGCAATTGAAAGCGCACCAATTGGGCTTTTGTAGCTCCAGAAAATCCACTTCTAGTGTAGGGAGGTCAGAATCCAACAGCATCTGCAGTCCTTTTTCAGCCTCTGAATTAGATTTTTGCTCAGGTCCCTCAATTTCAGCCAGAAAATACCTGAAATCACAGAAAAACACACAAACTTATAGTAAATTCTAGAAAAGTGAATTTTAATTAAAAACTAATAAAAATATAATAAAAACTAACTAAAACATACTAAAAACATACTAAAAACAATGCCAAAAAGCGTATAAATTATCCGCTCATCACAACACCAAACTTAAATTGTTGCTTGTCCCCAAGCAACTGAAAATAAAATAGGATAAAAAGAAGAGAATATACAATGAATTCTAAAAACATCTATGAAGATCAGTATTAATTAGATGAGCGGGGCTTTTAGCTTTTTGCCTCTGAACAGTTTTGGCATCTCACTTTATCCTTTGAAGTTCAGAATGATTGGCTTCTATAGGAACTCAGAATCCAGATAGTGTTATTGATTCTCCTAGTTAAGTATGATGATTCTTGAACACAGCTACTTTATGAGTCTTGGTCGTGGCCTAAAGCACTCTGTTTTCCAGTATTACCACCGGATACATCCATGCCACAGACACATAAATGGGTGAACCTTTTCAGATTGTGACTCAGCTTTGCTAGAGTCCCCAATTAGAGGTGTCCAGGGTTCTTAAGCACACTCTTTTTGCTTCGGATCACGACTTTAACCGCTCAGTCTCAAGTTTTCACTTGACACCTTCACGCCACAAGCACATGGTTAGGGATAGCTTGGTTTAGCCGCTTAGGCCAGGATATTATTCCTGTGGGCCCTCCTATCCACTGATGCTCAAAGCCTTGGATCCTTTTTATTTTTACCCTTACCTTTTGGTTTAAAGGGCTATTGGCTTTTTCTGCTTGCTCCTTCTTTTTTTTTTTTTGAATTCACTACTTTTTCTTGCTTCAAAAATCATTTTTATAGTTTTTCAGATCCTCAGTAACATGTCTCCTTTTTCATCATTCTTTCAAGAGCCAACAATTTTAACATTCATGAACAACAAATTCAAAAGACATATGCACTGTTCAAGCATACATTCAGAAATCAAAAGTATTGCCACCACATCAAAATAATTAATCTGTTATAAAATTCGAAATTCATGCAATTCTTCTCTTTTTCAATTAAGAACATTTTTCATTTAAGAAAGGTGATGGATTCATAGGACATTCATAACTTTAAGGCATAGACACTAAGACACTAATGATCATATAATAAGACACAAACATAGATAAACATAAGCATAAAAATTCGAAAAACAGAAAAATAAAGAACAAGGAGATTAAAGAACGGGTCCACCTTAGTGATGGCGGCTCGTTCTTCCTCTTGAAGATCTTATGGAGTGCTTGAGCTCCTCAAAGTCTCTTCCTTGCCTGTGTTGCTCCTTGATGAGCGGATAATTTATACGCTTTTTGGCATTGTTTTTATATAGTTTTTAGTAAGTTTGAGCTACTTTTAGGGATGTTTTCATTAGTTTTTATGCTAAATTCACATTTCTGGACTTTACTATGAGTTTGTGTGTTTTTCTGTGATTTCAGGTAAATTCTGGCTGAAATTGAGGGATTTGAGCAAAACTCAGAAAAAGGCTGACAAAAGGACTGCTGATGCTGTTGGATTCTGACCTCCCTGCACTCGAAATGGATTTTCTGGAGCTACAGAACTCCAAATGGCGCGCTCTCAACGGCTTTGGAAAGTAGACATCCAGGGCTTTCCAGAAATATATAATAGTCCATGCTTTATTCGAAGAATGACGACGTAACTTGGCGTTAAACGCCAAGTTCATGCTGCTGTCTGGAGTTAAACGCCAGAAAAACGTCATGATCCGGAGTTGAACGCCCAAAACACGTCATAACTCGAAGTTCAACTCCAAGAAATGCCTCAGCTCGTGGATTGATCAAGCTCAGCCCAAGCACACACCAAGTGGGCCCCGGAAGTGAATTTATGCATCAATTACTTACTCATGTAAACCCTAGTAGCTAGTCTAGTATATATAGGACATTTATCTATTGTATTAGATATCTTTTGACCACTTTAAACTCTTTATTCATTCGGTCACTTGATCATGGAGAGGGCTGGCCATTCGGCCATGCCTGAACCTCTTTTGCTTATGTATTTTCAACGGTGGAGTTTCTGCACACCATAGATTAAGGGTGTGGAGCTCTGCTGTACCTCAAGTATTAATGAAATTCTACTTTCTTTTATTCAATTCCTCTTTTATTCTTATTCCAAGATATTCATTCGTACCCAAGAACATGATGAATGTGATGAGTTAGATAACCCTCATTATTATTCTCACTTATGAACGCGCGTGATTGACAACCACTTCCGTTCTACATGCAACAAAGCTTGAATGTGTATCTCTTAGATTCCCCAACAGAATCTTCGTGGTATAAGCTAGATAGATGGCGGCATTTATGAGGATCCGGAAAGTCCAACCTTGTCTGTGGTGTTCCGAGTAGGATCCTGGGAATCCGGAAAGTCCAACCTTGTCTGTGGTGTTCCGAGTAGGATTCCGGTAATGAATGACTGTGACGTGCTTCAAACTTGTAACCTGCTGGGCGTTAGTGACAGACGCAAAAGAATCAATGGATTCTATTCCAGTAGGAGCGGGAACCAACCGGTGATTGGCCGTACTGTGACAGAGTGCGTGAGCATTAGCTTTCACTGCGAGGATGGGATGTAGCCATCAACCATGGGTGATGCCTCCAGACTGGTTAGCTGTGCGAGTGACAGCCGCATAGGATATTTCCCCGAGAGGATTGAAAGTAGCCACAGTTGATGGTGAACCCCTATACAAAGCTTGCCATGGAAAGGATTAAGAAGGATTGAGTAGAAGCAGTGAGAAGGCAGGCGTTCTTGAGCCATACAGCATCTCCATATACTTAACTGAAATTCCTATGCACGAATCTACATAAGTATTCTATCCCTTTTATTATTTTTATTTTATTATTTGAATCTAATTAGGTATCATGTTTAATCCGCCTGACTGAGATTTACAAGGTGACCATAGCTTGCTTCATACCAACAATCTCTGTGGATTCGACCCTTACTCACGTAAGGTTATTACTTGGACGACCCAGTACACTTGCTGGTTAGTTGAACGGAGTTGTGAAAATAAACAGTGCCCTAAGAGTAAACATCCTTAAAGTATAAAGAACAAGTGATCACAATTTCGTCCACCAAGTTTTTGGCGCCGTTGCCGGGGATTGTTCGAGTATGGACAACTGACGGTTCATCTTGTTGCTCAGATTAGGTAATTTTCTTTTCAAAAAGTTTTCTAAAATCTTTCAAAAATATTTTTTTATTATTTTCGTTTTTTTTAATATAATTTTCGAAAAAAAATAATAAAAATACTAAAAAATCATAAAATCATAAAAAACCAAAAATATTTTGTGTTTCTTGTTTGAGTCTTGAGTCAATTTTTAAGTTTGGTGTCAATTGCATGCTTTAAAAAAAAATTTCTTGCATTTTTCAAAATTCCATGCATTCATAGTGTTCTTCATGATCTTCAAGTTGTTCTTGACAAGTCTTCTTGTTTGATCTTGATGATTTCTTGTTTTGTGTTGTTTGTTGTTTTTCATATGCATTTTTCGTTTGTTAGAGTCCATGCATTAAAGATTTCTAAGTTTGGTGTCTTACATGTTTTCTTTGCATCAAAAATTTTTCAAAATTATGTCCTTGATGTTCATCATGATCTTCAAAGTGTTCTTGGTATTCATCTTGACATTCATAGTGTTCTTGCATGCATCTTGTGTTTTGATCCAAAATTTTCATGTTTTGGGTCATTTTTGTGTTTTTCTCTCTCATAATTAAAAAAATTCAAAAATAAAAAAAATTATCTTTTCCTTATTTTTCTCATAATTTTCGAAAATTTGAGTTGACTTAGTCAAAAATTTTCAAAATTAGTTGTTTCTTACAAGTCAAGTCAAATTTTCAATTTTAAAAATCTTATCTTTTCAAAATCTTTTTCAAAAATCATATCTTTTTCATTTTTTTATAAATTTCGAAAATTTCAAAAATCTTTTTCAAAATATTTTTCAAAATCTTTTTCTTGTCTTTATATCAAATTTTCGAAAATTAGCTAACAATTAATGTGATTGGTTCAAAAATTTGAAGTTTGTTACTTTCTTGTTAAGAAAGGTTCAATCTTTAAAGTTCTAGAATCTTATCTTGTAGTTTCTTGTTAGTTAAGTCTTTTTAAAAAAATTAAATCTTTTTCAAAATATCTTTTTCTTAAAACTTTTATTTTATCTTTATCTTATCTTTTTCAAAAATTTTATCTTTTTCAAAAGTTGATTTCAAAATATCTTATCTAACTTCTTATCTTCTTATCTTTTTCAAAATTTGATTTCAAATCTTTTTCAATCAACTAACTAATTTGTTGTTTGTTTCTTATCTTTTTCAAAACCACCTAACCACTTTTCCCTCTCTAATTTTCGAAAATTCTCCCTCTCTTTTTCAAAAATTCTTTTTGTTTTAAATTTTAATTTTAATTATATTTTGTCTTTGATTTTCGAAAATTACTAACCTCTTTTTCAAAAATCATTTTCGAATTTTCTCCCTCTCTTCTCTTCTTCTTCTATTTAATTAATTAATTACTAACACTTCTTGTCACCTCTCTTCATCTAAAAATCCGAATTCTCCATCTCCATTCTTCTACCCCTTCTTTTTCTACTAACATAAAGGAATCTCTATACTGTGACATAGAGGATTCCTCTTTCTTTTCTTGTTTTCTTCTCTTTCATATGAGCAGGAACAGGGATAAAGGCATTCTTGTTGAAATAGATCCAGAACCTGAAAGGACTCTGAAGAGAAAATTAAGAGAAGTTAAATTACAACAATCCAGAAGAGACCTTCTTGAAATTTTCGAACAAGAGAAAGACATGGCAGAAGAAAATAATAATAATAATGCAAGGAGAATGCTTGGAGACTTCACAAAGCCAACGTCCAAGTTTGATGGAAGAAGCATCTCCATTCCTGCCATTGGAGCCAATAACTTTGAGCTTAAGCCTCAACTAGTTGCTTTAATGCAACAAAACTGCAAGTTTTATGGACTTCCATCTGAAGATCCTTACCAGTTCTTAACTGAGTTCTTGCAGATCTGTGACACTGTAAAGACAAATGGAGTTAATCCTGAAGTCTACAGACTCTTGCTTTTCCCTTTTGCTGTAAGAGACAGAGCTAGAGTATGGTTGGACTCACAACCCAAGGACAGCCTAGACTCATGGGATAAGCTTGTCACTGCATTCTTAGATAAGTTCTTTCCTCCTCAAAAGCTGAGCAAGCTGAGAGTGGATGTTCAAACCTTCAAACAAAAAGATGGTGAATCCCTCTATGAAGCCTGGGAAAGATACAAGCAGCTGACCAAAAGATGTCCATCTGACATGTTTTCAGAATGGACCATATTAGATATATTTTATTATGGTCTCTCTGAATTTTCGAAAATGTCATTGGACCATTCAGCAGGTGGATCTATTCACCTGAAGAAAACGCTTGAAGAGGCTCAAGAACTCATTGACATGGTTGCAAACAACCAGTTCATGTACACTTCTGAGAGGAATTTGGTCAACAATGGCATACCTCAGAAGAAAGGAGTTCTTGAAATTGATGCTCTGAATGCCATAATGGCTCAGAACAAAGTGTTGACTCAACAGGTCAACATGATCTCTCAAAATCTGAATGGATTGCAACATGCATCCAACAGTACTAGAGAGGCAGCTTCTGAAGAAGCTTATGATCCTGAGAACCCTGCCATGGCAGAGGTTAATTACTTAGGTGAACCTTATGGAAACACCTATAACTCATCATGGAGAAATCATCCAAATTTCTCCTGGAAGGATCAACAAAAGCCTCAACAAGGCTTTAACAATGGTGGACGTACAAGGCTGAACAATAGCAGGCCATATCCATCATCTTCTCAGCAACAGACAGAGAATTCTGAACAAAACAATTCTAATTTAGCCAATATAGTCTCTGATCTGTCAAAGGCCACTTTCAGTTTCATGAATGAAACAAGATCCTCCATTAGAAATTTGGAGGCACAAGTAGGCCAGCTGAGTAAGAAAGTTATTGAAACTCCTCCCAGTATTCTCCCAAGCAATACAGAAGAGAATCCAAAAGGAGAGTGCAAGGCCATTGATTTGATCAATATGGCCGAAGGCACAAGGGAGGAGGAGGACGAAAATCCTAGTGAGGAAGACCTCCTGGGACGTCCCTCAAGCAAGAAGGAGTTGCCTATTAAGGATCCTGAGGAATCTGAGGCTCATCTAGAGACCATAGAGATTCCTTTAAATCTCCTTCTGCCATTCATGAGCTCTGAAGAATATTCATCCTCTGAAGAGAATGAAGATGTAACTGGAGAGCAGGTTGCTCAATACTTAGGAGCTATCATGAAGCTGAATGCCAAGCTGTTTGGTAATGAGACTTGGGAAAGTGAACCTCCCTTGCTCATTAGTGAACTAGATACTTGGATTCAGAGAACTCTACCTCAAAAGAAACAAGATCCTGGAAAGTTTCTAATACCTTGTACTATTGGCACCATGAGCTTTGAAAAAGCTCTATGTGATCTGGGGTCAGGGATAAATCTTATGCCACTCTCTGTAGTGGAGAAGCTGGGGATCATTGAGGTACAACCTGCCTTGTTTTCATTACAATTGGCAGATAAGTCCATAAGACAAGCTCATGGAATAGTGGAGGACGTGCTAGTAAGGGTTGAAGGCCTTTACATCCCCACTGATTTCATAATCCTTGACACTAGGAAGGAAGATGATGAATGCATCATCCTAGGAAGACCTTTCCTAGCCACAGCAGGAGCTGTGATAGATGTCAACAGAGGTGAGTTAGTCCTTCAATTGAATGGGGACAACCTTGTGTTTCAGGCACATGGCCATCCCTCTGTGACAAAAGAGAGTAAGCATGAAGAGCTTCTCTCAGTTCAGAGTCAAGAAGAGCCCACACAGTCAAACTCTAAGCTTGGTGTTGTGAGGCCACAACCAAACTTTAAGTTTGGTGTTCAAACCCCATATCCAAACTCTAAGTTTGGTGTTGGGAATACCACACTTAAGTTGACCTGATCACCTTGTGGCTCCATGAGAGCCACTGTCAAGCTATTGACATTAAAGAAGCGCTTGTTGGGAGGCAACCCAATTTTATTTATCTAATTTTATTTTATTATGTTTCTTTGTTATTTTTGTGTTTTACTAGGTACATGATCATGAAGGAGTCACGAAAAAATCAAAAAATTAAAAACAGAGTTAAAAACAGAAGAAAAAAATTTTTTCACCCTGGAGGACGCACGGGCTGGCGTTCAACGCCAGTAAGGAGCATCTGTCTGGCGTTCAACGCCAGAACAGAGCACCATTCTGGCGCTGAACGCCCAAAACAAGCAACAACCTGGCGTTAAACGCCAGGATGTGCACACAGAGGACAATCTGGCGCTGAACGCCAGAAACAAGCATGAAACTGGCGTTCAACGCCAGAAACATGCATTACATGGGCGTTTAACGCCCAGAACGTGCATCAATGGGCGTTTGAACGCCAGAATGATGCATGGAGGCATGTTACATGCCTATATGGTGAAGGAATGGTATTTGTTTTCACCTCAGGATCTGTGGACCCCACAGGATCCTCACCTCAGGATCTGTGGACCCCACAGGATCCCCACCTACCATATTCCCACCTTCCCTTTTAATCCTAATCACACTCTCCTAATCCAAATCTCATTCCCAATGTCACCCTTCCCAATTACCCCATTCACCATTCACATCAATCCACTCTTCCCCATAAACCCCACCTACCTTCATAAAATTCAAATTCAATTCCCACCCATTCCCACCCAAAATGGCCGAACTCCCTCCCTCCCCTCTCCCTATAAATACCCTTCTTTTCTTTTACATTTTCACACAACACAAACCCACATTCTCCCACATAGCCGAACCCTCTCTTCTCCCTCTCTACCATATTTCTTCTTCTTCTTCTACTCTTCTTTCTTTTCTTGCTCGAGGACGAGCAAATTTTAAGTTTGTGTGGTAAAAAAGCCTAAGCTTTTGATTTTCATTCACCATCAATGGCACCTAAGACCGGAGTTTCCTCAAGAAAAGGAAAGGGAAAGGAAAAGCTTCTTCTCCGAGTCATGGGAGAAGGAGAGATTCATCTCCAAGAGCCATCAAGACCACTTCTATGATGTTGTGGCAAAGAAGAAAGTGATCCCTGAGGTCCCTTTCAAGCTCAAGAAGAATGATATCCGGAGATCCGACATGAAATTCAAAGAAGAGGTTGGGAAGTCTTAGCCAACCCCATGCAACAAGTCGGAATTCTAATGGTTCAAGAGTTCTATGCCAATGCATGGATCACTAGGAACCATGACCAAAGTATGAACCCAAGCCCAAAGAATTATCTCACAATGGTTAGGGGGAAATACTTGGACTTTAGTCCGAAAAATGTGAGGTTGGCGTTTCACCTACCCATGATGCAAGGTGATGAACGCCCCTACACAAGAAGGGTCAACTTCAATCAAGGTTGGACCAAGTCCTAATGGACATTTGTGTGGAAGGAGCCCAATGGAGAGTAGACTCCAAAGGCAAGCCAGTCCAACTAAGAAGACTGGACCTCAAGCCTGTAGCTAGAGGATGGTTGGAGTTCATTCAAAGATCCATCATCCCTACAAGCAACCGATCTGAAGTTACTGTGGATCGGGCCATCATGGTTCATAGCATCATGATTGGAGAGGAGGTGGAAGTTCATGAAGTCATCTCTAATGAACTCTACAAAATAGCTGACAAGCCTTCACACATGGCACGGCTAGCCTTCCCCCACCTTATATGCCATCTATGTTACTCAGCTGGAGTTATCATAGAAGGATGTCTCCATTGAAGAAGACAAGCCCATCACCAAGAAAAGGATAGAGCAATCAAGAGAAGTTCCTCACGGCCATCAAGAAGAACATGAGGAAGTTCATCATCAACAAATGCCTCAAGGAATGCACTTTCCTCCCAACAACTAATGGGAGCAACTCAATACCTCTTTAGAAGATTTGAGCCATAATGTTGAACAATTAAGGGTGGAACATCATGAGCACCCATCATTCTCCAAGAAATAAGAGAAGATCAAAGAGCAATGAGGAGGAGCAACAAAGGCAAGGAAGGGACATAGAAGAGTTGAAGAACATCATTGGTCCTTCAAGAAGAAGACGCCACTAAAGGTGGATTCATTCTTATTCTTTATTCTTTCTGTTTCGGTTTTATTATTGTGTTTATCTATGTTTTGTGTCTTTATTTCATGATCATTAATGTACCATGCCTTAAAGCTATGAATAAAATCCTTAGTCCTTCACCTCTCTTAAAAGAAAAATGTTTTAATTCAAAAGAACAGAAGTACATAATTTTTGAAATTATTATTGATGTGGTGACAATGCTTTTGTTTTCTGAATGAATGAATGAACAGTGCATATGTCTTTTGATCTTGTTGTTTATGAGTGTTAAAATTGTTGGTTCTTGAAAGAATGAGGAACAAAGAGAAATGTTATTGATGATCTGAAAAACACCATGAAATTGATTCTTGAAGCAAGAAAAAGCAGAAAAAAAAAATGGCGAAAATTTTAAAGCAAGGATCCAAGGCTTTGAGCATTAATGGATAGGAGGGCCCAAGGAGATTAAAATCCAGGCCTAAGCGGCTAAATCAAGCTGTCCCTAACCATGTGCTTGTGTCATGAAGGTCCAAGTAAAAAGCTTGAGACTGAATGGTTAAAGTCGTGATCCAAAGCAAAAGAGTGTGCTTAAGAGCTCTGGACACCACTAATTGGGGACTCTAGCAAAGCTGAGTCACAATCTGAAAAGGTTCACCCAGTTATGTGTCTGTGGCATTTATGTATCCGGTGGTAATACTGGAAAACAAAGTGCTTAGGGCCACGGCCAAGACTCATAAGTAGCTGTGTTCAAGAATCAACATGCTTAACTAGGAAAGTCAATAACATTATCCGAAATTCTAAGTTCCTAGAGAAGCCAATCATTCTGAACTTCAAAGGAAAAAGTGAGATGCCAAAACTGTTCAGAAACAAAAAGCTACAAGTCCCGCTCATCTAATTAAATTAATATTCATTGATATTTTGGACTTTATAGTATATTCTCTTCTTTTTATCCTATTTGATTTTCAGTTGCTTGGGGACAAGCAACAATTTAAGTTTGGTGTTGTGATGAGCGGATAATTTATACGCTTTTTGGCATTGTTTTTTATATAGTTTTTAGTAAGTTTGAGCTACTTTTAGGGATGTTTTCAATTAGTTTTTATGCTAAATTCACATTTCTGGACTTTACTATGAGTTTGTGTGTTTTTCTGTGATTTCAGGTAAATTCTGGCTGAAATTGAGGGATTTGAGCAAAGCTCAGAAAAAGGCTGACAAAAGGACTGCTGATGCTGTTGGATTCTGACCTCCCTGCACTCGAAATGGATTTTCTGGAGCTACAGAACTCCAAATGGCGCGCTCTCAACGGCGTTGGAAAGTAGACATCCAGGGCTTTACAGCAATATATAATAGTCCATGATTTATTCGAAGAATGACGACGTAACTTGGCGTTAAACGCCAAGTTCATGCTGCTGTCTGGAGTTAAACGCCAGAAAAACGTCATGATCCGGAGTTGAACGCCCAAAACACGTCATAACTCGAAGTTCAACTCCAAGAAATGCCTCAGCTCGTGGATTGATCAAGCTCAGCCCAAGCACACACCAAGTGGGCCCCGGAAGTGAATTTATGCATCAATTACTTACTCATGTAAACCCTAGTAGCTAGTCTAGTATATATAGGACATTTATCTATTGTATTAGATATCTTTTGACCACTTTAAACTCTTTATTCATTCGGTCACTTGATCATGGAGAGGGCTGGCCATTCGGCCATGCCTGAACCTCTTTTGCTTATGTATTTTCAACGGTGGAGTTTCTGCACACATAGATTAAGGGTGTGGAGCTCGGCTGTACCTCAAGTATTAATGAAATTCTACTTTCTTTTATTCAATCCTCTTTTATTCTTATTCCAAGATATTCATTCGTACCCAAGAACATGATGAATGTGATGAGTTAGATAACCCTCATTATTATTCTCACTTATGAACGCGCGTGATTGACAACCACTTCCGTTCTACATGCAACAAAGCTTGAATGTGTATCTCTTAGATTCCCCAACAGAATCTTCGTGGTATAAGCTAGATAGATGGCGGCATTTATGAGGATCCGGAAAGTCCAACCTTGTCTGTGGTGTTCCGAGTAGGATCCTGGGAATCCGGAAAGTCAACCTTGTCTGTGGTGTTCCGAGTAGGATTCCGGTAATGAAGACTGTGACGTGCTTCAAACTTGTAACCTGCTGGCGTTAGTGACAGAAGCAAAAGAATCAATGTATTCTATTCCGTAGGAGCGGGAACCAACCGGTGATTGCCGTACTGTGACAGAGTGCGTGAGCATTAGCTTTCACTGCGAGGATGGGATGTAGCCATCAACCATGGGTGATGCCTCCAGACTGGTAGCTGTGCGAGTGACAAGCCGCATAGGATATTTCCCCGAGAGGATTGAAAGTACCACAGTTGATGGTGAACCCTATACAAAGCTTGCCATGGAAAGGATTAAGAAGGATGAGTAGAAGCAGTGAGAAGGCAGGCGTTCTTGAGCCATACAGCATCTCCATATACTTAACTGAAATTCCTATGCACGAATCTACATATTCATCCCTTTTATTATTTTTATTTTATTATTTGAATCTAATTAGGTATCATGTTTAATCCGCCTGACTGAGATTTACAAGGTGACCATAGCTTGCTTCATACCAACAATCTCTGTGGATTCGACCCTTACTCACGTAAGGTTATTACTTGGACGACCCAGTACACTTGCTGGTTAGTTGAACGGAGTTGTGAAAATAAACAGTGCCCTAAGAGTAAACATCCTTAAAGTATAAAGAACAAGTGATCACAATTTCGTCCACCACTCCTCTCTCATGACTCTTTGGTCTTCTCTAATTTCATGGAGGAGGATGGAATGTTCTTGGTGCTCCACCCTTAGTTGTCCCATGTTGGAACTTAACTCTCCTAGGGAGGTGTTGATTTGCTCCCAATAATTTTGTGGAGGAAAGTGCATCCCTTGAGGTATCTCAGGGATTTCATGATGAGGAGTTTCCTCATGCTCATGTCCATGAGTGAGATCTCTTGTTTGCTCCATCCTTTTCTTAGTGGTATCCATGAGGACTTGGTCCAACCTTTGATCAAAGTTGACCCTTTTTGAGTTTGAAAGGGACTTCGGGGATCACCTTCTTCTTGGCCACAACTTCATAGAAGTGGTCTTGATGCACCCTTGAGATGAATCTCTCCATCTCCCATGACTCGGAGGTGGAAGCTTTTGCCTTTCCTTTTCTCTTTCTAGAGGTTTCTCCGGCCTTAGGTGCCATAAATGGTTAAGGAAAAATAAAAAGAAACGCTTTTACCACACCAAACTTAGAAGGTTTGCTCGTCCTTGAGCAAAACAAGAAAGAAGGGAGTAGAAGAAGAAGAAAATAGAGGAGATGGAGGGGGCCTTGTGGTTCGGCCAAGGGGGAGAAGTAGTGTTTAGGTTGTGTGAAAATGAAGGAGTGAAGAAGGGTTTATATAGGGGTGGAGAGGGGGGTAGGGTTCGGCCATTATGGGTGGGCTTGGGAGGGAAAGTGGTTTGAATTTGAATGGTGAGATTTGATAGGTGAGGGGTTTTATGAAGGATGGATGTGAGTGGTGAAGAGAATAGTGGGATTTGATAGGTAAATGATTTTTAGGGAAGAGGTGTTGAGGTGATTGGTGAATGGGTGAAGAAGAGAGAGAGTGGTGGGGTAGGTGGGGATCCTGTGGGGTCCACAGATCCTGAGGTGTCAAGGATAGCTCATCCCTACACCAAGTGAAGTGCAAAAATGCCCCTTCTACCAATCCTGGCGTTGAATGCCAGGCTGCTGCCCATTTCTGGCGTTTAACGCCAGCTTCTTGCCCATTCCTGGCGTTAAACGCCGGTCTGGTGCCCCTTTCTGGTGTTAAACGCCCAGAATGGTGCCAGACTGGGCGTTAAACGCCCATTTGCTGCCCTTACTGGCGTTTAAACGCCAGCAAGCTTTTTCTCCAGGGTGTGCTATTTTTCATTCTGTTTTTCATTCTATTTTTGCTTTTTCAATTGTTTTTGTGACTTCACATGATCATCAACCTACAGAAAACATAAAATAACAATGGAAAATAGATAAATATAACATTGGATTGCCTCCCAACAAGCGCTTCTTTAATGTCAGTAGCTTGACGGTGGGCCCTCATGGAGCCTCACAGATGTTCAGAGCAATGTTGGAACCTCCCAACACCAAACTTAGAGTTTGAATGTGGGGGTTCAACACCAAACTTAGAATTTGGTTGTGGCCTCCCAACACCAAACTTAGAGTTTGACTGTGGGGGCTCTGTTTGACTCTGTTTTGAGAGAAGTTCTTCATGCTTCCTCTCCATGGTTACAGAGGGATATCCTTGAGCCTTAAACACAAAGGATTCTTCATTCACTTGAATGATCAATTCTCCTCTGTCAACATCAATCACAGCCTTTGCTGTGGCTAGGAAGGGTCTGCCAAGGATGATGGATTTATCCATGCACTTCCCAGTCTCTAGGACTATGAAATCAGTAGGGATGTAATGGTCTTCAATCTTTATCAGAACATCCTCTACAAGTCCATAAGCTTGTTTTCTTGAATTGTCTGCCATCTCTAGTGAGATTCTTGCAACTTGTACCTCAAAGATTCCTAGCTTCTCCATTACAGAGAGAGGCATGAGGTTTATGCTTGACCCTAGGTCACACAGAGCCTTCTCGAAGGTCATGGTTCCTATGGTACAAGGTATTGAGAACTTCCCAGGGTCCTGTCTCTTTTGAGGTAATCTCTGCCAAGTCAAGTCATCCAGTTCTTTGGTGAGCAAAGGGGATTTGTCCTCCCAAGTCTCATTACCAAATAACTTGTCATTTAGCTTCATGATTGCTCCAAGGTACTTAGCAACTTGCTCTTCAGTGACATCTTCATCCTCTTCAGAGGAAGAATACTCATCAGAGCTCATGAATGGCAGAAGTAAATCCAATGGAATCTCTATGGTCTCAGTGTGAGCCTTAGATTCCCATGGTTCCTCATTAGGGAACTCATTGGAGGCCAGTGGACATCCATTGAGGTCTTTCTCAGTGGCGATCACTGCCTCTTTCTCCTCTCCAAATTCGGCCATGTTGATGGCCTTACACTCTCCTTTTGGATTCTCTTCTGTATTGCTTGGAAGAGTACTAGGAGGGAGTTCAGTAACTTTCTTACTCAGCTATCCCACTTGTGCCTCCAAGTTTCTAATGGAGGACCTTGTTTCAGTCATGAAACTTTGAGTGGTTTTGATTAGATCAGAGACCATGGTTACTAAGTCATAGTGGCTCTGCTTAGAATTCTCTGTCTGTTGCTGAGAAGATGATGGAAAAGGCTTGCCATTGCTAAACCTGTTTCTTCCACCATTATTGTTATTGAAACCTTGTTGAGGTCTCTGTTAATCCTTCCATGAGAGATTTGGATGATTTCTCCATGAAGGATTATAGGTGTTTCCATAGGGTTCTCCCATGTAATTCACCTCTTCCATTGATAGGTTCTCAGGATCATAAGCTTCTTCTTCAGATGAAGCGTCCTTAGTACTGCCTGGTGCATCTTACATTCCAGACAGACTTTGAGAAATTATATTGACTTGCTGAGTCAATATTTTGTTCTGAGCCAATATGGCATTCAGAGTATCAATCTCAAGAACTCCTTTCTTCTGATTCGTCCTATTGTTCACAGGATTTCTTTCAGAAGTGTACATGAATTGGTTATTTGCAACCATTTCAATGAGTTCTTTGAGCTTCTGTAGGCGTCTTCTTCAGATGAAGAGATCCTCCAGCAGAGCTATCCAATGACATCTTGGACAGTTCAGACAGACTATCATAGAAGATACCTATGATGCTCCATTCAGAAAGCATGTCAGAAGGATACTTTCTGATCAATTGTTTGTATCTTTCCCAAGCTTCATAGAGGGATTCACCTTCCTTCTGTCTGAAGGTTTGGACTTCCACTCTAAGCTTACTCAATTTTTTAGGTGGAAAGAACTTTGCCAAGAAGGCATTGACTAGCTTTTCCCAAGAGTTCAGGCTTTCTTTAGGTTGTGAATCCAACCATATCCTAGCTCTGTCTCTTACAGCAAAAGGGAATAACGTAAGTCTGTAGACCTCAAGGTCAACCCCATTGGTCTTGACAGTGTCACAGATTCGCAAGAACTCAGCTAAAAACTGATGAGGATCTTCTAATGGAAGTCCATGAAACTTGCAGTTCTGTTGCATTAGAGAAACTAATTGAGGCTTAAGCTCAAAGTTGTTTGCTCCAATGGCAGGGATAGAGATGCTTCTCCCATAGAATTCGGAAGTAGGTGCAGTAAAGTCACCCAGCACCTTCCTTGCATTGTTGGCATTGTTGTTGTTTTCGGCTGCCATGTCTTCTTCTTGTTTGAAGATTTCTATTAGGTCCTCTACATAGAGTAGTGCTTTAGCTTCTCTTAGCTTTCGCTTCAAGGTCCTTTCAGGTTCAGGGTCAGCCTCAATAAGAATGCCTTTGTCTTTGTTCCTGCTCATATGAAAGAGAAAAGAACAAGAAAGTATGGAATCCTCTATGTCACAGTATAGAGATTCCTTGAAGTGTCAGAGAAAAAGAAGAATAGAAGGAGAAGGTAGAAGAATTCGAACTTATCAAGAGGGATAGAGTTCGAATTGTGTATTGAGGAGGAGTGTTAGTCCATAAATAGAAGGATGTGAGAAGAGGGGAAGAATTTTTGAAATTAAAGTAAAAGATTTTAAAATAATTAAAAGAAATTTTGAAATTTTGATTGATGATTTTCGAAAATTAAAGTTGGGAAAGAAATAAAGTGATTTTGAAAAAGATTTTGAAATAGAAATCAAAAAGATATGATTGAAAACTATTTTGAAAAAGATGTGATTAAAAAGATATGATTGAAAAATAATTTAAAAAGATTTGATTTTTAAAATTAATGACTTGGCTAACAAGAAATTTAAAAGATATGATTCAGACATTAAACCTTTCTCAACAGAAAAGGTAACATACTTGAAATGTTGAATTAAATCATTAATTGTTAGCAAGTATTTTTGAAAAATGAAAGAAATTGATTTTGAAAATATATGATTGAAAAGATATGATTTGAAAAAGATTTGATTTTGAAAAAATTATGAAAACTTGAAAAAAATTTGAATTAAAAACAAAATCTTCCCTCTTGTGCCATCATGGCGTTAAACACCCAGAATGGTATCTATTCTGGCGTTTAACGCCCAAAACTCTACCTTTTTGGGCGTTAAACGCCCAGCCAGGTACCTTGGCTGGCGTTTAAACGCCAGTTTTCCTTCTTCACTGGGCGTTTTGAACGTCCAGCTTTTCCTTCTTCCCTTCTTCACCGTTGTCAATGGCTACAGTCCTGTCCTCTCAGTAAAAATGTTCAACCCGCTCTGTCACAACACGGCTATTCATCTGTCGGTTCTCGATCATGTCGGAATAGAATCCAGTGATTCTTTTGCGTCTATCACTAATGCCCCACAATCACGAGTTTGAAGCTTGTCACAGTCATTCAATCCTTGAATCCTACTCAGAATACCACAGACAAGGTTTAGACCTTCCGGGTTCTCAAGAATGCCGCCATCAATTCTAGCTTATACCACGAAGATTCTGATTAAGGAATCCAAGAGATATCCACTCAATCTAAGGTAGAATGGAGGTGGTTGTCAGGCACACGTTCATAGGTGAGAATGATGATGAGTGTCACGGATCATCACATTCATCAAGTTGAGGAACAAGTGATATCTTAGAACAAGAATAAGCTGAATTGAATAGAAGAACAATAGTAATTGCATTAATACTCGAGGTACAGCAGAGCTCCACACCTTAATCTATGGTGTGTAGAAACTCCACCGTTGAAAATACATAAGAACAAGGTCTACGCATGGCCATGAGGCCAGCCCCATGATCTAAGATAGCATAAGACTACTCAAAGATAGCTACCCCCCGATGAAAATACAATAGCAAAAGGTTCTATTTATAGAGAACTAGTAGCTTAGGGTTTACAAAAATGAGTAAATGACGTATAAATCCACTTCCGGGCCCACTTGAATCAGATTTTTGCTCAGGTCCCTCAGATTTCAGCCAGAAAATACCTGAAATCATAGAAAAACACACAAACTCATAGTAAAGTCCAGAAAAGTGAATTTTAATTAAAAACTAATAAAAATATAATAAAAACTAACTAAAATATACTAAAAACATACTAAAAACAACGCCAAAAAGCGTATAAATTATCCGCTCATCAAAAATCAAATTCGAAACACCTCTGTCTACAATTTAGATATTATCAATTCAATTCAATTCAGATTCAAAAAGACATACGTCCATTAAATTCAATTTAAATAAAATTAACAAATGCATTTCATTCAATTCAATTCAAAATTGAATAATCCAAACCTCATTAGCATGATTCGTTTCAGAAGAATAATCCAAATCGTTCTCATTCAACTTATTTGAAGTTGAATCATTCATTGTTTCGATTTATAAGTGACGATCGAAGAAGAAAATGAAAAAGAAGAAGAACGAAGAAGCTTATTACGTTGAAGTCAATGCAGATCAATAAGGAAGAATGCGAGCAGAGAAGAAGAAGAAGAACAATAAAGAAAACGTGAACAGAGGAGAACGACGAAGCTTATTACTAAGAAGAAGAACGAAAATGCGAGCAGAGAACAAGGTTTACGTTGCAACTGAAGGTTTACATTGAACAAAGGTTTATCACGCAGCAGAGAAGCTTCACGTTATATGCGGCGGGTGTATGACAAACGAGTGAGGGTATGGGGGAGGCGCGTCTGGAAAAAGTAACTTGGATATTTTGGATGAATTATTTACATGGATGTAGAGATATTCTTATATTTTATTTGCACTAATAATGAGATAAGATCATATTTGTAGCATGCTTTGGATCAATTTAAAAATTAAAATCGATATAAATATTAGTAAACAAAGTTAGGGTAATTTTGTTTAAAATATTTAGGTGAATTCTATCATTCCTTCTCTAAAATAAAGGATAAATTACCCCTTGTGATATATATATATTGAAAGTGATTCATCATATGAATTCTATGAAGTGGAAGAGATCTTTACGAATGCAATTGATGCACTTGAAGGTAAAGGAGAGTTTGGCTCTCCTATGGTCCGTGATGATAGAAGTCATAAAGACATTTGAAAAGATTCTTTAGATCCTCAAGTCATAAACACAGTTAAAGACATTGTTGTTGATGATGTCAAATACAAGTTTCAAGGGATGGTAGATTGGGATCCTCATGAGGTTAAAGACATTGTTGTCGATAAGGTGGAGATTACATCGAATTCAATTGTAGACAATAGGATTTGCAAGACGATGTGACAATTATGCACAAGAATTTAATCACTTTCAGGGGGATGATAGACCACTATTTTATGGTTTATAATGTGTTTAATTGTGTAGTTTTATCATGATCTTTACCCACTTATTCATATAATTAGCATGCATTTATATTTCCTTCCTAAAATTATTACATGATTGAAAACTTACTTCCTAGAGACTTTTAATTAGGTATTTTAATTCTCCTTTATCCCATTCGATGCCGTGATCTGTGTGTTAAGTGTTTCAGGCTTTATAGGGCATGAATGAATTGGAGATTGGAAAGGAAGTTTGCAAAAATGGAAGGAATACAAGAAATTAAGAAGATGACCAGCGAGAAGTGACGCGGCCGCATGGCTCGCGCGACCGCGCGGATTGGAAAAGCATAAGTGACGCGGAGGCATGGATGACACGCCCACGTGGGAAAGCAAAACGCCGAATGACGCGTCCGCATGAATGACGCAACCGCGTGGCGTGCGCGATCTGCAGAATTTCAGAAGTCGCTGGAAGAGTTTCTGGGCCAGATTTCAACCCAGTTTTCGGCTCAGAAACACAGACTAGAGCCAGGAAACATGCAGAAACAGAAGAGAACAATTCATTCCACATAATTTTTAGTTTTAGATCTGAATTGGCTCCTCCCCTAGGTTTTTATCACTAGACATTCATAATTAGGATTTTTGGAAGATTTTGCTTTTTAGCTTTTGAGAAGAGGCTACCTCCAGTACTAGTCATTATACTTTGCTATTTACTTTTTACTTATTCTTCCATATCATTATTCTCTCTAGAGTTGACATTGGATTGTTTTCACAAGTTATTAATATAGAATAATATTTTTATTTAATCCCTTTTCATCTTTTATTTATCATGTCTTCCTTTAATTCCTTTTTATATGTTATGAGTTCTACATTCACAATGAGCGAGTAGTTCCCTAACTTGATGGGGAGTTGATTGAAAGAAACCCTTAAGTTGGGATGCTTGAAAGGATAATTATAATTGGGTTAATTGTTGGAATGCCCTCTATTCACAGACACTAATCCTTTTCAATGAGCGGATTGGGACTTATGAACAGAAACAGCATTCCAACGTGTTTGACTCTCCCTTACCTAGTAAGCGGTAACTAAATAGAGCAACCTTCAATTATCAATTAATCTTGAGAGTACTTCAACAAGAATAGGGCTTCCAACTAATCTACTCCCAGTCAAGGCTTTTATTTAGAATTAATTAAATTCTCTATTTTAATTTCCTGTTTATCAACTCAACCATTTTTGAAAACACCTGATTGATAAAATAGCACATCTCTCTGCAACTCGTTGGGAGACGACCTGGGATTCATACTCCCAGTATTTTAATTTTAATCTCTGTGACAACCCTTTTTAAATTGATAAGCGGATTTTCGGCTGGTTAAGGACTGTACTTGCAACGTATTTCTATTAATAATTTCTTAACTTGCCAGTTTCTGCCACGTTAATTTTTGGCGCCGTTGCCAGTTATCATTGCACGGGACCTCACTTCTCAACAGGAAGAGCAATTACTTAGTGTGCTAAGGAGGCACAAGAAAGCAATTGGGTGGAGTTTAGCAGACATAGTAGGTATCAACCCTCACGTTTATGAGCACAGAATCTTTTTAGAAGAAGGAGCAAGACCTGTTCGTCAACCCCAAAGAAGACTGAACTCCACTATCTTAGAGGTTGTCAAGAAGGAGGTGACCAGACTACTAGAGGCAGATATTATCTACCCCATTTCAGACAGTGAATGGGTGAGCCCAGTACAAGTGGTACCCAAGAAGTCTGGAGTCACTACAGTAAAGAATGAGCATGGAGAGCTCATAGCTACCAGAGTTCAGAATGCCTGGAGGGTCTGCATTGATTACAAGCGCCTCAATCAAGCCACTCGTAAGGATCACTATCCTCTTCCATTCATTGATCAAATGCTGGATCGCTTGTCAGGTAAATCACATTATTGCTTTTTAGATGGTTATACAGGATATTTCCATATTCATATAGCTCCTGAGGATCAAGAAAAGACTACTTTTACCTGTCCTTTTGGGACTTATGCTTACAAGAGAATGCCCTTTGGCTTGTGCAATGCACTAGCTACTTTCCAAAGGTGCATGATGAGTCTTTTCTCTGATCTTATCGAGGACTGTATAGAAGTTTTTATGGACGATTTCAACGTTTATGGTGATTCTTTTAGCCTTTGCTTGGATATCCTATCTAGAGTATTAGATAGATGTGTCAGTACAAACCTTGTACTGAATTTCGAAAAATGTCATTTTATGGTTAAACAAGGTATTGTGCTGGGACATGTTGTATCTAATACTGGCATTTCTGTAGATCCAGCAAAGGTGGATGTTATTTCTGGTTTACCTTACCCCTCTTCTGTGAGGGAAGTCTATTCGTTCCTTGGACATGCAGGTTTTTACCGAAGATTCATCAAGGACTTTAGTAAGGTAGCACTTCCCCTATTTAGATTACTACAGAAGGATATTGAATTCGAGTTCAGTGAGGATTGTAAACAAGCGTTTGATAAGCTGAAAACTGCCCTCACTCAAGCTCCAATTGTGAGAGGACCGGACTGGAGCCAGCCATTTGAAATCATATGCGATGCTTCCAACTATGCAGTAGGAGCGGCGCTGGCTCAGCGTGAAGGTAAGGATCCTTTTGTTATTGCTTATGCGTCTAAAACTTTATATGCCGCTCAGTCCAATTACACTACTACTTAAAAAGAGCTTCTTGCTATTGTTTTTGCTCTGGATAAATTCTGAGCCTATTTACTTGGTACGAAAGTAGTAGTGTATTCAGACCACGCAGCTCTAAAGTATTTATTAGCTAAAAAGGAATCCAAACCAAGGCTTATACGTTGGATACTACTACTACTACTACAAGAATTTAATTTAGAAATAAAAGATAGGAGTGGTAACCAGAATCTCGTGGCAGACCACTTGAGTCGCCTTGAGCACATTAAAGATGACTCCACTCCTATAGCTGATAATTTTCCATTTGATAACCTACAAGCAGTATTTGAGGTAATCCCTTGGTATGCACCTGTAGCTAATTATCTAGTTAGTCGCACTTTTCCTCCAAACTTTACTAAGCATCAAAGAGACAAGCTGAAAAGCGAGTCTAAATATTATATATGGGATGAACCATATTTATGGAGATGTGGCGCTGACCAGGTAATTAGAAGATGTGTGCCTCAATCAGAATTTCAGTCCATTTTAGAGGCCTGTCACTCATCTGAGAGTGGAAGACATTTTGGCCCTCAAAGAAAAGCTAGAAAAATCTTAGACTGTGGATTCTGGTGGCCTACTCTTTTAAAGACACTGCTGAATTTTGTAAATCTTGTTTCCCATGCCAAAAATTTGGTAATATATCCCAGAGGGATGAAATGCCTCAACAAATTATGCTTTTCTATGACATTTTTTATGTTTGGGACATTGACTTCATGGGTCCATTTCCAAATTCTAATGGCCACCTCTATATACTGTTAGCTGTAGATTATGTTTCCAAATGGGTGGAAGCCATTCCTACCCGTACCGATGATGCTAACACTGTTGTTTTCTTTTTGAGAAACCACATTATTTGTCGCTTTGGATCACCACGAGCAATCGTGAGCGATCAGGGCACCCATTTCTGTAATAGGAGACTAACAGGTTTACTGAAGAAGCATGGGATCATTCATAAAGTTGCAACTGCCTACCATCCTCAGACTAATGGGCAAGCCAAGGTGTCAATCAGAGAGATAAAGCATATTTTGCAGAAGATAGTCAAGCCTCATAGAAGAGACTGGAGCACCAGGCTACAAGATGCACTCTGGGCATACAGAACAGCGTACAAGACACCCATTGGGATGAGCCCTTTTCGCTTAGTTTATGGAAAAGCTTGTCATCTTCCAGTTGAAGTAGAGCACAAAGCTTTTTGGGCAGTAAAGGAGTGCAACATGAGAATTGAGAAAGCTGGAGCTGAACAGAAATTACAACTGCAAGAACTGGAAAGCCTTCGCCTAGAAGCTTATGAGAACTCAAGACTATACAAGGAGAAGATGAAGGCTATACATGATCAGTACATCAAGAGGAAAGAATTCTAACCTGGAGATTTAGTCCTCCTTTACAAATCTCGACTGAGGCTCATGCCAGGCAAGTTGAGATCAAGATGGGAAGGTCCATACAGAGTAGAGAAAGCCGAACCGTACGGAGTTTATCACCTAAGTCACCCTTCCAGCTCCGAACTTATCAAGGTTAATGGACATCGCTTAAAGCTGTACCATGGCGAGAAGATGAAGAAAAATAAGGAGCTTGAGATCTTCCTCTTGGAAGATCCCCACATAGCCGAAGACTGAGCTAGTGGAGCGTCCAACTTACGGACGTTAAAGCAAAGTGCTAGGTGGGAGACAACCCACCATGGTATGATCGTTCCTTTCTTTGTTTTTATTTTCATATTCAATAACTCTTCTCTTTCTTAGTACATTTCGTGCATCTGCATTTACATGCTTTAAAAAAATAAAATAAAATAAAATAATTAAAAATTAAAAAAATTACGCGACGCGACCGCATTATTGACGCGTCCGCGTCGCAGGTGGTTTGGAAAGATTAAGAAACGAACAGAGAGTCACGTAGGAGTGTGACTGGAGGCGTGCCAATGGCACAAATCCTCCCACGCGACCGCGTCACTCACGCAGCCGCGTGCCCTTGAATTCGACGTAAAATGGGTGCACGACCGAAAGTTGTGCTAGAGTGGTGCTGGCTTGGCGCTGAACACCCAATTCTTTCCATGCGGATGCATGGCTAACGCATCCGCGTCATAGCCTTTTAATGACCACCCACGCGATCGCATGACCTACGCGATCGCGTGACCCTAAACTTGGCAAAAAAAATAATATTTCGAACAGAGAGTTGTGCGAGTGCGAGGCTACACTCGCGCCAGTAACATCAAACGGGTCACACGACCGCGTGACCGACGCGACCGCGTCAATCAGTATAAGCGCAAGTCGCGCGACCGCGTGCCCCACGCGGCCGAGTCACCTGCGCTGCACAGCGCCCCTGATTTGCCAACTATCTTATCTTTCTTTTCTCCAAAATATATTTTCTCTTCTTCCTTCTTCCTTCTCACTCTCTCTCTCTCTCTCTCTCTCTCTCTCTCTCTCTCTCTCTCTCTCTCTCTCTCTCTCTCTCTCTCTCTCACCCCCATTAACAAGGTTTTCTTTTCTTCTTCTCCCTTTACTTTTCTATTATTCTTCTTAATTTTATATGTTATTTTCTTTTCTTCTCTTTTCCTATTACTTTCACTATCCATATTTTCTTCCCCTTTTCTTTTTTTTCTTTTAATGGTGTTGGAATTTATTTGGGTCATTATTTTGCTTGTGAATTGTTAAAAATATTGTTTGACAATTATATATTTCTTTTAGGGTTGCTTGCATGTTTAATCTAATACTTTCCATACCTTAGTTACCATGCATGCTATGTGTTTGTGAAAAAGCCCATATGGCATCATGCACTTTTCTACATTATTCTATTCTACTATTTAATGCCTGCTTTTCACAAATTCCCTTTATTATTATATTAAGTGAATTTAATTGTCAATACAAACATGATAGTTTGTTACGAAGTGATGCTTGATCTATGCTACTCATGCCCTTGCCGGCATGCCAATAAACATCTTGCATCTACTTACCCTCTAATGCACTTATTTTATTCCCTTTGATGAACTTTTCACATGTTGTCATGACCATGTGTTCCCTTCATTCATCTTTACCGTGCATTGACTATCACTCACTCAACCCTCTTCCTTGCTTTATCTCTTTAAATTTAATTTACTTTCTCTTCCCTTTTTCAGAATGGCCACTAAGAAAGGCAAAGAGAAAGCTATCCTCAAACCCACAGCAAGGAAAGGAACAAAAAAGAGCATTAGTGGCAGAACCTTCTTCAACTGCAGTCAAGCCCTCAACAAAAAGAATTAAAAGGATCATAAAGGTTGATGAAAAGGAGAGAGCTTTCCCAGCAAAGGACACTGCACGATTCCCGAATCGCTACTGTGAGCAGATGTTTCCTATTCTGGCAGCTCGGAATTACAACAACGAACACCTCATCCTTCCGCCTCGTATTGCCGCCTTTGTTGAGCCGCAAATTGCACAAAGACACTGGGGATTTTTACAGAGACAACCACGACAGGTCAATCTTTTTTGGGTAGTTGAGTTCTACTCCAACTTCCACCTGCCAATGCTGCAGTCTGTCTATATACATCAGAAGCAAGTCCCTATTACAGAAGAAGCCATTCAGCGAGCCTTAGATCTTCCACCTGCTCCAGAAGGATTGGACGCCTTTCAGAAAGCCGCAATCAAGTGCCAGGCATACACCTTTGACTGGGACGCTGTTCTTAAAGTTATCGCTCAACCTGGCAGCAAATGGATCTTAAGATACCATCGTTCCCGTTCTAAGGGAATCTCGGCTTCCGCACTTACCTTAGAGGCTCACGTATGGGCACAGATTATGTCCCATTACGTCTTCCTGAGTACTCATGAGTCCTCCTTCACCGCAGACATGGCCGTTCTACTATGGTGCATCCTCACAGACCAGCCTCTTAATTTACCAAGACATATCTGCAATGCTATGGAACATGTGCAGATCGCGGGCAACCTACCTTTCCTCGCCTTGGTCTCTGATCTTATCTCAGCAGCCGGAGTATCCTACAGAGCTGGAGACACCAAAGCCAATCTTTCACGGGATGATCAGTATGTCCCTAACGGGAGATATCTCAGGTCACAACTTGCCACTACCAGCCAGTCCACAGAGGATGCTGCAGCTCCTCCACCATCTACTAGTCAGCTGCTACACCAAATATTGAAGCGATTGGACCAACAAGAAAAGAAAGCAAAGCTCCGAGAGTGCCGCAACCACCGCCGTTTCAAACACCTCAATGAGCTACTTACAGGCAATCACAGACCCGATGACGATCCAGGCACTCCAGACTCCACTTCTTTCACCAGCACAAGGAGCCACGACGGTCCTGACTGTGGAGACACTGCCACCAGCCCACCACTGTTCTTGACAGATGGCACCGAGGACGGTGTAAATCCTTAAGTATGGGAAGGTCGGTCAGTACCTGACTTCCGGAGGTAATTTTTCTTCCCTAAACACCAATAAATTAGGATATTTAGTTAGTTTTTCTTTCTTTTGTAGAATAGGATAAATTACATAGTAATAGATTAGTTGCATGCATGTTCTACTTGATTGAAAAGACAATAAATTTCTTCTAAAACTCTATCTTTGGAACAAAATTTCACTAATTTTAATTAAAACTCTTATGTTAAATTTGCTTGAAGTTGTATTTGGAACATGATTTTTAAAGCTAAAGAACACACAACCTGTGAGAATTGAGCCTTTATGCATGGTTACATTATTTAACCATATTTGTTTTATTCTTGTGTGTTTATTTCTCTATAATTGTAACCTATATTGTGTTCCATCCTATATGTCCAATGTTTAATATATTTATATGCTGCATATGATTGAGGCCATTAATTGTTTAGCTCACTTATCCAAATTAAGCCTACCCTTTCAATTACCTTTGTTAGCCACTTTGAGCCTTTAAATCCCATTTGTTCTATAATTTACCACATTACTAGCCTTAAGCAGAAAAATAATTATATACCCCAATTTGAATCTTTGGTTAGCTTAAGATAGAATTGTGTGTGCTAATTAAGTATGGGAAATTGTGGGAACAAAAGATAATAAGGGGATATGCCATGATAATATAATGGAAATTTGGACACCTACTCATGTGAAACTATGAAAATAAAAAATCCATGTGCATTGATAAGCTATGTTAAAAAAAATATTCAATAAATAAATAAGGGGACAAAATTACCCCAATGTTGAGTTAAGAATTCAAAGGTCAATGCATGTATGATAGAATTAAAATAAACAGTTGATACATGAGTATGGAATGTGAAAGAGAATTCTGGGTAGCTAGGTACGAACTCCATAGTTATATAAAATATATAGGTTATGTTAGAGTTTGAGTTAATTAAAGATTCAATTTATAAGCTCACTTAACCATATATGATTAGAGAATGATAGAGTGATCACCCTATACACTGGAGAGATTAGAATATACATACATCATCAGTGAGGGTTCAATGCTTAAAATTCTATGTTCCCTGCTTTCATGAGCTATGGTGGACGAAATTGTGACCCTCTTTGTATTTGCATGAGATTTATTTAATGGCTATTGGCTATGTGTGGACACAACTCCGTTTAACTTAACCAGTAAGTGTACTGGGTCATCCAAGTAATACCTTACGTGAGTAAGGGTCGATTCCACAGAGATTGTTGGTATGAAGCAAGCTATGGTCACCTTGTAAATCCCAGTTAAGTGGACTCATAAAGTCAAATGTGATTAGATTGGATAAATAAAGATAATTAAAATAAAAATGGATAGAAATATTTATGTAAATCAATAGTGGGAATTTCAGATAGGCGTATGGAGATGTTGTGCTCCTCTTGTATTTCTACTTTCTTATTACATTCATCCAATCCTTCTTACTCCTTTCCATGGCAAGCTGTATGTAGGGCATCACCGTTGTCAATGGCTACTTTTCATCCTCTCGGAAAAATGGTCCTATGCGCTGTCACTGCATGGTTAATCGTCTGGAGGCATCACCCGTGTCGATGGCTACATCCCATCCTCTCAGTCAAAATGGTCTAAATGCTCTGTCACAGCATGGCTAATCATCTGTCGGTTCTCAATCAGGTTGGAATAGAATCCCTTGATTCTTTTGCGTCTGTCACTAACGCCCAGCCTTCAGGAGTTTGAAGCTCGTCACAGTCATTCAATATCGGAATCCTACTCGAAATACCACAGACAAGGTTAGACTTTCCGGATTCCCGGAATCCTACTCGGAATACCACAGACAAGGTTAGAATTTCCGGATTCCCATGAATTCCGCCATCTATCTAGCTTATACCACGAAGATTCTGTTGGGGAATCTAAGAGATATGCGCCCGGCCTAAGGTAGAACGGAAATGGTTGTCAGTCACGCGCGTTCTTAGGTGAGAATGATGATGAGTGTCACGGATCATCACATTCATCAAGTTGAAGTGCAACGTATATCTTGGAATAAGAATAAAAGAGAATTGAATAGAAAATAATAGTAATTGTATTGAAACTTGAGGTACAGCAGAGCTCCACACCCTTAATCTATGGTGTGTAGAAACTCCACCGTTGAAAATACATAAGTGAAAGGTTCAGGCATGGCCGAACGGCCAGCCCCCATGAAGGTGATCAAAAGACCGAATGGTCGAGAGATGTCTAATACAATAGTTAAATGTCCTATATATACTAGACTAGCTACTAGGGTTTACAGAAGTAAGTAATTGATGCATAAATCTACTTCCGGGGCCCACTTGGTGTATGTTTGGGCTGAGCTTGATCTATTCATGAGCTGAGGCTTTTATTGGAGTTGAACGCTGAGTTATAGCGTGTTTCTGGCGTTCAACTCCGGGTTGTGACGTGTTTCTAGCGTTTAACTCCACACAGCAGCATGTACTTGGCGTTGAGCGCCACTTTACGTCGTCAATTCCCAAATAAAGTATGCACTATTATATATTTCTGGAAAGCTCTGAATGTCTACTTTCCAACGCTGTTGAGAGCGCGCTATTTGAAGTTCTATAGCTCCAGAAAATCTATTTTGAGTGCAGGGAGGTCAGATTCCAACAGCATCAGCAGTCCTTTGTCAGCCTCCTTCTCAGAGTTTTGCTCAAGTCCCTCAATTTCAGCCAGAAAATACCTGAAATTACAGAAAAACACACAAACTCATAGTAAAGTCCAGAAATGTAAATTTAGCATAAAAACTAATGAAAACATCCCTAAAAGTAGCTAGATCATACTAAAAACTACCTAAAAACAATATCAAAAAGCGTATAAATTATCCGCTCATCACAACACCAAACTTAAATTGTTGCTTGTCCCCAAGCAACTGAAAATCAAATAGGATAAAAAGAAGAGAATATACTATAAATTCCAAAATATCAATGAATATTAATTCTAATTAGATGAGCGGGACTTGTAGCTTTTTGCTTCTGAATAGTTTTGGCATCTCACTTTTTCCTTTGAAGTTTAGAATGATTGGCTTCTCTAGGAATTTAGAATTTCGGATAGTTTAAGCATGTTGATTCTTGAACACAGCTACTTATGAATCTTGGCCGTGGCCCTAAGCACTTTGTTTTCCAGTATTACCACCGGATACATAAATGCCACAGACACATAATTGGGTGAACCTCTTCAGATTGTGACTCAGCTTTGCTAGAGTCCCCAGTTAGAGGTATCCAGAGCTCTTAAGCACACTCTTTTTGCTTTGGATCCTTTTTACCCTTGCCTTTTGGTTTTAAGGGCTATTGGCTTTTTCTGCTTGCTTTTCTTTTCCTTTCTAATTTTTTTCGCCACTCTTCTCTTTTTTTTTTCACAAGCTTTTGCTACTCACTGCTTTTTCTTGCTTCAAGAATCAATTTCATGATTTTTCAGATCATCAATAACATTTTTCTTTGTTCATCATTCTTTCAAGAGCCAACAGTTTTAACATTCATAAACAACAATATCAAAAGACATATGCACTATTCAATCATTCATTCAGAAAACAAAAAGTATTGTCACCACATCAATATAATTAAACTAAATTCAAGGATAGATTCGAAATTCATGTACTTCTTATTCTTTTGAATTAAAACATATTTCATTTAAGAGAGGTGAAGGATTAATGGATTTTATTCATAGCTTTAAGACATGGTTACTACATACTAATGATCATGAAGTAGAGACACAAAATATAGATAAACATAACATAGAAACCGAAAAACAGAAAGAAATAAGAACAAGGAATGAATCCACCTTAGTGGCGTCTTCTTCTTGAAGGACCAACAATGTCCTTAAGCTCTTCTATGTCCCTTCCTTGCCTTTGTTGCTCCTCCCTCATTGCTCTTTGATCTTCTCTTATTTCATGGAGAATGATGGAGTGCTCATGATGTTCCATCCTTAATTGTTCCACATTGTGGCTCAAATCTTCTAAGGAAGTGTTGAGTTGTTCCCAATAGTTGTTGGGAGGAAAGTGCATCCCTTGAGGCATCTCAGGGATTTCTTGATGATGAGCTTCCTCATGCATCTCTTGAGATCCGTGGAGAGTCTCTCTTGCTTGCTCCATCCTCTTCTTGGTGATGGGCTTATCCTCTTCAATGGAGATGTCTCCTTCTATGATAACTCCAGCTGAGTAACATAGATGGCAAATAAGGTGAGGAAAAGCTAGCCTTGCCATGGTAGAGGGCTTTTTGGCTATTTTGTAGATTTCATTGGAGATGACTTCATGAACTTCTACTTCCTCTCCAATCATGATGCTATGAATCATGATGGCCCGATCCACAGTAACTTCGGATCGGTTGCTAGTGGGAATGATGGAGCGTTGAATGAACTCCAACCATCCTCTAGCCACAGGCTTGAGGTCCAGTCTTCTTAGTTAAACTGGCTTGCCTTTGGAGTCTCTTTTCCATTGAGCTCCTTCCACACATATGTCCATAAGGACTTGGTCCAACCTTTGATTAAAGTTGACCCTTCTAGTGTAGGGGCGTACATCTTCTTGCATCATGGGCAAGTGGAACGCCAACCTCACATTCTCCGGACTAAAATCTAAGTATTTCCCCCGAACCATTGTGAGATAATTCTTTGGACTCGGGTTCATACTTTGATCATGGTTCCTAGTGATCCATGCATTGGCATAGAACTCTTGAACCATTATGATTCCGACTTGTTGCATGGGGTTGGTTAGGACTTCCCAACCTCTTCTTCGGATCTCATGTCGGATCTCCGGATACTCATTTTTCTTGAGCTTGAAAGGGACCTCAGGGATCACCTTCTTCTTTGCCACAACATCATAGAAGCGGTCTTGATGGCTTTTAGAGATGAATCTTTCCATCTCCCATGACTCGGAGGTGGAAGCTTTTGTCTTCCCTTTTCCTTTTCTAGAGGATTATCCGGCCTTAGGTGCCATTGATGATAATGGAAAAACAAAAAGCTTATGCTTTTACCACACCAAACTTAAAATATTGCTCGCCCTCGAGCAAGAGAAGAAAGAAGAGAAGAAAAAGAAGAAGATAATATTGAGGAGTAGGGGGAGTGTGGGTTTCGGCCAAGGTATAGAATAGGGGGTTGTGTTGTGTGAAAATGAAGTGGAATGGAGGGGTTTATATAGGGAAAGGGGAGAGGGTAGGTTCGGCCATTTTAGGGTGGGTTTGGGTGGGAAAGTGTTTTTGAATTTTGAAGGTAGGTGGGATTTATGGGGAAGAGTGGATGGATGTGAGTGGTGAAGAGGTGATGGGGAAGAGAGATTGAAGTGATTGGTGAAGGGTTTTGGGAAAGAGTGTTTATTGGGAGGAGAGATTCAGAGATTGAAGTTGTTGGGAAGTGTGACATGGGGAAGAGTGTTATAGGATTAGGAGGTAAGGTGGGAATATGTTAGGTGGGGATCTTGTGGGGTCCACAGATCCTGAGGTGATCCTGTGGGGTCCACAGATCCTGAGGTGTCAAGGAATTCCATCCCTGCACCAAGTAGGCATGTAAAATGCCTTTTGCATACCATTCTGGCGTTTTAACGCCGAGGTGATGCACGTTCTGGGCGTTCAACGCCCATGTGAAGCATGTTCTGGGCGTTCAACGCCCATATGTAGCATGTTTCTGGCGTTGAACGCCAGTTCCATGCTTGTTACTCGCGTTCAGCGCCAGCTTTTCTCAAGGCACATTCCTGGCGTTCAAACGCCAGAATGTTGCTTGTTTCTGGCGTTCAGCACCAGATTCATGCTCTGTTCTGGCGTTGAACGCCAGCCAGATGCTCCTTACTGGCGTTGAACGCCAGTCTGTCCTTCCTCCAGGGTGTGATTTTTCTTCTGCTATTTTTGATTCTGTTTTTAATTTTTATATTTTTTTCGTGACTCCACATGATCATGTACCTAATAAAACACAAAATAACAATAAAATAAAATAAAATAAAAATTAGATAAATAAAATTGGGTTGCCTCCCAACAAGCGCTCTTTTAATGTCATTAGCTTGACAGTGGGCTCTCATGGAGCCTCACAGGTGATCAGGTCAATGTTGTATAGTCCCAACACCAAACTTAGAGTTTGGATATGGGGTCTTAACACCAAACTTAGTGTTTGGTTGTGGCCTCCCAACACCAAACTTAGAGTTTGACTGTGGGGGCTCTTCTTGACTCTGATTTGAGAGAAGCTCTTTATGCTTACTCTCTTTTGTCACAGAGGGATGGCTGTGTGCCTTAAACACAAGGTACTCCCCATTCAATTGAAGGACTAATTCACCTCTGTTGACATCTATCACAGCTCCTGCTGTAGCTAGGAAAGGTCTTCCAAGGATGATGCATTCATCCTCTTCCTTCCTAGTGTCTAAGATTATGAAATCAGCAGGGATGTAAAGGCCTTCAACCTTTACTAACACGTCCTCTACTATTCCATAAGCTTGTCATAATGACTTGTCTGCCAATTGTAATGAGAATAAGGCAGGTTGTACCTCAATGATCCCTAACTTCTCCATTACAGAGAGTGGCATAAGATTTATCCCTGACCCTAGATCATATAGAGCTTTTTCAAAGGTCATGGTGCTTATGGTACAAGGTATTAAGAACTTGCCAGGATCTTGTCTCTTTTGAGGTAAAATTTTCTGAATCCAGGTGTCTAGTTCACCAATGAGCAAGGGAGGTTCACTTTCCCAAGTCTCATTACCAAACAACTTGGCATTCAGCTTCATGATAGCTCCTAAATATTGAGCAACTTGCTCTCCAGTCACATCTTCATCCTCTTCAGAGGAAGAATAGTCTTTAGAGCTCATGAATGGCAGAAAGAGATTTAATGGAATCTCTATGGTCTCTATATGAGCCTCAGATTCCTTTGGATCCTTAATAGGAAACTCCTTCTTGCTTGTGGGACGTCCCAGGAGGTCTTCCTCACTAGGATTTTTGTCCTCCTCCTCCCTTGTGCATTCGGCCATATTGATTACATTAATGGCCTTGCACTCTCCTTTTGGATTCTCTTCTGTATTGCTCGGGAGAATACTGGGAGGAGTTTCAATGACTTTCTTACTCAGCTGGCCCACTTGTTGATCCTTCCATGAGAAATTTGGATGATTTCTCCATGATGAATTATAGGTGTTTCCATAAGGTTCACCCATGTAATTTACCTCTGCTATTGCAGGGTTCTCAGGATCATAAGCTTCTTCAGAAGCTGCCTCTTTAGTACTGTTGGATGCATTTTGCCATCCATTCAGACTTTGAGAGATCATGTTGACTTGCTGAGTCAACACTTTGTTCTGAGCCAATATGGCATTCAGAGCATCAATTTCAAGAACTCCTTTCTTCTGAGGTATCCCATTATTCACGGAATTCCTCTCAGAAGTGTACATAAATTGGTTATTTGCAACCATGTCAATGAGTTCTTGAGCTTCTGCAGGTGTTTTCTTTAGGTGGATGGATCCACCTGCAGAATGGTCCAATGACATTTTCGAAAACTCAGATAGACCATAATAGAATATATCTAATATGGTCCATTCTGAAAACATATCAGATGGACACCTTTTGGTCAACTGCTTGTATCTTTCCCAAGCTTCATAGAGGGATTCACCATCTTTCTGTTTGAAGGTCTGAACATCCACTCTAAGCTTGCTCAGCTTTTGAGGAGGAAAGAATTTATCCAAGAAAGCCGTGACCAGCTTATCCCAGGAGTCCAGGCTATCTTTAGGTTGTGAGTCCAACCATATTCTAGCTCTGTCTCTTACAGCAAAAGGGAAAAGCATGAGCCTATAGACTTCAGGATCTACTTAATTTGTCTTAACAGTCTCACAGATCTGCAAGAACTCAGTTAAAAACTGATAAGGATCTTCAGATGGAAGTCCATAGAACTTGCAGTTTTGTTGCATTAAGGCAACTAGCTGAGGTTTCAGCTCAAAATTGTTTGCTCCAATGGCAGGAATGGAGATGCTTCTTCCATCAAATTTGGATGTTGGTTTGGTAATGTCACCAAGCATCCTTCTTGCATTATCATTATTGGGTTCGGCTGCCATCTCCTTCTCTTGTTCGAAAATTTCTGAAAGGTTACTTCTGGATTGTTGTAATTTAGCTTCTCTTAGTTTCCTCTTCAGAGTCCTTTCAGGTTCAGGATCAGCTTCAACAAGAGTGCTTTTGTCCTTGTTCCTACTCATATGAAGGAGAAGAAAACAAGAAAAGAAAGAGGAATCCTCTATGTCACAATATAGAGATTCCTTTATGTTAGTAGAAAAAGAAAGGGGAGAAGAGTGAAGAAGAATGAATAGTCTGTATAAAGAGTAAGGACAGGGGAGGTGAAGAGAAGTGTTAGTAAATAAATAATTAAATAGAATAAGAAAAGAGAGGGAGAATTTTGAAAATAATTTTGAAAAAGAGGTTAGTGGTTTTTGAAAATTGAAGATAAGATATAATTAAAATTAAAATTTAAAACAAAAAGAATTTTTGAAGAAGAGATGAGATATTTTCGAAAATTAGAGAGGGAAAAATAGTTAGGTGGTTTTGAAAAAGATAAGAAACAAACACAAAGTCAAAGAGTTAATTGAAAAAGATATTAAAATCAAAATTTGAAAAGATAAGAAGATAAGAAGTTAGATAAGATATTTGAAATCAAATTTTTGAAAACGATAAAATTTTGAGAAAAAAAATAAGATATAAAAGATATGACAAGATATGTTTGAAAAAGAATTAATTTTTAAATTAAAATTAATTACTAACAAGAAACTAAAAGATAAGATTCTAGAACTTAAAGATTGAACCTTTCTTAACACGAAAGTAACAAACTTCAAATTTTTGAATCAATCACATTAATTGTTAGTGAATTTTCGAAAATATGATATAAAGATAAGAAAAAGATTTTGAAAATATTTTGAAAAAGATTTTTGAAATTTTCGAAAAATAGAAAAAAATGAAAAAGATATAATTTTTGAATAAGATTTTAAAGAGATAAGATTTTTAAAATTGAAAATTTGACTTGACTTGTAAGAAACAACTAATTTTGAAAATTTTTGACTAAGTCAACTCAAATTTTCGAAAATTATGAGAAAAATAAGGAAAAGATATTTTTATTTTTGAATATTTTAATTATGAGAGAGAAAAACACAATTATGACCCAAAACATAAAAATTTTGGATCAAAACACATGATGCATGCAAGAACACTATGAATGTCAAGATGAACACCAAGAACACTTTGAAGATCATGATGAACATCAAGAACATATTTTTGAAAAAAAAAATTTTTAATGCAAAGAAAACATGCAAGACACCAAACTTAGAGATCTTTAATGCATGGACTCTAACAAACGAAAAATGCATATGAAAAACAACAAACAACACAAAACAAGAAAACATCAAGATCAAACAAGAAGACTTGTCAAGAACAACTTGAAGATCATGAAGAACACCATGAATGCATGAATTTTCGAAAAATGCAAGAAAAAAAAATTTTAAAAGCATGCAATTGACACCAAACTTAAAAGTTGACTCAAGACTCAAACAAGAAACATAAAATATTTTTTATTTTTATGATTTTATTATTTTTTTTTTGGATTTTTATTAATTTTTTCGAAAATAAAGTTTGGAAAAACGAAAAATAAAAGAAAAATTTTGAAAAAGATTTTTGAAAAGAAAATTACCTAATCTGAGCAACAAGATGAACCGTCAGTTGTCCAAACTCGAACAATCCCCGGCAACGGCGCCAAAAACTTGGTGGACGAAATTGTGACCCTCTTTGTATTTGCATGAGATTTATTTAATGGCTATTGGCTATGTGTGGACACAACTCCGTTCAACTTAACCAGCAAGTGTACTGGGTCATCCAAGTAATACCTTACGTGAGTAAGGGTCGATCCCACAGAGATTGTTGGTATGAAGCAAGCTATGGTCACCTTGTAAATCCCAGTTAAGTGGACTCATAAAGTCAAATGTGATTAGATTGGATAAATAAAGATAATTAAAATAAAAAGGGATAGAAATACTTATGTAAATCAATAGTGGGAATTTCAGATAGGCGTATGGAGATGCTGTGCTCCTCTTGTATTTCTACATTCTTATTACATTCATCCAATCCTTCTTACTCCTTTCCATGGCAAGCTGTATGTAGGGCATCACCGTCGTCAATGGCTACTTTTCATCCTCTCGGGAAAATGGTCCTATGCGCTGTCACTGCATGCCTAATCGTCTGGAGGCATCACCCGTGTCGATGGCTACATCTCATCCTCTCAGTGAAAATGGTCCAAATGCTCTGTCACAGCACGGCTAATCATCTGTCAGTTCTCAATCAGGTTGGAATAGAATCCCTTGATTCTTTTGCGTTTGTCACTAACGCCCAGCCTTCAGGAGTTTGAAGCTCGTCACAGTCATTCAATACCGGAATCCTACTCGGAATACCACAGACAAGGTTAGACTTTCCAGATTCTCGGAATCCTACTCAGAATACCACAGACAAGGTTAGACTTTCCGGATTCCCATGAATGCCGCCATCTATCTAGCTTATACCACGAAGATTCTGTTGGGAAATCTAAGAGATATGCGCCCGGCCTAAGGTAGAACGGAAGTGGTTGTCAGTCACGCGCGTTCTTAGGTGAGAATGATGATGAGTGTCACGGATAATTATATTCATCAAGTTGAAGTGCAACGTATATCTTGGAATAAGAATAAAAGAGAATTGAATAGAAAATAATAGTAATTGTATTGAAACTTGAGGTACAGCAGAGCTCCACACCCTTAATCTATGGTGTGTAGAAACTCCACCGTTGAAAATACATAAGTGAAAGGTTCAGGCATGGCCGAATGGCCAGCCCCCATGAAGGTGATCAAAAGACCGAATGGTCGAGAGATGTCTAATACAATAGTTAAATGTCCTATATATACTAGACTAGCTACTAGGGTTTACAGAAGTAAGTAATTGATGCATAAATCTACTTCCGGGCCCCACTTGGTGTATGTTTGGGCTGAGCTTGATCTATCCACGAGCTGAGGCTTTTATTGGAGTTGAACGCCGAGTTATAGCGTGTTTCTGGCGTTCAACTCCGGGTTGTGACGTGTTTCTGGCGTTTAACTCCAGACAGCAGCATGTACTTGGCGTTGAGCGCCACTTTACGTCGTCAATTCCCGAATAAAATATGGTCTATTATATATTGCTAGAAAGCTCTGGATGTCTACTTTCCAACGCTATTGAGAGCGCGCCATTTGGAGTTCTGTAGCTCCAGAAAATCCATTTCAAGTGCAGGGAGGTCAGATTCCAACAGCATCAGCAGTCCTTTGTCAACCTCCTTCTCAGAGTTTTGCTCAAGTCCCTCAATTTCAGCCAGAAAATACCTGAAATTACAGAAAAACACACAAACTCATAGTAAAGTCCAGAAATGTGAATTTAGCATAAAAACTAATGAAAACATCCCTAAAAGTAGCTAGATCATACTAAAAACTACCTAAAAACAATGCCAAAAAACGTATAAATTATCCGCTCATCAAGCTACCTTCTTGCATTTTTATCTGTTCTTACTGTATGAGAATTGAATTAGTGGAGCTTGATTTGTAATTGTTTTGAAGAGCTTATTTATTCTTGATCAAGTGGACAAGAATCATATAGTTGCATTCACATATATAGGTTGCAAGCATTACATGAGTTTTTACATGTTCCTACTCATTTATTTTATCTCCTTCAACTAACCATGAAGACATGCTAATGTTTAGGGGACAAAGGTTTTGCGGATAGTGAATTTCGAAGATGTTATCACCATACAGAAGATGATGGAGTTGTGCCTATGTAGCAGAGATTCTCCGTACCTTGGTAGCACAAATATTGCCACGTGTAACGAGCTGAATACGTACTTGCACCTTGTTGATGGATTTGTGAGTTCACCGCAAAGAGATTTTTTCGGCGGTGATAGCCACCACCACCACCTAGACTGGTGGTACTAAACTAAATTTAAATAATCACAAGAGAGAAAAAGAAAAGTAAAGAATATATACCTAATTGTTATGGTTAACATTCAACTTAATTGTAATTATAAACACTATATATATCACAATGGATAATTTACTCTTTATTTTAGAGAGAGTATGATAGCATTCACCAAATATTTATTAGCATTTATACAACTAATTACATTAATGAACAATATATAGAATTTTAACTAAGAATTAGAAACTAAAACGAAATTGTTGAAAACCTTAATTACTGAATGTTATATATTCCATTTAGTATATAATTTCCGATTGATTAATTAAGAATATGTCAAACTTTCACATTAGTATAAGAATGTACGCACCAAAATTTTAAAACATTGATAACATGGATCAATATTGCATTCTGATTGCTCTCAACATACATGCTTATATTTATGTATCGTTAATTATATGTGGATCTACCCTGTAATGAATCATTTGATTAATAATAAGTGTGGAGAACTAATTTTTAGTTAGTTAATATTATTAATGAATTTTAATATTTAAATTTATAATTTAAAATTTATAATTAAGTATTTATGATTTAAGATTTATATTTTAAAATAAACAAAATTATTTTAAAATAATTAAAAATATTAATTACCTAACATTATTAACTAAAAAGTTAGAAATTCGAATCTCACATTATAAATAAAAAATATCCGATGGCCGATTTTTAGGAGTTGCCCATAAGTAAATCATCTGCAGCCAAGTTTGAAAACTATTTACACATCATTATGAGAATCCTTAAGCATTCAATAATCGTAACGTTGAAAGAAACTAAAAAGTGGTGGGTCACCACGGTACCTCAATAAGGAAGCACTACTATGCTATAAATATGACACCCCATGTTTTTGTGTTAATTTCATACTATAAACCATACGCTTTCTCTCTTGTTAATAGTTATTATCTATCATTGTTACTTCACAAATAGTTTTATTATTTCATCACCTACCTATTTGTGACCAAGTGTTTGTCAGTTGTCACCATATATATATTATATAGAAATGGAGCTTAGTTTTATGCACAAACTTGGGGTTGTTTGTCTCATATTATTGGTCTTAAATAGTGCAGTGTGCTGTTTTGCGGATTCATATAGGAAATCAAGAGCATCTTATTACAATACCCCTGATGGCTACGGGAATCCATGTATAGCCCTACTCTTTCATTTTATTTCTTTCCGAAGACAAAATCAATATGTGCGGTCTTCCATTTTTAGTTTCTTTAACCTACTAATTCAATTACATATTTTTACTTCATATTTTTAAATATTAATTATTAATTAAGAATTAAAAATTATAAATTTTAATAATCTTTTAATATTTTCTATTTATATATACATTCTCTCTCTTAAGTTTTATATATCTTAATTATATACTTATTCATTTTTTAACAAGAACTTTTGATATTTAAATCGAACTTAGCGATGACGATATATAAATTTTGGATAGACTGAATTTATTGAAATACATGAAGACAAACCAAAAACAATTCATAAACTTTATATTTAATCATTAAATTTTAGAAAACTAATTTTTTCATAACATTAGAATAATCAAAAGCTCTTGTAATAATGAATTCCACGATGTATTTATAACCTGTAAAAAGGTCTAAAATTTAATTCCAACATATCTTATAATATTAAAAATGTAATAACAATGGTTTGTGGATGAATATATTAATATCTTTAGGGGGAGCTTGTGGCTATGGCGAGTACGGAAGGACTGTCAACGGTGGCAATGTTGCAGCCGTGTCCGGTGATATTTGGAAAGGTGGAAGTGGTTGCGGCGCATGTTATCAGGTAATTTTATTTAGAGAAAATGGCTAATAGGTCCTTAATCTTTTGGTCCACATATATTTAAATTTTTGAATATTTGAAAATACATTTAAGTTTTCGATATTTTTAAAATTTAGACAAATTAATCCCTCTATCCATTTGAATCTGTCAGACCCAACAAAAAAAATCAAATGTGACTTTTGTTGTATTGACCTGGCCAATATACGAATGTACACGTTGAAGAGTTTTTAAAATGAGACAAATTAGACCTAGAAATCAATATATTTAGATTTTGAGAAGGTCAAAAATTTAAATATATTTTTAAATTTTCAAGAATTTAAATATCTATAAATAAAAAGGTCAAGGACTTATTTATTCATTTTTCTTTTATTTATTTTCCATTTTTTAATGACGAATGCTAAATGATATATATAATTTTTAATTAATTAGGTTTACCAAATTAAATCTAGAAATAATATATAGTGAATATGTATTTACCAATTAATTACAGGATAAATTGATAATTCAGATTCGGTGTAAAATAGCACAATATTGTGACGAAGATGGAACACGTGTAGTAGTAACAGATTACGGTGAAGGAGACAGAACAGAGTTCATAATGAGCGAACATGCATTCTCAAATTTGGCACGTGACTCAGCTGCTTCTGCAAAGTTGATGAAATATGGTGTTGTGGACATTGAATACAAGAGGGTCTCTTGTAAATACTCTAACCGCAATGTTCTTGTTAAGATCCATGAAAAGAGCAATAATCCTTATTACTTTGCTATGTTGCTTCTCAATGTTGGTGGAAAATGTGACGTTGCTGCTGTTCAGTTGTGGCAGGTACGTATAAATAAAATATATACATATACACATTTATTTAATTTACTAAATATTTTTTATATCAATGTAAATATTACTTAATTATTTGACACGACAAATAGTTTAAGAGAATCTCTGAAAATTTAAATTGATGATAACTAAGTGTTCACTCTAAAATTCTTATTAATGTATCAATTTCTAATGTCTAAACTAATAAAGGATTGAATAAATATCGAAGTTGCCATTCATTTTCCATTTATTTAATTGCTTGTGTTCTTGTGTGTTTACATCGATGTAATGTTATCATCAATGTTATTACAGGAAGATCACAAAGAATGGAGTCCACTGCGAAGGGTGTATGGAACAGTTTTTGATTATGAGAACCCACCAAGTGGTAAAATCACCTTAAGGTTCCAAATGGATTGTGGTGAAAGGCTTGTTTGGGTGCATCCCAAGAAACCTATCCCCAGTGATTGGAATGCTGGGGAAGCATATGACACTGGCCTTCAGTTCTAACTTTCAAATCAATTAGAATTGCAGACACATGATGACATCTCTATTTGCATTGGAATCTTAATATGAGAGTACTGGCAAAAAATATTTATAATATAATATAATAAAATATATGGCTCACATCAATTATTTAATGTTAATAATTATATATTTGTGTATAGATATATGTTATTAAATTTATTTTAATAAATAATTTATATTTTAGTATATATTTTATATGAATAACTAATTTGGTAATTAATTTTTATATACATATAATATTATTATAGATTTTAAATGTGATCCCTCATTAATGACATTTTTTGTTGGACTGTCAAAATTTAATACTTGTTCTCTTTAATTCTATTCAAAATTCTTTTCATTGTTAATGACTAATTTTTTGTCGCAAATCTGAATTTTATTTAAAGGTTTATTGTTGGCCAATAAATTAGTATATACATAAGGTAAAATTCGAATAATCAACATTTACTTTAAATGGATAAGTGAGTTGGTCACTCAACTGACCTAAATTAATTAATTTTATCTTTCTATTTAGTATTACATAGCGTATAATGACAAAATTCACTAGCAATCCAATGTAATAGTTGGTCTAAGAACACCTCTTCTAAATGCATGTTGGCCCATAAGAAGCATATATCTTAATACATACTAAGATTAGATTCGCAATAAAATAAGATAGGTCCTACTCAAATACTTTTAAATTCTTATATCTGAACATTCTAGATAAAAACACATCTTTCATTTGTGATATAAAACCTTAATCTTATACTTTTTGGACGAAGAGTGATTTAAGAATTCAAATTTCTTGCAGAAATTACCCTTGCTACTAATTTATTAGATTATTGTCAACTAATAATTCGCCTTATTCCTTTCGAGAACCACCCCAACTTAGGATCTAAGTTAACACCTCCTTAATATCAATATCATTTCTAAAAAACCATTCTTACAAATATTCTTTTCCTTAATTACTATCCCAATCCCTTTAAAGTTAGATTTTTGCCTCAAACTAATCCCTAAAATTAATAATTATTCAATTATGTTCTCGAAATTACACTTTAGAACTCATAGTAATCCTTCAAGCAGTTTGTGTCTATCATTGGCCATTGAAAAGCTGAGGTGAATTGCTTCCAACTACGTTAGCACTCCAAAAATGACGTTGTATTGGATTTGGTGCGTGTTTTGGTTAAAACGACATCGTATGGTGTGTTTGATATATTTTTTCTCCATGATGTTAAAATTCCAACTTCTGTCCCTCTTCCTTCCACTAAAAAACAAAGATTCTTGTTCTTTTCCTACTCTTTAATACTGTTAATCTAAGCTGATGTGTCGTGCGATTTTTCTCTAGAAAAAATCAAGTCAAATGTGGCGTGCATAATCATCATCGTTGTTGCATTGGTCTGTTGATCCACATCGTCTCTGTTAAGGTAAGTGTTTGGGAAAGAGAAATATGCATTTTTTATGTGTTATGTTTTTTCTTCTATTCCTTAACTACATCTTTTTAAGTGGTTTAATATAGTCTTACTTCTTATTTTTTCTATAATAGGTGCTATGTTTTTTCTTCTATTCCTTGACTACTATGCGTACACTCACTTCTCTCAGTCACCTTATTCTCCCTGCTTAAATAGCTTCTGCCTCTTCTCTATTCTTTTATCTTCTTTTACAAAATCGAATCTCAACACTTTGAATCTCTCAATTTTAACGCATATCACGTTATTTTTTTCCCCTAATCTCTCTCTCTCTCTCTCTCTCTCTCTCTCTCTCTCTCTCTCTCTCTCTCTCTCTCTCTCTCTCTCTCTCTCTCTCTCTCTCTCTCTCTCTCTCATGTATGTATCTGTATGCATATTTATTTAGGCTTCTTCTCTTTTTATTTCACATCCAATCTTTAGAGAATTTTTCTGAGGTGAATATTTTTTTAATATATATTTTTCGAAATTTGTATTATTGGAAAGGCTAAAAATTAGATTTTTTCATTTCTCTCAACCTTTTTTTTTCAATTTTGGATTAAGATAAAATTTAGACCATCTCCAGTAGGGAACTCATCCCAGTTTCTATTTATAGCCCACCTGTCATAAAAAGTAATTTCATCTCAATTTTTGTGTCATAAATAGTAAATAGGAACTCAAAGCATCTCTCTCTTCTTAGGAACTAACTTTAGTCCCTGTTGTGGTCCCACTTAATTAATTAATTAAAATACTTAAAATTAATATAATTAATTTTTTTCAATAATATAATTTAAATTTATAAATTTAAAAATAATTCACTATTAAAAGATATTAATATTAAATAAATTCATATATAACAATAATACACAATATATAATTCGGGATTACATTAATTTGTAAAATTACTTAATACAAAGAAAAACATAATAAAGCTCTGTAATTGACGACAAGCATTGTGAAATTGCCATATGTGTTCAATCAAGTCCTCTTTCAATTGTCTATGTTGCTGCCTATTTCGAAGTTGGGCATTTCTTTAGAAAAATTGATGGTATGGTGCAAAATCTTCTTCTCTCAACTGAGATTGTGATAAGCCATTTTCGACATCATCATACTCTAAGTCTTGAGCGAAATTTTCTGCATAAGTGTCTCTTTCATCCTCAACAATCATATTATGCAATATAATACAAGCTCTCATTATGTTGGCAAGCTTTTTCTTTTCCCAAAAGCGAGCTGGACCATGTATAATTGCAAAGCGTGCTTGCAACACTCCGAATGCTCGCTCCACATCTTTTCTTTGCCCTTCTTGATATTGTGCAAATAACTTGCGTTTTTCTTCTTGTGGCTTTGAGATTGATTTGACAAATGTGGCCCATTCAGGATAAATACCATCTACTAAATAGTATCCCATAGTATAATTATTACCATTAATAGTATAATTTACCTCCAGAGCACGGTCATTTAGAATATCATCGAACACTGGAGAACAATCTAACACGTTGATATCGTTATTTGAACAAAAAACTCCAAAGAACGCATGCCATATCCAAAGGTCTGAAGATGCTACAACCTCAAGTACTATGGTTGCAACCCCACGATAACCACTCATGTACATAACTTTCCACGCCTTTGGACAATTTTTCCATTGCCAATGAATGCAGTCAATGCTACCCAACATGCCACGGAAGCCACGACCCTCCGCCATTTGTAGCAGGCGTCGTACGTAATTTGGATTGGGTTTTCGCAAGTATTCATCCTCGAACACCAAAATGACACCTTCAACAAACTTTTTCAAGCATTCAATTGTAGTGCTCTCGCCTATGCACACATAATCATCAACAGCATCAGCTGCTATGTCATATGCTAACATCCGTATCACAACGGTACATTTTTGGAGTGGCAACAAGCCTCTTCTTCTAGTTGCATCAATCCTCTGTTGGAAATACGGATAGACGGTTGAGAGAGCAGCTACTATCCGAAGGAACACATGTTTTCTCATTCGAAATCTTCGTCGAAAAATGTCAGCATTATACACCGGTTCATCTGCAAAGTAATCTTGAAAAAGGCGATCATGTTCTGCTTCTCGATCTCTGTTGATCCATCTACGAGTAGTTGGGATAGAGCTTCTATCGATATCTTCTTCTTCTGAATCTTCGAGTAAACACTCATCGATCCAATTATCTATGAGTGTGTTATCTTGCCGTCTTTTTTTGCCATACAAAGCCTCATTAAACATAAAATCAAAATTTCTAGCTATATCTAGAAATGTAATTTTTAGTTTTCTTTCGAGGTGAGAAACAAGAGTTGAAGTGAAGTTGCGGAGCCATTGATAGTTGATATTTATAAGTGTGTCTGCAATAAGTACCTACTCCTCAACGGCTAGTTTTACAACGGCTACTTAACGACTAGTTTTACAATGACTCATTATACAACGACTACTTAATGGCTAGTTTTGTAATGGTTAGTTTTGCAACGGCTAATTTTGCAACAGTCACTTTCATGAACAATAACGGCACAATAATATAGACTAATTTAAAAAATTACATTAGAAATAAATAAAACAAACTACATCACATACTACATAACTCTATTATTACAAGGAACCATTAAGTAAACCACTTGGCGATTATTTTCTCACATGCAATTTCATGAAGCGCTCGTCATTTTTCACTCATTGTAGACGTGTCAGCATTAAGTATTTGTATATCCATTTTCCTTTCTCTTTCTTTGGCCATCCTTTCCATTTCCCTTTCTTTTGCATTTATCTCTATTTCTTTAAGATACCTCTGAGTTTGTAATTCTTGTTTTTTCATTGCCGCTTGAATTTGTAACTCCTTTTCTTTGATTGCCATAATCTTTGCTCTATGTTCCCTCTCCTCTTCTCTTTCTTTTTCCCTATCTATTAGTTCTTTTTCTCTAACATTCTTAATATCTTCCATGAGAGAAAATTTTTTAACAACTGATGATTTCTTTTCGCTAAAATCTTCAGACATTTGTGCTTTTTCCTTACCTTTTCGCTTGCTCTTCTTTGATCCTTGTGGGCGAACGGGAGAGTCCACACCGGGTTCGTCAGCCAATGGTGTTTCTTGGTTTGATGAGGATGAGTATGCTCCAATTGCACTAACCTTGGTTCTCTTTGAGCCGCCACTCTGTGTAGGTAGTTGGCTTCTTCATTTTTGCTCCAACCTAAGCATGTTCCAATGCCTCTCAAAAGTGAATTTTTGACCATAATTTGTGGAATAAAGTTTATAGGCCAACTCCTTTATATCATCAGCGTTCGAACCACTCCTTATGTTTCGACTAGCTTGATCGTAGCAACCAGCAAATTGTGCAACAGCCTTGTTGATCTTATACCATCGTTTCTTACATGTAACTACTCCCCTTGTCATGTCATAGCGAAATTCTACACAGTAACTATGAATTCGACTCCAAAATGTTTTTCCCTTTTGATCGGTACCAACTATAGGGTCAGTTGAACATTTAACCATGTACTGCTCAACATCTCATCCTCTTTCTAATGCCAGTTTTGAATACTATCTTGCCTCCAATCTTCAATATCATCATCATTGAGGTTGATAGCATCTAATCCACGAGGGTTGGCAAAATCTGAATATTATAAATTTGGACTAGATTGTATAGGAGTATGAGAAGATGGGTTAGAAGAGCCACCAACACTAGATGAGTTATGTCTTGATGCACGGAATTGAGTTGGAAACGGCAAAGATGTTGGAGTAACATTTCTGATAAAGGGGTTAAATATGGATGAAAATGGAAAATGTGATTTTTGTGAATTTTGATTTTGCGGTTGGAATATAGGAAATTGATTATTATAAGGAGCTTGAAAATTGAAATTAGAAAGATTTTGTGGATTTGAATTTTGAAATGTATTCGGTAGTGTGAAGTTTTGATTTGGGACTTGAGAGTTTGAGGTTTGAGATTGTTGGGTATTTAGAATTTGAGAAAAATTTTGTAAGTAATTGAAGAAAGAGTTGAGTTGGTTTGGATCCATTTTTTCGAACAAAAAATAATATTAGCAGAATTTTGAGTTCGTAAACTTGGAAGAAGATGAAGAAAAGTAGTAGAAAGTGTGAGAATAGAAGTGTATCTAAATGGTATATATAGAGTAACAAAATATTAATTTATTAATAATAACGGTAACATAGTAACAGCTAGTTTTTAATGGCTAGTTTTGCAACGACTAATTTTGCAATGGCTAACTAAATATAATAAATAAATCATTAATTAAATAAAAATTTAATCTTTTAATTAATTAATTATTATAATTATTAATAAATTAAATATAATTTAATTATTTTATAATTTTAAAATAATTAAATCATATTTAATTTATTAATAATTATAATAATTAATTATATATGTAAAGTATAATATATCTAACGTGAGCTCACATATGTATTATGTATATAAAGTATTAATTTTATTAATAAAATATTATTTCTTTGAAAGAAAGAGAGTCCCTCAGGACTTCTATTATTTTGAAGCTCGTGAAAAAACTTACTTTTTGTTTACTTTAATAATAGGTCCTCATATTTTACTAACACACAGTAAATGAGATTCTAAATTCTTCTATTATAGTTATTCTTATATATTGAAAATTTTTTTAGGATGTACTTTTAATTGATATCACAAAGGAATAACGAAAATTGAAATTTGAAACCGACTGCCTTGAGACTTACAATCTTGTTATCAATTCTCATGATATTGTTGATTATGTAAATTCTTTAGTACTTAAAGTCCTCAATATCATGGCTTAAAAAAAGACTAGAAAATTAGTGAATCGACCATGGGATTAGTCCGGACAAAACATTGAACCGAATCAAAAAAGAACAGGTGAAAACTGATTGACTCCAGCTGGTTTTAATAAAAATCGATGAACCGGCGGATTTGAGAAACCCGCACTGGTTCAACTTAAAAAAGAAACCCTAATCCAGCGAAGGATCCCCTCCCCAACCCACTCCCTCGCTCTCTGAGACAGATCTGAAACGGGCCAAACGCAGAGGAGCTCTCAACGCGGCGCCTCAACCCTCTCACTCTCACAGAGTCGCTGTCGCCGACACCGCACGGTCGCCTTTCGTCGCCGGTTCCTCTGCGTTCGCCAGCTCCTGCGCCTTCACTGCTGACGCGTTGGCTGTACCTCCGTCCACGTCGCGTCGTCCCTGCGTCTTCACTGCGTCCGCCAGCTCCTGCACCTTCACTGCGTCTCGTTGCAAGTGTGCGTCTCTCGTCGTCGTCGTTGCGTCCTCATCGGGCTGGGCCTGCCGGCGCTGCTGCCTCCCCTTGCCAGTCTCTGCTTCCCCGTGCTTGGTCTCCCTCTTCTCTGCCCGCGTTGTGCCTTCACATCATCAGGTAAGCTTTTAAATTTTTTTAAGCTATTCAGTTACTGGATTATAATCTGTCTAACTGATTAATTGATTAACTGATGTTGATTAACTGATTCAGTTGATTCTTGATTATAATTTGTTGATTCTTGGCAGATTATTCACATTTTATTTTTACAGGGTAATATATGTAGGTTTAGTGATTGATTGATGTTTTCTCTCTCTCTCTCTCTCTCTCTCTCTCTCTCTCTCATTATCGGGGTTTAGGGTTGATTTGTTGCTGTTTTAATATCATTATGGTGAATTGAGCTGCTGTTTTTATATTGTTGGTGCTGTTTTGTTATTGTTCTGTGAATTTATATTGTTCTTCTCATGTTTATTCTGTTGAATAATCTGTGATGGTTTGGTTTTGTTTGCAGGGTTTAAACTAGGAGTATTTGGCACTTCTCAGGTTCTAAGCTTTTCGTCTAAAGGTTCAAACTTTTGAAACTCTATTGCTTTCTTCTATCCCCTTTATCTGCAGCACACTACTTTAACAAATAATGATTTGGTGGAATTAGTTCATATTCTGTGCATGAAGGACTTATGATCATATGCTTTTGAAAGTTCTAGTTATAGTTGTCTTTTATGGGAAGTGTTATAAACAAGTCTCAATTAGTTATTTTTAGAAATTGAGACAATTGTTGTAAAAATGTTAGTGATAATATGTATTCCAAATTTTAATTTTAAGTTTTTGACTATTTTATATTTTTTATTTATGTGGGACCAAGTTAATCGGTTCAACTAATGATTAACTGGTTGAACCAGTGATTCAGTAGTCTGACCGGTTTGATCACTGTTTCGATTCTGACAACTATGTTGTTAGGTCATGCATCATGCTTATCTTGAATTGTTATTATTATTTTGTAACCACTTGAGTGATGGTAATTGTTGCACGTGCTTGTGTAGCTGCCAATGTTACCAGCGTTGAAAGAGGTCCAATTGCTAGAAACACTTTTTTCTGTACAATTTAATTTACTATTCTGTAGACTGTAGAGTAGCCCTTTCTATTCTTTCTTGGTGCTTTGGTGTCTCTGTGTTGAATATACTGTCAAATTTTGTTCCCTCAAATGAGTACTTGACTAGTTGTAGGTTACTGGCTTTGAATAAGATTGCAATAGAGGGAAACGATTAAGGAAGTGAATGACTAGTTTTCTAAGAATGCATTTGAGATTGATTAAAAAAGAGGGCGTTTCCATCCCTTGCCACTCAAAGTCCTTTTGAATGGGAAGGAGGCAATGTCATTATCCCCTTTTTCTTTACTCATTAAACTTACAATTCATTTGACACGATGACATGATCCATACTACTCTATTCCATTCCTTTTCAATCTATTCCTTTATGAGCTGCTCTTCCATCTATAGAAAACCCCGTATATCCTCCCTATATATTGGCTCATAATTATGTTGATATACCTGTCAGAGTTAGTACAAAATTTCATTTTCTCAAACGGAAAGTTGCTCCAACAGCTGCTAAAGCCTCATCAAGACACGTTTTCTTAGTCCTCCTTTCTCCCGTCCAGATTTGAATGGCCATGCTTGCATGCATTAAAAAAAAATCATGGTTTCATATCTTTTGTTAATACAATGCTATTGTGCAGAAACTAAAATATTTCTATAACTTCTTTGGCTATGTCAAACTTTTGAAACTTTCAGTTTTCTGCATTATGATAAATGAATTTTGGCTATCGAGCTCAGAAACTGTCAGCAATGAATACTTTGGGCTGAGTAGGTGACATGGAGTTTCGATGTTTCAAAATGCAAATGAAGTATTGCTAGTGAAACTGAACTGAGATTATATATATAATATGTTTATTGAATGTTGTAAATCATCAATGGATTACAGTTACATATGTTTGAACTGGTACTATAAAATACTAAAAATGTGCTTAATTGGGAAATCATTAGCACTTTGTTGGGAACCCTACAAATTGGGGAAAATACAAGTGGGATATCAAATGGTAGTGGAAGTGTTAGAAGCTCCACAATATCTCCAAGAGAAACGCTCAAAATAATCAAATACAACTAATTAATCCCTTCTACATTTGCTTAACGGTAACATAACTCTCGCAACTAATTAATGAGTCCTATGATAATTTTCTCTTAAAAGTTCTAAAAAGGTTGGTCTTTAATCCTTTTTCTGCATATTGGTTGCATGCATATTCTGTTAAACATTGCAACCAATGACAATTTGGATGGATTGCATGCAATATGGACTAAGAATGAGTTTTTTCCTAGTGTTAAGTGGGGTTGGCTAAATGGATTAAATAATGCCATGTCTTTAGCCAAGCCATTTATGTCAAATGCTTAATATCCAAACTTTTCTTAATGATGTTATATTCTCTGGTTTATTCCTCTAGTATTTTATATTATTTCTTGTCATTTATACATACGGTTCTTATATTAAGACTTACTCTTTATGCTTTGCATACTTCAGTATATCTGTTTATTTTCCCTGCATCCAATTATGATACTTGTTTTCATTTACTTCTTTCTTCCACTTGTTTTGAAATTTTAGTTAGTTTTAGTCAAACTTTTGTGATGCATTTCATCTCGTATGGTTTATTTTGTTCTTTCTTTCAATTCCTATCAGTTAGATGATTAAACAAACATGACTTTTCCTGATGGTCGAAACTCTCCCAAGCAAGCCTAGATGAAAATATGAAACATGTACATATGTCTATCACTAATCTTTTTCTATTCTTTGTGGCAACAAGCTTAGTGTAGATCTCTCAAATTGGTAACAATTTGTTTGTGTGCTGCAAACTTTATTAAATTGGAAACTACGAACTAGTTTTGTTTATAGTGAGGTAGAATGTGGAAAATGGTATATTATACGATAGATTGTGTGCTGATATACAGTGCCAAATCATTTACACCATCTCAAATAGCCATGATACTCTTTATGCTACCAACATTGTTTTTGGTAACACTAGGCAATGAGTTGGTAGCTCTTGTTACCTTGAGGCAGGTTTATCATTATCCTAGTACAGAGTACATAAATTTTGTTTATAGTTTTAGAAAATTATGTTCCTATCTGCTGGCTGTAGTACATATTTATATTTTTGTTTATGAATTTTGCATTTGTAATCACTTTTTGTCGTCACTCTTGTTGAACCTCTCAGATATTTTGCTTGCAAGCTGTTTTTAGCATAAGCTAATCCAAGCATACCTAATCCGCTCAAGAAGATTATTGACCCCCCCCCCCCCCCCCTTTTCTCTCTCTCTCTCTCTCTCTCTCTCTCTCTCTCTCTCTTGTAATTGTAGACCTTAGAGTTACAGAAATAATATGGATCAGCAAAATCAAAATAACACTCCAGATGGTTCTGGTGATGTGCCTTTGAAGCGCAAACATGGTCGTCCAAGGAAGTACCCACGACCAGATTCAGAAGACGGTTCCTATATTTCACATAGTTACAGGCAAAAGCTGAATTCTGTCAGCGGTGAGCCAGCGGTAGTACATCCTGGATATCAAGGGGCTAATGGAAATCAACACTTTCAAAGGAATCAAGAAAATGATGCCATGATTGGCCAGGCAGTTTCCGGTGTAATTGAGGCAGTATTTGATGCTGGATATCTGCTCAGTGTAAGAGTTGGTGATTCTGATACTACTTTGAGGGGATTAGTCTTCAAGCCTGGACGATACGTTCCTATCTCTTCTGAAAATGATGTTGCTCCAGGTGTTCCAATGATCCGAAGAGATGAGGTTCCCATTCCTTCTGGAACTGCTCAGTTTCAGAATCCTCTCCCAAAGGAAAGGAATGAACAGCATGCAAACATTAATAGAAATGAAATTCATGCAATGAATGGGTCACCGTCACTCCCTCTTGTACCTAGACCGGCAACTGGTTCTAGTAATTCGGTTGTCACTTTAGGAAAGAATGTACCTACTGTGGCAGGTCAAACTACTACTCAAATATCCGGACGTAATATAATCCCTGCTTTGCTCCAACCTGCCGATTTTTCAAATGGGTTGCCAGTTTCAACTCCACCGTCTCAAGTTATGGCCCAAGTTTCTGTAGGAAGTGGAGCAAGTGTTACCAAAGAAATTTCAGCACCTGATGGAAATCAAGCACTTACCTCTCAAACTAGCCAGAACATCTTGTTGAGCAGCATGCAGTGCGAAGCTGTTCCACACCATCAGTCTTCTAATCTGCCAAATGAAGAACTGAAATCAATGAGTGTTCCTAACGCACCCTTTGAGCAGTTGGTCACTGAGGTTGTCAAGAGGATCGAAGCTCCATCAGATGCCATGGATATTGACACTGACAACAGTAAGTCAGATGACAAGACGCAACTGAAGGAACCAAGCTGTAGACAAGAAGAAAAAGACAATGACATGAATCAACCCGTTTTAATTAAGCCTCTAGAAGATGTACAATCTCATCCTCAGAAAAATTCTGCATCTGCTCCCCAACCTTCTGACTTTACCAAGACTGGCAAAATGACCGAGTTATTGCAGGTAGAAACGTTGTTGACTTAAAATTGTTATGCAAGTAAGATGGGAGCTAGGATGATGTTAGGAACCAAAACTTAAACTTGATGAGTAGTCCATCGCACGTATATGTTGTGAACTGTGTACTGATACATGGCTATAATTTGTTAAGATGTTGCAGGAGAACAAACCGGAGAATCAGGCATCCAAGCTGCAGAGCTATACCAATTGGATGATGTAAGTAATTTGGGAACCGGACTAGGAGATGGAACAACTGTTCAATCAACAAAACCTTTAATTTAATCAGTTATTTGTAGCTAATGTGCCAGCCGGGTTATCTATCATAAATTAGGCAAAATTTTCTGGCATATTTGAAATATATAGGTCTAGGTATCTCAAGGGTCTTGAATAATTTTAAACTTGCATATCTATGCCCTGTTACATTGCCATTAATTATTTTAAATTATAGACGCAACCTTCAAGTCGGGATGCTAATTACTTTATTCACAGAGAAATTATGTTCATACACAAGTGTCTCTCTACCCATGCAGTAGGACTTGGCTTTGTGGTTCCAATGTGATGGTTTAATTTTCTACTATATAACTAACAGGAAAACATTTTTTATTTTCTTGGGTATATAAGAACCACAATTTAATATTTATTGATCCGTATCCTTATAGGTCGGTAACTGCTCATTATATCTCAGGAAGAATCAGTCAAACGTTAAGATAACAAACTCGATTCTAACTAACGGATACCCGTTCCACTTCCGCTAATAAATCCACTAATAAATCGGTAACCAGACAAATAGAAAATGGTCAATGAACTCAACGATCGACTATTATATCTGAGGCTAAAGAGGACGGGCAGGCATCATCAGCAACATACACACTTTACCTTTTACTCGCTTAATAAGATTTGAAAGACGATTATTTGATTTAAGCGTCACGCACGGCACGCGACAGCCATTCTCCTCACAAAAGACGACTATAGTGCGAATTGTCATTCCACGGAGAAACATTTATAAATCTAAAATCATATATATATATTGTTCTTGCCTAGGGCTCAGGCCGCGGTATAGGTCAGTGGCGGCTAGAAATGCTTGTGCGTCTGTTCTTGCTAAAGATCGTGCCACCAGTGCGAGTCTCGTCCGAACAGTGGAGAGTACCTGTAAAAAAGACTCCAATGTTTAAGTTAATTTATGCGCAGGAATTAATAACGATTACAGTGAGTAGTGAATTCTGGATGTGTCTGTATTCGTCCCTTTGGCTATCTACAGAGCGCTACTTATGGTTGGAGAGATCTATTACCCGAGATTCCTAGCCTTATATCCGAGCTAAAGCTCGGATATCTCTCCTGTGGCTAAGTAACCTGGTTTTGACCTGGTATATTGCGTTCTGTTTGTTGGATGTGGTTTCTGTGAAGTATGACGTCAGACCGGGTTTTTAGGTATGGATCGCAGCCCCCAAGCTTGACTTGCTATGGTCGGGAGCAAGTTGAGGTTTTGTTAGTGTTGTCCGACGTTATACTTTGTTTGACCTATGTCCGAGCCCCAAAGCATGACTTGGTTCCGACCTTGACATTGAAGATTTGCCTTTAGGAGCGTAAATAATTGAAGATAAAGCATGATTTTAGAGAAATAAAAATAAAAATAACAAAAAGATAAGAATTAAAGAAAACTAAAAAATAGAATATGAGGAGTTGCATTTATTAGTGCTTCAGCCTCGAAAGGATGTTTGGGGATAGCTGTTAGTGGGTCCTTGGATCAAGGTAATCATGGCTATTGGTGTGGTTAATCATGTCAACAATTTTTGATTCAACGGTTGGGGATTAACCGTAAGTTTAATCGTGTGATAGTGTTTATTGCATTGGAAACCTCTGTGGTGTGTAGGGAGGTTTTTTTTTCACTGTACTTCTGTAGAAAGAAGATGGCATCCAAAGGTCAGTGTCTTTTGCTTCTATTCTTCCTTCTTTTCTTTGGTTCTCATGATGAAAAAACCAGAGGATAAAGTGGTTGAGGTTAAGGATGGCCTTTATAAATGGATTCACACAGACGTTAAGTGTCGTGCGTCCCTCTATCAGAACCCGAAAATGCTGGCTTCGCTTAATGCTTCGGACTAAGTTCGCAAGGACATCGGTTGTGGCATTGAGTTGATTGCTTGCAATGGGGAAGATAGGGTATGTGAAAAAAGGCGGATTGGGCGTATTTTTATGCTTATACCTGTTCGTTCTCTGAGTTGAATTTGAAGCTTCCTTTCACCAATTTCGAATGCATGGTTTTGACCCAATTGAACTGTGCTCCATCTCAGCTTCATCCCAATTCTTGGGCTTTTCTTCGTGGTTTTGAGATTCTAATGATGTTTTTAAATCACACACCCTCGTTGAACCTGTTTTTCTTGCTTTTTCAATCGAAAAGAGTCCGCAGAGGTCTCTGGATAAACTTGAGTAGTTACCCAGGGCGCGCTTTGTTTTCCTTATTCAATTCTTCTTTCAAAAGTTTTAAGGAAATGTTTGTAAAAATCCGTTCTTCTGAGACTGAGTATCCCTTTTTTCTTGATGATGAACTGGGGAAAAATTTTTCTCTCTATTGGTGTCCTGAACCCATGCAAGTTCTTGATGCCTTAGAGAGATCTGGGAAGGATGATCTAATTTTGGATTATCTGATTGATGTGCTTTCTTCTGGTAAATTATTGTCCATTGCCAAGCTTCTTAAGGCTGAGACTGATTCTGATGGGTTGAGTGAATATATTGGTGAGTATTTTTGTTGGGTTTGCCTTGTGTTGGTCATTTGTATGTTATACTGAAGAGGTATATGTGTTTATTTTTTGTTATTAGGTGGGAGGGTTCCGAGCTTGTCCTCAGCAAATATGAGATCGTTTTTGGAGAAGAAAAGGGAAGGAACATATGCTTCTGCGAGTAAGGTTTTGAAGGAAGATAACGCTGATGTCGCTCAGTCAAGTGCACATCCGCGTGGGGAGAAGAGGAAAAGTCCTGAGCCGGAAGGTTCACTCGAGATTCTCTCTGGTTTTGACTTTACTGCCGGCTCCAGGATCAGGAGTGGTGTTAGGAGGCAAATACCATTGCATGAATTTGTGTCTGAGGGGAGTTCAGAATCTGTATGGAGTGATCGGTTTCCATTTTCTGCTCTTTCGGATAAGGTCGGTTAGAATGCTCATGATGTTCAGCTTTTGAAAGATGTTGGCAAAGAGGTTGTTGGGCAGTATATGCATGTTAGTCTTTTTGTAATTTTGTTTTCCGTTATTCTTGGAAAATTTTGGTATTTTATAATAATGTTTTTTACAGGTTATTGCTACTAGGCTGCTTTTTGTTGTTCGTAGTGCTGAGCTTTTAGGCGCTCAGGAAAAGAAAGATGCTAAAATGGTCAAGCTTCTTGAGAAATCACTTTTTGAAAGAGATGAAGTGATTATGGATTTGACCAAGAGAATGAAAGATTTGGAAAATGGTGTTAGGAGTTTGCAAGGCCAGATTCGCTCCTTGCAGGAGCAGTTGAAGGAATCTGACTTGGAGAAAGAAAGATTGACTGCTCGGATTTAGGAGCTAGAAGATGGAGGCATAGAAATGTTTGTTGCCGGGTTTGACTGAGATGTGAGTCAGGTGTCTGTCTTTGCTCCTGACTTCGACGTCAGTCTGTTTGATGTTATGAAAATAGTTGTTAGGGGAATTTGGTGGATGATGAACTTGGGGATAAAGCCCAGGAAGAAAATGTGGATGTTAATGATAAGTGAATGTTTGTCTATTGTTGATCTTTGTAGACTTTGTTAGAGCTTTAGATTGCTCATTTTGTATTTTGGTATAAAGAATAGCTAAGACTCTGTATGCAATATGCCTTGCTATTTAATATGAATGCATGCTTGTTTTGCTAGATAGTATTTTTGAATGATGTCTAGTAGACTTGCTTGATTGATTTTGAAGTGGTCGGCCTCGTTAAAACCTCTCCGAATAAAATCCTTGTCATGGGAAAAAACTTCGGTCGTAGGAAAAAGAGTACCTTCCGATCTTCAAGAGGTTACAAATGTTCAAATATGATACAATTGTAATGAAGTAATATTCCAAGTATTTGGTAGATCAACTCCGTCCAGGGTTTGCAATGAATATGCACCTCGGCCGTGAACTTGTATAACTCGGAAAGGGCCCTCCCAATTGGTAGCAAGCTTACCCTCCCCAGGTGGCTTTCTGACATCCTCAAGGCGTCGGAAAATGAGGACTCCTCGTTGTAACATCCGAGGTTTGACCTTCGTGTTGTATTTGCGCTGGACCATAAGTTGAATCGCCTCATGTCTTATCCTTGATTCTTCTCGTACTTCTTCCAGTGTATCCAACTCGGCTTTCCTGGTTTGGTTGTTTGTATCTTCATCAAAATGATTCGTCCTGATTGATCCTTGGGATATTTCAACCAAAGTCATTGCGTCGGATCCGAACATTAACTTGAAAGGTGTTTTCTGAGTTGAACTTTGTGGGGTGGTGTTGTATCCCCGGAGGATTTTGGGTATCAATTCTGTCCACTGTCCTTTGGCGATTGTTACTTTTTTCCTTAGAGCCTACAAAATGACCTTATTAGCTGCTTCGGCGAGCCCATTGGATTGTGGGTGCTCGACCGAGGAAAAATGGTGATTTATATTTAAATTTTGTAGAAAAGAAACTATTTTCTTATCAGTGAATTGTCTACCGTTATCAGTGACAATATCCATAGGTAGTCCATATCGACATATAATAAATTTCCAAATGAAACCTTTTACCTTGTCCGACGTTATCTTGGCTAGTTGTTGGGCCTCTATCCATTTTGTGAAATAGTCGATTGCCATTAACAGAAATTTCACCTTACTTTTAGAAATTGGGAAAGGGCCGAGTATATCTAGCCCCCATCTGTGGAATGGCCATCCGATCTCTGTGGTGTGTAACGTCTCAGCTGGGTTATGGATAACTGGTGCGCACCTTTGGCAGCTGTCACATCTTCAGACCTTCTCGAGGCAGTCTTTCCTCAATGACGGCAAGTAGTATTCTGCTCTTAGTATTTTCGCTGAAAGGCATCAGCCTCTGATATGTGTGCCACAAATTCCTTCATGTGCCCCTTCCATTGCTAGGGTGGCTTCTTCATCTCCTAGGCACTTGAGTAAAGGTCGGGAGAAACCTCTTCTATAAAGATCATCTCCAATGATGGTGAAGAAGCTTGCTCTCCTCTGAAAGAGCTTCGGGCTTTTTTCCCTCTGTGGCATGTTTCCATGTTTTAAAAATTCGATGTAAGATGTCCTCCAATCCTGCTCCTGTGACATACTCATGACAAGGTTATTGCATATGCTAGGTTGTTCTAGTGTTATAGGTGGTATTCCTACTTTTCAAGATGTAGCTAACTTAGATAGCACATCGGCTCGATGATTGTCATTTCTATTTATATGCATTATTTCAAAGTGTTTAAATTACTGAGCTAAATATTTCACCTGTGCATAATATTGTTCTAACGAAGGTTCTCCTACCTGGAATATGTCGTATACCTATTGAACTACTAAGAGGGAGTCGCAATAGACCTTGATGTTTTGTATCCCGCACTCTTTTGCTAGGCGTATACCGGCTAGGAGTGCTTCATATTCAGATTGATTGTTGCTAATAAGAATCATGTACTTTATTGATTGCTCGGTTGAGATTCCTTCTTTATCCTTGAGGACTATCCCAGCTCCTCCGCCGTCTTCCTTGGATGCACTGTCCACATACAGCTCCCATTCTGGGTGTATATCTTCAGTTGATGATAGTTTTGCTACGAAATCGGCCAATGCTTGTGATTTCAATGAGCCCCGAGTTTGATATTCCACATCATATTCTGATAGCTCAATAGACCATTTGGTCATTCTTCCAGTGAGGTCGGGTTTTGTCAACACCTGCCTTAGTGGTTGGTTTGTTCGTACTATGATCTTGTGGCTTTGAAAATAGTGCCTTAGGCGTCTCGCTGTGATTACAAGGGCATAGGCCAGCTTTTCGATGATCGGATATCACATTTCTATGTTTTGCAGAATTTTTCTGACGAAGTATACTAGATTTTGTTGCTGATCTATTTCTGTTACAAGCACAGATGAAATTGAATTAGCAGATACTAAAAGATACAAATTAACGGGTTACCAGGTTTTGGTTTTGCCAGTACGGGAGGCGATGATAATATCAGTTTGAACTCGACAAATGCGTTTTCGCATTTCTCTGTCCATTCGAACTTCTTTGATTTTCGCAGTGTATTGAAGAAGTGACCCGATCTTGCTGCCATTGTTGGTAGGAACTGACGATCGGATTTTCTATCGGTAAAGAATTCACAAATAAGTTTGCGTTGTAGGTATAGTTTCTAAACCAACAGAGAATCCTTTCGTGCAAAAGTTTTGGTTGTCACAAGTAACAAACCCCTAATAAAATTGATAACTGAAGTAATCAAACCTCGGGTCGTCTTCTCATGGAATTACAGGGAGGTGTTCTTATTATTGATTATGGAAAAAGTATCTTTTTTGGGGTTTTTAAATAGGTTGAACAAGAAAAGTAAATTTCAAGAAATTAAATTAATAACTAATAAAGCTCTTGGCAAGGTATGAGAACTGGAAGTCCTATCCTAGTTATCCTCATCAATTGTGATGAGAATTGGCTTTTGCTCCTACTTGGTCAACCTCTAACTATGAAGGTATGTTAAGTGGATAAATCAATTTGATTCCTCAAGTCTTAGTCAATTCCTAAGAAAAGACTAGAGTTAGGGGAATTCAAATCAATCAACAAAGAATTCCAATTTTCAATCATCAGCTGAGTTTGATAACTCAAGTGTCACCAATTACTCAACCAAAGCTAAGAGTGTAAAAAGCTAAATTAAAATCATAAATATGAAATACCTCAAATTGCAATAAATAGAAAATCAAATTAAACATGAGAATTCATAAACCAAATAGCAACATAAAGTAATCAACAAGGGAAAGTAAATAAACTAAAGTACTAGAAGAATTAAAAGTAGAAGAGAAAACTAAATAAGAAAAGCTAATCCTAAAATTCTAAAACCTAAGAGAGAGGAGAGAGCCTCTCTCTCTAGAAACTACATCTAATCCTAAAATTATGAATTATCAGCTTATCTGATGAATGGATGTATTCTCCCACTTTATAGGCTCTAATCTGTGTTTTCTGGGCCAAAAACTGGGTCAAAACAGCCCAGAAATCGCCCCCGGTGATTTCTAGTTTATACAGGTCGCTGCAAAGTCACGCGGAAGCGTCGTCCACGCGTTAGCGTGGATTGGGTTTTTGCCAGGTCACGCGTCCGCATGATCCACGCGTTCACGTCGCCTGGCTTTGGGGCAGTGAAGAATGAAACTCTCGCGCGATCTAGAATTTTCACAAATAAATTTCCGTTGTAAGTATAGCTTCTAGACCGACAAGAATTCCTTTCTTACAAAAGTTTTGGTTGTCACAAGTAACAAACCCCTTTGAAATTGATAACCGAAGTATTTAAACCTCGGGTCGTCTTCTCAAGGAATTGCAGGGAGGTATGATTTATTATTGGTTATGGAAAAAGGTATGTTTTTTTGGGGTTTTTAAAAGGTTTGAACAAGAGAAATAAATTACAAGGGAAATAAATTAATAATTGAAAAACTCTTGGCAAGGTATGAGAACTGGAATTCCTATCCTAGTTATCCTTATCAGGTGTGATGAGAATTAGGTTTCAACCCCACTTGGTCAGCTTTTACTAAACAAAGGAAGGTTAACGTGGACTAATTAACTTGATCCTCAAGTCCTAGTCAATCCTTATGGAAGGACTAGCTTTAGTGTGATCCAGATCAATCAGTAATTCCAATTTCAATCAACAGCTGAGTTTGATAACTCAAGTGTCTCCAATTAATCAATGAAAGCCAAGAATATGAAAAGTTAAATAAAAGCATAGATTTGAAATACCTCAAATTGCATTAATAAAAGAAAATCAATCCAAACATAAAGAGTTCATAAACCAAATTAAGAAAATAAGTAAAAGGAACATTGAACCTGAAAATTGAGAAGGAGAAATCATAATTCCTTTAAGAGGAATCCTAATCCTAAATCCTAAGAGAGAGGAGAGAACCTCTCTCTCTAAAAACTACATCTAAAAACCTAAAATTGTGTGTATGATCTCCTCTCTTGAGTCTCTGCATGTTCCCTGACTTTAATATGTGTTTTTGGGACAAAATCTGGGTCAAAACACGGCAGAAAATCTTCTTTAGCATATTCTGTAATTTCTGCAGATTGCGCATGTCACGCGTACGCGTCGGTCATGCGTACGCGTCATTCAGCAATTTTTCTCTCCACGCGTGCGCGTCAGGCACGCGCTCGCATCGTTTGCGCGAACTCCAATCCATGCGTATGCGTCCAGCACGCGTACGCGTCGCTGTGATTTTGTCCAAATCGCGCGCACGTGTTAGCCATGCATGCGCGTTGCTGTTTGCTGGTTGTCTCCTTTATTTCTTGTGCTCTTTCCCTTTTTGCAAGCTTCCTCTCCATTCTCTAAGCCATTCCTGCCCTATGAAGCTTGAAACACTTAATCACACTGGTGGACGAAATTGTGGTCCATGTTCTAACTATTTTGAGATGAAGTCTTTTATTATGACACTGGTTGAATCCACAACTCCGTTCAACTAACCAGCAAGTGTACTGGGTCGTCCAAGTAATAAACCTTACGTGAGTAAGGGTCGATCCCACAGAGATTGTTGGTATGAAGCAAGCTATGGTCACCTTGTAAATCTCAGTTAGGCGGATTAAAATTGTTTATGGGGTCAGAAATTAATAATAATAAGAAAATAGATGATATAGTAAAAGGGATAGAATACTTATGCAGATTCATTGGTGGGAATTTCAGATAAGCGGAATGGAGATGCTGTAGAGCTCACGGACGCCTGCTCTCCTACTGCTTCTACTCAATCCTTCTTACTCCTTTCCATGGCAAGCTTTGTATAGGGGTTCACCATCAGCGGTGGCTACTTTCAATCCTCTCGGGAAAATATCCTATGCGGCTGTCACTCGCACAGCTAATCAGTCTGGAGGCATCACCCATGGTTGATGGCTACATCCCATCCTCGCAGTGAAAACTAATGCTCACGCACTCTGTCACAGTACGGCTAATCACTGGTTGGTTCCCGCGCCTACTGGAATAGAATCCCTTGATTCTTTTGCGTCTGTCACTAACGCCCAGCACTTGCAAGTTTGAAGCACGTCACAGTCATTCATTACCGGAATCCTACTCGGAATACCACAGACAAGGTTAGACCTTCCGGATTCCCAGGATCCTACTCGGAATACCACAGACAAGGTGAGACTTTCCGGATCCTCATAAATGCCGCCATCTATCTAGCTTATATCATGAAGATTCTGTTGGGGAATCTAAGAGATACACATTCAAGCTCGGTTGCATGTAGAACGGAAGTGGTTGTCAATCACGCGCGTTCATAAGTGAGAATGATAATGAGGGTTATCTGACTCATCACATTCATCATGTTCTTGGGTACGAATGAATATCTTGGAATAAAACTAAGATAGCATTTGAATAAAAGAAGATAGAATTTCATTAATACTTGAGGTACAACAGAGCTCCACACCCTTAATCTATGGTGTGCAGAAACTCCACCGTTGAAAATACATAAGCAAAGGGTTCAGGCATGGCCGACTGGCCAGCCCCCCCCCCCCCCAAAACGTGATCAATGATCTCTTAAGATGAAGAATAAAGTAAAACTGAGACCAAAGATGTCTAATACAATAGATAAATGTCCTATATATACTAGACTAGCTCCTAGGGTTTACATGAGTAAGTAATTGATGCATAAATCCACTTCCGGGGCCCACTTGGTGTGTGCTTGGGCTGAGCTTGATCAATCCACGAGCTGAGGCTTCTCTTGGCGTTGAACTTTGAGTTATGACGTGTTTTGGGCGTTCAACTCCGGATTATGACGTTTTTCTGGCGTTTAACTCCAGACAGCAGCATGAACTTGGCGTTCAACGCCAAGTTACGTCGTCAATCTTCGAATAAAGCATGGACTATTATATATTGCTGGAAAGCCCTGGATGTCTACTTTCCAACGCCGTTGAGAGCGCGCCAATTGAAGTTCTGTAGCTCCAGAAAATCCATTTCGAGTGCAGGGAGGTCAGATTCCAACAGCATCAGCAGTCCTTTTGTCAGCCTTCTTCAGAGTTTTGCTCAAATCCCTCAATTTCAGTCAGAATTTACCTGAAATCACAGAAAAACACACAAACTCATAGTAAAGTCCAGAAATGTGAATTTAACATAAAAACTAATGAAAACATCCCTAAAAGTAGCTTGAACTTACTAAAAACTACCTAAAAATAATGCCAAAAAGCGTATAAATTATCCGCTCATCACAACACCAAACTTAAATTGTTGCTTGTCCCCAAGCAACTGAAAATCAAATAGGATAAAAAGAAGAGAATATACTATAAATTCAGAAATATCAATGAATATTAATTATAATTAAATGAGCGGGACTTGTAGCTTTTTGCTTCTGAACAGCTTTGGCATCTCACTTTTTCCTTTGTAGTTTAGAGGGATTGGCGTCTCTGGGGAACTTAGAATTTGGGATAGTGTTATTGACTTTCCTAGTTAAGCATGTTGATTCTTGAACACAGCTACTTATGAGTCTTGGCCGTGGCCCTAAGCACTTTGTTTTCCAGTATTACCACCGGATACACAAATGCCACAGACACATAACTGGGTGAACCTTTTCAGATTGTGACTTAGCTTTGCTAAAGTCCCCAGTTAGTGGTGTCCAGAGCTCTTAAGCACACTCTTTTGCCTTGGATCACGACTTTAACCACTTAGTCTCAAGCTTTTCACTTGGACCTTCATGACACAAGCACATGGTTAGGGACAGCTTGATTTAGCTGCTTAGGCCTGGAGTTAATTTCCTTAGGCCCTCCTATCCATTGATGCTCAAAGCCTTGGATCCTTTTTACCCTTGCCTTTTGGTTTTAAGGGCTATTGGCTTTTTCTACTGCTCCTTCTTTTTCTATATACTCTTTTTTTAGCTCCACTTTTTTTTTTTTTTTTTTTTTCGAATGCTTCTTCTTTTTCACTACTTTTTCTTGCTTCAAGAATCAATTTCATGATTTTTCAGATCCTCAATAACATTTCTCTTTGTTCATCATTCTTTCAAGAGCCAACAATTTTAACACTCATAAACAACAAGATCAAAAGACATATGCACTGTTCAATCATTCATTCAGAAAACAAAAAGTATTGTCACCACATCAATATAATTAAATTAAATTCAATAATAAATTCGAAATTTATGTACTTCTTGTTCTTTTGAATTAAAACATTTTTCTTTTAAGAGAGGTGAAGGATTAATGGATTTTATTCATATCTTTAAGGCATGGTTACATACTAATGATCATGAAATAAAGACACAAAACATAGATAAACACAACAATTAAAAACCGAAAACAGAAAGAAATAAAGAACAAGGAATGAATCCACCTTTTAGTGGCGTCTTCTTCTTGAAGGCCCAACAATGTCCTTAAGCTCTTCTATGTCCCTTCCTTGCCTTTGTTGCTCCTCCCTCATTGCTCTTTGATCTTCTCTTATTTCTTGGAGAATGATGGAGTGCTCATGATGTTCCACCCTTAATTGTTCCACATTATGGCTCAAATCTTCTAAGGAGGTGTTGAGTTGCTCCCAATAGTTGTTGGGAGGAAAGTGCATTCCTTGAGGCATTTGTTGATGATGCACTTCCTCATGTTCTTCTTGAAGGCCGTGAGAGGCTTCTCTTGCTTGCTCCATCCTCTTCTTTGTGATGGGCTTGTCTTCTTCAATGGAGACATCTCCTTCTATGATAACTCCAGCTGAGTAACATAGGTGGCATATAAGGTGGGGGAAGGCTAGCCGTGCCATTGGTGAAGGCTTGTCGGCTATTTTGTAGAGTTCATTGGAGATGACTTCATGAACTTCTATTTCCTCTCCAATCATGATGCTATGAATCATGATGGCCCGATCCATAGTAACTTCAAATCGGTTGCTTGTAGGAATGATGGATCTTTGGATGAACTCCAACCATCCTCTAGCTACAGGCTTGAGGTCCAGTCTTCTTAGTTGGACTGGCTTGCCTTTGGAGTCTACTCTCCATTGGGTGCCTTCCACACATATGTCCATAAGGACTTGGTCCAACCTTTGGTTAAAGTTGACCCTTCTTGTGTAGGGGCGTTCATCACCTTGCATCATGGGTAAGTGAAACGCCAACCTCACATTTTCCGGACTAAAATCCAAGTATTTCCCCCTAACCATTGTGAGATAATTCTTTGGGCTTGGGTTCATACTTTGGTCATGGTTCCTAGTGATCCATGCATTGGCATAGAACTCTTGAACCATTAAAATTCTGACTTGTTGCATGGGGTTGGCTAAGACTTCCCAACCTCTTCTTTGAATTTCATGTCGGATCTCCGGATACTCATTTTTCTTGAGCTTGAAAGGGACCTCAGGGATCACTTTCTTCTTTGCCACAACATCATAGAAGTGGTCTTGATGGCTCTTGGAAATGAATCTTTCCTTCTCCCATGACTCGGAGGTGGAAGCTTTTGCTTTCCCTTTCCCTTTTCTTGAGGAAGCTCCGGCCTTAGGTGCCATTGGTAATGGAAAAAAAAAAGCTTAAGCTTTTACCACACCAAACTTAAAATTTGCTCGTCCTCGAGCAAGAAAAGAAAAGAAAAGTAGAAGAAGAAGAAGAGAATATGGTGGAGAGGGAGAGAAGTGGTTTCGGCTATGTGGGAGAAGATGGGGTTTGTGTTGTGTGAAAATGAAGAAGAATGGGAGGGTATTTATAGGGTGAGGGAAGGGTGGGAGTTCGGCCATTTTGGGTGAGAATGGGTGGGAAATTGAATTTGAATTTTATGAGGGTGGGTGGGGTTTATGGGGAAGGGGAGGTTGATGTGAATGGTGAATGGGGTAATTGGGAAGAGAAATTGAGGTGATTGATGAAGAATATTGGGAATTGTGACATGGGGTATTCACATCACAAAAAATAGGATTAGGAGGTAAAGTGGGAATATGGTAGGTGGGGATCCTGTGGGGTCCACAGATCCTGAGGTGAGGATCCTGTGGGGTCCACAGATCCTGAGGTGGAAAGAAATACCATTCCTTCTCCCTATAGGCATGTAAAATGCCTTCATGCATCATTCTGGCGTTCAAACGCCCATTGATGCATGTTTTGGGCGTTCAACGCCCATGTAATGCATGTTTCTGGCGTTGAACGCCAGTTTCATGCTTGTTCCTGGCGTTCAGCGCCAGTTTGTCCTCTCTGTGCACCATCCTGGCGTTTAACGCCAGGTTGTTGCTTGTTTTGGGCGTTCAGCGCCAGAATGGTGCTCTGTTCTGGCGTTGAACGCCAGACAGATGCATCTTACTGGCGTTGAACGCCAGTCTGCGCTACCTCCAGGGTGAAAATTTTTTTCTTCTGTTTTTGACTCTGTTTTTAATTTTTTTGATTTTTTCGTGACTCCTCATGATCATGTACCTAATAAAACATAAAAATAACAAAGAAACAAAATAAAATAAAATCAGATAAATAAAATTGGGTTGCCTCCCAACAAGCGCTTCTTTAATGTCAATAGCTTGACAGTGGCTCTCATGGAACCACAAGGTGATCAGGTCAATGTTAGTGTGGTCCCAACACCAAACTTAGAGTTTGGATATGGGGTCTTAACACCAAACTTAGAGTTTGGTTGTGGCCTCACAACACCAAACTTAGAGTTTGACTGTGTGGGCTCCTCTTGACTCTGAACTGAGAGAAGCTCTTTATGCTTACTCTCTTTTGTCACAGAGGGATGGCCATGTGCCTTAAACATAAGGTAGTCCCCATTCAATTGAAGGACTAACTCACCTCTGTTGACATCTATCACAGCTCCTGCTGTGGCTAGGAAAGGTCTTCCTAGGATGATGCATTCATCATCTTCCTTCCTAGTGTCTAGGATTATGAAATCAGTAGGGATGTAAAGGCCTTCAACCTTTACTAGCACGTCCTCTACTATTCCATAAGCTTGTCTTATGGACTTGTCTGCCAATTGTAATGAGAACAAGGCAGGTTGTACCTCAATGATCCCCAGCTTCTCCATTACAGAGAGTGGCATAAGATTTATCCCTGACCCAAGATCACATAGAGCTTTTTCAAAGCTCATGGTGCCAATGGTGCAAGGTATTAAGAACTTGCCAGGATCTTGTTTCTTTTGAGGTAGAGTTCTCTGAATCCAAGTATCTAGTTCACTAATGAGCAAGGGAGGTTCACTTTCCCAAGTCTCATTACCAAACAGCTTGGCATTCAGCTTCATGATAGCTCCTAAGTATTGAGCAACTTGCTCTTCAGTCACATCTTCATTCTCTTCAGAGGATGAATATTCTTCAGAGCTCATGAATGGCAGAAGGAGATTTAAAGGAATCTCTATGGTCTCTAGATGAGCCTCAGATTCCTCAGGATCCTTAATAGGAAACTCCTTCTTGCTTGAGGAACGTCCCAGGAGGTCTTCCTCACTAGGATTTTCGTCCTCCTCCTCCCTTGTGCATTCGGCCACATTGACTATGTCAATGGCCTTGCATTCTCCTTTTGGATTTTCTTCTGTATTGCTTGGGAGAACACTGGGAGGAGTTTCAATAACTTTCTTACTCAGCTGGCCCACTTGTGCCTCCAGATTTCTAATGGAAGATCTTGTTTCATTCATGAAACTGAAAGTGGCCTTTGACAGATCAGAGACTATGTTGGCTAAATTAGAATTGTTTTGTTCAGAGTTCTCTGTCTGTTGCTGAGAAGATGATGGATATGGCTTACTATTGTTTAGCCTATTGCGTCCACCATTGTTAAAGCCTTGTTGAGGCTTTTGTTGATCCTTCCAGGAGAAATTTGGATGATTTCTCCATGATGAGTTATAGGTGTTTCCATAAGGTTCACCCATGTAATTAACCTCTGCCATGGTAGGGTTCTCAGGATCATAAGCTTCTTCAGAAGCTGCCTCTCTAGTACTGTTGGATGCATGTTGCAATCCATTCAGATTTTGAGAGATCATGTTGACCTGTTGAGTCAACACTTTGTTCTGAGCCAATATGGCATTCAGAGTATCAATTTCAAGAACTCCTTTCTTCTGAGGTATTCCATTGTTCACGGAATTCCTCTCAGAAGTGTACATGAACTGGTTATTTGCAACCATGTCAATGAGCTCTTGAGCCTCTTCAGGCGTTTTCTTCAGGTGAATGGATCCACCTGCAGAATGGTCCAATGACATTTTCGAAAATTCAGAGAGACCATAATAGAATATATCTAATAGGGTCCATTCTGAAAACATGTCAGAGGGACATCTTTTGGTCAACTGCTTGTATCTTTCCCAAGCTTCATAGAGGGATTCACCATCTTTTTGTTTGAAGGTTTGAACATCCACTCTCAGCTTGCTCAGCTTTTGAGGAGGAAATAATTTATCCAAGAAGGCAGTGACCAACTTATCCCATGAGTCCAGGCTATCCTTGGGTTGTGAATCCAACCATATTCTAGCTCTGTCTCTTACAGCAAAAGGGAAAAGCATGAGTCTGTAGACTTCAGGATCAACTCCATTCGTCTTTACAGTCTCACAGATCTGCAAGAATTCAGTTAAAAACTGATAAGGATCTTCAGATGGAAGTCCATAAAACTTGCAGTTTTGTTGCATTAGAGCAACTAGTTGAGGCTTAAGCTCAAAGTTATTGGCTCCAATGGCAGGAATGGAGATGCTTCTTCCATCAAACTTGGATGTTGGCTTAGTGAAGTCACCAAGCATTCTCCTTGCATTATTATTATTATTTTCGGTTGCCATCTCTTTCTCTTGTTCAAAAATTTCTAGAAGGTCTCTTCTGGATTGTTGTAATTTAGCTTCTCTTAATTTTCTCTTCAGAGTCCTTTCAGGTTCTGGATCTATTTCAACAAGAGTGCCTTTTTCCCTGTTCCTGCTCATATGAAGGAGAAGAGAACAAGAAAAGAAAGAGGAATCCTCTATGTCACAGTATAGAGATTCCTTTATGTTAGTAGAAAAAGAAAGGGGTAGAAGAATGAAGAAGAGGGTTTGGATTTTGGATGAAGAGAGGTGGAGAGAAGTGTTAGTAATTAAATAATTAAATAGAAGAAGGGAAGAGAAGAGAAATTTCGAAAATAATTTTGAAAAAGAGGTTAGTAATTTTCGAAAATTCAAAATAAAATATAATTGAAATTAAAATTTAAAACAATTAGTTAATTTAAAAAGAATTTTTGAAAAAGAGAGAGATATTTTCGAAAATAGAAGAGAGAGAAAAGTAGTTAGGTGGTTTTGAAAAGATAAGAAACAAACAAAAAGTTAGTTAGTTGATTGAAAAAGATTTGAAATCAAATTTTTGAAAAAGATAAGAAGATAAGAAGTTAGATAAGATATTTTGAAATCAAATTTTGAAAAAGATAAAATTTTGAAAAAGATAAGATAAAAAAAAGATAAAAAGATATATTTGAAAAAAAAAATTTAATTTTTAAATGACTTAACTAACAAGAAACTACAAGATAAGATTCTAGAACTTAAAGATTGAACCTTTCTTAACAAGAAAGTAACAAACTTCAAATTTTTGAACCAATCACATTACTTGTTAGTTAATTTTCGAAAATTAGATATAAAAGATAAGAAAAAGATTTTGAAAAGATAAGATTTTTAAAATTGAAATTTTGACTTGACTTGTAAGAAACAACTAATTTTGAAAATATTTGACCAAGTCAACCCAAAATTTCGAAATTTTGGAGGGAAATAAGGAAAAGATATTTTTGATTTTTAAATTTTTAAAGAAAACACCAAAAATGACCCAAAACATGAAAATTTTGGATCAAGACACAAGATGCATGCAAGAATGCTATGAATGTCAAGTGAACCACCAAGAACACTATAAGATCATGATGAACATCAAGAACATATTTTTGAAAAATTTTTGATGCAAAGAAAACATGCAAGACACCAAACTTAGAAATCTTTAATGCATGGACTCTAACAAACAAAAAGTGCATATGAAAAACAACAAACAACATAAAACAAGAAATCATCAAGATCAAACAAGAAGACTTGTCAAGAACAACTTGAAGATCATGAAGAACACTATGAATGCATGAGATTTTCGAAAAATGCAAGAAAATTTTTAAAAGCATGCAATGACACCAAACTTAAAAATTAACACAAGACTCAAACAAGTCACAAAATATTTTTTGAGATGAAGTTTTATTATGACACTGGTTGAATCCACAACTCCGTTCAACTAACCAGCAAGTGTACTGGGTCGTCCAAGTAATAAACCTTACGTGAGTAAGGGTCGATCCCACAGAGATTGTTGGTATGAAGCAAGCTATGGTCACCTTGTAAATCTCAGTTAGGCGGATTAAAATTGTTTATGGGGTCGGAAATTAATAATAATAAGAAAATAGATGATATAGTAAAAGGGATAGAATACTTATGCAGATTCATTGGTGGGAATTTCAGATAAGCGGAATGGAGATGCTGTAGAGCTCACGGACGCCTGCTCTCCTACTGCTTCTACTCAATCCTTCTTACTCCTTTCCATGGCAAGCTTTGTATAGGGGTTCACCATCAGCGGTGGCTACTTTCAATCCTCTCGGGAAAATATCCTATGCGGCTGTCACTCGCACAGCTAATCAGTCTGGAGGCATCACCCATGGTTGATGGCTACATCCCATCCTCGCAGTGAAAACTAATGCTCACGCACTCTGTCACAGTACGGCTAATCACTGGTTGGTTCCCGCGCCTACTGGAATAGAATCCCTTGATTCTTTTGCGTCTGTCACTAACGCCCAGCACTTGCAAGTTTGAAGCACGTCACAGTCATTCATTACCGGAATCCTACTCGGAATACCACAGACAAGGTTAGACCTTCCGGATTCCCAGGATCCTACTCGGAATAGCACTTGCAAGTTTGAAGCACGTCACAGCATTCATTACCGGAATCCTACTCGGAATACCACAGACAAGGTTAGACCTTCCGGATTCCCAGGATCCTACTCGGAATACCACAGACAAGGTGAGACTTTCCGGATCCTCATAAAAGCCGCCATCTATCTAGCTTATACCACGAAGATTCTGTTGGGGAATCTAAGAGATACACATTCAAGCTCGGTTGCATGTAGAACGGAAGTGGTTGTCAATCACGCGCGTTCATAAGTGAGAATGATAATGAGGGTATCTGATCATCACATTCATCATGTTCTTGGGTACGAATGAATATCTTGGAATAAAACTAAGATAGCATTTGAATAAAAGAAGATAGAATTTCATTAATACTTGAGGTACAGCAGAGCTCCACACCCTTAATCTATGGTGTGCAGAAACTCCACCGTTGAAAATACATAAGCAAAGGGTTCAGGCATGGCCGACTGGCCAGCCCCCCCAAAACGTGATCAATGATCTCCTAAGATGATGAATAAAGTAAAACTGAGACCAAAGATGTCTAATACAATAGATAAATGTCCTATATATACTAGACTAGCTCCTAGGGTTTACATGAGTAAGTAATTGATGCATAAATCCACTTCCGGGGCCCACTTGGTGTGTGCTTGGGCTGAGCTTGATCAATCCACGAGCTGAAGCTTCTCTTGGCGTTGAACTTTGAGTTATGACGTGTTTTGGGCGTTCAACTCCGGATTATGACGTTTTTCTGGCGTTTAACTCTAGACAGCAGCATGAACTTGGCGTTCAACGCCAAGTTACGTCGTCAATATTCGAATAAAGAATGGACTATTATATATTGCTGGAAAGCCCTGGATGTCTACTTTCCAACGCCGTTGAGAGCGCGCCAATTGGAGTTCTGTAGCTCCAGAAAATCCATTTCGAGTGCAGGGAGGTCAGATTCCAACAGCATCAGTAGTCCTTTTGTCAGCCTTCTTCAGAGTTTTGCTCAAATCCCTCAATTTCAGTCAGAATTTACCTGAAATCACAGAAAAACACACAAACTCATAGTAAAGTCCAGAAATGTGAATTTAACATAAAAACTAATGAAAACATCCCTAAAAGTAGCTTGAACTTACTAAAAACTACCTAAAAACAATGCCAAAAAGCGTATAAATTATCCGCTCATCACACACGGATCACGACATCGAATGGTATAAAAGAAAATTAAAATACGTAATTAAAAGATCTCTAGGAAGCAAGTTTTCAACCATAGAACTAAACTAGGAAGGAATTGTAAAATCATGTAAATCATATGAATAAGTGGGCAAGAATTTGATAAAAACCACTCAATTAAAAACAATATAAACCATAAAATAGTGGTTTATCATCCTTTCCATACTTAAACATTAGCATGTCCTCATGCTTAGCTTAAGTAGATAAAATAAATGAATAAGGACATGTAAGACTCATGCAATGTAATGCAACCTATATGAATGCAACTATATGATTTTGTTTATTTGGTTAAAAGCAAATAAGTTCTCTTAAGGCAAACATAGATCAAATCCCACTAATTCAAATCATACAGTAAAAGCAAGTAAATTTGTAAGAAGACAGCTCGTGAAAGTAAGGAACATAGAATCAAGCATTGAACCCTCACTGATGGTGTGTGTGCACTCTAATCTCTCTAGTGTATAGGGTAATCACTATATCCTTCTCTAATCATGCTTTCTAACTTTGTTCTTCACCTAACCAATCAACAATATTTAATATACCAATGCAAACATCATGAGGTCTTTTTCAAGGTTGTAATGGGGCTAAGGTAGAGGTAAGGGTGTACATATGGCTAAGTGAGCTTATAAATTGAATCTTTAATTAACCTAAGCTCTCACCTAACATACGTATACTCTATATAACTTTAGAATCATGCCTAGCTACCCAAAAATTATTTATTTTGCATTACCTACTCATGCATCAGCTTTTCTTTAATTTTTATCACATATGCGTTGATTTTTTTTATTAGCTTAACATTGGGGTAATTTTGTCCCCTTATTTATTCATTTATTCTTTTTTTTTTGAGATGTAAAAACAACATATCAATGCATATGGAGTTTTTGATTTTCTATTTTACATGAGTGGGTACCCAAATTCCCATTATTTTATCACGACACATTCCCTTATTAACCCTTGTTCCTACAATCTTCCCATACTCAATTAACACACAATTTCTATCTTAAGCTAACCAAAGATTCAATTGGAATATTTAATTGTTTTTTTGCTTAAGGCTAGTAATGTGGTAAAATGTAGAACAAATGGGATTTAAAAGGGCTCAAAGTGGCTAACAAAGGTAATTCAAAGGGTAGGCTTATTTGGGATAAGTGAGCTAAACAAATAATGGCTTCAATCATATGCATGCAAATAACACATTAAACATTGGACATATAGGATAAAACAAAATACAAATTACAGTCATAGAGAAGTAAACACACAAGAATAAAATATTTATGGTTAAATAATGTAACCATGTATTTAGGCTCAAGGTCTTACAAGTTGTGTGTTCTTTAGCTCGAAAACCATGTTCCAATTACAACTTCAAACAAATTTAACATAAAGGTTTTGATTTAAATTAGTGAAAAAAACAAAAAATTTGGGTCTTAGAAGAAACTTATTATCTTTTCAATCAAGTAGTATTTAAATGCAAACAATCAACTACACATGCAATCTATTATGCAATGCAACAATGAACTAATAAATAAGATAAGACATTGGTGTTGAGAAGAAGGTAACTAACCCATGGAGATCGGTATCGACCTCCCCACACTTAAAGATTGCACCGTCCTCGGTGTATGCTAAGATGTACAAGTGGACGGGCTACTCCAACTGATGTCTTTCTCTATAGATTATGCAGATTGACTTGCCTGTCTCCCCATATAGAAGTTCTTTCTTTCCCCTCTCGGTGGCCATCCTGAAAGAAGAGGAAAAGGAAGAAAAGTAACCCAGAAATAAAGATAAAAAAATAAATAAAATATGGGTGTTAATGCCAAATAATAAAGGTTTTAATTACATGGTAGCTATAATATGCAAGTGAGAAAATAGTGGAAGCAAATGGCATATCAATAGTGCAAAAGTTGCAACAATGGGGAAGAGAGTGTGGGTAATGCAAGATAGTGTAAGTGCATATCAATGCAAAAGGAATATTAGTATTATAAAAATTAGCATTGATTTATGAATAATAATACCCAATCAGAATAAAATAAGTCATGAAGCACCAAAATAATTCAAGAAAAGATGCAATAGTTGAAGAAGAAAATGTTAACACCAATGGAAAAAGAAAAAGAAAGTAAGAAAGGAGGAAAAAATAAATAAAAAGGGAAAGAAAAGATTTAGATTTGGGGAAGAAAAGATAAGATATCCTGGCCGATCAGGATAAGCTATGCGGCGCAGGTGACGCGAACGCGTGGGTCACGCGTTTGCGCGGATAGCGCTTCTATGAAGTGACGCGGACGCGTGGGTCGCGCGTTCGCGTGGAGTGTTTCATGCCATTAGCGCGAGGGCAGCCCCGCGGTCGCGCAACTCTCTGTTTGAAACTCATGTTGCCAAATTTTAGGGTGACGCGGTCGCGTGGGGGACGCGATCGCGTGGTTGGCCTTTTTCCGAAAAACGGTGCGGACGCGTGGGGCACGCGTTCGTGTGGTAGGGCTTGTGCTTCTAGCACGAGTCCAGCCCCACTCCATCACAACTTGCTGCCATACACCCTTTTTACGACGATTTTCAGGTCATGCGTTCGCATGGGTGACGCGAACGTGTGGGAGGCATTTTTCGCAAATGACGCGAACGCGTCAGCGACACGGTCGCGTGGATCAATTTGTGCCAAAGGCACGCCTCCAGCCACACTTTCGTGTGACTTTCTGTAAAGTCTCTTTTCTTCCTTGAGGCACATATGACGCGGACGCTGGCGTCGGGATTTTTGCTAGTAAATAATTTTATAAAGTCGCGTTGTAAGTATAGATTCTGAACCAACAGAAATCCCTTCGTACAAACGTTTTGGTTGTCACAAGTAACAAACCCTTTTTAAAATTGATAACCGAGTGTTCAAACCTCGGGTCGTCTTCTCAAGGAATTGCAGGGAGGTATGTTCTTATTATTGGTTATTGGTTTGTAAATTGGGGTTTTGAAAGTGGGGGAACAAGTAAATTAAAGGACAAATAAAATAAATAATTGACTATAAAATAAATTCTTGGCAAGATATGAAAATTCAGAAGTCCTATCCTAGTTACTCCTATAAGAATGGAAGTTAATCCCACTTAGTTAACCTTTGCGTAAGCAAGGGAAAGTCAAGTGAACCAATTGGTTAGATTTCCCAAGTCCTAGCCAACTCCTAAGGAAAGACTAGAATTAGTGGAATTCCAGTTAATTAGCCGACATAACAATCAATCTTGAATAGTTGATAACTCAAGAGCTTCCAGTTAATCAATTAAAGCCAAAAGGGAATAAAATCTACTTGAATAAAAATAATTTGGATAAAGCCCAAGCGTCAATAACATGAATTAGAGAAAATAATCATAAGTCTGAAATACTTCAAATTATATTAATTAAAAAAATCCCAACATGAATGGCTCATAAGTCAAATAGGCAATATATGTAATACAAGCATTAAATTATCTGAGAGTAAAAGAGAAAATAAATAAAAAAGGAACATTGAACCTGATATGAAGATGAAATAATCTTGAAGTGAAAAGAAATCCTAATCCTAAAATAAATTCTAATCCTAATCCTAATCCTAAGAGAGAGGAGAGAGCCTCTCTCTCTAAAAACTACATCTAAAACCTAAAAGTGTGAATTATCAAAGCTTAATTATGAATGGATGCATTCTCCCACTTTATAGCCTCTAATCTGTGTTCTCTGGGCCGAAAATTGGGTCAGAAATAGCCCAGAAATCGCTAATTGTGAAATCTGGTCCGTACAGGTCGCGGCAAAGTGACGCGGAGGCGTCATCCACGCGTTTGCATGGAATGAGATTCGCAGATGCAATGCGTCCGCGTGGAGCGCGCGTTCGCATTGCCTATCTGTACGGCCACTATGGAGAATTATATATCAAATCGAAGCCCCGGACGTTAGGTTTCCAACGCAAGTGGAACCGCATCATTTGGATCTCTGTAGCTCAAGTTATGATCGTTTTAGTGTGAGAGGGTCAGGCTGACAGCTTTGCAGTTCCTTCAACTTCTTGTATTCCTTCTACTTTTGCATGCTTTCTTTCCATCCTCTAAGCCATTCCTGCCCTGTAATTCCTGAAATCACTTAACACATATATCAAGGCATCTAATGGTAATAAGAGAGGATTAAATAAAAGAAAATAAAAGTTAAAGAAGCATGTTTTCAATCATAGCACAGAATCAGGAAGGAAAATATAAAACATGCAAATCATATGAATAAGTGGGTAAAGAGTTGATAAAAACCACTCAATTGAGCACAAGATAAACCATAAAATAGTGGTTTATCAACCTCCCCACACTTAAACATTAGCATGTCCTCATGCTAAGCTCAAGAGAACTATAAAGGAGTGAAGAGGAATGATAGAATGTATGAAATGCAACCTATCTACGTGAATGCAACTACATGCAAAATGTTTCTACCTACTTGGTGAAAAGTAAATAAATCTTTCAAGAACAAATATGAACTGGATTTCACTAATTCAAATTACAAAATACAGTACAATGAACTTGCAAGAAGAAGATAGCTCATGAAAGCGGGGAACATAGAATTGAGCACTGAACCCTTACTGGTAGTGTATATCATTCTAACTCTCAAGTGTCTAGGGTCAATTCTCTCAATTCTCTACTAATCTTGCTTTCTATAGCTTGCTCTTCATCTAACAATCAACAAAAATTTAATGCACCAATACACAAATCAAGAGGTCTTTTAAGGGTTGTAATGGGGTTAGGGTCAAGGTAGGATTGTATTTGGCCAAGTGGACTAAAATCTGAATCCTTAATTAACATAAACTTTCCGCCTAACTTAAGACAATCCATTTAATTAAAATGCAAAATCTAACTTCCCATTAACTGTGTTTTCCACATATTCATGCATCCTCAATTTGAGTTCAGAACATATGCATTGATACCAACACTTACTTTGGGGCATTTTGTCCCCTTTTATTATTTGCTCTTTTCTTTTTTTTTTCTCAATGCATATGATTAAAGTATTGAATGCAATAATATGTGCTCAACTATTATTTTGCACATTTTTCACTAAAATATACAACACCCAATTATTCAAACCAAATATTTTCAAACCTAACTTCCCCACACTTAAATCATGAGCACTTTTACTAGTCTAAGTTAACCAATGATTCAAATTAAGGACATTATTGTTTTCCGCTTAGAGTTAGTAATGAGCTAAAGTAAAGAACAAATGGGTATATTAGTCTCAAATTGGTTTGCAAAGGATAATGAAAGGGTAAGGCCATATGGGTATGTAAGCTTAGTGAAACAAAGGCCTCAATCATATCAGTGCATGGATACATCAAACAATGGAAATATAGAATTAAGCAAGACAAAGATCACAATTTTAGAGAGAAAAACACACACCAAAAATAAAATATTGGTTGATAAAATGCAACCAATCAAATAGGCTCAAAATCTCACTAGTTTTGTGTGTTTGGGCTTTAAACCATGTTCCAAAATAAGATTTCTTCAAACAAGTTTTTCAAAAAATTTTATTCAAATTAGTGAAATACTATAAAAATTTCTTGAAAAAGAAAATATTACTTTAACCAAGTGGTAAAATATGCACAAAATCAAACTATAATGCAATCAAATATGCAAATGCAACAATGAAAAACAAAACTTGGTGTTGAGAAAGGACTAACTAACCCGTGGAGATCGGTATCGACCTCCCCACACTTAAAGATTGCACCGTCCTCGGTGCATGCTGAGATGTGCAGGTGGACGGGCGGTTCCAACTGGCGCCTTTCTCCAAAGATCGTGCAGATGGACTTGTCTGTCTCCCCATGTAAACGTCTTCCAGTTTCCTTCCGGGTGGCCATCCTAAAAGAAAAAAGGGAAGAAAAGTAACCCAGGAATAAAGATAAGAAAATAAATAAAGTATGAGTGGGTTAATGCCAATTGATAAGGGTCTCATTTACATGGAAGCTTCAACATGTAAGTGATAAAACAGTAGAAGCACATGGCAAATCAAGAGTGCAAAAATTTGCAACATAGGGGAAGAGTGTGGGTAATGAAAGACAATATAAATTCATGTCAATACAAATTACTACAAGTATCATAAAAGATTAACATTGATTTAAATAATATTACTCAACAATGTAAAACAAGTCACTGAGCACCAAGATAATACCAGAAAAGACACAACAGTTGAATATGAACAAGTAACACCGATGGAAAAATAAAAAATTTAGAAAAAAAAGAAAAATATGCACAAAATTAAAATGCAATGAATGAAATATGCAAATAAATTAAGAAAAATAGAATGAAGGTGAAAAAGAATGAGAAGTGAAAGAAATAAAGTAAGAAAGAAAGAAGAAAAGATAGAAGAAATTAGGATTAGAAAAGAAAAGATAAGATAATTGGCACTAATCTGGATAAGCTGTGCGGCGCAGGCGATGCGGACGTGTGGTGCACGCGATCGCGTGGGATGTGATGAATTCAAGTGATGCGGACGCGTAGGGCATGCAGACACGTGACTCGATTTGTGCTAGTGGCGTGAGAGTAGCCTCGCGTACGCACAACTCTCTGTTTAAATGCATTTTTGCCAAAAATCTAGGGTGACGCGGTCGCGTGGTTGACGCGATCGCGTGGATGGCCTAAATTTGAAAACGGCGCAGATGCGTGGGGCACGCGTACGCGTGGCAGGGTTTGTGCTTCTAGCACGAGTCCAGCCCAATTGTAGCTCAACTTTCGGCCATACACCCTTTTTACGTCGATTTCAGGGCACGCGTTCGCGTGGGTGACGCGGACGCGTGGGAGGCATTTTTCCCACATGATGCGGATGCGTCATCGACGCGGTTGTGTGGATCAATCTGTGCTAAAGGCATGCCTCCAGCCACGCTTTCGCGTGACTCTTTGTTCACTTTTCTTTTCTCCCTAATGCACCTGCGACGCGGACGCGTCAGCGACGCTATCGCGTCGCGTGCGAATATATTTTTTTATGCAATATGCAGAATGCAATGCTTAATATGAATTCTATGCATGATTCCAGGTTCACTAAAAATTAAAAAATAGACTAAAATTTAAACTGAAAAAAAGAACGATCATACCATGGTGGGTTGTCTCCCACCTAGCACTTTTAGTTAAAGTCCTTAAGTTGGACATTTGGCGAGTTCCTTGTCATGGTGGCTTATGCTTGTACTGATCCAGGAATCTCCACCAGTGTTTGGAATGCCAGCATCCTCCAGGGTCCCAAACAAGGTACGTAAAGCCCTTAGGTGAGTTCAAGAAGGCTTCAAGGCTCCCGGAGTGTTGATTGTCGGAATAGATTCCAGGAACCCAAATGCTACTTTTACACCCATCTTTGTCTTGATCTGCATTTTTTCAGTCAGGTGGTGAGTAGTCTGAATTCTCACTGCAGTGACCAAACAGCTTCCGAGATCCTTTCAATTGAGCTTGATACCAATCCTTGCACCTCAAGTTGAAGTGTGAAACCTTATTGAATCTTGCATACCAACTCTGAGTGCGAGTCAATTCCCTTTTTCTCTTAAAGTCGCAAAGAGCTCTAAGCTGGCCATCTGTTTCAAGTAAACCATATTCAAGTGGAAAACTGAAGATAAAAGCCAAGGATTTTACCCACTTGAAGTCTGTGTTGGGTGGTAATGGCCTTGGGATAGGTGTTTCTAGTGGCTCTGCAAGCTCTATTCCCTTGTGGTCTTCTGTGAATTCCTCCACTTCTTGGCAAATTTCTTCCAATTCAACCATGTCTTGATCAATGTCACCGATATCTTCTTCATCACTTGAGTCATAATTGGGAGGTTGAGAAAAGTCAACTTCTGCATCATCTTCGTATTCACTTGGGGAAGATTCTTCTGTTTCAAAGAATTCACTTGCGGATGCAAGTGCATTACTAGGAGAACTTGAGTGGTGATTATCATCATCAAGAAAACTTGAGTCTTGGGTCATTCCGTCCAGTTCCTCATAAGATACCTGCCTTGGGGGTTGTGCACTATCCTCCTTAGCATTAATTGTAACGTCCTCGACGGAATTCTCCACAACTCTGGATTCCTGCGGAGGTTCAGCATCTCCTAAATCTTCAACCAACTCTTCTTCTTCTACAATGACAGCTTCCTCTACTTGTTCCAGTACGAAGTTATGCTCTATGCTGTTCACTGGAGTTTCTTGTGCCTTCTTCACAATACATTCTTCATTAGATTCTCCACATGAAGTCATGGGGGTCTGTTGAGTGTCTGAATGTCTGGAAGATAATTGATTAATTGCTTGCTCCAGTTGATGAAGGATTGCATTAAATTGTTTTACTGATTCTTCGAGGTGAACCTGTGATTCTTGGCTTGATAGATATGAAAATGGTGCATAGGGGTGTGGTGGTTCTTGGGAATAGTTGGATTGGCATTGGGGTGGATAAGGATCATGTGGTAGTGAATGGTGAAAAGAAGCTTGTGAGTGTGTTGGTTCGAAGTTATGTTGAGAGGATGGTCTCTGAGCGTAGGGTGGGGCTTGTTGGTAGTTACAAGGCGGTCCACCAAATCTATCAGTTGGGCATACATTGTAGAATGGTCTTTGTCCATGATATCTAGGAGCGTGTTGTTGCCTAAAGGGTTGATCAGATCCTCTTGGCTCCATCCATTTTTGATTGCTTAGACCTTGATGCATAGTCCTGTTATAGCTTTCATTCCTTGCAACAAAATTAGAACCAAACTCAAAGCGAGAGGGGTGAGAATTCATAATAGATATCAGAAATAAGAGGGAAGAGAGAAAACAAATAAACAAGTAAAAGAAAAATATTTTTTTTTTGAAAAATATTTACAATAACCAATAATAAGGCACACGTTTGGAATTCCCCGGCAACGGCGCCATTTTGTCGTCGGGATTTTTGCTAGTAAAGAATTTTATAAAGTCGCGTTTTAAGTATAGATTCTGAACCAACAGAAATCCCTTCGTACAAACATTTTGGTTGTCACAAGTAACAAACCCTTTATAAAATTGATAACCGAGTATTCAAACCTCGGGTCGTCTTCTCAAGGAATTGCAGGGAGGTATGTTCTTATTATTGGTTATGGGTTTTGTAAATTGGGGTTTTGAAAGTGGGGGAACAAGTAAATTAAAGGACAAATAAAATAAATAATTGACTATAAAATAAACTCTTGGCAAGATATGAAAATTCAGAAGTCCTATCCTAGTTACTCCTATAAGAATGGAAGTTAATCCCACTTAGTTAACCTTTGCGTAAGCAAGGGAAAGTCAAGTGAACCAATTGGTTAGATTTCCCAAGTCCTAGCCAACTCCTAAGGAAAGACTAGAGTTAGTGGAATTCCAGTTAATTAGCCGATATAACAATCAATCATGAATAGTTGATAACTTAAGAGCTTCCAGTTAATCAATTAAAGCCAAAAGGGAATAAAATCTACTTGAATGAAAATAATTTGGATAAAGCCCAAGCGTCAATAACATGAATTAGAGAAAATAATCATAAGTCTGAAATACTTCAAATTATATTAATTAAGAAAATCCCAACATGAATGGCTCATAAGTCAAATAGGCAACATATGTAATACAAGCATTAAATTATCAGAGAGTAAAAGAGAAAATAAATAAAAACAGGAACATTGAACCTGATATGAAGATGAAATAATCTTGAAGTGAAAAAAAATCCTAATCCTAAAATAAATTCTAATCCTAATCCTAATCCTAAGAGAGAGGAGAGAGCCCCTCTCTCTAAAAACTACATCTAAAACCTAAAATTGTGAATTATCAAAGCTTAATTATGAATGGATGCATTCCCCCACTTTATAGCCTCTAATCTGTGTTCTCTGGGCCGAAAATTGGGTCAGAAACAGCCCAAAAATCGCTGATTGTGAAATCTGGTCCGTATAAGTCGCGGCAAAGTAACGCGGAGGCGTCATCCATGCGTTTGCGTGGAATGAGATTCGCAGATGCGACGTGTCCGCGTGGAGCGCACGTTCGCATCGCCTATCTGTACGGCCACTATGGCGAATTATATATCAAATCGAAGCCCCAAACGTTATCTTTCCAACGCAAGTAGAACCGCATCATTTGGACTTCTGTAGCTCAAGTTATAATCGTTTTAGTGCGAGAGGGTCAGGCTGACAGCTTTGCAATTCCTTCAACTTCTTGTATTCCTTCCACTTTTGCATGCTTCCTTTCCATCCTCTAAGCCATTCCTACCCTGTAATTCCTGAAATCACTTAACACACATATCAAGGCATCTAATGGTAATAAGAGAAGATTAAATAAAAGGAAACAAAAGCCAAAGAAGCATGTTTTCAATCATAACACAGAATTAGGAAGGAAAATATAAAACATGCAAATCATATGAATAAGTGGGTAAATAGTTGATAAAAACCACTCAATTGAGCACAAGATAAACCATAAAATAGTGATTTATCAGACATGTCGGCGACGCTGTCGCGTCGCATGCCATTTTTTTTTTATAATAATGCAGTATGCAGAATGCAATGCTAATATGAATGTTATGCATGATTCCAGGTCCAATCAAAACTCAAAAACAAACAAAATAGACTAGAATTAAAATTGAAAAAGGAATGATCATACCATGGTGGGTTGTCTCCCACCTAGCACTTTTAGTTAAAGTCCTTAAGTTGGACATTTGGCGAGCTCCTTGTCATGGTGGCTTGTACTTGAACTCATCTTGAAACTGCCACCAACGCTTGGACTTCCAATAAGCTTCAACATCTCCAAATAAATTCACCAAGCGTTGATGAAGTTCTCCACATGTTTTGAGCTCCCAAAGTTGATTCTCATATATTCCCGAATCCCAAATCTTGTTTCGACACCCGTCTTCAAGTTGATCATCATTGTTCCAGCCGGGTGGCAAGCAATTTGAATTCTCACTGAAGCGGCCAAACAACATCTTAGACCCATTCAATTGAGCTCTGCACCAACACTTGCATTTAAACTTTGAGTTTTCAGCCATAATGAACCTAGGATTGTGTTGCCCACCACTAACCATCTTCCTCTTACTCTTAATGCCACAAAGAGCTCTAAGTTGACAATTCGTCTCCAGTAGCCCATATTCAAGTGGGAAGGTAAAGGTCAAGGATAAGAATTTTACCCACTTGAATGTTGTGTTGGACGGTAATGGCCGTGGGAGAGGTGTTTCTAATGAACTTGCAAGCTCCACTCCCTTGTGCTCTTCTTTGACATCTTGTACCTCTTTGCCAGCTTCTTCAATTTCAACCTCTTCCTCTTGGTAGCTTTCTTCCAATTTAATCTCTTCTTCATTGCTCACCAAGGGCATGGGAGGTTGTGCCTCTTCTTCTTGAATCTCCATCTCTTGATCAACCTCTTCCAAGTCTTCAACCATGATATGCCTTGGAGGTTGTACACCCTCCTGAACATCAAATTCACCCGTCTTGGAAAGAGGCTCTATGACTTGACTTTCCCATGGAGGTTCAGCATCTCCTAAGTCTTTAACCACTTTTTCTTTTTCAATAATTGCTGCTTTGTCCAATTGTTTAAGTATAAAATCGTACTCCTCCTTGATGATTTCTTTTCTATGACAACTCCCTTCAACTACTTCTTCATCTGCAATGGTCTCTTCTACCTTCACCCTTAGTGCCTTCTCTAGCTCCTTATGAAGTATGGATTCGCGAAGATGATCCATTCTCTCTTGTTCCATGTCAATAGCATCATTGGGATCATGTTTCTCTTGGATTGATGGATATGGGTGCTCTTCCATGGATGGTGGTGATGGGATGGAGAGATCATTCTGTGGTTGAAAAGGAAGTACACTAGAGCTTGAGGGTTGAATATTGGAGGTGGAGGGTTGGTCCATGCGGGATATAAGATTTTAGAGTGTAGAGGTGAAACTAATGAGAGAAGTAAGTGTGTTCCCCATGGAGGTTTGTGGTGGATAGGAGGGTTCATTATTTTGGAGAAAGGGTTTATGGTAGGAAGGTGGTTCATCTTGATAATGATAAGGAGATGGTGAATATTGAGGTGGTGGTTCTGGGTATGGTTCATATGGTGGTTGGTATGGTGGATAAGGATTAGGGTCATATGGAGGTGAATGGTGGAAAGGGGCTTGTGAGTATGGTGGTCCAAGGTTATGTTGAGGAGGGAGTTCATAGGCATATAGTGGTGGTTGTTGATAATCAAAAGAGTGCTCACCATAGCCATTGCCTTGATATGCATCACAGAATGGTTGTTGATAGTCCATTGGAGGTGGTTGTTGCCATGAGGGTTGATCAAGTCCTTGTGGCTCCTCCCATCTTTGATTATCCTATCCTTGATGCAAGTTGTCATTATAATATCCTCTTCCTACAACATAATTGTAACCAGACTCATAGCCAAAGGGGTGAGAGTTCATAGTAGCAAGAGAAAATAAAAACAAAAACTAACAAAAAGAAAATATTTTGAAAAAGATATGATTTTTGAAAAAAGATAAGATAAGATTTTGAAAAAGATAGGATTTTTTGAAAAAAAAAAGATAAGATAAAAAATTTTAAAATAAAGATCTGAAAATTTTTTTTTTTGAAAAATATTTACAATAACCAATAATAAGGCACACGTTTGCAATTCCCCGGCAAATACGCCATTTCGAAGAACGAAACTCTCGCGCGATCTAGAATTTTCACAAATAAATTCCCGTTGTAAGTATAGCTTCTAGACCGACAAGAATTCCTTTCTTACAAAAGTTTTGGTTGTCACAAGTAACAAACCCCTTTGAAATTGATAACTGAAGTATTTAAATCTCGGGTCGTCTTCTCAAAGAATTGCAGGGAGGTATGATTTATTATTGGTTTTGAAAAAAGGTACATTTTTTGGGGTTTTTAAAAGGTTTGAACAAGAGAAATAAATTGCAAGGGAAATAAATTAATAATTGAAAAACTCTTGGCAAGGTATGAGAACTGGAATTCCTATCCTAGTTATCCTTATCAGGTGTGATGAGAATTGGGTTTCAACCCCACTTGGTCAGCCTTTACTAAACAAAGGAAGGTCAAGTGGACTAATTAGCTTGATCCTCAAGTCCTAGTCAATCCTTAAGGAAAGACTAGCTTTAGCGTGATCCAGATCAATCAGTAATTCCAATTTCAATCAACAGCTGAGTTTGATAACTCAAGTGCCTCCAATTAATCAATTAAAGCCAAGAATATAAAAAGCTAAATAAAAGCATAGATCTGAAATACCTCAAATTGCATTAATAAAAGAAAATCAATCCAAACATAAAGAGTTCATAAACCAAATTGAGAAAATAAGTAAAAGGAACATTGAACCTGAAAATTGAGAAGGAGAAATCCTAATTCCTTTAAGAGGAATCCTAATCCTAAATCCTAAGAGAGAGAGGAGAAAACCTCTCTCTCTCTAAAAACTACATCTAAAAACCTAAAATTGTGTGTATGATCTCCTCTTTTGAGTCTCTGCATGTTCCCTGACTTTAATATGTGTTTCTGGGCCGAAATCTGGGTCAAAACGCGGCCCAAAATCGTCTTCAGCATATTCTGTAATTTCTGCAGATCGCGCATGTCACGCGTACGCGTCGGTCACACGTACGCGTCATTCAGCGATTTTCGTCTCCACGCGTGCGCGTCAGGCACGCCCTCGCGTCGTTTGCGCGAACTCCAATCCACGCGTATGCGTCGCTATGATTTTGTCCAAATCGCGCGCACGCGTCAGCCATGCATGCGCGTCGCTGTTCGCCGGTTGTCTCCTTTATTTCTTGTGCTCCTTCCCTTTTTACAAGCTTCCTCTCCATTCTCTAAGTCATTCCTGCCCTATGAAGCCTGAAACACTTAATCACACGGATCACGGAATCGAATGGTATAAAGGGGAATTAAAATACGTAATTAAAAGATCTCTAGGAAGCAAGTTTTCAACCATAGAAGTAAACTAGGAAGAAATTGTAAAATCATGTAAATCATATGAATAAGTGGGCAAGAATTTGATTAAAACCACTCAATTAAACATAATATAAACCATAAAATAGTGGTTTATCAGGCAGTTATGACAAATTATATATCATTGCGAAGCCCCGGACTTTAGCTTTTTAATGCAACTGAAACTACGTCATTTGGACATCTGTAGCTCAAGTTATGGTCGATTTAGTACCAGGAGGTCAGGCTGGACAGCTTTAGCAGTTTCTTCAGTTTCTTGTATCCCTTCCACTTTTGCATACTTCCTTTCCATACTCTAAGCCATTCCTGCCCTGTAATCCCTGAAATCACTTAACTCACATATCACGACATCTAATGGTAATAAGAGAGGATTAATATTAGCAAATATAAGGCCAAAGAAGCATGTTCTCAATCATATCACAAAGTTAGGAAGGGAAAATGTAAAACCATGCAAATAGTATGAATAAGTGTGCAAAGGCTTGATAAAAACCACTCAAATTAGCACAAGATAAACCATAAAATAGTGGTTTATCAGGAACTTTGATAGGGTGGCTGGCCTTCCTGTGAGTTGCTGCACCTCTTTGATTGTTGATGGCGACTTCATGTCCAAGATTGCCTTACACTTGTTAGGGTTTGCCTCTATTCCTCTGTGCGTCAACATAAACCCTAAAAATTTACCTCCTTGAACTCCAAGTGCACACTTCTCTGGGTTGAGCCGCATATTGTATTTTTTTAATTGATCGAATACTTTTTTTAAGTCAGTTAGGTGTTCTTTTTCGGTGTTTGATTTGACTACCGTGTCATCCACACACGCTTCCATGTTCTTTCTGATTTGCTTTTGGAATACTTTGTCCATTAAACGCTGGTAGGTAGCACCTCCGTTTTTGAGGCCAAACGGCATGACCTTGTAACAAAAGTTACCTTGGTTAGTTATGAAGGCTGTCTTTTCTTCGTCAGCGGGATGCATGAGTATCTGGTTTTAGCCTGAATACGCGTCCATGAAGCTTAGTATTTGATAGCCAGAAGTGTTATCGACGAGCTTGTCAATGCATGGCAAGGGATAAGAGTCTTTTGGGCATGCTCAGTTCAAGTTGGTGAAGTCTGACGATTAGATTTTTGACGGTTTAGAATTTTCCAAATGAAATCTCGTTGTAAAGTATAGTTTCTAAACCAAACAATAATCCTTTCATACAAAAAGTTGTTTGTCACAAGTACAAACCCCTAAAATTTATAAACCGAAGTATTGGAACCTCGGGTCGTTCTCCCTAGGATTTACAATAAAGTGTCTTGTTATTGGTTGTGAGTTATTTTGGGGTTTTAGATGAGAAACATGAATAGTAAATGGTAAAAAAACTTTATTAACAAAATGGTCTTGGCAAGATTTGGTTGTCAAGGGTCTTCATCATTATCACTAGCCACAAGTATGGTAGTTGCAAGGATTAATCCCACTTAGTCATCCTTAAATCAATTAACAAAGGAAAGTCAAGTGAGTTATATCAATCCTAGTCCATAAGTCCTAGCTTTCCACTAATTGGATTAATGAAGGCTAGAGTTAATGGCTATCAACTAGCAATCAATTGGACACTAGTGACTCAAGAAATCCTAAGTTACCTTCTCAAGCCAAGAGCATAAAATCCTACTCTAACATCCTCTCAAGCATTTCATCAAACACTTGGAGGGTAATGAAAGAAAGCATTTTTATTTGTAAGAATAAAAGGAATCAACAACCAACAATTACAAAGAATTAACAGAACAACAATCAACAACATCACAATCACATGAATTATCTCAAATTGCATTATTAAAAGAAAACAAAAGAATAAGAATATCTCAATTACAAAACCTAGAAACAAAATAAGAGAAATTACAACAAGAGGATAGGGATAGAAAGAAGAACCAAAGTGTAGCAATCACCACTTGAAGGTAGAAGTAGAAGGAGACTTGAATTAAACCTAGAACTATGAGATCCTAATCTAACCCTAATTCCTAATCCTAGAGAGAAGTGAGAGCTTCTCTCTCTAAAACTAACTCTAACTCCTAAAACTAAGCTAATGATCAAAAGTATCTAAAGTATGAAAAGTATCTAAAAGTATGTTGATTCTCCTTCAATCCTTGGCTTAAATAGCATCAGAAATGAGTTGGATTGGGCCCACAAGGCTTCTAAAGTCGCTGGCCACGAGTTGCATCTTAAAAAGTCACATGCAGCATCGGTGCGTCCGCGTACTGTGCGCGTGCGCGCCCCTATACGTGTAGCAACTATGGCAAATCTTATATCGTTTCGAAGCCCCGGATGTTAGCTTTCCAACCCAACTGGAACCGCATCATTTGGACCTCTGTAGCTCAAGTTATGGTCAATTAAGTGTGAAGAGGTCGGCTTGACAGCTTTCCGGTTCTTTCATTTCTTCATGAGTTCTCCAACTTTACACGCTTTTTCTTCATTCCCTTGATCCAATCTTTGCCTCCTAAATCTGAAATCACTTAACAAACATATCAAGGCATCTAATGGAATCAAGGTGAATTATATTTAGCTATTTTAAGACCTAAAAAGCATGTTTTCACTCTTAAGCACAATTAAAGGAGAATATACAAAACCATGCTATTTCATTGAGTAAATGTGGATAAAAGGTGATAAAATCCCCTAAAATCAATACAAGATAAACCCTACAAATGGGGTTTGTCAAAGTCCACGCACATTCGCCATTTCTTCGAGTTCTTTTTGACCATTACTACGTTTGCCAGCCATGATGTGAATTGTATTCCCCAGATAAACCCTGCACTTATCAGTTTTTGTGTTTCCTTTATTGTTGCTTCGGTTCTTTCCTTCCCGAGTTGTCTTCTCTTCTGTTTTACTGGCTGAACTTTGGAGTCGTGGACCAGTCTATGACATATGACATCCGGGTGTATCCCTGGTATGTCGGCCGAAGTCCATGCGAATAGATCGGCATTGGCTCAGAGTAGGTCTATTACCTGTTGTGTGTATCCTGCAGGCAGAGTAGAACCTATGTTAGTGTATTGGTTCTTATCTTCTGTCAAGCTTACCTTGTTTAAATCATCTGCTGGTGTGGGCCTTTGTTCATGATTGATCCAAGGATCCAGCTCGGCAAGGTCTGGTATATCACTAGCGTTGTATGCTGAGTTTATCCTCCTTGCCGGCGTTTGCTGTACTTTGAGGTCTGCGTTATAGCATTGTTTAGCTTCTTTTCTATCTGATTGTACTATTGCTATAGCTCCTTTTTTTTTGAACAAAACTTGACACACAAATGAATAGTGGAGACTATGGCTCGAAAAGCATCTAAAGATGGTCTTCCTAAAATAATATTATAAGGACTAAAACAGTCAACAATTAAATATTGGATGTCCAAAGTTTTTGAGTGAGGAGGTTCCCCTAAGGTAGTCCTTACCCAAACATAACCTGTTAAGGGGATTCTTTCCCCTGAGAATCCGACTAGTTTGCCGAAGGATGGTTGTAACACTTTTTCGTTCAATTGCATCTTCTTGAAGGTTGATAGAAACATGACGTCGCCACTGCTTCCATGGTCTAATAAGACTTTCCGAATTAGGAGGTCTCTGGTTTTTACCGAGACGATGACAGGGTCGTCGAGGTTAGGAGTTTTGGTCTCAAAGTCCTTGCTTGTGAATGTTATGTCAGGGATCTTGGGTATAGGCACATCAGAGGGCGTCTCGTCCTGTACTGTTAACATAGTTTTGTAACTTTTTTTTTCTGGCCGAGCTTGTCTCTCTACCGCATGCGAACCCTCTTGAAATATAATTGATGACTTTCTTTGGTTGTTGACTATTCTACCATTGAGACTTTTCGTTGTTTGTCTTTAGATGTTCTAACTCGCCCGAGGTTGACAGATCTTTTTGCACTTGCTTGTCGATGTATTTGTCCAGCAACCCTTGTCGCGCCTGCCTTTCTAGCGTGTCCTTAGCCACCACACATTCATCCGTGGTATGGCCAAACTTTTGGTGAAAAGCGCAGTGCTTTGTTTTGTCGATATACCTTTGATCTTGGTACGTACCTGCTCAGCTTGGCATCTTTATTAACTTGTTGTGAAGGATTTCTTTGATTATGTCCTCCCTTTTGGTATTAAACTTGGTGTATGAGTCAAACTTCGAAGCTAGCTTAAAAGGTTTTTTAGGATCTTTATTCTGGGACCTATAGGGTCTGTCTTCTTCCTTCCTGAACGATGGTCTTTCATTCCTCCGAGTTTTGCGTAGCTCCTCTATCTCGATTCGACCAGTTGCTTTGTCTCGGAACTCCTCCAATGTCATCGATTTTGCCACAGTGATGGCTTCTTGGAATTTTCCAGGTCGGAGGCCACTCTTGATAGCGTGCAACTGTACCTCTGGATTAAGGTCGGGGATCTCCATGGCTACTGTTGTGAAGCGTGTCATGTAGTCTTTCAGGCTTTCGTGTTGTCCTTGCTTAATTGTGCTGAGGTAGTTCGAGTCCCTCACATAGATTTTAGTCGCTGCAAAATGATTGATGAACATCTTGGCGAACTCGTCAAAGCTGGTTGTGGATCCTGCAGGCAAATTAGAAAACCACAATAAGGTAGCTCCATCTAAAAAAGTTGGAAAAGATCAGCATAGAATGGGATCGGAGTCACTATTGAGGAACATCATAGACTCAAATTTTGTGACATGAACTTTAGGATCTTTGATCTCCTTATATGGTGTTAATGTCATAGGGAGTGTAAAATTATTAGGCATTTTGAAATTCATTATTTCTTCGGAAAACGAGTTGGTTCGTCGTCTTCCGGTTTTGTGGGGTGTTTCCTCTGTCTTTGTGTTAGACTCTGACTGATGCTCTTCGTGCTAATCGGCGTTTGCTTTTTTTTTTGTCATCCTTCCGTTCTCCATTATTCTGCATCGTTGCTAACAATTCGTCTATCCGCTGATTTTCCGCTAGGAGGGCGGCATTAGCGGCCATGAGGCCGGCATTGGTTCGAGGATGTTGCTGAGTCTCTGAGAGATTAGTCATGCTTTCTTTTCTGCAAAGAAAAAGGGGTACAAGGTGGATATGGATATGTTATAAAAATCACAGAGTTACAGAAGGATTCAGAGGATAAAACAGCAAAAAGAAGCTCACTGGTGCGAAAAAAAGCCAGTAAGAGCTATTTTGGGCGCTGAACGCCCCAAAGAAGCACTTACTGGGCGTTCAACGCCAGTAATGACAGCCATCTGGGCGTTAAACGCCAGAAAGAAGCATCTTCTGAGCGTTGAACGCCAGAAAGAAGCACCTTCTGGGCGTTCAACGCCAGATTTATAGCGTCCTGGGCGTTCAGAAAAACGCCCAGTGACAAAGGAGTTCCTGGCGTTCAACGCCAGCTAGAAGCAACAGCTGGGCGTTGAACGCCCAGGAGAAGCTGCAAATGGGCGTTAAACGCCCAAAACATGCAGCGTTTGGGCGTTTAACGCCAGGATTGTGGGGAGGAGGTAATTTCGTTTTTAATTCACATTTTTTCAAAATTTTTATATTCCAATTCATGATTTCTTGCATAAACATGTTATAAACTCTCATCCTTCAATTCCAAAAATTTTAATCCTAATTTCTAAAATCCCTTTTTCAAAAATATCAAATGTATCTTAATTAATAAACACAAATCCTTTTCAAATCCCATCCAACTCCTTTTCAAATTTTTTAAAAACTCAATTATCTTTTAAAATCTTTTTCAAAATAAAAATTCAGATTTATCTTTTTAAATATCATTCACAACTTTTTAATTTTAAATTATATCTTCTTCTTATAATATTTATCTTTTATAAATCATATCTTCCATCTTATCTTTCTTCAAAATTTTTGAAAAACCCACCCCCTCCCTTTAAATCCACATTTGGCCTCCCTCTTCTCATCCAACATTCGATACTAGCTCTCCTTCTATCCCTCTCCTTTCTTTTCTTTTGCTTGAGGACAAACAAACCTCTAAGTTTGTGTTTTTATCCGTGATCACTAAACCATACCCACTAAGATCATGGCTCCTAAAGGAAAACAACCCACTCCTAGAGGCAAGAAAGAGAGTATTCCAAAACCACTTTGGAATCAGGGGAAGTTCTTAACCAAAGAACATTCAGACCATTACTACAAAATAATGGGTCTAAGGTCAGTGATCCCGGAAGTCAAATTCGATCTGAAAGAAGATGAATAGCCGGAGATTCAAGAGCAAATTCGAAACAAGAGCTGGGAAATCCTAGCTAATCTTGAGACAAAAGTGGGAAGAAACATGGTTCAGGAATTTTACGCTAATCTGTGGCAAACAGACAGGCAGAGAATATCTGGAACTGCTCTCTATGACTATCGGACCTTGGTTAGAGGAAAAATTGTTCACATCCACCCTGATAAAATCAGGGAGATCTTTAAGCTACCTCAGCTGAAAGATGACCCAAACTCCTTTAATAGGAGAATGATGAGAACAAATAATGGCCTGGACAAGATTCTAGAGGACATATGCATCCCTGGAGCCAGGTGGACCACCAGCACCAAGGGCGTCCCAAATCAACTCAAGAGAGAAGATCTCAAACCAGTCGCCAGAGGCTGGCTGGACTTCATTGGGCATTCTATACTGCCCACTAGCAACCGCTCTGAAGTCACAGTTAAAAGAGCAGTGATGATCCACTGCATTATGTTAGGAAGAGAAGTGGAAGTTCATCAATTGATTTCGTGTGAACTTTACATAATTGCAAACAAGAACTCCAAAGATGCCAAATTGGCTTATCCTAGCTTAATATCTATGCTATGTAAAGATGCTAGAGTAAAGATGGGAATAACTGAGTATATCTCAGTTGAGCGACCAATCACCAAAACATCAATGGAAAAACAACAAGTGTAGGATGACCCCATCAAGAGGAGAGCACAGGAATTTTCTGGTATTTTCTGGTTGAAATTGAGGGAGCTGAGCAAAAATCTGATTTAGACTGAAAAAGGATTGCTGATGCTGTTGGATTCTGACCTCCCTGCACTTGGAATAGATTTTTTGGAGCTACAGAAGTCAAATTGGTGCGCTCTTAATTGGATTGGAAAGTAGACATCCAGGGCTTTCCAGCAATATATAATAGTCCATTCTTTGTGCGAAGATAGACGACGTAAACTGGCGTGCAACGCCAATTCCATGTTGCAGTTTGGCGTTCAGCGCCAGAAAGAGATTGCAAGTTGGAGTTCAACGCCAGAAACAGGTTACAACCTGGCGTTCAACTCCCGAAACAGCCCAGGCACGTGAGAAGCTTAAATCTCAGCCCCAGCACACACCAAGTGGGCCCCAGAAGTGGATTTCTGCACTATCCATCCTAGTTTACTCATTTTCTGTAAACCTAGGTTACTTGTTTAGTATTTAAACAACTTTTAGAGATTTATTTTGCATCTCACGACATTTTAGATATGAATTATATGCCTTGTGACGGCATGAGTATCTAAACTCCATTGTTGGGGGTGAGGAGCTCTGCAGCGTCTCGATGAATTAATGCAATTATTTCTGTTTTCCATTCAAACACGCTTGTTCCTATCTAAGATGTTCATTCGCGCTTCACTATGAAGAAGGTGATGATCCGTGGCACTCATCACCTTCCTCAATCCATGAACGTGTGCCAGACAACCACCTCCGTTCTACATTAGATTGAATGAGTATCTCTTAGATTCCTTAATCAGAATCTTTGTGGTATAAGCTAGAATTGATGGCGGCATTCATGAGAATCCGGAAAGTCTAAACCTTGTCTGTGGTATTCCGAGTAGGATTCAGGGATTGAATGACTATGACGAGCTTCAAACTCGCGATTGTTGGGCGTGATGACAAACGCAAAGAATCATGGGATTCTATTCCGTCATGATCGAGAACCGACAGATGATTAGCCGTGCTGTGACAGAGCATTTGGACCATTTTCACTGAGAGGATGGGATGTAGCCATTGACAACGGTGACGCCCTACATACAGCTTGCCATGGAAGGAGCCTTGCATGTTTGAAAGTGAGGAAGCATTATGTTACAGGAATTCAGAAGACAAAGCATCTCCAAAACTCCAACATATTCTCCATTATTGAGTAACAATTACTTATTCCAAACACTTTCACTTTTTACAATTAAAGCTAAAGAACCCTATTGGTATCCTGACTAAGAATAATAAGATAACCATAGCTTGCTTCAAGCCAACAATCTCCGTGGGATTCGACCCTTACTCACGTAAGGTATTACTTGGACGACCCAATGCACTTGCTGGTTAGTTGTGCGGATTGCAAAGGTGTGATTGCAATTTTCGTGCACCAAGTTTTTGGTGCCGTTGCCGGGGATTGTTTGAGTTTGAACAACTAATGGTGAATCTTGTTGCTTAGATTCGGAAAAATTTATCTTTTTTTCACTAGAATTGCATCTTTTATTATCCCTTTTAAAAACTTTTTAAAAAATATTATTTTTCTTTATTAATTTTTAGTTTTTCTGTGAAGTTTAGTGTCATATTTTAAGTTTGGTGTCAACTTCATGCTTTTCTTTGTCTTTCAATTTTTGAATTACATGTTCTTTGTTTTTCCTTGATCTTCAAATTGTTCTTGTCAATTTTTCTTATTTGATCTTTGGTTTTTCTTGTTCTGTGTGTTTTTGTGTTTTCCTTGTACTTTTTCAAAATATTAGTTTTCAAAAATACTTTTTTTATACAATATTAAAACACGTTACATTTATAGCTCCGTTGGCTAAAGCGTTGGTTTATGTTCTTGGCAATTGGGTATCTTTTTTTTAAAATATTTTTCAAAAATAATTTTTCTTTGATTGAATCTTGTGCCAAACTTTAAGTTTGGTGTTCTCTTGTTAATTTTCTTTAATTTTCAAAAATTTATTGTGGTTTTCTAAAAATTTTAAGTTTGGTGTTTTATCTTTTGTTTTTGTTGTTCTTGTGAGTCTTCAAAGTGTTCTTGAGTCTTCCTTGTGTTTTGATCTTAAAATTTTTAAGTTTGGTGTTCCTTGGTGTTTTCCCTCCAAAATTTTTGAAAGCAAGGAACATTAGATCTAAAAATTTTAAGTCTTGTGTCTTTTGTGTGTTTTTCTCTTTCATCATAAAATTCAAAAATCAAAAAAATTATCTTCTCTAACTATTTTTAAGCCATATTTTCGAATTTTTTTATATAAAAATTCAGATTTCAATTTCAAAATTTTTCAAATCTTATCCTTTTAATTTTTTTTTAAAAAAATTTTATATCTTTTTCAAAAATATCCTAACCACTTTCTCTCTCCTCACTTTTTCGAAAATCTTCATAAAATATTTTTAATTTTCTTTTTTATTTTATTTTTATTTTTATTTATTTTTAATTTTATTGTCGTCTTTATTTTATTTTATTTTATTTTATTATTTCAAAATTTTTATATATAATAAAATATATAAAATAAATTCACACCATCTCCCTTTCTCCATTATGGACTTAAGTGGAAATGAACAGTCTAGAAGGACTCTGGGGTCATATGCTAACCCCACTACTGCCTCATATGAGAGTAGTATATGTATACCCTCCATTGGAGTTGGTAGTTTTGAGTTGAATCCTCAGCTCATTATCATGGTGCAGCAAAGTTGCCAGTATTCTGGTCTTCCACAGGAAGAGCCTATAGAGTTTCTGGCACAATTTTTACAAATTGCTGACACAGTACGTGATAAGAAAATAAATCAGAATATCTACAGATTATTACTGTTTCCATTTACTGTAAAGGACCAAGCTAAGAGGTGGTTAAATAACCAACCTAAGGACAGCATAAAGACATGGAAACAACTATAAAAAAAATTTCTGAATCACTATTTTCCTCCAAAACAGATGACACAGCTAAGACTGAGCATCCAAGGCTTCAAACAAGGAGATAATGAATCCCTTTATGATGCTTGGGAGAGATTGGTGGACGAAATTGTGATCCTCAAAGTGAGCCTCTTTGTATTTGTATGAAATCAAAAATACCCCAAAGAGATCATGGTGTGATGAATTGGGATCTTAATAATCCCTGGTAATGGCACGTGTGATCACAACTCCGTTCAACTTAACCAGCAAGTGTACTGGGTCATCCAAGTAATACCTTACGTGAGTAAGGGTCGATCCCACAGAGATTGTTGGTATGAAGTAAGCTATGGTCACCTTGTAAATCTCAGTTAGACAGATTAAATTGGTTTATGATGAGTTCGAAAAATAATAAACAGAAAATAAAATAGGATAAAAATACTTATGTAAATTAATGGTGGGAATTTCAGATAGGCGTATGGAGATGCTGTGCTCCTCTTGTATTTCTACTTTCTTATTACATTCATCCAATCCTTCTTACTCCTTTCCATGGCAAGTTGTATGTAGGGCATCACCGTCTTCAATGGCTACTTTTCATCCTCTCGGGAAAATGGTCCTATGCGCTGTCACTGCATGGCTAATCGTCTGGAGGCATCACCCTTGTCGATGGCTACATCCCATCCTCTCAGTGAAAATGGTCCAAATGCTCTGTCACGGCACGGCTAATCATCTGTCGGTTCTCAATCAGGTTGGAATAGAATCCCTTGATTCTTTTCTATCTGTCACTAACGCCCAGCCTTCAGGAGTTTGAAGCTCGTCACGGTCATTCAATACCGGAATCCTACTCGGAATACTACAGACAAGGTTAGACTTTCTGGATTCCCAGAATCCTACTCGGAATACCACAGACAAGGTTAGACTTTCCGGATTCCCATGAATGCCGCCATCTATCTAGCTTATACCACGAAGATTCTGTTGGGGAATCTAAGAGATATGCACCCGGCCTAAGGTAGAACGGAAGTGGTTGTCAGTCACGCGCGTTCATAGGTGAGAATGATGATGAGTGTCACGGATCATCACATTCATCAAGTTGAAGTGCAACGTATATCTTGGAATAAGAATAAAAGAGAATTGAATGAAAAGTAATAGTAATTGTATTGAAACTTGAGTTACAGCAGAGCTCCACACCCTTAATCTATGGTGTGCAGAAACTCCACCGTTGAAAATACATAAGTGAAAGGTTCAGGCATGGCCGAATGGCCAGCCCCCCTAAAACGTGATCAATGGCCTCCTAGGATGAAGAATAAAACGAAACTGAGACCAAAGAGGTCTAATACAATAGTAACTTATCCTATTTATACTAGACTAGCTATTAGGGTTTACATGAGTAAGTAATTGATGTATAAATCCACTTCCGGGGCCCACTTGGTGTATGTTTGGGCTGAGCTTGATCTATCCACGAGCTGAGGCTTCTCTTGGAGTTGAACGCCGAGTTATAGCGTGTTTCTGGCGTTCAACTCCGGGTTATGACGTGTTTCTAGCATTTAACTCCAGACAGCAGCATGTACTTGGCGTTGAGCGCCACTTTACGTTGTCAATTCCCGAATAAAGTATGGACTATTATATATTTCTGGAAAGCTCTGGATGTCTACTTTCCAACGCCGTTGAGAGCGTGCTATTTGGAGTTCTGTAGCTCCAGAAAATCCATTTCGAGTGCAGGGAGGTCAGATTCCAACAACATCAGCAGTCCTTTTGTTAGCCTTTTTCAGAGTTTTGCTCAAGTCCCTCAATTTCAGCCAGAAATTACCTGAAATTACAGAAAAACACACAAACTCATAGTAAAGTCCAGAAATGTGAATTTAGCATAAAAACTAATGAAAACATCCCTAAAAGTAGCTTGAACTTACTAAAAACTACCTAAAAACAATGCCAAAAAGCGTATAAATTATCCGCTCATCAGAGATACAGAGAGATGCTAAGAAAATGCCCCTCTGAAATGTTTTCAGAGTGGGTGCAGTTAGACATCTTCTACTATGGGCTTACAGAAAGAGCTCAGATTTCTCTAGACCACTCAGCTGGTAGATCTATACACATGAGAAAGACAATAGAAAAAACTCAAGAGCTTATTGATACAGTTTCCAGAAATTAGCATCTGTACCTAAGCAGTGAACCTTCCATCAATGAAGAGGCTAAAACAGTAACTGCTGAACTCAGTCCGGCAGAACAAGCTACTGAATTCAATCAGCAATTAGATTTTTTAACAAAAGAGCTAGCCGAATTCAAGGAAATATTGTAAGAAACAAGAATGGCTAATATGAATATGGAAATACAGTTGAAGCAAACAGAACAACAGTTATTAAAACAAATAACAGAAAAATGCCAAGCAGTTCAATTAAGTAGTGGGAAAATATTAAATACTTCACTTCAAGGCAGCAGGAAGCCAAGAAATGAACAGACTACTACCCAAAATCCCTCTGAGGACAGTCAGAGCCCAGAGAGAAAAAATTCTGGCACTCAAACGCCATAAAATGGGTGGGAAGCTGGGGTTGAATGCCCAACCCATGCTCAGTCCTGGCATTCAACGCCAGAAACAAGCAAGGAATTGGCGTTGAACGCCCAAAGGAAGCATAGTTCTGGCGTTCAGACGCCAGAAACAGGTAAGGAGTTGGTGTCTAACGCCACTCCAGCTTCCACCCCTGGCGTTCAAATGCTAGTGGAAGATCAGACACATACAAGTACTGATAGCAACCCCTCTAAAAAGGCTTCTCAACCCACATCTGTAGGCAATAAACCTACAGCAACTAAGGTTGAGGAATACAAAGCCAAAATGCCTTATCCTCAGAAACTCCGCCAAGCGGAACAGGATAAGCAATTTGCCCGCTTTGCAGACTATCTCAGGACTCTTGAAATAAAGATTCCGTTTGTAGAGGCACTTGAGCAAATACCTTCTTATGCTAAGTTCATGAAAGAGATCTTAAGTCATAAGAAGGATATGAGGGAAACTAAAAAAGTTTATCTCACTAAAGAATGTAGTGCAGTCATTTTGAAAAGCTTACCTGAGAAGCTTAAAGATCCCGGAAGCTTTATGATGCCATGTACATTAGAAGGTACTTGTACCAAGCAAGCTCTATGTGAACTTGGGGCAAGTATCAACCTAATATCTGCATCTACTATAAAAAAGCTTGGGTTGACTGATGAAGTCAAACCAACCCAGATATGTCTCCAACTTGCTGATGGTTCCATTAAACACCCATCAGGCATGATTAAAGACATGATTGTCAAGGTTAGGCCATTCGCCTTTCCCACTGACTTTGTGATACTGAAAATGGAGGAGCACAAGAGTGCAACTCTCATTCTAGGAAGACCTTTCCTAACAACTGGACGAACCCTCATTGACGTCCAAAAAGGGGAAGTGACCCTGAAAGTCAATGAGGACGAGTTAAGTTGAATGTTGTCAAAGCTATGCAGCATCCAGACACCCAAAATGACTGCATGAGCATTGATATTATTGACTCTCTGGTAAAAAAGGTCAATATGACTGAGAGTCTCGAATCAGAGCTAGAGGATATCTTTAAAGATGTTCAGCCTGATCTGCAGGAACTAGAGAGAATAATAGAACCTCTGAAAATCCCCCAGGAAGAGGAGAAACCTCCCAAACCCGAGCTCAAACCATTACCACCATCCCTGAAATATGTATTTTTGGGAAAAGGTGATACCTTTCCTGTAATCATAAGCTCTACCTTAGAGCCACAGGAAGAGGAAGCACTAATTCAAGTGCTAAGGACACACAAGACAGCTCTTGGGTGGTCCATCAGTGATCTTAAGGGCATTAGCCTAGCCAGATCCATGCACAAGATCCTATTGGAGGGTGACGTTAAGCCAGTGGTTCAACCACAGAGGCGACTGAATCCAGCCATGAAGGAGGTGGTGCAGAAGGAGGTCACTAAATTACTAGAGGCTGGGATTATTTATTCCATTTCTGATAGCCCCTGGGTAAGCCCTGTTCAAGTCGTCCCTAAGAAGGGTGGCATGATAGTGGTTCATAATGAAAAAAATGAACTTGTTCCTACAAGAACAGTTACAGGGTGGCGTATGTGTATTGATTACAGAAGGCTCAATACAGCTACCAGAAAGGATCATTTTCCTTTACCATTCATAGACTAGATGCTAGAAAGATTAGCAGGTCATGAATACTACTGCTTCTTGGATGGATATTCAGGTTATAATCAAATTGCAGTAGATCCCCAAGATCAAGAAAAAACAGCGTTCACATGTCCATCTGGAGTATTTGCATACAGAAGGATGCCATTTGGTCTGTGCAATGCACCTGCAACCTTTCAGAGGTGCATGCTCTCCATTTTTTCTGATATGGTGAAAAAATTTCTGGAAGTCTTCATGGATGATTTTTTAGTATTTGGAGACTCATTCAGCTCCTGTCTTGACCATCTAGCACTTGTTCTAAAGAGGTGCTAGGAGACCAACCTGGTTTTAAACTGGGAGAAATGTCACTTTATGGTAACTGAAGGAATTGTCCTTGGGCATAAAATTTTGAACAAGGGAATAGAGGTAGATCAAGCTAAGGTAGAGGTAATTGAAAAATTACCACCACCTGCCAATGTTAAGGCAATCAGAAGTTTTCTGGGGCATGTAGGATTCTATAGGAGGTTTATAAAAGATTTTTCAAAAATTGCCAAATCTCTGAGTAATCTACTAGCTGCTGACATGCCATTTATCTTTGATAATGAGTGTCTGTAGGCGTTTGAGACTCTGAAAGCTAAGCTGGTCACAACACCAGTCATCTCTGCACTAGACTGGACATTACCATTTGAACTAATGTGTGATGCCAGTGACCATGCCATTGGTGGAGTGTTGGGACAAAGGCATGATAAGCTTCTGCACGTCATTTATTATGCCAGCCGTATCTTAAATGACGCACAGAAGAACTACACAACCACAGAAAAAGAGCTACTTACAGTGGTTTATGCCATTGACAAGTTCAGATCCTATTTAGTAGGATCAAAAGTGATTGTGTACACTGACCATGTTGCTCTTAAATATCTACTCACAAAGCAGGATTCAAAACCCAGACTCATCAGATGGGTATTGCTTCTGCAGGAGTTTGATATAGAAATAAGAGACAAAAAGGGACAGAGAACCAAGTAGCAGATCACCTGTCCCGAATAGAACCAGTAGAAGGGGCGTCCCTCCCTCTTACTGAAATCTATGAAAACTTTTCGGATGAGCAACTCTTTGCCATCCAGGAAGTGCCATGGTTTGCAGACATTGCAAACTACAAGGCAGTGAGATTCATACCCAAAGAGTACAGTAGGCAGCAAACAAAGAAATTAATCACGGATGCAAAGTACTATCTTTGGGATGAACCATATCTCTTCAAGGGATGTGCAGACGGAGTAATCCGTAGATGTGTGCCTAAAGAAGAAGCACAGAAGATCCTCTGGCACTGCCATGGATCACAGTATGGAGGACATTTTGGAAGTGAGCCAACAGCTACAAGAGTCCTCCAATGTGGCTTTTACTGGCCTACTCTCTATAAAGACTCCCGAGTGTTTGTACTTAATTGTGACAGTTGCCAAAGATCTGGCAATCTACCTCACAGTTATGCCATGCCTCAATAAGGGATCTTGGAGATTGAGTTGTTTGATGTATGGGGTATTGACTTCATGGGACCTTTCCCACCATCATACTCAAACACTTATATTCTGGTGGCAGTGGATTATGTATCCAAATGGGTGGAAGCTATTGCAACACTCACTAATGATACTAAGACAGTGCTAAAATTCCTCCAGAAATACATCTTCAGCAGATTTGGTACCCCTAGAGTATTAATCAGTGATGGGGCACTCATTTCTGCAATAAACAGCTTTACTTTGCCTTGGTTCGATATGGAGTTAGCCACAGGGTAGCCACTCTATATCATCCACAGACAAATGGGCAAGCTGAAGTCTCTAACAGAGAACTTAAAAGAATTCTGGAACGGACTGTGATTAACCGTAGAAGGGATTGGGCAAGAAGCTTGGATGATGCTCTGTGGGCATACAGAACAGCGTTCAAGACACCTATAGGAACTTCTCCATACCAGCTGGTGTATGGAAAAGCCTGTCACTTGCCAGTGGAACTGGAACATAAGGCCTATTGGGCAACTAGATTCCTAAACCTTGATGCCAAGTTAGCTGGAGAAAAACGATTGCTCCAGTTAAATGAGCTAGAGGAATTCAGACTTAATGCTTTCAAAAATGCAAAAATTTACAAAGAGAAAGCAAAAAGATGGCATTATAAGAAACTATCATCCAGAGTCTTTAAGTCAGGGCAGAAAGTTCTGCTATTTAATTCTAGGCTCAGATTATTCCCCGAGAAATTGAAATCCCGGTGGAGAGGTCCATATGTGATTACAAGTGTGTCACCATATGGATACGTGGAGCTTCAGGATAATGATTCTAACAAAAAGTTCATTGTTAATGGACAGAGAGTTAAACATTATCTTGAAAGCAATTTTGAGCAAGAATGCTCAAAAATGAGACTTGATTAAAGCTCAGTAATAGTCCAACTAAGACAATAAAGAAGCGCTTGCTGGGAGGCAACCCAGCATTTACAAAGTTTATTTGTCAATTAATTGTTTTTTACAGGTTTATGTCAATTATCTTCAAGGTAAAATAGCAATTGCTTGAGTTCACAAAGTTAGAGAAGGATTCAGAGGATAAAACAGCAAAAAGAAGCTCACTGGTGCGAAAAAAGCCAGTAAGAGCTGTTTTGGGCGCTGAATGCCCAAAAGAAGCACTTACTGGGCGTTCAATGCTACGAAGGATAGCCATCTGGGCGTTAAACGCCAGAAAGAAGCATCTTCTGGGCTTTGAACGCCAGAAAGAAGCACCTTTTGGGCGTTCAACGCCAGATTTATAGCGTCTTGGGCGTTCAGAAAAATGCCCAGTGACAAAGGAGTTCCTGGCGTTCAACGCCAGCTAGAAGCAACAGCTGGGCGTTGAACGCCCAGGAGAAGCTGCAAATGGGCGTTAAACGCCCAAAACATGCAGCGTTTGGGCGTTTAACGCCAGGATTGTGGGGAGGAGGTAATTTCGTTTTTAATTCACATTTTTTAAAATTTTTATATTCCAATTCATGATTTCTTGCATAAACATGTTATAAACTCTCATTCTTCAATTCCAAAAATTTTAATCCTAATTTCTAAAATCCCTTTTTCAAAAATATCAAATGTATCTTAATTCATAAACACAAATCCTTTTCAAATCCCATCCAACTCCTTTTCAAAATTTTTTTTAAAAACTCAATTATCTTTTAAAATCTTTTTCAAAATAAAAATTCAGATTTATCTTTTTCAAATATCATTCACAACTTTTTAATTTTAAATTATATCTTCTTCTTATCATATTTATCTTTTATAAATCATATCTTCTATCTTATCTTTCTTCAAAATTTTTGAAAAATCCACCCCCTCCCTTTAAATCCACATTCAGCCTCCCTCCTCTCATCCAACATTCAATACTAGCTTTTCTTCTATCCCTCTCCTTTCTTTTCTTTTGCTTGAGGACAAGCAAACCTCTAAGTTTGGTGTGTTTATCCGTGATCACTAAACCATACCCACTAAGATCATGGCTCCTAAAGGAAAACAACCCACTCCTAGAGGAAAGAAAGAGAGTATTCCAAAACCACTTTGGAATCAAGGGAAGTTCTTAACCAAAGAACATTCAGACCATTACTACAAAATATTGGGTCTAAGGTCAGTGATCCCGGAAGTCAAATTCGATCTGAAATAAGATGAATATCCGGAGATTCAAGAGCAAATTCGAAACAGGAGCTGGAAAATCCTAGCTAATCTTGAGACAAAAGTGGGAAGAAACATGGTTCAGAAATTCTACGCTAATCTGTGGCAAACAGACAGGCAGAGAATATCTAGAACTGCTTTTTATGACTATCGGACCTTGGTTAGAGGAAAAATTGTTCACATCCACCCTGATAAAATCAGGGAGATCTTTAAGCTACCTTAGCTGAAAGATGACCCAGACTCCTTTAATAGGAGAATGATGAGAACAAATAAAAGGCCTGGACAAGATTCTAGAGGACATATGCCTCCCTGGAGCCAGGTGGACCACCAGCACCAAGGGCGTCCCAAATCAACCCAAGAGAGAAGATCTCAAACCAGTTGCCAGAGGCTGGCTGGACTTCATTGGACGTTCTATACTGCCCACTAGCAACCGCTCTGAAGTCACAGTTAAAAGAGCAGTGATGATCCACTGCATTATGTTAGGAAGAGAAGTGGAAGTTCATCAATTGATTTCGTGTGAACTTTACATAATTGCAAACAAGAACTCCAAAGATGCCAAATTGGCTTATCCTAGCTTAATATCTATGCTATGTAAAGATGCTGGAGTAAAGATGGGAATAACTGAATATATCTCAGTTGAGCGACCAATCACCAAAACATCAATGGAAAAACAACAAGTGCAGGATGACCCCATCAAGAGGAGAGCACAGGAATTCCTCCTGGAATTTTCTCAATTTGAGTACTGGGAGCATCTTGAAACATCGGTTACCAAGTTGCAAGAAGCTGTGGACCAAATAAAGGAAGAACAAAATAATCAAAATAGCATGCTTTGCAAACTGTTTGGGGAACAAGAAGAGCAAAGGCGTGACTTGAAGGAACTGAAGCGTCAGAAATTATCTCTTGAAGGATCAAGTACCCCATAGACTAGAGGAACATCCACTTCCCAAAATAAAGGTTGTTAAGTCCTAATCTTAGCTTTACTCTGTGATAGTTGTCTTATAGATTTATTTTAGAAGTTATATATGAGTAGTAATAATTAGTATATCTATTTTGATTTTATTTTCAATTAAGCTATAATTTATTTTTATCATCATCATCAAACATGAATAAAATAGTAGATTTTCTAGAATAAAGAGCCAATTTAATTTCGAGTTCTTAATAAGGAAAATTCTAATTATTTATATGTGGTTGCAATACTTCTTATTTTCTAAATGAATACTTGAACAGTGCATATTTTTTATATTGAATTTCATGAATGTTAAAATTGTTGGCTCTTGAAAGAATGATGAACAAGAGAAATATCATTGATGATTTGAAAAATCATGAAATTGATTCTTGAAGCAAGAAAAAGCAGTGAAAAAAAAAAGGAATCATTGGATAAAGAAAAAGAAAAAGCGAATACCCCTTAAAATCAAAAGGCAAGGGTGAAAAGGATTCAAGGCTTTGAGCATCAATGGATAGGAGGGCCCAAGGGAATAAATCCAGGCCTAAGCGGCTAAATCAAGCTGTCCCTAACCATGTGCTTGTGGCATGCAGGTCCAAGTGAAAAACTTGAGACTGAGTGGTTAAAGTCATGATCCAAGGCAAAAGAGTGTGCTAAAGAACTCTGGAAACCTCTAATTGGGGCTTTAGCAAAGCTAAGTTACAATCTGAAAGGGTTCACCAAGTTATTTGTCTGTGGCATTTATGTATCCGGTGGTAATACTGGAAAACAAAGTGCTTAGGGCCACGGCCAAGACTCATAAAGTAACTGTATTCAAGAATCAACATACTAAACTAGGAAAATCAATAATACTATCTGAATTCTGAGTTTCTATGGACGTCAATCATTCTGAATTTCAAAGGATAAAGTGAGATGCCAAAACTATTCAGAGGCAAAAAGCTACTAGTCCCACTCATCTGATTAGAATCTGAGCTTCACTTAAAACTCTGAGATATTATTGCTTCTTAATTTCTTTTTATCATATTTTATTTATCTAGTTTCTTGGGGACAAGCAACAGTTTAAGTTTGGTGTTGTGATGAGCGGATATTTTATACGCTTTTTGGGAGTAATTTCATGTAGATTTTAGTATGTTTTAGTTAGTTTTTAGTATAATTTTATTAGTTTTTAGGCAAAATTCATATTTCTGGACTTTACTATGAGTTTGTATGTTTTTCTGTAATTTCAGGTATTTTTTGGCTGAAATTGAGGGAGCTGAGCAAAAATTTGATTTAGGCTGAAAAAGGACTGCTGATGTTGTTGGATTCTGACCTTTCTGCACTCGGAATGGAGATTTTTGAAGCTACAGGAGTCCAATTGGTGCGCTCTCAATTGGGTTAGAAAGTAGACATCCAGAGCTTTCCAGCAATATATAATAGTCCATACTTTGCACGAAGATAGACGATGTAAACTGGCATTCAACGCCAGTTCCATGTTGCAGTTTGGCGTTCAGCGCCAGAAACAGGTTGCAAGTTGGAGTTCAAAGCCAGAAACAGGTTACAACCCGGTGTTCAACTCCAGAAACAGCCCAGGCACGTGAGAAGCTTAAATCTCAGCCCAGCACACACCAAGTGGGCCCCATAAGTGAATTTCTGCACTATCCATCCTAGTTTACTCATTTTATGTAAACCTAGGTTACTAGTTTAGTATTTAAACAACTTTTAGAGATTTATTTTGCATCTCATGACATTTTAGATCTGAATTATATACCTTGTGACGGCATGAGTCTCTAAACTCCATTGTTGGGGGTGAGGAGCTCTGCAGCGTCTCGATGAATTAATGCAATTATTTCTGTTTTCCATTCAAACACGCTTGTTCCTATCTAAGATGTTCATTCGCGCTTCACTATGAAGAAGGTGATGATCCGTGACACTCATCACCTTCCTCAATCCATGAACGTGTGCCTGACAACCACCTCTGTTCTACATTAGATTGATTGAGTATCTCTTAGATTCCTTAATCAGAATCTTTGTGGTATAAGAGAATCTGGAAAGTCTAAACCTTGTCTGTGGTATTCCGAGTAGGATTCAGGGTTTGAATGACTGTGATGAGCTTCAAACTCGCGATTGTTGGGCGTGATGACAAACACAAAAGAATCAAGGGATTCTATTCCGGCATGATCGAGAACTAACAGATGATTAGCCATGCTGTGACAGAGCATTTGGACCATTTTCACTGAGAGGATGGGATATAGCCATTGACAACGGTGACGCCCTACATACAGCTTGCCATGGAAGGAGCCTTGCATGTTTGAAAGTGAGGAAGCATTATGTTACAGGAATTCAGAAGACAAAGCATCTCCAAAACTCCAACATATTCTCCATTATTGAGTAACAATTACTTATTCCAAACACTTTCACTTTTTACAATTAAAGCTAAAGAACCCTATTGGTATCCTGACTAAGAATAATAAGATAACCATAGCTTGCTTCAAGCCAACAATCTTCGTGGGATTCGACCCTTACTCACGTAAGGTATTACTTAGACGACCCAGTGCACTTGCTGGTTAGTTGTGCGGATTGCAAAGGTGTGATTGCAATTTTCATGCACCAAGACTCTGATGCTTAAGTTAGTAAGGGTTTTTGGTAGGTTTAGTAGAATAAAACATGTCTATGCCTGAGTGGTATCAGTGTATTTATAATCAAATGAATAACTACCTTTTGGAATAGTTCCACCTTTGTTGGTGGATAACTGCTCCCTTTATCTTGGGAGTTTGTTAGGATCTATCTTTTAGTGGAGATAGAGATAATAGAAAAGATTTGGGGAGGCAGTTACTTATTTAGATAAGTAATGTTGCTTCTTTGTCAGCATGTTTGACCTCTTTAAAGAGGTCGGGTAAATGGTAGAGGCCACCCTTTTTGGGTGGGCCTTTTTGTCCTTGTGGGGACTCGCTCTATATTTTGGGTCAGGGTATGAATAGTGCCCCTGCTTGAGTCCGAGCTTTCATGAGGTCCGGTTCAAGCATTTTGTGACTTCTGTTTTCATTGTCAGGTATGCCACCTTCAAGAGGTTGGGTACTTGATTTGTTTTGAAATTTTGAACGTTGCCACTTTAAATGAGGGGTGAACGTTACACGACAGTTCCTTTGGAATCTGCGCATGGTTTTAATGAGGGGTGTGAAATGATCGTTTTGCCCATTCTCTCTTATAAAATGCTTCTTCTTCTTCTTCTTCTTCTTCTTCTCCATTTCTGAAAATGCTCCACTTGCTTCCTTCATTGAGAAAGAATTCTTCTATTTTCTTCCCTTATTTCTTGCTCCATAACCGCTTTTCAGCTCCAAGATTTCTTTATCTTGATTCATTTGGAGAGTTCTTGGTGCTTTGAAGAGGATCGCTCATGATTTTGCTGCTTGTCGTGCCCCTCCGTTTTTTGAATTTCATCAAGGTTGGTGTTTTTATCCACTTTTTTTGTTGTCTCGATTGTTCTATATTTGTGAAACTATTCTGAATGGTCCCTTGTATAGTAGTGTTGGTGATAAATTTTGTTTTTACATTGCCGATACTTGTATCTAGAGATTTTGATAGCTTGTTTAACATTTACTGCTTCGTTTATTGCTAAGAAGCCCTTTTGAAACTATTTTTGTCATCTGATATTACTGTTAAGAATTTTGGCTCTGTCTCTAAAATTTCTTGCCGTTTATTACTTAGAGAACATAATCGTGTTGTCCCCCAATGGTGTTGCTGCTGATAGTTCAGGAGGGACGCCATTTCTATTCCTTTTGTTTTGGAAAGATCTTTTGAAAATCTGTTTTGTATTTTGCTACATTTACCTGACTTGTTTTGAATGGTGTCTGGTGGACGAAATTGTATCTCTTTATAGAATATGATAATAGAATATGGTCCAAGATCAACTTCGTTCAACTGACCAGCAAGTGTACTGGGTCGTCCAAGTAATACCTTACGTGAGTAAGGGTCGAATCCACAGAGATTATTGGTTTGAAGCAATCAATGTTTATTTTATTTGTCTTAGTCAGGATTTCAAGAAAATTGTTTGGGCTACTTGAACAACAGAGTTATTTGTTTATAAAGGATTATGGAATATATTGGAATAATAAAGAGTACTAGCGTTACTTGTTGTGCAGTAATGGAGAATATGTTGGAGTTTTGGAGATGCTTTGTCCTCTGACTTCAACTCTTCCTTGAAATCCTCTTCTCACACGCAGGTTCCTTCCATGGCAAGCTCTTTGTAGGGTGTAACCGTTGTCAGTGGCTACTTCCCATCCTCGCAGTGAAAGCTAATGCACGCACTCTGTCACAGTACGGCCAATCACCGGTTGGTTCCCGCTCCTACTGGAATAGAATCCCTCTTTTGCGTTTGTCACTAACGCCCAGCAGGTTAAAGTTTGAAGCACGTCACAGTCATTCAATCCCGGAATCCTACTCGGAATACCACAGACAAGGTTTAGACTTTCCGGATTCTCATGAATGCCGCCATCAATCCGGCTTATACCACGAAGATTCTGTTGGGGAATCTAAGAGATATTCATTCAATCTGATGTAGAACGGAGGTGGTTGTCAGGCACACGTTCATGGGTTGAGGAAGGTGATGAGTGTCACGGATCATCACCTTCTCCACAGTTAAGCGCGAATAAACATCTTAGATAAGAACAAGCGTGTTTGAATGGAAAACAGAGGAATTGTATTAAATCATCGAGACGCTGCAGAGCTCCTCACCCCCAACAATGGAGTTTAGAGACTCATGCCGTCACAAAGTATGTAATTCAGATCTGAAAATGTCATGAGGTACAAGATGAGTCTGTAAAAGTTGTTTAAATAGTAAACTAGTAACCTAGGTTTACAGAAAAATGAATAAACTAAGATAATTGGTGCAGAAATCCACTTCTGGGGCCCACTTGGTGTGTGCTGGGGCTGAGACTAAAGCTTTTCACGTGTAAAGGCCTTTCTTGGCGTCAAACTCCAGGTTTTGACGTGTTTTGGGCGTTCAACTCCGGATCATGACGTTTTTCTGGCGTTTAACTCCAGACAGCAGCATGTACTTGGCGTTCAACGCCAAGTTACGTCGTCTATCCTTGCGCAAAGTATGGACTATTATATATTGCTGGAAAGCCCTGGATGTCTACTTTCCAACGCCGTTGAGAGCGCGCCAATTGGACTCCTGTAGCTCCAGAAAATCCATTTTGAGTGCAGGGAGGTCAGGATCCAACAGCATCAGCAGTCCTTTTTCAGCCTAAGTCAGATTTTTGCTCAGCTCCCTCAATTTCAGCCAGAAAATACCTGAAATCACAGAAAAACACACAAACTCATAGTAAAGTCCAGAAATATGATTTTTGCCTAAAAACTAATAATAATTAACTAAAAACTAATTAAAACATGCTAAAATCTACATGAAATTACCCCCAAAAAGCGTACAAAATATCCGCTCATCACAACACCAAACTTAAACTGTTGCTTGTCCTCAAGCAACTAGATGAATAAAATAGGTTCTAGCAGAAATTAAGAAGTAGTATATATTTCAGAGTTTTAGATGAAGTTCAAATTTATTAGATGAGCGGGGCTTGTAGCTTTTTGTCTCTGAACAGTTTTGGCATCCCCCTGTATCTTTAAATTTTCAGAATAATTGGCATCCTTAGGAACTCAGAATTCAGATAGTATTATTGACTCTCCTAGTGTAGTATGTTGATTCTTGAACACAGTTATTTTATGAGTCTTGGCTGTGGCCCTAAGCACTTTGTTTTCCAGTATTACCACCGGATACATAAATGCCACAGACACATAACTGGGTGAACCTTTTCAGATTGTGACTCAGCTTTGCTAGAGTTCCCAGTCAGTGGTGTCCAGAGCTCTTAAGCACACTCTTTTGCTTTGGATCACGACTTTAACCACTCAGTCTCAAGCTTTTCACTTGGACCTTCATGACACAAGCACATGGTTAGGGACAGCTTGATTTAGCCGCTTAGGCCTGGATTTTATTTCCTTGGGCCCTCCTATCCATAGATGCTCAAAGCCTTGGATCCTTTTTACCCTTGCCTTTTGGTTTTAAGGGCTGCTTGGCTTTTATTCCTTTTGATTGTAATTATATATATATATATTTTTTTTGACTGCTTTTTCTTGCTTCAAGAATCAATTTCATGATTTTTCAGATCATCAATAATATTTTTCGTGTTCCTCATCCTTTCAGGAGCCAATATTCATCAAATTCAAAATACAATTTATGCACTGTTCAAGCATTCATTCAGAGAACAAAAAGTATTGCCACCACATATAATTAATTATAAATTTTATTATTAGGAACTCGAAAAATATAGATTACTTCTTTATTCTAAAATAAAATCTACTACTTTATTCATGCCTGATGATGATGAGAAAAATAAACTATAGCTTAATTGGAAATAAAATCAAAATAGACATACTAATTACTACTAAATATCTCCTAAGGTGAATTTCAAATAAAAAATGCTATCACTAAATTAAAGCAGGAAAATTGGAACTCAGCAACCTTTTGTTTTGAGGAAGGACGTGTTCTTCTAATCTCTGGGGTGTTGTTCAAGGATTAATTTTTGGCGCTTCAGCTCCCTTAGATCACGCCCTTGCTCCTCCTGTTCTTTGAGCAGTTTGCAAAGCATGCTACTTTGATTATTCTGTTCTTCCTTTATTTGATCCATAGCTTCTTGCAATCTGGAAATAGAGGCTTCAAGATGTTCCCAATATTCGAATTGAGGCAGTTCTGGGAGAGCTTCTTGTGCTCTCTTCCTGGTTGAATCATCTTGTTGCTGTCTGACCATTGATATTCCAGTAATTGGCTTTTCAACTGGGATGTACTCTGTTATTCCCATCTTCACTCCGGCATCTTTGCAGAGCATAGAAATTAAGCTTGGATAGGCCAATCTGGCGTCTTTAGAGTTCCTGTTTGCTACTTTGTATAGCTCACATGAGATCAGTTGATGGACTTCTACCTCTTTTCCCAACATGATGCAGTGAATCATGACAGCTCTTTTGATGGTTACTTCAGAACGGTTGCTGGTGGGCAATATGGAACGCCCTACGAAATCCAGCCAGCCTCTGGCTACTGGTTTTAGATCCTCCCTTTTTAGTTGAACTGGGTCGCCAGTTGTGCTGGTAGTCCACTTGGCTCCAGGAACGCATATATCTTCCAAGATCCTGTCCAATCCTTTATTGACCCTCATCATTCTCCTATTAAAGGAGTCTGGGTCGTCTTTTAGTTGAGGAATCTTGAATATCTCCCTGATCCTGTCAGGATTGGTATGAATGATCTTTCCTCTGACCACAGTTTTATGATCAAAGATAGCAGCTCCAACGATTCTTTGCCTTTCTGTCTGCCATAGATTAGCATAGAACTCTTGAACCATGTTTCTTCCCACTTTTGTTTCAGGATTGGCCAGAATTTCCCAATGCCTGTTTCTGATTTGCTCTTGGATCTCCGGATATTCATCTTCTTTCAAATCAAATCTGACTTCCGGGATCACTGATCTGTGACTCATTATTTTATAATAATGATCTGAATGTTCTTTAGATAAGAACTTCCCTTGATTCCAAAGTGGCTTTGGAGCGCTTTCTTTCTTGCCCTTTTGGGTGGGTTGTTTTCCTCTTGGGGCCATGAATTTGATGATCACGGATATCCACACCAAACTTAGAGCTTTGCTTGTCCTCAAGCAAAAAGAGAAGAAAGAAGAGGGATAGGAGGAGAGCAGTTTGGATGATGAGGAGGGCGCCGAACACAAGATATAGGGAGGGGGGTGGGTTATTTTTCGAAAAATAAGAAAGAGATAAGATAAAAGATATGATTTTAAAAGATATGATTAGAAAAAGATATAATTTTTAAAAGAGAAAGATATGAATAAGAATTTAAAAGACAAATCTGAAAAATTTAATTTTGAAAAAGATTTTTTTTTTTTTAAAAAAAGATAATTGAGTTTTGAAAACAAATTTTTAAAAGAGTTTGATTGGATTGAAAATTAATTTGTCCTTTATGGATTAAGATACCTTTGATATTTTGAAAAAGGGATATTAGAAATTAGGATTTTTAGAACTCTAATTTGGGATGAGAGATGATAATTTGAAATATGTTGATGCAAGAAATCATGAATTGAAACATAAAAATTTGGAAAAAATATAAAGAAAAACGAAATTGTACCTCCTCCCACCATCCTGGCGTTAAACGCCCACATGGTGCATGGTTTGGGCGTTTAACGCCCATGTGATGCTTCTCCTGGGCGTTCAACGCCCATGTGATGCTTCTTTCTGGCGTTGAACGCCAGGAAGTCCTTCTTTACTGGGCGTTTTTCTAAACGCCCAGAATGCTAGCAGATTGGCGTTAAACGCCCAGAAGGTGCATCTTTCTGGCGTTTAACGCCCAGAAGATGCTCCTTTCTGGCGTTTAACGCCCAGAAGGCTACCCTTACTGGCGTTAAACGCCCAGTGGGTGCTTCTTTTGGGCGTTTAACGCCCAAAGTGTTTCTTACTGGCTTTTTCATGCCAGTGAACTTCCAAATTTCTCTGTAACTCTTGGGACTTCAGTTAATTTGTTATTTCACCTTTGAAGATACTTAGACCTAAACCTGTAAAGAAAGAAAATTTATTTAATTAGTAATTAAACTTTGTATATGGCTGGGTTGCCTCCCAGCAAGCGCTTCTTTAATGTCATTAGCTGGACTATCACTGATTCTTCAATTAAGTCTCAGTCTTGAGCATTCTTGCTCAAAATTGCCTTCAAGATAATGTTTAACTCTTTGTCCATTGACAATGAACTTTTTGTTAGAGTCATTATCTTGAAGCTCTATGTAGCCATATGGTGATACACTTGTAATTACATATGGACCTCTCCACCAGGATTTTAATTTCCCGGGGAATAATTTGAGCCTAGAGTTAAATAGCAGAACTTTCTGCCCTGGTTTAAAGACTCTGGATGACAATTTCTTATCATGCCATTTTTTTGCTTTTTCCTTGTAAATTTTTGCATTTTCAAAAGCATTGAGTCTAAACTCTTCTAGCTCATTTAACTGGAGCAATCGTTTTTCTCCAGCTAATTTGGCATCAAGGTTCAGGAATCTGGTTGCCCAGTAGGCCTTGTGTTCCAGTTCCACTGGCAAGTGACACGCCTTTCCATACACAAGCTGGTATGGAGAGGTCCCTATAGGGGTCTTAAATGCTGTTCTGTATGCCCACAGAGCATCATCCAAGCTTCTTGCCCAATCCTTTCTGCGGTTAATTACAGTCCGTTCCAGGATTCTTTTAAGTTCTCTATTTGAGACTTCTGCCTGCCCATTAGTCTGTGGGTGATATGGAGTAGCCACCCTGTGGTTGACTCCATAACGGACTAGAGCAGAGTAGAGCTGCTTATTACAGAAATGAGTACCCCCATCACTGATTAACACTCTGGGGATACCAAATCTGCTGAAGATATGTTTCTGGAGGAATTTTAACACTGTTTTAGTGTCATTAGTGGGTGTTGCAATAGCCTCCACCCATTTGGATACATAATCCACTGCCACCAGAATATAGGTGTTTGAGTATGATGGTGGGAAAGGTCCCATGAAGTCAATACCCCATACATCAAACAACTCAATTTCCAAGATTCCTTGTTGAGGCATAGCATAACTGTGGGGCAGGTTGCCTGATCTCTGGCAACTATCACAGTTAAGCACAAATGCTCGGGAATCTTTATAGAGAGTAGGCCAGTAGAAGCCACTCTGGAGGACTCTTGTGGCTATTCGTTCACTTCCAAAATGTCCTCCATACTGTGATCCATGGCAATGCCAAAGGATCTTCTGTGCTTCTTCTTTAGGCACACATCTACGGATTACTCCGTCTGCACATCTCTTAAAGAGATATGGTTCATCCCAGAGATAGTATTTTGCATCTGTGATTAATTTCTTTGATTGCACCTTACTGTTCTCCTTGGGTATGAATCTCACTGCCTTGTAGTTTGCAATGTCTGCAAACCATGGCACTTCCTGGACGGCTAGTAATTGCTCATCCGGAAAGGTTTCAGAAATTTCAGTGAGAGGGAGGGACGCCCCTTCCAATGGTTCTATTCGGGACAGGTGATCTGCTACTTGATTTTCTGTCCCTTTTCTGTCTCTTATTTCTATATCAAACTCTTGCAGAAGCAGCACCCATCTGATGAGTCTGGGTTTTGAATCTTGCTTTGTGAGTAGATATTTAAGAGCAGCATGATCAGTGTACACAATCACTTTTGATCCTACTAAGTAGGATCTGAATTTGTCAATGGCGTAAACCACTGCAAGTAGCTCTTTTTCTGTGGTTGTGTAATTCTTCTGTGCATCATTTAGCACACGGCTGGCATAGTAAATGACATGCAGAAGCTTGTCATGCCTTTGCCCCAACACTGCACCAATGGCATGGTCACTGGCATCACACATTAGTTCAAATGGTAATGTCCAGTCTGGTGCAGAGATGATTGGTGCTGTGACCAATTTAGCTTTCAGAGTTTCAAATGCCTGCAGACACTCCTCATCAAAGATAAATGGCATGTCTGCAGCTAGCAGGTTGCTCAGGGGTTTGGCGATTTTTGAAAAATCCTTTATAAACCTCCTATAAAACCCTGCATGTCCCAGAAAACTTCTGATTGCCTTAACATTAGCAGGTGGTGGTAATTTTTCAATTACTTCTACCTTAGCTTGGTCCACCTCTATCCCCTTGTTCGAAATTTTGTGCCCAAGGACAATTCCTTCAGTCACCATAAAGTGACATTTTTCCCAGTTTAAAACCAGGTTAGTCTCTTGGCATCTTTTCAGAACAAGTGCTAAATGGTTAAGGCAGGAGCTGAATGAGTCTCCAAATACTGAAAAGTCATCCATGAAGACTTCCAGGAATTTTTCCACCATATCAGAGAAAATTGAGAGCATGCACCTCTGAAAGGTTGCAGGTGCATTGCATAAGCCAAATGGCATCCTTCTGTATGCAAATACTCCAGAAGGGCATGTGAATGCCGTTTTCTCTTGATCCTGGGGATCTACTGCAATTTGATTATAACCTGAATATCCATCCAGAAAGCAGTAGTATTCATGACCTGCTAGTCTTTCTAGCATCTGGTCTATGAATGGTAAAGGAAAATGATCCTTTCTGGTGGCTGTATTGAGCCTTCTATAGTCAATACACATACGCCACCCTGTAACTGTCCTTGTAGGAACCAGTTCATTTTTTTCATTGTGAACTACTGTCATGCCTCCTTTCTTAGGGACAACTTGGACAGGGCTCACCCAGGGGCTGTCAGAAATAGGATAAATAATCCCAGCCTCTAGTAATTTAGTGACCTCTTTCTGCACCACTTCTTTCATAGCTGGATTCAGCCGCCTTTGTGGTTGAACCACTGGCTTGGCGTCATCTTCCAACAAGATTTTGTGCATGCACCTGGCTGGGCTAATGCCCTTAAGATCACTAATGGACCACCCAAGAGCTGTCTTGTGCGTCCTTAGCACTTGAATTAGTGCTTCCTCTTCCTGTGGCTCCAAGGTAGAGCTTATAATTACAGGAAAGGTTTCACCTTCTCCCAGAAATGCATATTTCAGGGATGGTGGTAATGGTTTGAGCTCGGGTTTTGGAGGTTTCTCCTCTTCCTGAAGGATTTTCAGAGGTTCTATTATCTTCTCTGACTCCTCCAAATCAGGCTGAACATCTTTAAAGATGTCCTCTAGCTCTGATTCGAGACTCTCAGCCATATTGACCTCTCTTACCAGAGAATCAATCATGTCAACACTCATGCAGTCATTTGGGGTGTCTGGATGTTGCATGGCTTTGACCACATTCAACTTGAATTCCTCCTCATTGACTCTCAAGGTTACTTCCCCTTTTTGGACATCAATGAGGGTTCGGCCAGTTGCTAGGAAAGGTCTTCCTAGAATGAGAGTTGCACTCTTGTGCTCCTCCATTTCCAGCACCACAAAGTCAGTAGGAAAGGCAAATGGCCCAACCTTGACAATCATGTCTTCAATCACGCCTGATGGGTATTTAATGGAGCCATCAGCAAGTTGAAGACATATCCTGGTTGGTTTGATTTCTTCAGTTAAACCAAGCTTTCTGATAGTAGATGCAGGTATTAGGTTGATACTTGCCCCAAGGTCACATAAAGCTTGCTTGGTGCAATTACCTTCTAATGTGCATGGTATCATAAAGCTCCCAGGATCTTTAAGCTTCTCAGGTAAGCTTTTTAGAATGACTGCACTGCATTCTTCAGTGAGGTAAACCTTTTCAGTCTCCCTCCAATCCTTCTTATGACTTAAGATCTCTTTCATGAACTTAGCATAAGAGGGTATTTGCTCAAGTGCTTCTGCAAACGGAATCTTTATTTCAAGAGTCCTGAGATAGTCTGCAAAGCGGGCAAATTGCTTATCTTGTTCCGCTTGGCGGAGTTTTTGAGGATAAGGCATTTTGGCTCTGTATTCCTCAACCTTAGTTGCTGCAGGTTTATTACCTACAGAAGTGGGTTGGGAAGCCTTGTTATCAGCACTTGTATGTGACTGATTCCCTACTGGCATTTGAATGCCAGAGGTAGGAGCTGGAGTGGCGTTAGACGCCACTTCCTTGCTTGTTACTGGCGTTTGAACGCCAGAACCATGCTCCTTTTGGGCGTTCAACGCCAGATTCAAGCTTGTTTCTGGCGTTGAACGCCAGGAATCAGCATGGTCTGGGCGTTCAGCGCCAGCTTTATCCCTTTCTGGGCTCTGCTTGTCCTCAGAGGGATTTTGATTAGCTATTCGTTCATGTCCTTGCTTCTTGCTGCTTTGAAGTGAGGTATTTAATGTTTTCCCACTTCTTAATTGAACTGCTTGGCATTCTTCTACTATTTGTTTTGACAGTCGTTTTTCTGTTTGCTTTAATTGCACTTCCATGTTCCTGTTTGCCATTCTTGTTTCCTGTAATATCTCCTTGAATTCGGCTAGCTGCTGAGTTAGAAAGTCTAATTGCTGATTAAATTCATTAGCCTGATCCACCGGACTGAGTTCTGCAGTTACTGTTTTAGCTTCTCCTTTCATGGAAGATTCACTGCTTAGATACATATGTTGATTTCTGGCAACTGTATCAATAAGCTCTTGAGCTTCTTCAATTGTTTTTCTCATGTGTACAGATCCACCAGCTGAGTGGTCTAGAGAAATCTGAGCTTTTTCTGTAAGCCCATAGTAGAAGATGTCTAATTGCACCCATTCTGAAAACATTTCAGAGGGGCATTTTCTTAGCATCTCTCTGTATCTCTCCCAAGCATCATAAAGGGATTCATTATCTCCTTGTTTGAAGCCTTGGATGTTTAGCCTTAGCTGTGTCATCCGTTTGGGAGGGAAATAGTGATTCAGGAATTTTTCTGACAGCTGTTTCCATGTTTTTATGCTGTTCTTAGGCTGGTTATTTAACCACCTCTTAGCTTGATCTTTTACAGCAAATGGAAACAGTAGTAATCTGTAGATATCCTGATCCACTTCCTTATCATGTACTGTATCAGCAATTTGCAGAAATTGTGCCAGAAACTCTGTAGGTTCTTCATGTGGAAGACCAGAATACTGGCAGTTTTGCTGCACCATGATAATGAGCTGAGGATTCAGCTCAAAGCTACTAACTCCAATGGAGGGTATACAGATACTACTCCCATATGAAGCAGTAGTGGGGTTGGCATATGACCCCAGAGTCCTCTTGGACTGTTCATTCCTACTTGCTTCCATGATTGAATACAAGTTGAGAATTTATAGTTTGAAATATAGTGATGGAATAAATAAAAATGGAATAAAATAAAAAGAAGAAGAAAATCGAAAAAGTAGTTGGAAAATATAAAATTTTTTTTTTTGAATTTTGAATTTTATGATGAAAGAGAAAAACACACAAAAGACACAAGACTTAAAATTTTTAGATCTAATGCTCCTTATTTTTCGAAAATTTTTGGAGGGAAAACACCAAGGAACACCAAACTTAAAAATTTTAAGATCAAGACACAAGAAAAACTCAAGAACACTTTGAAGATTCACAAGAACACCAAGAACACAAGAAAGAACACCAAACTTAAAATTTTTAGAAAACCAAGACAAATTTTCGCAAATTATATTAAAATTAACAAGAAAACACCAAACTTAAAGTTTGGCACAGATTAAACCAAGAAAAATTATTTTTGAAAAAGATTTTCAAAAGAACTGGTGCCCAATTGCCAAGAACATAAGCCAACACTATAACCAACTGAATTAAAAATGTAATGTATTTTAAAGATGTATTATTTTTATGGATAAAAGTATAATTTTTAAAAGTTAATGTTTTGAAAAAGCACAAGAAAAACAAGAAAAAGACACAAAACAAGAAAAATTCAAGATCAAACAAGAAAAATAAACAAGAACAACTTGAAGATTAAGGAAAAATAAAGAACACTAACACGAAAATTTAAAGAGAAATATGAAAAATGCAATTGACACCAAACTTAGAACAAGACACTAAACTCACGAAAATTAGCAATTAATTAAAAGAAAAATAATAAATTTTGAAAAGAAATTTTTGAAAAGAAACTATCCTATCAATATTGATTTAATGACTCTATAAAAAATAAGAACAAAAACAAAAATAAAAATAAATTATTCCTAATCTAAGAAATAAAATAAGCCTTCAATTGTCCAAACTCAATAATCCCCGGCAACGGCGCCAAAAACTTGGTGGACGAAATTGTATCTCTTTATAGAATATGATAATAGAATATGGTCCAAGATCAACTTCGTTCAACTGACCAGCAAGTGTACTGGGTCGTCCAAGTAATACCTTACGTGAGTAAGGGTCGAATCCACAGAGATTATTGGTTTGAAGCAATCAATGTTTATTTTATTTGTCTTAGTCAGGATTTCAAGAAAATTGTTTGGGCTACTTGAACAACAGAGTTATTTGTTTATAAAGGATTATGGAATATATTGGAATAATAAAGAGTACTAGCGTTACTTGTTGTGCAGTAATGGAGAATATGTTGGAGTTTTGGAGATGCTTTGTCCTCTGACTTCAACTCTTCCTTGAAATCCTCTTCTCACACGCAGGTTCCTTCCATGGCAAGCTCTTTGTAGGGTGTAACCGTTGTCAGTGGCTACTTCCCATCCTCGCAGTGAAAGCTAATGCACGCACTCTGTCACAGTACGGCCAATCACCGGTTGGTTCCCGCTCCTACTGGAATAGAATCCCTCTTTTGCGTTTGTCACTAACGCCCAGCAGGTTAAAGTTTGAAGCACGTCACAGTCATTCAATCCCGGAATCCTACTCGGAATACCACAGACAAGGTTTAGACTTTCCGGATTCTCATGAATGCCGCCATCAATCCGGCTTATACCACGAAGATTCTGTTGGGGAATCTAAGAGATATTCATTCAATCTGATGTAGAACGGAGGTGGTTGTCAGGCACACGTTCATGGGTTGAGGAAGGTGATGAGTGTCACGGATCATCACCTTCTCCACAGTTAAGCGCGAATAAACATCTTAGATAAGAACAAGCATGTTTGAATGGAAAACATAGGAATTGTATTAAATCATCGAGACGCTGCAGAGCTCCTCACCCCCAACAATGGAGTTTAGAGACTCATGCCGTCACAAAGTATGTAATTCAGATCTGAAAATGTCATGAGGTACAAGATGAGTCTGTAAAAGTTGTTTAAATAGTAAACTAGTAACCTAGGTTTACAGAAAAATGAATAAACTAAGATAATTGGTGCAGAAATCCACTTCTGGGGCCCACTTGGTGTGTGCTGGGGCTGAGACAAAAGCTTTTCACGTGTAAAGGCCTTTCTTGGCGTCAAACTCCAGGTTTTGACGTGTTTTGGGCGTTCAACTCCGGATCATGACGTTTTTCTGGCGTTTAACTCCAGACAGCAGCATGTACTTGGCGTTCAACGCCAAGTTACGTCGTCTATCCTTGCGCAAAGTATGGACTATTATATATTGCTGGAAAGCCCTGGATGTCTACTTTCCAACGCCGTTGAGAGCGCGCCAATTGGACTCCTGTAGCTCCAGAAAATCCATTTCGAGTGCAGGGAGGTCAGGATCCAACAGCATCAGCAGTCCTTTTTCAGCCTAAGTCAGATTTTTGCTCAGCTCCCTCAATTTCAGCCAGAAAATACCTGAAATCACAGAAAAACACACAAACTCATAGTAAAGTCCAGAAATATGATTTTTGCCTAAAAACTAATAATAATTAACTAAAAACTAATTAAAACATGCTAAAATCTACATGAAATTACCCCCAAAAAGCGTACAAAATATCCGCTCATCAGTGTCCGAGTTATTTAGTGACGATTTTTTTGTTGCATTTATGGGTGTAGATTTATGTCTCGGTCTGTTGTTCACGACATATCAACAAAAGTCCCTCCTTCCCTTTTAGCTTAGGTAGATACTTCCGTCCTTACTGTCATTCCAGTAGTTGATAAAGAATACGCTGAGACTTTTTGTAGACACCATAGGCTATGTGAGAATTGGGAGGACGTGCAAAATTATAAAATAATGTGATTTCTTTTTCTCGAAATTCGATTTTAGGCTTCCTTTCTCTGACTTTGAGAGTAATGTTCTTTGGACCTGCAATATTGCTCCTTCCCAACCTCACCCTATTTCCTGGGCCTTTCTCAAGATATATCAACTTCTATATCGGGAGCTTGATGTCCGACCTTCCCTCAAAGTTTTCTTTTACCTTTTTATCTTGACCAAGCCTTTTGGTGCAAAAAAGCTAGCTTGGCCTTACTTCCGTGCCGTTCAGGGGCAAGAAGGTTTTCTCCACTTTTGATGAGTTTTTCTATGACTTCAAAAATTATTTTTTCAGGATCTGAGCTATAGAAGGTGCACGACCTTTCTTCTTGGATGAAAATGATGAGCCCTATTTTCCTTTATACTGGGAAGAAAAGCCTGTGATAGCAAAATATAGTGCTTAGATAACCTTGAGAAGGTCGTAGTTGACTTATTTCAAGAGTGCTGGGGCCAAGCTCCTCACTTGGATATCAAAAGATTCCAAGGAAACCCCGGTCATCTTGGGTCAGAGCTAGGTAGCTTTCTTACCTTTAGCTTTTAATTTTTGGTTATGATAAGTGTTGGCAATTAATGTACTTTTTTTTGTTTTGCAAAAAGAATGGCTCTAAAACCTACTGCTATGAGGATAATATGGGTCACCAGGAAGAATGTCGTCACCCTTGGCATACAACAAGAGAAGCCGAGGGTTCTTTTGTCCGATCTACTCCCAAGAAGTTGGATCGGGTCCTTTAGCTCCAAAAAAATTTGTCCCCATTCCAGCTTCTCGGTTGATTACTCCTGACTCCCCTTCAGAGAATGCTAGGGCATGTCCTTCTTCTGCATCATCAGAACCTCCTCCCAAATGGAAAAGACTGTTGAGGAGGGGGGGGAGTGATTACGATAAAGAATTTGATAGGCTTACTTGGAGTGAGAGAAATATTCTCCTTCATAGCCGTATCAGTATGGATGATGTGGATATTCAAAACCACCTTCAACTCATGGCCCGAAATAGAATTCTGATGGCGGACAAGTGTGCTGCCCTGGCTAGGGAGTTGGAGAAGACCCCTATTAGCGCCACCAACATATCTCTGGTATCTACACGGGCTGAAGTAGAGAGGTTAAAGGAGATCAAGAGGGAGTTGGAGGAGGAGAGGGATGGGCTTTTTTCCTAGTTGGAAAAAAGCTCGGGCTAGAGTGAAGAAGGCTAAAGCATCCTTGGCCATGGCGGTGGGGTTAAAATAGAAGGCCGATGAGAGTTATACCTGAGTTTTTGGGGAGAAGCTCGACCTCCAGGAGCAGTTGGACAAAGCTCGAGAGAAATATGCTACACTTGAGGAATCTATAGATTTAGATCATTGCTCCTGAGTAAGATCTTTCCCTTTTTAGTCAAGATAATATAGTAATTAATGGGAAGATCGTCCCGACCCCTGAGGATGACGAGGAGGATCCTTTGCCCGACCCGAAGTCTTTGGGTGCAGAGGTCAGTCAGGCTTCTCAGACTCCCGAGGTTGTCAACACCGAACTCCCTCCTTCGCTGCCTGGCGCCATCCCGACCATGCCAATCCCTGAATACGACCTGACTCGTTCTGCCCGAGGCAAGGATGTCGTCATTGGGGATGGACTTAACCCTTTACTTGGTTCTTCTTTGTAGTTTTTTCCTTTTGTGTTTAATATTTTGGATGGCCCGGCTTGTGGGTCCTTATGAACAATTTATCTTGTAATAGCCAGTAGTTTTTGAACAAAACTTACTTTGCTTTAAGTTATTTTCAAACAAATTTAGAACCTTTCTTCATCTTAATAATGATTTTAGGTCTTTTAATAATTGCTTTTCGAATTAACTCTTAGCTTATACAACTATTTAGTTGGGGATTACACCTCGACAAATTTTAATGCTATTTCTTTGCTAAGTTTAAGTGGAAAGTTCATTTATATAGATTATCTTTTATAAGTTCTGACTTCTTGTAATTGAACTTTATTAAGTTACTTTTTGTTTTTATTCTGCCTTGATTCCAAGGTCGGTTTTCATGAGTTGTTTGTATAACTTCTTACATTAATTTGTATCTCGCTTCATCTTGCCAACTATTTTAGATTGGAGAATGATTTTTGCGATTTTCCGAGTTTAAATTAATGCGCTTTTATAGGAAGCCTTGAAGAAAAGATGGAGTTATTATTGATAAATAAAAAAGTTCCTTTACATAAATTTGCTGCTAAGGGTTTTGACTATCTTTAGCCATTGTTATGGTGCTTTGTTAAAAATTTTCTTAAAAAAAAAACCCTTTTTAGGGAAAAAAATCTTAAGGCTGGGAAAAAGAGTACACCAGGGAACAAGGTATGCTACCTAACTATAGTACTTCTTCAGGTTACAGGCGTGCGACGATCTCGGGATCTCCCTTCTCTGTAGGTGGACACTTTAATTTGTAGTAACATTTTCCTAAGACTTCAACAATCTTATAGGGTCCTTTCTAGTTTGTAGCTAGCTTTTCTTCACCCGACTTCTGAATACCGATGTCATTTCGGATCTGTATAAGGTCGTTTGTGGTGAAACTTCTTTTGATCACCTTCTGGTTATATCTCAAGTCCATCCTCTGTTTTAGCGTCTCTTCTTTGATCCGAGCTCATTCTCAAACTTCTGGAAGGAGGTCGAGCTCTTCCTTTTGAGCATGGGTGTTGGCCCTTTCATTATAGAATATAACCCTAGGTGACTTTTCAGTAATTTCTATGGTAATCATGGCTTCCATCCTGTAAGGAAGTCGGAAAGGTGACTCTCCTATTGTGGAATGCAGGGTTGTCTAATATGCCCATAAGACTTGAGGGAGCTCGTCAGCCCATGCTCCCTTTACGTCTTGTAGTCGGCGCTTTAAACCAGTCAATATGACTTTGTTCGCCGCTTTAACTTATCCATTAGCCTGAGGATGTTCCACCAATGTAAATTGGTGGTTTATCTTAGGTCAGCCACCAAATTCCTGAAGGTTTGAGTTAGTGAATTGAGTCCTATTGTCCATGGTGATGGAGTGGAGAATCCCAAATCTTGTGACAATATTCTTGTAGAGAAACTTTTGACTTCTCTGGGTAGTAATAGTTGCTAGTAGTTCTGCCTCAATCCACTTAGTAAAATAGTCAATCCTTACTATGAGGTACTTGACTTGTCCTAGAGCTTGAGGAAATAGTCCAAGTAGATTGAGACCCCATTTTGCGAAGGACCATGGTGAGGTGACTTTTCAGGAGGTGCCACATGAAAATTGGCATGCTTCTTACATGGTTGGCATTTTTTAACGAAGTCGGCTACCTCTCTTTGTATGGTTAGCCAAAAGAAGTCGGCTTGGATCACTTTCTTAGCTAATGTCCGAGCTCCCAGGTGATTTTCACATATGCCATTGTGTACTTCCTCTAGGACATCCTTTGTATTGGAGGTCGGGACGCACTTTAGGAGAGGCATTGATATTCCTCTTTTGTATAAAATATTGTGGACCAATGTATAATTTTATGCCTCTCTTATGAGTCTTTGAGCCTCTTTTCATTCTCAAGAAGGACATCAAATTTAAGATAGTTGACTATAGGGATCATCCATCCTAAATTCTGATTAGATATAGTCATTACCTCCGAGTTGTCATCTCCTGATGCATTTGCATCTTAGCTAGTTAATTAGTTAGTTTATAAATTTGTTTCATGAATTTCATTGAATAATCAAGTGGTTTTATGGTTAATCATCAATCATTTGTACATGAAAGGAATCATTGAACATTAAGTTGAATTTATGTTAATTCATGAATATATAATCTTAAATTGTGAATTTGTATTCACTAATGCATTTGGTAATTATTCATGATGATATGAGTCATGCTTTGATGCAATTCTTGTTTACTGATTTCTTGTTACAAGAAAATAAAAGTTAATGGAACAAGGAGCATGAAGAATACATGTCTTGGAATCAATGAATGAAAAGAAGCATGTAACATAAATCCAAGGAAGCATGCATTTAAGAATGAAGCAAACATTGGTGCCAAGGATTCAAACCCTCATCCTTGTGCCTTATTGTGGCACCTCAAGCACCATTTTTGTGAAGCACTTACACAAATAGGCACCTTCGAATGCAAGCATCAATCTTGGGCACATTATGGCACCTTAGGTGCCCAAAAGTGGTGCCTCAAGCGCCCTTCACCACACCCTCCAGAAGCAACATTGTGATGCACCATCATTGTCACCTTAGGCGCCCAAATTGGCGCCTCAAGCACCACTTCCATGCCACCTTCTAGGGAACAAGTTTGTGCCTCAAACCTGGCGCCTCAAGCGCCCGAATTGGAGCCTCAAGTGCCATAACCATAGCACACCATCCAAGGAATAACTTTTGGCCAAAATTGGTGCCTCAAGTGCCCACATCCCACGCCTCAAGCACCACAATTAGAACATCATCTAGAGGTAATAATTCTTCCCAAAAATTGACACCTCAAGCGCCAACCAAAGTCTAAAAATGTGAAGCGCTTGAAACTATAGGCGCCTTCGAAGGCCATGTCTCAAGCAAGCAACCAAAACAAGCCTCAATGTAGCGCCTCAAGCACCTACTCTTCAAGTTTCAAGTGCCAATCCTCTGAAGCATTCCTTGGTGTCATGCAAAGTGTGCTACAAAGTGAGCCATACTTTCTCAAGGAGCACATTCTCTTATTCATGCATTCTTGCTCTAATTGATTCCTGAGCCCAAGGCAACAAGTCCACAATAAGTGAAAAGTTCAAGGGTCTAATTGAAGGAAAGATGAGTAAAGGATGTGTGCTGAGAAGTAAATTGAGAGGAAAAATTATAAATCTAAGTTAGAAAGAGGGTGAGTGCTATAAAAGGGAAGTTTGTAGCTAGTTTAGGGGTTTGGACACTTTACTTCTTCTTCTACTTCTCTTACTTCTTGTTTTGTAATTCCCAGAGCAATGAATCACTAATTCTCTCTCATTGAGGAGAAGAGCTCTGTTAAGTTCCAATGGACTGAAATTCTTGATTTTCTAATTTTAATTCATCTATTTTGTTTCTAAGAGAGATTTTCATTGAGAATTCCAAATTATTCAAATGCATTGAAAGGTGGTCTGAATATAGGTTGGATTTTATAATTCACTAAAAGGTTGTTTCATGAGATTAAGCTTGAAAATCCTCTCTCTCAATTCTTTTGATTCTCAATTTAGCTTTGATATGTGACATTTAATAAACTAAATTCATATCTCAAGAATTGTATGACTCTAAATCAGAGACTAATCTTCATCTCTTCTCATGAGCAATTAGATCAAGACATTGACAATTGATCAAGTTAAGAGAGATTGAATTACCAAGACATTGGAATTCACTCACTTAAGATTTGCCTTAGAACAATAATTACATGTTTGAGATAGAGTAGAGATCTAACATTCCAGAGGAGTTAACATCTCTAATCCTCAATGTTTTTTATCATATAATCTTCTTAATTTCTAGTTTCTGTTGCCAATTTACACTTCATTTCAATTCCACTATATAGATCTAATTCTTGCTTATGTTCTTAGTTCAATTATTACTTCCAGTCAATTATAATTCCATCATTTACTTTCCCGCTCTTTAATTTCAGTCATTTATTTCTTTGCTCTTTAATTTTTGGTCATTTACTTTATTGCCAAGATAATTAGTTATATGTTATTATTTTGATTGAATCTCCTTGAATTTGATTTGTTTAACTAGAATAGCCAACTGATTAAAGTTGCTTGATCTATTAATCATCGTGAGAATGATAAACCACTTACCGTGGTATTACTTGATATGATCCGGTGTACTTGTAAAATCCGTATCAAGTTTTTGGCACCGTTGTCGGAGATTAACTAATATTAATAATGACTAAATTGATTGGCTACCTAGATTAAATGTTCTCTGTTTCTTTGATTACTTAGTTTACTTTTTGTTTACTTAGTTTACTTTTACAGTTTATGTCATTTACTTATTCATTGTATATATTCATTTTGTTTTAGCCTATCACTTGTTTGATATATTACATCACTTAGTATTAATTATATTTTTTGTGACAGAGTGAACCTTATTACTTTGTCCTTTGGTGTTTGTGTATATGCAAGGTGATTTTGAGGGTAAGTCAACATATTATGTTCCAGAGCTAGAACAAACTCTTTGGAGATTAAGAAGACAAGCATGGGATGAGGAAGTAGTTGAGAAAGTAGAAGAAGAGGATTTAGAACAAAGTATGGTTGAGAAATTTCATCATAATCACAATGTTGAAGTTGGTGATAACAATGCTCCACCTGTGAGGAGGATATTGGGCTCCTATACTACCCCCAATCCTGGCAATTGCAGGAGCAGCATCTTGACTCCTAATGTGCACGCCAATAACTTTGAGCTCAACTCACAACTTATTTCCTTATTGCTTGGAATTCGTGTATATGCACGACATCAACTTTTCATCCCTAATTTGCAAAGCGTTGTTAACGCCCAGAACAAGAAGCATTACTTTAAGTAACGCCCACACCACCCTGAAACTTCAATTTGTTCTGTTTATTTCCCTTAAGGTCCACTCTCAATTCATGCAAGCAAGCTTACAATTGCCAACCAATTAAGTCTATAAGAATAATCTAGAAGTAGTTAGAAAATTTCACATTTGATTGTAATTTGAATTTCATTTAAATTTATAATATAGTTAGCTTATAAATAGGATCATAGAACTCATCATAAAGGACAGTCTTCGGACTCTCTCTTCACACACATAACACCAAACTAGAGGGAGCCTTTGGACTCTGATCTCTTCCCATTCTCCATTCCCTTCCTTTTTCCATCTTCTTTCTTACACACTTATGTAAATATTTAGTCATGAGCTTATAATTCTCTTCATTGGAAAAAAGAGCTCTATTGCAATTTAATAGATTGATGTTTTTGATTATTTATCTTCAATTCTTCTTTTATTATTTCTTTAGAAAGAATCTTCATTCTTCATCTTAAGGTTTCAAATATCTTGAGAAAGAATTTGAATCCAACTTGAATTCTATGTGAGCTTGAGAAGGGATCATAGAATTAATGCTTGAAGTTCTTTCTCTCAATGGTTATGAAATTAGGTTTGGGATTGATACGTGACATATAATCATCCCATAACTTGATTCATGAAATTATGTGGCTCTAAATAAGAGATCAATCATCATCTCTTCTCATGAGCAATTAGATCAAGAGAATAGCAATTGATCAAGTTAAGATAGATTAAATTACCAAGAGATTGGGATTTAATCACTTATGATTTGTCAAGAGATCAATGATTGTATGATTGAAGTGGAGATGAGAATTGTTGATCCTGAGAATACAACATTTCTTGATCCCAATGTTCTTATTCTTGATTCTTGCCATTTAATTTTCAGTCATTGAATTTCTTACTCTTTAATTTCCAACACTTTACATTCTTGTCAGTTACTTTCCTGTTATTTACTGCTTTCATTTATTTCAGTCATTTAAATTCTTGTTTATGTTTTGCTCATTATCTAAATATGAACCGTCTAACTAGGATAATCAATTAACTATTATTTGCTTAATCCATTAATCCTCATGAGATTGACACTCACTCATCGTGGGTTTATTCCGTGGTACGACCCGGTGCACTTGCCAATAGTTCTACGAAATATTGAATTGTAAATTCTGTATCAAGTTTTTGGCACTGTTGCCGGGAATTAACGGTGATTAACAAACTACCGATTCATTAAGTACCTAGATTAGGAACTTTTTATTTTCTTTTCTTTCTTTGTTTTAGTCCTTTTATTTTTATTCTCTTTAGTTCTTTAACTGTTTGTGTTATTGCTTAACTTAGAGTTTCTTTCACTCTGACGGAAGGAACTTCAATTTTCTTTTTATTTTGTTGATTTTGTGTGTATGTCAGAAAATCAAGAAGAGGATTCTAACAGGCGGAAAAATGCCGATTAAGAATTTATAATGGAAATAACGTTGCAAGTACAGTTCTTAACCGACGAAAATTCCACTTATCAATTTAGAAAGAGTTGTCACAATTTAAGAATAAAATACTGGGAGTAGAATTCTCAGGTCGTCTCCCAACGAGTTGACAAAAGAGTGTAATTTATTGGTCAGGAATTTTCTGAGAATTTTTAGAGTTGGGGAATAAAGAAATAAATGACTATCAATTAGAGCAATAAAAATTAACAAGAGGTTTTATGTAATTGAAATAAAAAGCCTTGACTAGGAGAAGATTAATCAGAAGTTCTATCCTTGTCGAATTTTCCCAAGTGTAATGGTAAGAGGTTGTTGTTTCTACTTAGTTATCCTTTACCTAATAAAGGAAAGTCAAGTAACTGAACCAACTCTGATTCACAAGTCCTAATCCTCTCCTAGAAAAGGATTAGAGTTAGTGACTAGAGAGTCAGCCAATAACTTCAAATTACAAATTAACACTTGAGTGTTCCAACTCAAGAGTCTCCTATTAATCAACTCCAAAGTCAAGTTGGGAGCCTACTCCATTGACATAGATGCCATTTTCGCAAACATGTAAAGGGAATAGAAAGAAGACATAGTAATTAAAATTAATTTAGTAAAAGCTATTTTTGAAATAATAAATTAAGGGAAGATGATATTCAAACAAATAATGAAATTAAATGAAAAAATAACTCTTGCATTAATAATTTCTAAAATCAAAGATATCCATATGTAACTCTGAACAAACTGAATGAAAGATAAAAGAGTAAAGAAATAAGAAAGCAAACTGTAATGATAGAGACTTCAAACGGAGGTAGTAATTCTCTCATGATCCAATCCAAAAGCATAAACTAAAAATCTAAGAATGTGAAAAACCCTAGAGGAAGTAGTGTTTTCTCTTTAAGATTCAAAACTCAAAACTAAAACTAATTGAATGTGAATATCCCTTGAATCTCTGCTATCCCCTGGCTCTAGTCTGTGTTTCTGGGCCAAAAACTGGGTCCAAACTCAGCCCAAAATCGCCCCCAGCATCTTCTGCAGTTGCAGCACATGACGCACGTCACGCATACGTGTCAGTCACGCGTATGCATAGATGGTCTTCTGTGCGTGTCACGCGTACGCGTTAGTTACATGTACGCGTCGATGTACGACTTCGCTTGTCACGCGTACGCGTCAGTTATGCGTACGCGTCGCTATGGAATGCGCCAAGTCACGCACATGCGTGAGCCATGCGTGCGCATCGATCTTCGCTAGTCAACTCATTAGTTTCTTTTGTTCCTTCTATTTTTGCAAGTTTCCTTTCCGTCCTCTAAGCCATTCCTACCCTATAAAGCCTGAAAATACTTAACACACAGATCACGGCATCGGATGGTATAAAGGAGAATTAAAAATTTATAATTTAAAGGCTTAAGAAGCAAGTTTTTAATCACAGCACAAAATTAGGAAGGCAAATGTAAAACATGCGAATTACATGAATAAGTGTGCAAAGAACTGATAAAAATCACTCAATTTAGCACAAGATAAATCATAAAATAGTGGTTTATCATATTCTCTCCTCTTTGACTCTGAAATCGAAAGGACTCTGTGGAGGATAAAGAAGGAGGCAAGAAACAAAAGAGTGGTAGAAGAAGAAGGGGGAACCTCAGAAGTAAGTATGGTTGAGCCTCATAACAATGCAGCTTTCAATGCTCCATCTTTGAGGAGAACTTTGGGTTCTTACAGAACACCTAATCTTGGAAATTATGGAAGCAGTATTCTCACTCCCACCGTTAATGCAAACAATTTTAAGCTTAAACCTCAACTGATCACCCTTATTCAACAAAATTGTCAATTTGGAGGAAGCCCTAAGAAGATCCAAACCAACACATTTCTAGCTTCTTTTGGATCTGTGATACAGTGAAAACCAATGGAGTGTCATCTGAAGTATATAGGCTATTTTTATTTCCATGATCTCACAGAGACAGGGCAACACAATGGCTAGAAGCTCAAACCAAAGAAAGCCTTGCAACCTGGGATGAAGTGGTCAGCAAGTTTCTAACAAAAATTTTCCCTTTTCAAAGGCTCATCAAGCTTAGAACAGAGGTGCAAACTTTCAAGCAACAAGAGGAAAAATCCTTGTATGAAGCTTGGAAGAGGTATAAAGGATTGTTGAGAAGATGTCCTCCTTACCTGTTTGCTGATTGGGTGCAATTGCAAATATTCTATGATGGAATCATTACATCCTCAAGAAATTCATTGGATAATTCTACTGGTGGATCATTGCATATGAAGACTCCTAAGGAGGCCATGGAATTGATTGAAATAGTTACAAACAATCAATATCTATATTCAAGTGAAAAAAAGTGCCAATTCCAAAAGAGGATTAATGAAGCTTGATGTCTTTAATACCCTCATGGCTCAGAACAAACACATGCAACAACAAATCTCTGTGATCACAAGCGAATGGAAGAGATGTAAATAGCTGCAGTCAACACACAAAACTCTGCTTATGATCTTAATGGAAGAAATCAATTTGAAGAGAATTTTGAACTATTCAGCTACGACCAGTCAAGCATAGAGCAAGTTAATTTAATGAGCAAAACTTCCAAACCACCCCAAAATGACCCATACTCCAAAACATACAACCTTAGTTGGAGAAACCACCCAAATTTTGGATGGAGAAACCAACAAAACAAAACCAAAGAAATGGATTCAACAATTCCCTTTATAACCAACCCACTCAAAACCAACACAAAAATACATGAAACACCTTCCACAACCTCCAAAATAACTTTTCCACACCCCCAGTACACCTACAAAATAACCCTTTCAATTCTTCAAACAATTATCACCAACCACAACCACAACCCACACAACCTTTTCAAGATTCTCAAAGGTTCTTTAATCTTGAGTTTGCCCTGGAAAAACTCACCCAAGAAACTAGAGAATTTATGCAAGAAACAACAAGCTTCAGGGAAGAAACAAGGTCTAATTTCCAAAATCAAGGTGCTTCAATTAAGAAATTAGAGATGCAAATTGGCCAACTTGCTCAACAATTAGCAAAGCCTATAAATACCTTCCCAAGTGACACTAAGGTCAATCCAAGAGAAGAATGTAAGACAATCATGTTGAGAAGTGGGAGAATTGTAGAGAAAGAAGCCACCAATCAGAAAGTGCACAATGAAAAGGCTTCGAAGGAGGAATTGGAGGAGCAAAGCCAGAAACAAGAAGCTTCCACACAAAGTGACATTCCAAAGAAGAAGGAGGCAATGAAGGCATACGAAGCAAGGATACCATATCCTCAAAGACTCAAGGGAGAAACCAAAGAGAAGCAATACTCCAAATTCCTAGAGGTATTCAAGACACTCCACATCAACATTCCTTTCATAGAAGCACTTGAATAAATGCCATTGTATTTTAAGTTTATGAAGGAATTGTTGTCAAACAAAAGATCCTTGAAAGGACGACAAACTATGGTAATGACTAAGGAGTGTAGTACCATTATTCAAAGAGATTTACCGAGGAAGAAAAAGGACTCAGTGAGCTTTCAAATCCCCTACACCATAGGCAACATAACATTTGAAAGAGCATTATGTGATCTTGGTACAAGCATAAATCTCATGCCTCTCTCTATGTTGAAAAAGCTCCAAATCCATGAATTGAAACCAACAAAAATTGCTATTCAATTGGTGATAGATCCAGGAAGCAAGCACTTGGAGTTGTGGAGAATGTTTTGGTGAAAGTGGAGAAATTCTTTCTCCTAGCTGATTTTGTCATTCTTGATATGGAGGAAGACTACAACACCCCATCATTTTGGGGAAGCCCTTCTTAGCTTTGGACAGGACTTTGATAGATGTTGAAAAGGGAGAATTGATGCTAAAAGTGCATGATGAACATCTAGTGTTTCATGTTTTCAAGACCATGCATGATTCCACTCAAGAGGAGAATTGTATGAAGTTTGACTCCAGGGATCCAAATTTAAAGGAGGCACCTAATGAATCACTTCCAGAGCTTCTAATTCCATGTTTAAAAGAAAGAAAAGAAGTAGAAGTGGTGCAACAAGTTGAAGGAACCATTGGAGCCAAGGAGAATTTGTAACCAAAGCCTCCATATGTGACAACCAACAAGATCTCTCATGACCTTGAGACTAAAACATGCATTAAGAATGAACCACCACCTGAAAAAGAGAAGAATCTCAAGAAAAAAGTGCCTAGAGGTTGGAGAAACAAGAAGATCTCTACTGAAGATTTCTCGCCGAGGGACAAAGTAATGTTAATTTACCAACCAATGGATCCATCTCCACATTTCTCTATATATTATACAGTGAACAAAATCCTTTCTCTTGAGTATGTAGAGATCATCAAAGAAGACATTGGGAGGAAGTCTACTATAAGAGGAGAGGAGTTGAAGCACTATGATCATCACCCTCCTTAACAAAGAACAACCGTCATGCTAATGATGATAAAAGAGCGCTCGTTGGGAGGCAACCCAACGTGTGGTAACAAATTTCTTCTTTACTTTCTTTATTTTCAAATAAATTGGTATGTGATTGCAAAGAACAAGTTTAGTGTTGTTGTCCAGGCTGATCAAGGAAAGGTCTTCCTCGGGAGCAATAACTCGAAACCAGGTCTTCAGGTTTTCAACCATCTCTTCCATACTCTCAGCCACAGATCCTCGAGCTCCGAATACTTTTTTCGAGCTTTAGTAACCTCATCCACCAAATCAAGTTTCTCCCCAAAAATCCAAGTATAACTCTCTTCATCTTTCTTCTTCAACCCCTTCGACATGGCTAAAGCAGTCTCCGCCTTTTTTACTTTGGCCGAGCTTTACCAAAGTCAGAGAGTAGTGCGTCCCTCTCTTCCTCTAACTATTTTCTGGACTCCCTTAAGGAGGCCACTTTTGCCTGCGAAGCCACCAGGGAGCTACGAGTGGCATTGTAGGGAGTCTTCTCCAATTCCCTAGACAAGGCTGCATATATACCCGCCATCTGAACTCCACCTCGGGCAAAGAGCTAAAGGTGGCTTTTGATGGCCACATCATCCATGCTGATGTAGTTATGAGGTAGGGTGTGCTTTTTACTCCAAGAAAGGCTGTCAAAGTCCTACTTGTATATGCTCTCCGACTCTGAGGTCTTATGCTTCTTAGGATTCGGTTCGGCAGTAGAGGGTGAAAGACGAGTTACTTGTTTGGCCGAGTCAAGAGGAGAAGTGGATTAAGAGGTTGGGTCATCAATAATCTGCAGAGAAGTTAACACGCCCAAGTCTAACTTTGAGGGCGAGAACAGGTCGGCAGTTTCACCAGCTTCTTTTAATTATATGTTCCGCACAACAACGTTCTTCCTAGTAGAACGAAGCATTTTCATGGAAAACGACTTAAGAGCCATCCTTTCTGCAACACCCAAATGAAGGCACATTAGCCATCAACACAATTTTACTAGCAAAATCTATAAAATGAAGAGAAAACTACCTAGCTCGGACTGAAGCTGGCTTGGGTTCCCTAAATACCTCTTTGTGTCCAGATAAGAAATTCGTCCCTAGAACTCTTGAAATACCCCGACCACACTCTCTTCTACCTTGTCTAAATCATCCAAGTTATACTTAACTATCACATGGTTTTTTTCCAATACAAAGGGAAAATGGGCCCTGATAAACCACTATTTTATGGTTTATCTTGTGCTCAATTGAGTGGTTTTTATCAACTCTTTACCCACTTATTCATATGATTTGCATGTTTAATATTTTCCTTCCTGATTCTGTGCTATGATTGAAAACATGCTTCTTTGGCTTTTATTTCCTTTTATTTAATCCTCTCTTATTACCATTAGATGCCTTGATATGTGTGTTAAGTGATTTCAGGAATTACAGGACAGGAATGGCTTAGAGAATGAAGAGGAAGTGTGCAAAGATGGAAGGAATACAAGGAATTGAGGAGATGACCAACGAAAAGTCACGCGGTCGCATGGCTCACACGACCGTGCAAAATGGTCAAAATTAGAGTGACGTGTTCGCGTGCCTGACGCGACTGCACCGATTGGAAGCTGCACGAACGACGCAAAAGCGTGGACGACGCGCACGCGTGGTACGAGAAATGCTAAGTGACGCGAACACGTGGACGACGCGGACGCGTGACGTGCGCGATCTGCAGAATTTTAAAAGTCGCTGTCAGAGATTCTAGGCCGCATTTCAACCCAGTTTTTGGCCCAGAAACACAGATTAAAGTCAGGGAACATGCAGAGACTCAACATGCTTTTCATAATTCACAATTTTAGTTTTAGATGTAGTTTTTAGTGAGAGAGACTCTCTCCTCTCTCTTAGGATTAGGATTAGGATTAGAATTTATTTTAGGATTAGGATTTCTTTTCACTTCAGGATTATTTCATCTTCATATCAGGTTCAATGTTCCTTTTATTTATTTCCTCAAATTAATTTATGGATTTCTATGTTCAATTCAACTTCTTTATTTGGCTACAACTGCCCATGTTACATTTGATATCTTTATTAATTCATGATTTTGAGGTATTTCAGATCTAAGATTCTTATTTAGCTTTTTATATTATTGGCTTTAACTGATTAACTGGAAGCTCTTGAGTTGCCAACTATTCATGCTTGATTGTTATGCCGGCTAATTAACTTGAATTCCACTAACTCTAGTCTTTCCTTAGGAATTGGCTAGGACTTGGGAAATCTAACCAATTAGTTCACTTGACTTTCCCTTGCTTACGCAAAGGTTAACTAAGTGGGATTAACTTCCATTCTCATAGGAGTAACTAGGATAGGACTTCCGAATTTTCATATCTTGCCAAGAGTTTATTTTATAGTTATTTATTTATTTCGCTTATCATTTATCATACTTGTTCCTCATTCTCAAAACCCCCAAAATTTTACCTTTTTCATAGCCAATAATAAGTCATACCTCTGGTGCACGAATTTGTGATCCGCACAACTAACCAGCAAGTGCACTGGGTCGTCCAAGTAATACCTTACGTGAGTAAGGGTCGATCCCACGGAGATTATTGGTTTGAATCAAGTTATGTTTATCTTATTATTCTTAGTCAGGATATTAATTAAAATTATCAGTTGGAATTATTAGATTGGAAAAATAAAAGAGAATAAAAGCGTTACTTGTTGTGCAGTAATGAGAAATATGTTGGAGTTTTGGAGATGCTTTGTCCTTTGAACTTCAACTCTTCCTTGAAATCCTTTTCCACACGCAAGGTCCCTTCCATGGCAAGCTCTATGTAGGGTGTCACCGTTGTCAATGGCTACTTCCCATCCTCTCAGTGAAAACGTTCCTATGCTCTGTCACAGCACGGCTAATCATCTGTCGGTTCTCAATCAGGTTGGAATAGAATCCATTGATTCTTTTGCGTCTGTCACTAACGCCCAGCCTTCAGGAGTTTGAAGCTCGTCACAGTCATTCAATCCCAGAATCCTACTCAGAATACCACAGACAAGGTTTAGACTTTCCGGATTCTCATGAATGCCGCCATCAATCCGGCTTATACCACGAAG